>NW_022900947.1:30760012-30782456 GCF_012274545.1 Fukomys damarensis | reverse complement strand
AAAAAAAGGTTACAAAGTCGCCCCTTTCTCGCTGAACTTTGGTTTTCTGACCGATAGAGGCCGGTAGAGGACTGTGAAAGAAAAGTTGTCCCCCAGGATGGACTTCTCCGCGCAGCCCAAGCCTGCCACTGCCCTCTGTGGCGTCGTGAGTGCCGATGGGAAGATTGCTTACCCTCCCGGAGTGAAGGAGATCACCGACAAGATCACCACCGACGAAATGATCAAACGACTGAAGGTCAGTAAGCGTCTGGACACATGGTTCCTCCTGGAGGTCTTTCAGGTGCTTTCTTCTGTGATACTTGTTTTTTTCCTCCTGTCACTTCTAAAAAGTATTTCATTTTTTAGTTAATATCCTGTTTAATGGGAATACTGTTTCAAGTAGATTGCAACCTTAAATTAGGCTATTTGCAATTTTTTTAAGTTGTTGCGTTTTTCTTAAATCCAGAAGCTTATTTATGTATACCGTGTGGTTAAACTTTGACAGGAGGTACTGATTTTTCAAAATCCAGGCCTAAAATAAGATGATTAAATAAATTCAGGTTTGAGAAAGAGCACTGCAACTGTTTTCATAAGGCCTCGACTTAGTTAAACCTAAGTATGGTGGACCTACGGGGGAAGGGTGTAAGTTGGTGAGTTTTTTATTTTCCTTTGCGTGCGCACAGATGGTGGTCAGAGCCTTCCAAAAGAGCACCATTCTTATTGTGGGATGATCTTGAAGCAACGGTTCCTAATCAGGGCACCTTTGACTTCCAGGGGATGTTGGAGGCAATACCAGAGACACACAGTTTGGGTAGGTAAAGTACCAGAGACGTTGAATCCAGCTAAGTAGGCCTGTTGTAGCAGTGGGAATAGAGAGGAGGAATGATTGAAGTGTTTTAGAGTTAGAATCAGACTTGGTGGGAGGTGAAGCAAGCAAGGAAGATAGCAGTGCTTCTGCTTTGGATAGATTGATGAAATAAACGTATTTTTAGGAACTGATTTTTACACCTTTGCTTTTAGTATTTAACATGGTGACTAATGTATATATATACAATGTTGTGTTTTAAAGTATTCCTATACTTTCCAAAATTAATTAGATTTTGCAGTTTATTGCTTTTTTGGAAAGAATAAGACTGTTTCATTAAAACAGGGTTTTTCTGTTTGTTTTGTTGTGCTGGGTTTTAACCCAGGGTGAGTACATCCCCAGCCTAAAACAAATCTTGATATTAAAGATTATATATGAGTTGTGGTACTTAATGAATGCTCTTTAAAGTAATATTGCTTTGAGAATCTAAAAAATGTGAAATATAAAGCTATTAAATAAGGAACTTAATAGAGCTTTAATATGTAAGTTTTCAAGCTAAGAATATTGAAATCTTGAATTCTAGTAGTGAATAAATAATATGTGAAAAGTGGAGTTATGACTACATATACATGTACCACTTGGCAGTGGGTTGAGTATCAGAAGTACTATTAACTATAAATTGACATATAACAGTCTAGGTTGAGCATTAGGTTAGACATCTGTTGTGAGTTCTCTTTGAAAATTAAAACTGATATTTAACTGATTTGAATGTCCTACTGCCAAAATTTCACTGTTCTTTTGATTGCATATTCCTTTTGATTGCATATTACCTTTTCTGTATGTTTTGATTGTATAGCATTTAGAAATCACTACTAAGTTAAAATATTACTGTATCATTGGTAATGTGAGGGTGTGTGTGTGTGTGTGTGTGTGTGGTGCCAGGACTGTGTGCTAAGCATGCATTCTTCTACTGAGCCACATGCTTAGTCCTTTTTTTAACATAGATTTTTAATAATATTTAAACATTTTTTACGCCCCTCACACACACTCCCAGATCCAGATCCAGTGGTGCTCTACCACTAAATTACAATCCTTAGCTATTCACAGTTTTGTTTTCAGGTTTGTTCTCCCCTTTGTAGTTTTTGAGACAAAATCTTGCTAAGTTCCCTACCCTAGCCTTAAACTTGTGATCCTCCTGCTTCAGCCTCCTGAGTGGTTAGGATCACAGGCTTTTGCTAGACTCTTGCCTATCCTTCTCTGGAACTTGATATTTCTGATGTTTTGTTTCTGTTTTTGTTTTTTGAGGCAAATAAGTGAACATGTATTATGTACGACAGGAGGAAGTCACAGTGACAGAGTGGCGATAGGGGGTACCACATTCAATTTGGGGGTGTCAGGAGAGGGCCCATGAAGAAATGGCATCTGCTCTGCCAGCCAGGGCCCTCAGGATGTTTTTGTTTTTTTGAGACAGTGTCTTGATATATAGTTTAGGCTGTCCTCCAACTCATGCCAGTCCTCCTGCCTCCTGTGCTGGGATTACAGGTGTGAGCCACCATGCCGATCTTGATATATTTTTATATTTGAAACTGAAAGATAATTTGAAAACATTTTGAATTGCAAGTGGAACTTTTACTAGGGTTGCACCCCAGAGATAATGAAATAAATATTTAGGATTTAGAACTAAAAAGTAGTTTAGAGATTGTTATTGTTCAGATCTACATTGTCTCCCAAAAGCCTTTTTTGTTTTTTGTTTTTGTGGTTTTTTTTTTTGTTTCTTTGTTTGTTTGTTTTTTTTTGGAACTGGGGATCAAACTCAGGACTTTGTGCTTGCCAGGCAGGTGGTGGAAGCACTGAACTAAATCCCCGTTTCTCCCCAAAAGCCTTTTTTGTGTTCAGAGGTGGGGTTTTTAAAAGGTGATTGGATCCTCTCTGTTAATGAGTTCAGGTGAATGTGCTGTCAGGCGGGACCTGGTTAGAGTTGGGTTACTGGGGTTGTGACCTGGAAGGATTTGTTCCCTTCCCTGGCTCCTGGCTTTGTTTTCTGCTTCCTGGCCTCCATGATGTGAGCAGTTTTCCTCCTGGCCAGGCCTTTCAGGCCTGGGGGTGTGGTGTCACTGAGTGGCAGAATGCTTGCTTAGCACACAAGAGGCTTTGGGTTTGATTCCCCAGCACCACAGACAATGACAATAAAACATGAACAGTTGTACCAGTTCTGTTAAGGGCTTCTACCTATAGTTAGCTGTATTCTAGATCAAGCACTTCTGAATGTGCCACATATTTTTTCTTTTGCTACTTTGGGAGGTGTAATCTGGCCTGTTTGAAAGTTTAGTAGGAATTAGGATATGGTGGGCTTGGTTTAAGGTGGGATATTTCCTATTTCTCATCAAATCTAGGTTGGAGATGGAAAGACGAGGAGTAAGAAGCCCACAAATACTTTACCTTCCTTCCAAAAGGACTGCAGAAAATATTTTTTTACTTCCATAAATGATTTTATTTATCCCTGACTATCATGTAGCATAATTTTACAAGTAATTATGTAATTTCAAGTCTAAAAAAATCTGTTCAAATACTTTAACATTTGTATTAATGCAAATGCTTCTAAATTTTTTTTTTTTTCAGATGGTCTCACTAGGTAGTTCAGGCTGACCTTGAACTTACTATGTGACCTAGACTAGCTTTGACTTCACGGTGATCCTCCTGCCTCAGCCTCCCAAGTACTGGGATTACAGGCTGCACCACCATTCTTGGCTGTACTAAGAACTTTTAAAAATTAAATGGAGCAGCATACCTCTCATACACTTCCCTCTAGGCTCATTGTCATTTAATTCTTTTTTGTTTGTTTATGTTTGTTTGTTGTTTTTGTTTGTTTGACACAGTCTCATAGTGTAGTTTACCTCCACCTTGAACTCAGCCTCCCAACTCTGACATTAATTACATTCACATTGTTATGTAACCATCACCACCAATCTATCTCCAGAACTTTTTCATCTTCTCAGTGGAAACTGGATTATGCACTAATTCCCCAGTCTCATCTTCAACCTGCCTCAAGAACCACCATTCTACTTTCGCTGAATTTTTTCTCTCTGCCATATAAGTGACATCATGAGACATGTACGTGAAATTCTATACCTTTTTTTTTCCCCTTCTTGTGACTGGCTTATTTCACTTAGCATAATGTCTTCAAGGTTCATCCATATTGTAGCATGTATCAGAAGTTCCTTTCTAAGACTAATATTCCATTGTATGTATATACCATTTTGTTTCTTCATTCATCCCTCATTGGATACTTTTATCTATTTTGAACAATGTTTGCTTTTTTTGTTTTTCTTTCTTTGGTATCAGGAATTAAACTTGGGACCTCAAGCTTGCTAGGCAACTACTGTACTGCTGAACTACATCCCCAGCCAGCAATGTTTCTTACCTCTCATTTTTTGGGTCATGAATTCAGACATGGTTTAGCTTGCATCTGCTCTTTGTGGGTGCTATTCAATTGGTGATTAGGTTGGTGTGGAGTTTGAGTGTCCAGCCTTTCAGCTTACACAGGCTATATTGAACGAAGAGGAATTGTCTTGGGTTACTTATAAAATAGTATAGTATAACATAAAAGAAGGCATGGTAGTACATAGTTATAATCCTGGTGCTCTGGGAGGCTGAGGTAGGAGGATCACAAGTTCTAGCCCAGCTTGGGCAACTTAAGTGATTTATCAATATCCTCTGCTGGGCGGGGGATTTAGCTCAGTGGTGCTGCCACCTGCCTTAACAAGCTCAAGGTCCTGAGTTTGATCCCAGGTACCAAAAAAAAAAAAAAAAGACCCTGTGTCAAAATAAAACAAAAAAGAATGTGGGAATGTAGTTTAGTGCAGAAACCCTAGGTTCAATCCCTAATATGCATCCTCCCTCAAACCCCACTGTGTGTGTGTGTGTGTGTGTGTGTGTGTGTGTGTGTGTGTGTGTGTGTGTGTGTATATATAATAACAACAAAACTTTTTAGAGGCCAGGGATTTAGCTCTGGTGCTTTGCCTGCCTGGCAAGCGCAAGGTCCTGAGTTCAATTCCTGATGCTGGGGGAAAAAGGAAAAAAGAACAAATCTTTTCATTCAAGTATATTTTTATTACAGTGTTTCAAAAGAGAGCAGCATAAAGATAATACTAATGGAACATTTTAGCTTGTTTTTGAGAAACTAATGCATTAATGTCTGGTTCAATAAAAGTTGTAATTTTTAGTTTTGGGTTTTTTGTTGTTGTTGTTGTTTCTTTTTTCTTTTTTGCAGTACTGGAGATCGAACTCAGGACCTTGTGCTTGCCAGGCAGGCACAGTGCCACTGAGCTAAATTCCTGGCCCTGTTTAATAGTTGTATCTTTGATCCACTTGATTTTAGTTTTAGTGCATGGTGGAAGATGTGGATGTAGTTTTAATCTTCTGCATGTGGAAAGCCAGCTTTTCCAGCACCATTTATTAAAGAGGCTTTCTTCCAGTGAAGATGTTTGGCTCCTTTGTCAAAGATAAGGTGGCTGGGCAGGGGATTTAGCTCAGTGGTTACTCACCTGCCTTGCAAGAGCACGAACCCGAGTTTGATCCCCAGTACCAAAAAAAAGAAAGAAAAAAAAAAAAGAAAAAAAGGTGGCTGAATATGTCTGGAGTTTTTGCATTTTCCAATCTGTTCCATTGATCCTCAGGTCTGGTGGGGGTTCTTCGTTTGTTTTGTTTTTTTTAGTTTTGCCAGTACCATGCTGTTTTTAATCACAGTAACTTTGTCATACCATTTCAAGTCAGGGATTATGATACTCCTGCCTTGCCTTTGTTGCCCAGAATTGCCTTTTTTATTCTAGGTCTTTTCAGGTTCCAAATGCATTTTAGGATTATTTTTCTAATTCTGTGAGTTATGATACTGGAATTTTGATCAGGATTGCATTAACTATGTGTAGCAATTTTGGAAGTGTGGCCATTTTCACCATATTAGTTTTTCCTGCCCAAGAACAAGGGATATTTTTCCATTTTCTGACATCCTCTTCCATCTCCTTTTTCAGAGTACCCCAGTTTTCAATGTAGAGGTCTTTTACTTCATTGATTTCCTAGGTATTTACATTTGGTTTACATTGATTTCCTAGGTATTTCTTTTTTTGATGGTATTGTGAAAGGGGTTGTTTCCCTAATTCCTCTTAGTGAATGTGTTATTCATTTACAGGAATGCTGTTGTTTTCTTTTGTTTTGGTACAAGGATCAAACTCAGGACCTTGTGCTTGGGAAGCAGGCATAGTACCAGTGACCTAAATCCCCAGCGGCTATTGATTTTTGAGTGTTGACTTTGTATCCAGCTAGTTCTTTTTTATTGTTCAAGATGTTACCAAGTTGCCAAATTGCCCAGACCAGCTTGCAGTTCCAGTCCTCTTACTTCAGCCTCCTAAATGCTGGCATTATAGGTGTGCACCATCAGGCCGGGTGAGATGTAATATTTTAAGAAAATTTTTTTAGGATGACATGTGTTTTTTAGTTCTGCTATTTTGTCTTTCTGAAGCATTCCCTAGGTATGCATGGAATTGGGCTGCATATGATCATTAAAAATAGATATGATTTCCCTGCAAATTAAGCATAGTGTCTTATTTATTTTAGTTTTGCTTTCTTAAGACAGGCTCTTACATAGTACAGACTGGCTTTGAACTTGCTATGTAGCCCAGGCTGGCCTTGAACTCCCAGGGATTTTCCTACCTCAGCCTCCTGCAATTACAGATGTGTTGCACCATTCCCAGCTAATCATACTGCCTCATTTTGTCTCAGCAAAAAAAAAAGTACCATCTGTCCATTTTTTGTTGAGTACTCTTCATCCATAATTTTTATTGGGTATTCTGTTTTGAGGTTAAAAAATAAATAAGCAACCATTTAATTTTCTGGTATCAGAAAATATGTAATTAAAACATCATGAGCAGAAACTATTTGATACATCTTTTGTGGGGGTTTTTTTGTTTTGTTTTGTTTTGTTTGGTACAGGGGATCAAACTCGGGACCTTGCATTTTCGAGGCAGGTGGTAGAACCACTGAGTTAAATCCCTGGCCTATTTGATACATCTTTGTTCTTCTTATACCATGGATGCTAGTAGAGTAACTTATTAAATTGGTTAGGAAATGACATAAGCCCAAGTTTAATAATTAAGAAAACTTAAATGTCTGCTTAATAACAGTAAAAGCCTTCATAAACATTCATGCATGTAGATAAGTTGAAAGATCATCAATAATCACTACGTTTTACTCATAAGTCCCACAAGTGCATGTAACTTCTGATATGTATGGGCTTCGATTCAACTGCTGTCTGGCTAGTGCAGTTCATACACTGATTGCACTGATGCACTCCCCTACACAGCTTTCCATTGTTGGTTATACAGTTTGTGCTCTGGCACCACACAATCGAGTCATGAAAACTATCTAAAAATCACATAATGTTAAGTTAGGGTCATTGTAGGGCCACATTACTACCTGTCCCATGCAACCCAAGGGGCAAGGATTAGACATGCCTAGTCTAGAGGATTTGTAATGGCTACACTTAAACACTGGTGACAACAATTGAGGCTATACTCAGCTGGCCCCTTTTCCATGTCAATAATGTAGTGGTAGCTCTATAGCAGAGTATTTGGACTCAGCTTCAAACCATTGAGGAAGTTGCCATTACTAAATTTAGAACTGGCAGTGTTACTTCTCCCTTACTCTGTTGGTTAAAGTAGTCATATCATAGCCTACCCTACATTCAGGGGGAGAAAAAAATTAATACTACCATTTCTTTTCTCTCAGGGCTAGGGGTCAAACTTAGGGTCTTAGCTGGGTATAGTGGTGCATTTCTGTAATCCCAGCACTCAGAAGGCTGAGGCAGCAATTCGAGGCCAGCCTGAACTAACTACAAAGCAAGACGCTGGCTCAAAAAACCAAGAGAATTAAAAAAAAAAAAATCTTAGGGTCTTGCACAAGGTAGACATGTGCACTGCCACTGAGGTATATATCCTCCATAGCCCCATCTTACCTTTCAGTGGAAGAAGGAAAGAATCTGTGGCCATCTTAAGCTGCCGGTGACATTCTCATGACAAGTCAGAATATACTAATTACCTTTATACTTTGTAGTTATACTTTGTAGTATGCTTTGTAGTTAAAAAAAAATTTTTTTTTTTAAAGACAGGGTCTCACTATGTAGTTCAGGCTGACCTCAAAGTCTCAGTGATCCTCCTGCTTCTGCCTCTCAAGTGCTGGCATTACAGGCATGCGCCACCGTGCATAGCTGTCATTATAAATTTGATACTTTTCAAAAAGTTTGCAGCCAATGTGGCCAGATTTGTAAAGTGTATTTTATTTTAGTTAGGTATTTATTTATTTTGTTTTTTTGAGGGAGGGTCTTGCTGTGTAGTTCAGACTGGCTTTGAACTCATTATGGAGTGCAGGCCGTCCTCCAAACTCTTGGTGATCCTCCTGCCTTGCCTCCTGAGTGCTGGGATTACAGAGATGTGCCGTCACATGCCCAGCATATAGAATTGTAAAATTTAAAACCTAAGAGAAATGTGAAGGAAACTTTTGTTTGTTTTCTTTTTGTGGGTTTTGTTTTGAGGAGTCTTTCCAGTTCCCTAGGCTGATCAGCTCCTGTGCTAAGCATCCAGGCCCTTGTACATAACAGGCAAGTGCTATATAACCACACTATGTCCCCAGCCCTGTGTGATGTTTGATACTTGTATACATTGTGCAAAGTTTATGTAAGAATTATTTTGGGGTGGGTACCAGGGATTGAATTTAGGACATTTCCCTTGTGAGGCAGGCATGGTGCCACTGAGCTAAATACCTAGCCCTGTAAGAATTCTTTTTAATATGCTGGTTTAGGGGAAAATTATGGTCTTAAAAGTTTTGCTCCTTTACCCAAGTTCTAAGCTGAACTTAATGACACACTCCTATGATCCCAGCACTCAGGAGGCTGAGGCTGGAGGATCACTTTCAGTTCGAAGCCACTCTGGGCTACATAGTGAATTCAAGGCCAACCTGAACTATGTAGCAAGACCTTGTCTCGAAAAACTGGGGGGAGGCAAGGTTCACATGTGAATAGTGATGAAAAAATATGGTGAATATTCTAAATTTTAAAAATTAAAACACTTTTTTCAGTCATATCTGTGTATTTGTCATTGTCATCCCCCCCCCTTATTGTCAGTGTCTTAATTTAAGTAATCCTTCCACTTTTGGGGGGCAATTGAGGCTTTCATGTCATGTATCTTATATATTCTGTATTCTGGTTTTGTCTTATTGCCACATGCTTAGACTCAATTAAACTTTTTTTGGCAAGCATATTAAATAGTATTCTGGGGCCCGGGGATTTAGCTCAGTGGCACTGTGCCTGCCTTGCAAGCACAAGGTCCTGAGTTCAATCTCTTACCATAAATAAATAAATAGTGTTCGGTACTTGCTGTATCTTATTGGGGGGGCGCATGTTGTTTTGTTCTGTTGATTATTCTAAGTTTGATTACTTGGTTACATTTGGTCAATTCTCTTCCTTAGGAAGATAAATTTCCCCTCTGCAGTTAATAAGTAGTGTTTGAGATGATAATTTGTGAGAATAACTTGTTTCAGAACAATTTTTTCTTAAGTATTTTAGCATCACTTGTTTATAAATGTTGCTTTTTTTAGAAAAAAATCTAACTTGGCTTTACATAAATTGACTGCCACCATTCTTTTCTTTTTGGTACTGGACATTGGACTCAGGATCTTGCTCATGTGAGGCAGGTGTGGTGCCACTAAGCTAAATCCCTGGCCTGACTGCCATTTTTGTATGAAGAAGATCCTGCCTTCTCCCATTTAAAAAATACTACTAATGGGGGCTGGGGATATTTAGCTCAGTGGTTCTGCTGCCTGCCTCAAAAGTGCAAGGTCCCGAGTTCGATTCCTGGTACCACAAAAAAAAATTACTCATGGATTGTTCATTTACTGCATTATATTTCTGTCATTCCTTTTAAGATTTAAATTGTCTCAAATGTATATTCTGGTCTGATGTCCTTTTCAAACACATAGTCTCCTTTTGACTGTCTGTGAGTCTTTGGGCACTTTGCTTTGTGGTATTATAAGGTATTTTGTTTTGTTTTGTTTTGTTTTTTGGTACCAGGGATCGAACTCGGGTCCTAGCGCTTGAGAGGTAGACAGCAGAACCACTGAGCTAAATCCCCAGCCCAGTATAAGGTATTTTTCACCTTGTACATTCTTTCCCAGGTTTGGATAAGTCTTTTTTTTTCGTTTGGTGATAAGGTCTCACTATGTAGTTCAGACTGACCTGAAACTCACAGGAATCCTGCCTCAGCTTCCCAAGTGCTAGGATTACAGTCATGCCACCACCACACCTTTTTAAAAACATGGCAATCCTTCTGCCTCAGCCTCCCAAATCCTGGGATTACAGACATATGCCAGGCTCTCTATATTTATATTTGTTGTTGACCCTTTTCATTTTCTCTGAAATATACAATCCTTAATGGTTTGCTTTTTTTTTTGTTTTTGTTTTTGTTTTTGTTTTTTTGGAGACAGGGTCTCACTATGTAGTTGAGACTGACCTGGAACTCACTATGTAGCCCAGGCTGGTCTCAAGTCACAGTGATCCTAGTGCCTCAGCCTCTAGAGTGCTGGGATTACAGGCTTGTGCCACCACACCCAGCTAGGGTTTGGTTTGGTTTGTTTTGTTGGGGCCCTTGCGCTCCATGTAGGTGGTAGAACCATTGAGCTAAATCCCCAGCCCGCCTTAATTCCTTTTTGCAAAAGTTCTGTCTGTTTTCTAATATTTTTTATTTTCTATAATCCATTTATATTTTGAGTTTCTAATACAAGAGAAATAGTGCAATATTTAAGCTTTTGTGTCTGATTTATTTCACTTAACATTCTTAAGGTGCATCCATTTTCCTACAGGTATCTCAGGTTTATTCTTCATTATGGCAGAGTGGTACTCCCTTGTATATAAATACTATGTTTTGTTTATCCATTCATCTGTTGATGGATAATCAAGTAACTTTCAAGATTTAGTTATTATGGGCTAGGGATTTAGCTCAGTGGCACCTTGTCTGCCTCCTAAGCACAAGGTCCTGAATTCAACCCTTGTAAGGGGGATGGGTTATAGTTATTATGAGTTTTATTGCTATAATCTTGGGTGTGGATGTATCACTATAATATGATATCTTTAACTGTTTCGGGAAGATAATTGGGAAGATAACCTAGAAGTGGAATAGTATGTTTGAATGTAATTTCTGTTTTTAGTTTTTTTGGTGAAATCTCCATAGTGGTTGTACTAGTTTACATTCCCACCAACAATGTAGAATGGTCCTTTCCCACACAGACTCACCAGCATTTGTTATTATTTGATTTTTTTCTTCTTTTTTTATTATTGTTGTTGTTGTTTGCTACTGGGGATTGAACTCGGGTCCTTGCGCTTATGAAGCTGGCGACAGAATCACTGAGCTAAATCCCTGTCCAGTTATTTGGAGCTAGCTGTGTTATTTCATAAAACTTTAATGACTTAAAATACTTATAAAAGGAAGTTTTGTTACTTATATATGTTAACTACTGTATATTATATATTTCATTTGTGGCCCAACACAGTCTTCTTTACTCAGTGCAAACCAGCTGTATCAGTCAGTGTTTATTAGCGAAGCAGATATAGCACAAGATATATAAGAATTTACAGAATTGGTAGAGCTGAATGAGGGAGAATTCATAGGATCTGGAGACCGAAGGATTTAGTCAAAGGTTGGAAGCTCAAGAGTCTGTATCAGGAAGCTGATGGGTCTGCAATAGAAGACTGAAGAGTCTGTGCGAAAAGGAAGGCTGAAGGATCCAAGCCGGAAGAGAGAGTCTGTACTGCAAGGCGGGAGATGACATCCAAGGCAAAGAGGGGAGCTTCTCCAAAGGAACAGAAGCGGTAGCATCCTTCCTCATTTCTCCCTCAGAAAATCTAGGCAACTGAGCAGCTGCCCTTGGTAGATCTCCTACACCCTAGGCTGTGGAATTGCTGAGTGGATTTAGCTAAGCCTCTTCAAACTTCTCAAGTTGACACAATCACTCAGCCATCACGCCAGGCAGGCCCAAAAGTTGGACGCCTTTGGTCTATACAATCTGTAGTGGTAATTCCCCTCTTGCATTCCTTATTGTCTTTTTAATGTTTAGCAAGGGGGTCTAACTTTTGGTTTTAAGTTTTTCTGTTGCTTGTTTTCTATTTCATTTTCTGTTCTTTGTTATTTCTTTTTAAATACTACTAAGAGTTTTCTAACAGGGTTTCTCTACTGTAGTGCTGTTGACATTTTAGACCATTTAATTCTTTGGAGAGATGCCTTATCCCCATTGGTTAATAATAGCAGACCTCTATCCCTTAGTTGTAACAAATAAAAGTGTTTCCAGACATTGTCAGATGTCTCCAAAGGGGCAAAAATCACCCATGGGTGGAGAATCACTGTGCTGACATAGCTTTTTTTTTTTTTTTTTTTTTTGTGGGAGGTACTGGGGATCGAACTCTGGACCTTGTGCTTGTGAGGCAGGCGGCAGAACCACTAAGCTAAATCCCCAGCTCCTTCTTTTCTTTTTTGACATAGCTTTTTTTTTTTTTAATTTTTTTTTATTGCATTTTCGCAGTACACAATGATTACATTTATCATGGGAAGTTGGTAACACATTTTAATATCTTTTTGATCCTACCCATCCCAGTCCTCTCTGCTCCTTCCAACTCTTGGTCCCTTCCCATTTGCAAAAGCTCTAGCTCTTTTTTTTTTAATTCTTTTTTTCATTCCCGTCCTTCCCTGTCTCCCCCCCATCTCTTCTTTCCCCTTCCATTTGAAAAAGATCTCCCTACTTTTTAAAGCTACATATTTATTTCTTTTGAAGTACTATCTTATGCCTCACTATTTTTAGGGTATTTTCATTACCATTTAGTTTGAAACATTTTTCATTTTGTGATTTCTTCTTTGACTTATCAGTTATCAAGAAGCATGATATAAATTCCAAATACTTGGAATATTTGTAACTATTTGACTAATGACCTGTAATTTAATTTCACTGTGGCCAGAAAATATACTGTGTTGAGATTCCTATCTTGTGAATCTGTTAACATTTGGTGTTTTGTACCAGCACATGTTGTCTTGTGAAACACACCTTTTACACCTGAAGATAATATGTATTTTGCTGTTTTGGGTTGTAGTGTTGTGTTCAGTTAGTGTCATTTAGGTCAGGAGACTGAGATTGTTATCTTTACTGCTTTTTTAATTTCTTTTCCTGAGAGGAAGTGATAAAGCTTCAAACTGTAATTGTGTAATTATCAGTTTTCCCCTTTAATTCTGTGAATTTTTGTTATATTTTGAAACTTTTATTAGGCACGTACATAGTATGATTGTTAGACCTTTCTTATAAATTGACCTTTGATAAAATGTTCTTCATAATTTAAGCTGTTCCCCTTTTATGTTTCTGTCCATTGAAAGTTTTTCCGCACTTTTAACCTACGCATGTCTTTAAAATATATTGAGGGCTGGGGACTTAGCTCAGTGGTTCTGCTGCCTGCCTTGCAAGCACAAGGACTTGAGTTATTTGAAATTTTTCTGTTCATTTTATTTTTTATTCTATTTTGCCCTTTTGTGTGCGTGCGTGTGTGTGTGTGTGTGTGTGGTACCAGGGATCTAACTCAGGACCTTGCACTTAAAATGGAGGTGCAGTGCCACTGAGCTAAATCCCTTTCCCCTAGTTTGCCTTTTAATTTGCTTTTTTTCTTTAGAATTTTATTTTAATTGTCTGTTGGCTTTGTAGGCATACCTCTTTACTTGTGTGTATTTGTCTTCATCTGTTTTGCACTAGGGATTACAATACATATCTTGACCCTAAGAGTGTAAAGTCTTAGACTTATTTTTGTGTGATTTTATGTAAAATGTAAAAAACTTCTGCCAGTATGAGTTGATATTCCTGCCCCTGACCTTTATACTATATTTTCTATGAATTATATAAATTATAAATCCCATATTTATTCATTCAGTCATTCACTTATTAAAGACAGGATCTCGCTTTGTAGTTCAAACTGGCCCTGAACTCACTGTGTAGCCCAGACTAGCATCAAATTCATGGTGATTCTTCTGCTTCAGCCTCCTATAGTTGGGGCTATAGGTATATGCCACTATACCTGGCAAATCCCAAATTTAAACAGTAATGTGTGTTTTAAATAAATTTCTGGAGAAAAGCCTTACATATTTATACATATAGTAATTTTTTCTTATGCTTTTTTTTGAGACAGGGTCTTGTAGTTCAAGCTGGCCTTGAAGCCAGCTTTCAGGCAGCATTCCTTCTGCCTCAGCCTCCCAAGTGCTGGAGTTACAGATATACGCCACTACACATAGCATTTATGTTTTTCATCCTTTCCGAAGCATGATATATTCCACCTGATACCATCCCCTCAGCCTGTAGAACTTCCTTTTAACATTTCTTTAATGAGTATGTAAAATTCTGAATTGACAGGTTTCCCTGCTGAAATTGACAGTTTCCCTGCTATGTGCATTATTTTGTACTTTATATACGTGTTGAAAATTTTAAGAAACCTCACTGGTTTTTTATCACTAGTGATTTGAGAAACAATGCCTAGACTATATGCTGAGTTCCAGACATAGTCCCTCCTGCCCTTATTTCATACCAGCATGAAGTAATTGGGATCATCCAACTCAGCCATTACAATAAAATCCTTTTCCAGCTATAGCTGAAAGGCCGTAAACAAGCCAGAATGATTGAGTGACAATCTCAGTTTCGGTTTGTAGAACCATTATTTCTTCTACCATTGTGTCCTATGAAAACTAAAACCTGTAATCTATCTAAACGTTTTAGGGATGGAAACAGTACTTTTCTTTGTTTAAGATATTAGGCCTAGTAGTGGAAGGGGACACAGTGATTTCCACCCTCCTCTTTCCAGACTTATGCTAAGTGGCTTACTTACCTGGTCTCTAGTTCAGAGCATATATGGCATCCTATAAAAATAAAAGTTCAGTCTTTCAGGAAATTGTCCATCCACTGATACTCTAACAGTAAGCCATTCCACTGTACTACTAAGATGGCGATTACTGAATTAGGTAGGGCAGACCACTGATGGCGAATCTGTGACATGTGCCCCAGCAGGCTGTTTGTTATCATTGAAAGTGCCAGATGGTTCTCCATCACTGATGCAGACCAAAGCATTCCAAGAGCTTGAGGTGATTGCCAAAAAATGGTTGTCAGTTAATATTGTGTGATGATTAATATTGTGTGATGATTGTGTGATGAGGGGTCCTTGTGCTTGCAAGGCAGGCAGAACCACTAAGTAAACCACTGGCCCTTGTGATGATTTTTAATACTTGGAAATTATTTTTACCTGTCAAAAGAACTCCTGTAAATACCTTTTTTTTTTCTTTTGGTACTGGGGATTGAACTCGGGTCTTTGCACTTGTGAGGCAGGTGGCAGCACCACTGAGCTAAATCCCTGGCCCTGTAGATAACTTTTAATAAAAAATTTTCATATCATTATTTTAAATATGTGAAGGAAAATAAAATAATTGGTTTATTCTTAAAAGTGTTCTCATTCAGAGTTAGACCCTTGGCTGGGTATTTAGCTCAGCGGTTCGGTGGTCTGCCTTGCAAGCGCAAGGACCTGAGTTTGATCCCCAGTACCACAAAAAAACAAACAGAGTTAGACCCTTTTTTTCCTTAGTTATTGATGTTTGTGTCTTTCACAGTGTTATCATCAAAAGTGTTCATGATGCAAAACCAGGCGTGGTGGTATATACCTGTAATTGGGAGGCTTGGGTAGGAGGATCACTGCAACTTCAAGGCCAGCCTGTACTACATTGTGTAAAGAAACCCTATCTCAGAAAATCAGCAAACAGGAAAGTGTTAATGATGCAGACTTTCCTTAAAATCTCCACTATTGTTCCTGAGATATTCTTCCAAGTCAGTAACACTTAATGCTGCATAATTTGGTGAATGCTTTCTAGATAGTATCAGACATCATCAACACAGGGATTTCAAAGTAAAGTTTATACAAGTGCAAGCAGCAGTGTTTTTTTGTTGTTGTTGTTTTTTAATTTTTTGGGTGCCTGGGATTGAACTTGGGACCTTGTGTTTGTGAGGCAGGTGGCAGCATCACTGAGCTAAATCTCCAGCACCCAACACCAGTTTTCTTGTGTTTACTTCTGGTTGTCACTTAGTGTAATATCAGTTTCTTTTTTTTCTTTTCTTTTTTGGTACTCGGGATTGAACTCAGGACTTTGTGCTTGCAAAGCAGGCAGTGGCACCACTGAGTTAAATCCCTGGGCCAAGACCATTGATTTTTGAGATACATTTCAATTGCAGTAATGTGAAATCTGAGCTTTAGTATTGGTGAAGTGTGCTAAATTTTATTCATAAAATGCTCATGTACTAGAGAGTAGATTAGGCACTTTTTGTTGTTTATTTGTTAACATCTCGATCTTTATAAAATTATATGTCTCAATCTTTATAAAATTATATTTTTGGGGACCAGGGATTTTAGCTCAGTGGTTCTGGCACCTGCCTCGCAAGCACAAGGACCTGAGTTTGATCCCCAGTACCAAAAAAAAAAAAAGGATTATATTTTTGGTGTTTATTTTACAACCACAAGAGGCTAAGTAATTTATTTGGGTCACTTATCCACTAAGAGGAGAAACAATTTATACCCATGGCCTGAATAAATTCATAATTTAACTTTGTCCTTCTGTGTTGTAAAGAGGGAGTTAATTTCAGACATTTGGGCAGAATGATTATATACTCCACACACAGCTCTTTTGCTGGGTGGGAGATTAAGCCAGTCGAAATCACTCAGAATTAGAGATTGAAAATAAAGAATAACCAATATCCAGAGTGGTGGTAAGTGTTGTATTGTTAGAGTATGATTAAAATGGCTACAGAGCAAGCCAATGGGCATTTAAGGCAAGAGGAAGCAGCTATATAATATATTTAGAATTCATATGGAAGGCAGAAAAGTAGATGCAGTGAAGACCAGGAAAGAGAAGAGGAGTTGGGAGGTAGAAAAAGGAAATTCTATACCTAAGGGATACTGGAAATGAAAGATTCTAAGTGAGGAGGCTCCAGATACAACTGAAGCAGGATATGGCCAGGGATTTAGCTCAGTGGTGCTGCCATCTGCCTCGCAGGTGTAAGGTCCCAAGTTCAATCCCCATACCAAAAAACAAACAAAAAAACTGAAGCAGGATAATGATGAAAACATTGATGAGATAAATTAATGAGAGCTATTTTTAGTAATTAATGCAGTGTCACAGGTATGAACTCAGTCATTCTATAAGTTGAGGCATTGAGGCATATAGTCATACTATGAATGAGGAACTATAAAGCTAGGATATTAATTGGGTCTTTGATCTAGAGTGGATTGCAAATTGTAATTAGTTTGGGAACTCAATTTAGAATCTGAAGGTTTATGTCTAAATCCCAGAGTTACTACTAAGCAACAGTATGACCTGTATAAAATCTCTTCCCCAGACTTTACTTTTTTCTTTTGTAGAAAACAATTATATTCACCTTCCTTCCCTCCCTTTCTCACCTTCTCTATCCCCACAACCTCTTCGTCCTGCTCTTTATTTATATTCTATATTCTACATTACAAGCTTTTGGGGGGAGGGACTACCGAGGATTGAACTTGTGCTTGTGAGGCAGGTGTGGTCCCACTGAGCTAATTCCCCAGTCCCTGTTACTGTTTTTTAAACCTAGGCCTTAATTTTTTAGTCACAGTGCTGATAAGTCCCTTGCGCTTTTCACTTTATAAAAGGAATTCATGCTGCCTTCCTTGCCTTTGAGATTTTGCAATCTCCCTTAGTTTCCCTAGGTAACAGTTTCTGTTCTGGTTTTTCCCAGAACATGAGAGTGTGCTAAGGCTAGATTGTCTGCTGTGTGTACGGCCTATGTTCAGTTCCAAGCCCTGGGAGGTTTAAAAAGGACTCATTGGGATGAGTGATATAGGCTCTGAAAGTTAGTTTCTATTGGTTACATAGGGTCATGTTTAGCTTGGTTAGATTTTTCTTGTTTACCTTGTCTAGGACAGTGTTATTCCTATTATACTTGAAGGTGGCTTATAGAATGTGATTTGGTTAATTTAACCTTTCTCATGACCTTCAAAGGACTTTAATATTTAAAATATTTTAATAAAAATTACACGTTAGATTGCTTCAGTTTATCCTTATTCATCTAGCATTTTGTTTTGTTTTGTTTTGTTTCTTTGGATTTTTGAGACAGGGTCTCACCGTGTAGTTCAGGCTGGCCTCAATTCATGGTGATCCTCCTGCCTCAGCCTCCTAAATGCTGAGATTACAGTTGTGTGCCACCATGCCCTGCTAAATTTTATTTTATAAAAAAAAAAGGCTTTATAATTTACATACTATATGATTCATCCATTGAAAGTATACAGTCATTTTATTCTGTTTTGGTTACTTTGAGTGTTTTTGTTTTTGTTTTGGTACCAGGGATCAAACTCAGGACCTTGCACTTAGGAGGTATGCTGCAGCACCACTGAGCTAAATCCTCGGCCCTTTATTTTATTTTATTTATTTTTTAATTTTTTAGGTATTCATTTATTTTTTTTTGAGACAGGGTCTAACTTATGTAGTGAGACTGACTTGGAACTCACTGTGTAGCCCAGATTGGTCTCAAATTCACAGTGATCCTTCTGCCTCAGCTTCCCAAGTGCTGAGGTTACAGGCATACACCACCATGCCCAGCAATAAGTAAAGTTCCTTCTTCAATCTTTATTTTTGTTGTTTTGTTTTGGTACCAGGGATGAACTGGGACCTTGTGCCTGCCAGGCAGGCTGCAGAACCACTGAACTAAATCCCCCGCCCCCTTTATTTTTGTTGAAACAGGGTCTCTTTATGTAGCTTAGGCTGGCGATCCCTTCTGCCTCAGCCCCTAAAGTGCTAGTGTTACAGGTGTACACCATGTAGTCATTTTTAATATATTTATACATAAATATTATCATTTCCACAGTCAATTTTAGACAGTTTCGTCACCTCAAAAAGAAACCTCCAGGGCCTGGGATTTAGCTCAGTAGTTCCACTGCCTGCCTCACAAGCGCAAGGACCCAAGCTCAATCCCTGGTAGGAAAGAAAGAAAGGTGGGGGGAGGGAGAGAGAGAGAGGCTTTTTTGTTGTTGATGTTGTTACTGGGGATCTAACTTGGGACCTTGCAGTTGTGTAGCAGGCGACTGGACGATGGAACTACTGAGATAAATCCCTGGCCCCTGGCTTATTTTATTTAGTTAATGTTTTCAAGATTTATTTTTTTCAAAGTTTATTTATTTTATAGTTTCTATCCCCTTACCACCCAGGGATTGAACGCAGGTCCTTGGGCTTGACAGGCAGGCACTAGGACCACTGAGCTAAATCCCCGGCCCACTTTATTACTTTTTTTATGGCCAAGTATTTCACTATAGCAGAAGAGCACTGTATTTTATTTATTCATTTCTCCATTGATAAAAATTTGAGTTGATTTCACATTTTGGATACTAAATGCAGCTGTAAATATTCATGTACCAGGTTCTACTAGACATATTTCCTTTTCTTTTGCCTGTAAGAGTAGAATTGCTAGCTGGATGTGGTGGCACATACCTATAACGAGGCAGGGGTATCACCATGATTTTGAGGTCAGTCTGGGCTTACAGAGTAAGTTCAAAGCCATCTTGAACTATATATATATATATATGTATGTATATGTATATAGCAAGACCTTGTCTCAAAAAAAGAATTGCTGGGTCATGTGGCAACTCTATGTTTATCACCTGTGGTCTGTATAAGGCTTCTAATTTATATTGTCAACCTTTGTGTTTGACCTTTTGATTCTTAACTTTGTGAGTGGGAAGTGGCATCTTGAGATTTCAACTTGCTTTTTCTAGATGAATAATGATGTTGGGAATATTTTTTATGTGTTTATTAGCCATTCATTTGTCTCCCTTGGAAAAGTGTCTATTTGTATTGTTGCCCATTTTTAATTGGATTTTTTCATTTTTTTTTATTGAGTTGTAAGAGTTGTTTATATATTCTGGATATAAGCCTCTTATTAGATAATACAATTTGCTAAATTTTTCCCATTCAGTTCTTTTCACTTGATTGATAAAAATCTAGTTTCTTTTGTGGCTTATACTTTTCATATCACAGCTAAAAAACCATTGCCTAAACCAAGGTCACAAAGATTTATGAACCCTTTTCCAACATCTGTATATATACTTTTTTTTGTGTAGTACCAGGGTTCAAACTCAGGACCTTGCACTTTGCAGGCAGGCGTGGTGCCATTGACCCACATCTCCAGTTTTTGTATATTTTTGTAGGGGACCTAATTTCAGTCTTTTACCTCTGGATATCCAGTTTTCTCCATATCATTTGTCGAAAAGGCTATTCTTTCCCTGTTGTCTTGACACACTTATTAAAACCATTTTCTGTTGATGTGTAAGGCATTACTAGATTTTCAATTCTATTATATTAAACATATATCTGGCCTTGTAGCAAACCAGTTTGAAAGGTTTTTTTTGTTTTTGTTTTTGTTGGTACCGGGGATCGAACTTGGTTCATTGCACTTGCAAGGCAGGTAGCAGAACCACTGAGCTAATTCCCCAGCATAGCATACCAGTTTAATTACTATTGCTTTGTAGTAAGTTTTGAAATGAGGAAAGATGAAACCTCCTACTTTGTTTTCCTGAGAATTGTTTTGGCCATTTTGAGTTTCTTGCAATTCCATGTGAGTTTTAGACTCAGCTTTTCAATTTCTGCAAAGAAATCAGCTCAGATTCTGATGAAGATTACATTGAATTTGTAGATTTTAAGAGTATTACCATCTTAACACTAAATCTTCCAAGATTTTAGTGCTTCTGAAGGTTTTAAAAAATATATTTTAGTAAAATTATTTTCTAAATATCTCTTTCAGATTGTCATGCCAAAACTGTAGAAGTACAGTTTTTGTATATTGATCTTGTGCACTACAACTGAGCTAAAATTATTTACTTGGTTAATAATTTTTGCTGAATTTCTTATTGTTTATATGCAAAATGTCATCTATCAATAAAGATAATTTTACCTTTTTTTCCAATCTGAATATTTTTTATTATTTTTAAAAAATATTTTGATACATTTTAGATATACAATACAGTTTCATTCATCATGGGATCTTGTACCTTACATGACATATCTTGGTTCTTATTTTTTCCCCATTTCCATAGACTCCCCCCTCCACCCTACTTAGAAAGACTTTGTTTCCATTTTTTTCCTTTTCTCTTAGTTTTTCCTCTTGATACTTTTTCTAGCCTAAAAGTGGTGAGTGCAGAATCTTGTCTTGCTCCCAATCTTAAGAGGAAAATGTCCAGTCTTGCACCATTAAGTTTGATGTTGGCTGGCCATTCATTTAATGAGTGAATCACCAATTAAGTACATAGATTTTAAGGCTTAATTGCAGTTTCATTGTCTGTGTACTAAACAAGAGAAAGTTTTTAGTTTTTAAAAATTGTGTGTGAATAGAATTATACTATATTCATTGTATTGTGTCTTTTTCAATATTATGTTTCAGCTTTGTGAACTTTTATCTTTTAAAATTATTTTTATTGTATGGAACTCCATTGTACAACTTTACCCAGTTTTTTTCTCGGACATTCTTTGTAGTTTTTTGGCATTTATAGAGAACATTGTTGTGATCACCCTTGTCTCAGTATTCAGTTATACATGTACAAGCTGCTTGAGGGCACAGACATAGATGGAATTGTTATTGGGTATGCAGAGCTCTTGCTTAACAACACCAGTGGTTTGTATTGTATATTCCAATTAACAGCAAATGAGCATTCTTATTTTTTATGTGGATGTGCAAAAAACTTAATTTTTAACAGTGAGAACTCTAGTGCTCTTTTAGTTTATGTTCTTGCCCCTAAGGCAGTGACTTTTTAAAAAATTGCTTTATTTTGGTATAATTAAAATACAACAAAATGAAAATATTTTAAAATACTATTTGATATAATTATCTACCTGACACAGAACATCAAAGCTTTGCAATTTCTAAAGTGATAACATTCATTCTATATCATAAAATGATTATAGATACAGTTCTTTCACTGACTTTGTGGTACATTTTTTAACCTGAGGGAGTTATAAAAAGACCTCAAATTACAGTTGGTCTGTCAAAAGTAGAGGGATCTCCAAAGACTTGTGGCTGAGGTCTGAAGTAGACAAGATCTTATGAAGAACTTTGCCTTTTAAGCAAAGGCATGAAGTCTACATTAACTCCAGATAGTTAATTTCAACTGAATTGGATTGTAGGACACTCACCCATTTGGAGTCAGAGAATTCCTGAAAGGACATAATAGTTTAACAAATTTTGACACATGTATTCAGTCTTGACACTGTCACCACCATCATGATGTAAACCTATCTGGCACACTTAAAAGTTTCCACCTTTCCCTTTTAGTCCTTTTTGCTCTTTGTTTGTATCTGGCCACTTTATCTCAATATATTATTTATGCAGTTGCCATTATCAGATTTGGTTAATTGACAGGTTGTTTTTGTTTTTGGGGGTTTTTGTTGTTGTTGTTTTTGTACTGAGAATCAAACTCTGGACCTCGAGCTTACCAGGCGCTGTGCCACTGAGCTAAATCCCCAGCCCAGCAATTAGTATTCTTTTTTT
>NW_022900947.1:30755395-30759916 GCF_012274545.1 Fukomys damarensis | reverse complement strand
TGTTTTTTTTTTTTTTTTTTTTTTTTTTTTTTTTTTGTATGGGTCATCGAACATGGGCCCTTATGCTTGTGAGGCAAGTGGGAGAACCACTGAGTCCCCGGCCCTGTGCATTTACTTTTTGATGGATAGTTAATTATTTTTAACTTTCTGACTATGGGTGTTATTAAAAACTTATTTTTGCCTCCTGCCTTGCAAGTGCAAGGACCCGAGTTCAATCCCTGGTACCAAACAAAAAACTAATTTTTGATTTATATGTGACATTATGTTTTCAGTAAATACTTAAGAGTAGACTGGGCCCACTGATGCGTGCTTGTAGTCCTAGCGTCTCAGGAAACTCGGGCAGGAAGATCATTTTAGCCCATGAATTTAGGGCCAGCCTTCACACCAGACCCTGTGTTATGGCTTATATCTTGATGTCTCCTCAGAACCTCATACATTCATAGTTGGGGCTCTTCAGAAATGGCTGGATTTAAGGTGTGTGAAAATTGGATAGATGTGCGATAACTAAATTAGTCCACTAATTGGTTTTGCATAGTTCTGGGTGTGGATAATGGGAGGGCTCTAGGCATGGGTGGCACCATCCAATAGGCTTATAACCCATGTAGGTTAAAAGTACAGAAGGATTGCTGCTTGCTGCCTCCTGCCTACCCTGCCATGACCTACTACATCTCTGGGATGCCCCTCAGCCATTCTGCCCCGCTTTGGAGCTAGACAGCTATGGACAAAAATCTCTACAAATTGTAAGCTAAAACGAACCTTTCCTTCTTTAAGTTTGGGTGTCATGTATTTTAACTCAGCAGTAAGGAAAGTAAAGACGCCCTGTCTCTTTTAAAGAAAAAAATATTTTTTGACTTAAATGTTAAATATATCTTTAATTTTATGAAGTTATCCAAAATAGTTAGTTCTACCACTGTGTATATATACTTATTTTTTTGGTACCGAGGATCTTGCAGAGCAGGTGCTGGCACCATTGAGCGGAATCTCCAGCCCTAGTTTATATTCTTAACTACCAGTGTGTATTTCTTCTGTAAATTTTTTAATCTTTTTTTTTTAATATCAATTTGGACAATTCACTCATACTATATAATTTAAAAACCTACTGTAAAGTTGGGTGTGTTGGCCTATAATCTAAGTTACCTAGGAGGCTGAAGCAAGAGGATTGAAAGTTTGAGGTGAACCTGGATAACTTAGCCAGACCCTGTCTCAGAATTTTAAAAGAGGTAGAGGCTAACTCAGTGCTGTAATGCTTTCCTGGCATGTGTTAGGCCCTGAATTCATTCCCTAGTACAAACAACCCCACAACAACAACAACTACAGTAATTAAGACTATATAATGCAGACAGTATAGATCATTGGAATATAATAGAATCTAGAAATAGCCCTACACATTACAATGAGTTTTTTTCTAGCAAAAATGCTAAGACAAAAGAAAAATGATGACAGTTTAATGAGAATAGTCTTTTCTAGAAATAGTGTTGGAACACCAGACCCAAAATCTTTTAGTATATACAGAAATTAACTCAGAATGAACTATAGATTTAAATGTAAAACTTAAAACTATAGAACTTCTAGAAAACAGAAACATCTTTGCAGACTTTGGCAAAGATTTCCTAGGACACAAAAAAACACAAACCATAAAAGAAAAAAAACATATATTAGACTTCATTAACTAAAACTTTTAAGTCCTTCTGCATTAAAATTTAAGAATTACAGACTGAAAGAAAATATTTGTGAAACATAACTGATAAAGGAGTGATATCTAGAATATATGAAGAACTCAAAATTCATGAGAGGAAAAATGCAATCATTAAAAAAAAAGCTTAGCACAAATATTTATAGAGACTTCAATCATAATTGTCAAAGCCACAAACAGTTCTAGGTTGGGTCAACAAATCTTAAAGTTTTATAAAATATTTAAATCGTACAAGATATGTTCTTTGAACATAAGCTATTTTCAGTACTGCTCACTAATGAAAAGAAAAATTACTAGCACTGCATGAAACAACATGGATGGCTCTCAGATATGTTATTCTAAGTGAATGTGACTAAATCCAAAAAGCCACCCCACACAGACAGTTCTACATAAATCTATGTATATGACATTCTTTAAAAGGTAAAATCGTAAGGACAGAAAACTTCATGGTTCACCAAGGGCTAAGGAAGAAATTGAGAACTGACTTCAAAGGGATTTCGGGTACAAAGGAACTTAAGGGTAGATCAGAGAACTAATTATTGAACTATCAGTTTTCCTACAATCATTTGCTTTGGTATTTCTTTTATCACTGGTGACATTTAGTCCCTCTTTATAGTGATTGTTTGAATCTCATGAGGTACCTAGCAAGAAGTCATTTGTCCACTTTTCAATTGAATTTTCTTTTTAAGTACTATATATATTAGACTGATTCTTTGTGAGTTATGTTTGTTATAAATATCTGCTTCCATTCTGTGGCATGTCTTCTTAAAGCTTTTAAGTACGGTATATCTTTTGATGAGCACATTTAATTTTAATCTTGTATAAAGAGCCAGTCTTTATAGTTAGGATATTTTGTGCCTTGATGTAAGATATTCTTCTTATGTGAAGATAATCAAGGAGATTAAACATTTCTTATATCTGCCTCTTAAATTTCAGTTTTTATTTAATTACAAATTAATTTTTATAGGTTCTTAAGTGGTCTGTCTTCACCATTTCTTTTTAGCCCACCTGCCTGCTACCCCCCCGTTTTTTATTTTTGTTTTTGTTTTTGTTTTTTTTCTTTTTGAGACATGATCTCACTGTAGCCTTGAACTCATAGTGATTCTCCTGCCTCAGCCTTTTGGGTGCTGGGATAACTGGTGTGCGCCACCACCCTCAGCCTCCTTTTAGTTTTTTGAGATAGGATTTCAGATATGGAGGTCAGGCTGGGCTTGAAATCACTATATAGCCCAGGCTGTCTTTAAACTCACAGTGATCCTCCAGCCTCAGCCTTCTGAGTGCTGGGATTACAGAAATGTGCCACCATGCCCACCTGCAGTTACTGTTTTAACTAGTCTAAAGATACAGCTGTTTTCTTTTTTTGTCCCCTTAGGACCTTGCACTTGCCAGGTAGGTGCCTTGCCACTGAGTTATATCCCCAGCCCTAAAGATAAAACTGTTAATAAAATATACACAAATTCTTTAACTGGAAAAAACATATATAAAAAAGTATTTCTGATTTAATTTTCAAAGTGGCTTTAAAATACCATAGAATACTTTATAAATTTGACTTCATTTCCATATCATTAACATTTTTGTATTAAACTAATGGTGCAATGATAAAATGTTCTATTAAAATCAGTAAAGAATAACAGTACATATACCCATTTGATCACCTAACTTGCAGTTACCTTTCTAAAAGAGAAGTCTTTGGCGAAACTTTTATTTCAGTTATTGACATGTATATCTTTGTCCCAGATTATGTAGTAAATGTATTTTATTCAAAGTTTAACCTTTTATTTTTATATAATTATGGACTTTTAAGAAATATTACAAGAATTGGAAAGAAAAGCCCTGCATTCTCCAAATGTTAACTTTTCTCACATTTACTTTTTTCTCCTCTGTTCTGCATCTCTTCCTTCATACTCTATGAATGAATACAAAGTGATTTGTTTTTAAATTCCATCTCTTGAAGTTGCTATTCTTGTTTATATTTAAGTTCCTAAGTGACAGTAATCCTCATCTGTTTATTCATCCTGTAGTTGTTTATATATTTCAGGTCATTCTGACTAGAACCAAATAACAAATCTCTCTTAACATGTTAATGTATAACTAAGATATAAGATTTAAAAGGTGCTATCAGGGATGTTTGTACTTTAAAAGTAGATTCTCAAATCAGTAGCTGCATTTCCAACTTGATATTTTACCTGTATCAGCAGAATTGCATAGAGGAGATTGATATTATCAGAGGAGCTAATGATATACAGTGGACCCTTGGGTTATGACTAGCCTGACATATGAACAACTTGGGTTATAGCTGGAATTTTAGTTTTAACTTATGACCAAAGTCTTGAGAGAATGCTCAAATGCCAGCCACTATAGAGTTCTGGAAAGAACATTACAACATCCTTTCCTGTGTGGGGTTAACTGAGAAATCCTGGGCCAGTGTCTCCCTAAGGTCACTGAGATCTGCCTGTATACAGCAGAGAGACTTTGAAGGCTGTGTAGAGGAGCCTGAACTTTCAATTGACCAATGTGAGTTATAACCAGCCCTGGGGAAAATTGAGTTCATAAGCCAAAGGTCGATTGTACAGTACTTATGTATACATACTTGTCTAGTTTGAGACTTTTCTCCAGCAAAACCACCTAGCTAGCCTTGGAAGTTGTGGGAAGGTGTTTGTTTTAAATTTTAGATTCCCTTTCTTTTCATACACACAGGATTGTTTGGATGTTGTATGTCATGTAAGTCACTTCAGAAAATTGAAATGATATAGTGGCATATCAAATACAGAAATATGTAAAACTATTATGACCAAATTGATTTTATTTTAGAAATGCAGACTAAATTA
>NW_022900947.1:30721477-30755368 GCF_012274545.1 Fukomys damarensis | reverse complement strand
TTTTTTTTTTTTTTTTTTTTTTTTTTTTGGTACTAGGGATCAAACTCAGGACCTTGTGTTTGTGAGGCAGGCAGCAGAGCCACTGAACTAAATCCCCAGCGACTTTATGAGTATAGAAATCAACCCGTGGGATTTACTATATTAACATAATTAGAAAATAAGATCATTGTAGTGGATGTCAAATAGGTGATAAAATCCAACACTTATTCATAATAAAAAATTGGTAAATGAATGCACACCTCAAGGGCAGGCATGTGGCACTGACCTTTAATCCCAGCGCTTGGAGAGGTTTATGCGTGACAATTGTTGAGAGTTTGAGGCCATCCTAGGCCACATAGTGAGTTAAAGGCCCAGCATGAACTACATAGTGTCTCAAAAAACAAAAAAATAAATTAATTAAAATAAAGTAAGTGGATGTAATTCACAATCATAATTCTGAGTGAAATCAGACACACATGTTGAAATATCACATTGTTTCTATTATGTGAGAAACCCAAAGTATAAATAAGGAGCAAAATAGAGGATTGATATTAGGAGACAGGAAGAATGTTTTTCAAATGGAAAGTAGAACAAGAGATGAGGGGAGAAGAGATTTTTTTTAAAAGGAAGAAAACAAATAGCTTTTTCAAATCATGAGGGGAAGAAGGGTTGGAACAAGGGAAGGGAGAAAGGACAAAAACAATTTAAGAGAGCTCAGGGATTTAGCGCAGTGGTTCTGCCACCCGCTTCACAAGTGCAAGGTCCTGAGTTTGATCCCTAGTACCAAAACAAAAAAAAAGATAGATTATGTGCCTGCATAAATTCTTCATGAATGTGATCATTATTATACTGTAAACATGCACTAATTTAAAGTGCTAATGAAAATTTTGGTAGAACTACATCTTCAGTATTTCATAATAAAAACAGTTTAAATTATGATTTAATCGTTTAGGTAAATTATGTAGTTCAGGCTGGCCTTGAATTTACTATGTAGCCCAGACTGGCCTTGAACTCATGGCAGTGCTCCTGCCTTAGCCTCCCATGTGCTGGGATTACTTACAGGTGCCACCACCACACCTGGCTTTTTATGCTGATTATAAAATAAAATGTTCATATGTGAGGCTGGGATACAGCTTTTTTTGTTTGTTTTGGTATCCGGGATCCAACTCAGGAACTTGTGCTTACGAGGCCAAGGCAGGCAGGGGCAACTCTTAACTAAATCCCTGGCCCTGGGACATAGCTTTTTAAATGTACATGTCTTCTATGCACAACAGTTACTTTCATTGTGGGGAGTTGGTACATATATGTAACACACTCTGCTGCTTTTTACTTCTCTTTGCCCTCCCTTCCCTCTACTCTACCTCCCTGTGATACTTAATGGTAGAGCATTTGCCTAGTACTATATGTGGAGGGATTTGGGCTTGATCCAGGCAACTCAAAGAAAATTTCAAAATTAAATACTTGTTAATTTTATAATGCACTAATACAACAGAGATTACTTGTAATTATAACTTGCCCTTTTTTGTCATTTTTTTCCCCCTGGTACTGGGAATCAAACTCGGGATCTTGCATTGCCTGGCAGACATGGTGCCACTGAACTACATCCCCCACCCATAACTTGGTCTTTTGAGACAGAATTTTGCTTATGTTGTTTAGGTTGGCCTTGAATTTACTGTGTAGCCCAGGGGAACTTCACAGGACCCTTCTGCCTCAGCCTTTCAAGTAGTATGATTACAGGCATGCACTACCATTCCCAGCCCTATAATTAAAACCTTTAACCAGCAAGGCACAGTGTGCACGCCTGTAATCCCAGCACTTGGGAAGCTGAGGTAGGAGGATTGCTATGAGTTTGAGGCCAGCCTGAACTAATAGACCTTGTCTAAAAAAACTTTAACTAGAAATACAACTGTATGAACATATTTGAAACATAGCACCTTTCCATTGTGGAAATATAAATCCCATTAAGTATCAAATGAAATAGTAGTAAGGAGCCTAGAAAGCAGCTTTGTTTATAAAATATAAAATGTACATAATTGATGATTTAGCCAAATGTCAAATTAATTTTCTGGTGTATATATATATATATATGTAGGGCCAAGAACTGGGATAGATACTAAACTGAGTAATGTGAAAGATGCAGTGGCACATACCTGTGTTCCCAACTACTCAGGAGGCTAAAACAGGAGGATCACTTGAACTTGGGAATTAAGGGCTAGCCCAGGCAACATTCTTGGAGGCCCCCACCCCTCTTTTCAATAAATGAATAAATTGAGAACTATAAGTTCTTTAAAAATCTGGTGGTAATAAAGATAATGTATCTGTGAGTACTCCAAAGTTGTTTATATGGTTTTTTCTTTTTGTCAGCAGTGAATGTATATGTATGATCTTTTCTCACATTCTTAAGGATTTACAAAAATTTTGATTTTGAACCCTCTCATAATAATTAATTACTAACCTATGTTGTAGTAAAGATATTTTTTTCTCCTAGGGACTACTAAGTACCATGAGTTAATTATATTCTTCTTTTATATATATTTTACAGATGGTAGTGAAAACTTTCATGGATATGGATCAGGACTCAGAAGATGAAAAACAGCAGTATCTCCCACTAGCTTTGCATCTTGCATCTGAATTCTTCCTCAGGAACCCTAATAAAGATGTGCGTCTCCTTGTAGCATGTTGTTTAGCTGATATATTTCGAATCTATGCCCCAGAAGCTCCATATACTTCCCATGATAAACTTAAGGTAAATAAAATCTTTTAAAAATCCTTTTATTTTATATTTATAGTGTAGCTTACCTGTATGAGAAAATTTCAAGTTATTTTTTATTTTTAAGATTATGGGTTAGGGTTGTTTGTAGTTCAGTAGTAAAGTGGTAGCCTAGTATGTTTTAGGCCCTGGGTTTGATTCGTAGAGCACAAAAAACAAAACAACAGAAAAGCTAGCCAAGCACCAACTTCAAATAGCATACTCTCAGAATTTCAGTGTTAACGTTAAAAAGAAGAAGAAAAAAGATTGTATCATATATTTGGGGGTTTTTGTGGAGGGTGTTTTGGAGACAGGGTCTCATTATGTAGTTCAGCTGGTCTTGAATTCATTTTGTATCCCAGGCTGGCCTTGAACTCACTGAGATCTTCTTGCTTCAGCCTTCTCAGTGCAGGGATTATAGACAGATGCACCACTATGCCCGGCTATCCATATCACAACTTTTAAAATTTCATTATTTTTTCAATCATAACGTTTATTATCTACAAAAATACTGGTATATTTCTGTGGCATTAAGAGGTCCTTGTGTTCAAGGAGCCCTTACTTAATGACCCCAAAGCACACACTTTTAAAAACAACATATTTTAGTTCTGCTTTTCTCTTGCCATATTGGGGGATTGAACCCAAGGCTTTTGCACTGAGCTACATCTCCAGTCCCTTTTTTATTTTGAGAAAAGGTTTCACTAAGTTGTCCAGGCTGGGCTAGTACTTAGTGATCCTCCTGCTTCTGCCTCCTAGAATGTTAGAGATACGGGCATGTGTCACCATGCCCAATTGTTGTTCCGTTTGTTAGTTTTATTGTTACTTTTGTTGTGCCTAACTTATAAATAAGTTATGCTTTATAATATTTATATATTTATAAGGGAAGAAAACAGTGTATGTTGAGTTCAGTGCCATCTGTAATTTCAGCCATGGGATCTTGGAATGTATCTCCTCTACACAGGAGGGATCAAAGTAGTGCAAAAGTCTGTTTGTGCCATGTTTATGTTACTTTGAGTTTTAAAACATCTGGAGAAAGCCTATTAAGAAATAGGCCAGAGGGGCCAGGGATTTAGCTCAGTGGTTCCACTGCCTACCTCAAAAAAGCATAAGGTCCCAAGTTCAATTCCCAGTACCAAAAAAATAAAAACAAAACAAAGAAATAGGCCAGGGCCAGGGATTTAGCTCAGTGGTGCCACTGCACTGCCTGCCTCACAAGCACAAGGTCCCGAGTTTGATCCCTGGTATCCCCCCCCCAAAAAAAATAGGGCCAATCTATTGCCTTTGTTTCATATAGCCTTGAAATCAGATAAATTCAAAACTAGGTACTGAAAATTACTGTTTACACACAGGAATTAGTAATGGAAAGTCTCATATTCAGCTCCTTTGGAAATAAAATAGTCTGCTATGATGAAAGGTGAAGGTAAGGAGAAAAGTGGAAGTGCTATAATAGAAAAAATGATAATGGGGTATATAAACTCTGTGTTCTTAGAATGAGAAAGAGAAAGCCTAAAGATTTATAGAATGAACAACCTTTATTTTTGCTCTTAAAAGATAGGGTTTTATTTTGTAATGATTTTAAGTAATGGAATAGGCCAGTCCCAAGGCATTCAGCTAAAGAATGATTTTCTTTTGTTACAGTTTGTGTGTCATGAAAGAATAAGAATTTGTATCTAAATTAATGTTGTTGTTGTTTTTTTTAACAGGACATATTTTTGTTTATTACCAGACAATTAAAAGGTTTGGAAGACACAAAGAGTCCACAGTTTAATAGATACTTTTATTTATTAGAGGTAAAAGCAATACTTTATTTAATAAATAGCACATTATTTCATATAGTAGCAAATTCTTTATACCAACTTTATAATGTAAAATGAAACTTTTTTGTTTTATCCACAAAGAAAATGTGATCTTACTATTGTTCCTCATATTCTGAAAAGTTACTCTATAGAAAAAATATTAGATTATTTGAAATTCTAGCTGTTATTTTCTCCTGGTTTGTTTTTTAATCTCAAAATGTTCATGGCCTCTTAAATTTTGTATATATCTATATATCTACATATTACTATATACATATATATGTCAACCCCTAAATATTTAGTATTGATGAATTTAGAAAAATTGATACCCCCATGAATGTCTTTTTAAGGATAAGTGTAAACAACTAGTTTTACACTTGTAATTTGATATGTTGAATCTTTACTTTAGATTCCTAATTCTTAAAAATTAAATTTTACTAATGAGTTTGCTTTTCTGTCACTGTTCTGTTCAACTGTAATTAAATAATTATTTTTGTTTAAGAATTTAGCTTGGGTTAAATCATATAACATCTGCTTTGAATTGGAAGATTGCAATGAAATTTTTATTCAGCTTTTTAGGACTCTCTTCTCAGTGATCAAGTAAGTTCATATTTATGCATATCTGCTTATCTTTTGCTGTGTATATTGAAATGTCATGAATATGTGTATACTAAAATTTGTTAGAATTACATGGACTTGTTTTTCTTAGAATATTTAATATGAAGTGGAAAAGAAACAAAAATTCTGTTTTCTGAAAGCTGTCTTTGGTATGAATTTAATGGGTGTCCCATCTGCTCCTTGCTCTGTGTGGCTATGGAATAGAAGTAAAGTATAAATCAGAGCCCTTGTTTTAAAGAAATATACAGTATTGTGGCCGGGGATTTAGCTCAGCAGTTCGTTGGCCTGCCTTGCAAGTGCAAGGACCCGAGTTCAATCCCCGGTACCAAAAAAGAAAAAGAAATAATACAGTATTGTCCAGCAAGAAGGTCACAAGTTTGAGCCTAACCTGGGCAATTTAGTGAGATAGTACATTTAAAATTTTTAAAAATAAGATTGGATGACCAGAGATTTAGTTCAGTGGTGCTGCCGCAAGGTCCCAAGTTCAATCCCTGGTACCAAAAAAAGATTGGATGGGGATGTAGCTTGGTAGTAAAGCACTAGTCTTGCATCCTTCAGGTCCTGGGTTCAAGCCCTAAAACTTCAGAAAAAAAGTTGAAAATAAATATTGCTTAAATCCGCTTTTTCTCCATAGAAAAGTAGGGAAACTAAGGTGGAGGCATGTGGTGTGGTGGCTTAATAAAAAGAATCATCACTTCAGTATATGTCTTTATTCGTACTGCAAGTGTTCAAAAGCCATGTATCTAATGGTTTGCATACCATATAACACATTTTCAGAATCTTCCTTAGATTTTTAGGAATACTGAATCACTTTCTCCCCCCACCCTCTCTTTGTCCTCCCCCCCATCTTTCCATCTGTCTTTCCTGGTACGGGGGCTCAAACTCAGAACCTTGTGCTTGTGAGTCACACGTGGAGCCATGAAGCTAAATCCCTGGCCCCTTCTTTTAGCCTGGAATAATTAGGAAATGACTAGAGCACCTTGATGTAGAGCTTGCAACTTACAGAAAGACTGCCTGGGAAACACCTTTATGTGGTATTTTTTACTCCCATAAGTCCCTTAGAGTAATTGTTAGAATATATAAACCTTACTTTAATTTATGCTGTATAACCTAAATCATGTAAAGCAGCCACCATTTTATTTAGTACATGATTCTGCCTTGCGGGTGTTTTTGTCTGGTCTAAATCCTCTTCTGAGTTTGTGGTCGTTTGGCAGGATATTCTGTGGTTGGCTGAAATAATAGAAGAACTGAGTTAACAAGTCTTTCATCACCCAGCAGGCCAGCCCAGCCTCTTGGTACATTGACTAGGTTTCCTAAGTATTGAGAAAGGGCAGGCTTCACTGCACAGGCAGTATTCAAACATTGGTAGCTTCTGTGTTTCATTGGAGCCAAGCAAGGCACAGACAGACACAGATTCAAGGGTTGGTTGGATAGACTACCTATGTTTTTATATTTTTCTTTGTGGTGCTAGGCATTTGAACCCAAGGCCTGGTATATACTAGTCAAGCTCTCAACCAGTGAGCCACGCCCCTAAGCCCTCCACTCTTTACACCATTCTGATAGGAGGAATAGTAAGTTGTAAAGAGATATACTTACAGGAATGGAAACGATTAGTGCCATTGTTTGTATTGGGGTGTGTTTTGAAATTATAATTTCCACCACCAATAATAACTCCGTTATCATTCTGCTCCTTCTTTGACTTTATATATTTAAATCTACCTCATCACTCTGTAATTATATATATGTTTTCCTTGAGCTTATTAATGTTTTTATTTCTTGAATATGAAGATTGCCTAATAATTTACAGTGCAATATGAGTAAAAAAAATGAACAGCCTGCCAGAGGGTATGGTAGGAGTTAAGGCCAGCCTGGACTGCATAGGGAGACCTTGTCTCAAAAATAAGTAAATACTGAAAAAGAAGAGCTTGTTGATTTGAATTTAACATATTTGTCATATTTAATAATCTTCATTCATTAGTATAGATGGAAATTTGCATCTAGTGTAATTTTTTTCAATCTGAAGGACTTTCTTAAACATTTCCTATAGTTCAGATCTTCTAGTAATGGAATTCTATCATCTTTTCTATGCCAGAAAAGGTCTTTTTGCTGTTGATTTGTTTGGTTTGTTTGTTTGTTTGTTTGTATTTAGAGACAGGGTCTTTGTGTTGGTTCAGGCTTGCCTTGAACTCACTGTGTAGCCCAGACTGGCCTTGCAGAGCAATTGTCTTGCATCAGCCTCTTGAGTACTGGAATTACAGGCATTCACTACCACACCCTGCCTGAAAAAGTCTGTTCCATATTCGCTTTTTTGGAAAGTTGTCACAGGATACAGAGTTTTAGGTTGCTTGGATTCCTTCCCCTTTCTGTTGTTCTACCATACCATGTCCAAGGACTCACCATGTGCTAGACAAGCTACCACTGAACTATATCCCCAGATTTTAGTACTTTAAAAATGGTGCTCCACTTTTTTCTGGCTACCATTGTTTCCAACAAGTTATTTTTGTTGTTTTTAATCTTTGTTTTTCCTGTATGTTGTTTACTTCTATTTCTCAAACTGCTTTTAGGGTTTTTCTTTATTGTTCACTTTGTTTTAGTGTTTTATTTATTTATTTTCTCGGTACCAGAGATTGAACTCGGGTCCTTGTGCTTGCAAGGCAGAACCACTGAGCTAAATCCCTGGCCTGGTTTATTTTAGCGTTTATTGTTCACTTTGGGTAATGTATTATACTGAGGTTTTCTTTCTGTTATACTTTAGGCTCTTCGAGCTTCAAGAGTATATGGGTTTATATATATATCCTTTTTTGTTTGTTTAAGAAAGGCTTTATTTTTATTTAATTTCTTCTGATTACTTTTGAAAACTGTTTTTTTGAGACAGGGTCTCACTATGTAGTTGAGACTGACCAAGAACTCACTGTGTACCCCAGGCTGGTCTGGAACTGGCAGAAATCCTCCTGCCTCAGCTTTCGAGTGCTGGGATTACAGGCATGGGTTACCATGCCTGGCTTTGAAAACTTTTTTTAAATCCCAAGGATTATCCTCTCTGGTTCTTTCAGGGAGTTCTTTTCTCAAAGTCAGGGAATTTTCTCACTGGCTGCATGATCATCAAGCATTTGAAGGATTCTTTGAGCTTGTGCTGAATAGCTTTCTCTTTGGTTTTCTCCTCTGTAAACTCTAGTCTATGTAGATTATCACCCTATACTATAACCTAGAAACTTATTCTAAATTAGAAAAATTGCACCATGTATGGGCATGGCGTCTGATATCTGAAAGCTAGTATTTCATGTTTTGTCTGGTTTTTAGTCATTATAGATATTTGGGAAAATCCTATTTTTGTAATTGATTCTTGCTGGAAGTGAAAGTTTGAGCTTACTGATTTAAACTGGTTGAATTTGTGGGATAATTTTAAATCTCTTTGTCTTTTCATTCCTTTCCTACCTTCAAATATTTATGTGCCTGAGAGTCAGGTACTTAGGTTTTTGCACTGTTTTGCATCAAGTTCTTCAATTTCCCCTAAGCCAGATACACATTTATAAAACTGTAATTGATCCTTCACAATCTTGGCCTTTTATAAATTAAGATATTTCAGAGAGAGTATACAAAATAACCGTGTTCCTCAAAATTATGTGCCTCTAATAGTACGAACAGATTTTCTGCAACATTTCAGTTTTTATCATTGAATGTTACTACTTAATGCTAGACAAGTGAATTTTACTCTTTCAGGTTAATTAGGTGATTTAAGCCTCCGTGTGTGTGTGTGTGTGTGTGTGTATTTATTTATTTACTTACTTATCTATTTATTGGTACGGGGGATCAAACTTGGGATTTTCCGCCTGCATGGCAGGCAGTGGCACCACTGAGCTAAATCCCTGGCCCTCCCTGTTATAATAATATAAGTATCACTTTTCTTGAGATTCTTATCCTCTCAGGTCAGTGTGTAGGTTCATGTATGTGAGTATACTTCAACAGAATTTATGTACTTCACTAAACATTAGGGTGTGAAATACAATACCTTACAGCTATAAACAACACAGAAGTGCAGCAGCCAAAATTTCTGTCATTATTGACATTATTTTCTCAATTTTAAATCCTTTTACTTTGAGATTGTTGTTTTAAACTGGAAAGATTGTCTTTCTGTATGTAGGCATTAATTTTTTTTATTTCCTTTTTTAGCAATAGCCACAATAAGAAGGTGCAACTGCACATGCTAGACTTGATGAGTTCTATCATCATGGAAGGTGATGGGGTTACTCAAGAATTATTGGACTCCATACTTATCAACCTCATACCTGCACATAAGGTTTGTATGTTATGGAGATGTGAAAGATTAATATTGAAAGGTAGTGCTATGATTGATTTTGAAAATTTGTAATCACATGTGATCCTTTTCAGTGTCACCCTCTTGTCCCAAATAAAATAGAGCTGCACATATAGCTTGTACATATAGTCTTGTAGCTATTATTTTTAGAAGATATGCTTATGGTTAAGATTATGTAAGATGTGCTAAAGAACGTAAGATTTTCTTTTTTCTTTGTTTTTTGTTTTGTTTTGTTTTTTGAGACAGGGTTTCCCTATGTGGTTGAGACTCACCTGGAACTCGCTATGTAGCCCAGGCTGGTCTCAAACTCAGTGATCCTCCTGCCTCAGCCTCCTGAGCTAGGATTACAGGTTTTTTTTTTCGCTATGGCGCCCAGGCTGGTCTCAAACTCAGTGATCCTCCTGCCTCAGCCTCCTGAGTGCTAGGATTACAGGTGTGTGCTACCACACCCGGCTGTAAGATTTTCATTCAGTTAAGTTCTTACTTCTGGAGACTAGGAATATTTTGTATTTCACCACTCATATCCCATCTGGGAATTGTAAGAGGGTTTTGGTAGTGTTGTCTAAAAAAGAAATGTCTTTTGTCCTTTGTAGCATATATATGGAACATAGGAGTTTGGATTTCTTTTCAAGCCTTATACTGTACTTTTTCCTTAGACATTTTCAGAAAAAAATTTGGGCAGGACAGTTGAGAACTGTATCTTTCTTCCTGTTTCCTTTCTCTATTCTCTCTACCAGGTCCTCCTAAGAAACTGAAGGACTTGGCTTTCCATAGGCTCCACCACTGGGCTCTTCTAAACACCACCCCCAACTCTTCCCTCCCCATCCCCAAAGTCTTGATATTTGCCCTCCTGCTCTTTTATTTTAATGGTTTAGTAATGTCATCAGATGTTAGTTGAACAGTATGTCGAACTATGCTTATTCCCCAAAATGAGATTGATTTCAAATTCTTTTGATTTGCATTTTATTAACTTGAATGAATATAGTTAGTAAAAATAATTAGAGAATGGCAAAAAGGAGTATATCAGGCAGAATAAGAAAAAAATGTAGACAGGAAGTATGTTTGGTGTTTATATTTTAGCTAGATATATTCTAGTATTTTATGATTTAAAAATATATATACCCTTTTAAGAAACAAATATTAACTTTAGTATCCTTTTGTCAATGGAATAAAAGAGCAGGGGTCAGGAAGCTATGGATTATGAATCAAATCTGGACTATTAACTTATTTATGTAAGTACAGTAGTTCTCTTATTCATGGTTTTTACTTGCCACATTTTTAGTTACACAAGGTCAATCACTGTCCAAAAACATTACATGGAAAAATTCTAGAAATAATGCATAAATTGCATACTATTCGGACTAGTGTGTTGAAATAGCACACTGTCCTGCTCCATCCTGGCCAGCATGAATCATCTCATTGTTCAGTGTATCTACATTGTATATGCTACCTGCCTATTAGTGGTTTATAGTCAAAGCCGGGTATCAGATGGATTGGTATTACAATGTTTGCATTTAAGTAACCCTTATTTTACTTACTCTGGCCCAAAAGATCCAGAGTCATGAGGCTGGTAGTTTAGATAATTCTAGAGAGAAACCATAGATGTTTTCATTTAAGTGAAAAGATAAAAGTTCTTGACCTAATAAGGAAAGGAAAAAAAAGAAAATAAAAAAATCATTTGCCAAAGTCGCTAACATCTATTGTAAAATGAATAGGAAAAAAAAAAGATTGTACATCCTATAACTGAAATGCTACAAAATCCAGAATCTTTTGATTGCCAACATGTCACCACAAGTGGAAAATTCTATCACTGACTTTGTGTGAGCTGTAATGAAAACACAGAAAGACCAAAAATACTGTATAAAATTACCTTCAGGCTTTGTGTAAAGAAGTTTTTTGTTTGTTTGTTTTTGGTACTGGGGATCCAGCTGAGGACCTTTGCTTGCAAGGCAGGTGCAGTGCCACTGAGGTAAATTCCCAGCCCATGTAAAGAGGATTTCTATGAAGCCTGTGTGCATTTCATGATGCAACTTGGGCTCCCATCCCAAAGGTTCCTTGTTGTTAGGCAACTATTCCAAAATCAGCAATCAGAAACATTTCTGGTTCTAAGCACTTCAAATAATGATTACTCTATTTATATATGGTTCAGTACCATCTCTAGTTTCAGGCATCCAGCAGAGATCTTAGAACATTTCTCCCAGAGATAAATTGATATTTTTGGAACACAGCCATACTCGTTTGTTTTTCGTTTATGCTTTTTTCACACTATCCCAGAAGAATTGTGTAGTTATAGCATATCAGGTGAATGCCCAAACACTTTATTGGAGGATACATTACCTCACTAGGTGGATACAGCAGAGGATAAAAGAATAAAGCATAAGGCATTGTTTCTTGTTTGTGGGGCAGGATCTGATCTTAGCTCTCTCCTAACTAAAACCACTTGATCTAAGCTCTTTCCTGGTTAAGACCATGATCTCTGGATTTGTCAGTATTATGATTATACAGCATAGCAAGGGGTGTCCTGGGGATTTAGCTTGTTTCCACCACCTACCTCACAAGTGCAAGGACCCAAGTTTGTTGCCCAGTACCAAAAAAAAAAAAAAAAGAGTGGGTTATAAAGGCAGATTTAAAGAATAGCAGAACTAATGCACTAATGAGACAGGCTTGTAGAAAGGGAATAACTTATGTATTTTTGTGAAGTACAGGTGATCAAGCCATCTGTGATATCTTTAGCTAACATTCGATCTTAGAGAATGGCTATACAAGAGTCTTAATTCTTCAGCTCGTGTAATCTTGCTATTAGAGATGTCACAATCTCATTGATCATTGAGACCTCAATTCTGACCATGGCATAGGGAATTCTGTCTCACACCAGCTGAAGGTTCATTTTATTTTACAAACCACACATAGGCCTTGGGATGACTCATAATTTTAATCAATAGCCAAATTATAAGTCAATTCAATAATACTAAAACCTGCTTAGTGCTGCCTCAAGATGGTTTCTTCCCCACCGCCCCCCGAACTCGGGCCCTTGCCACTTGTGAGGCAGGCGCCAGAACCACTGAGCTAAATCCCCACCCCATCAAGCTGGTTTCCTACAGCACCAGTGACTTATAAACTTTTACTATGTGGCCCTTTACATAAAATGTTTACTAACCAGTGGCTCAGAGTGTGGGATTTTTCTGGCCTCTTGAGACAGGTGGAAGATGATGGTGAATCAACCTCAGTTTGGTCTAAAACTTCATAGTGTAAAGATACTAAGTTTTGCTTTGTTTTTTGTTTTTCTGGGGTTACCGGGAATTGAACTCGGGTTCTTTCTCTTCCAAGGCAGGCAGCAGAACCACTGAGCTAAAATCCCAGCTCGGTGTTAAGTTTTTTTAATATACCTTTTTCAATAAGTTCTTTTCAAAATTAAATATTTATTATTGCCTCATTTTTTCTCAGACCCTTTCAGTTGTTTAAGTGCCCTAGAACTAGAACTTAAAGAAGGAGCATAGTAGTCACCATTTCAAGAATAAAATTGATCAAGAACGTTTTTTTTTTTTTTAAATTGAGAAGCTTTCCAGGTCTACTCTTCTTTAGAATGTCTAGTAGTTAAGTAATTAAATACTGACCATGGTGAGTTAGCTTCAGGGGAAGAGGGAGGTGTTTCTTTAGGATACATGAGCATAGTTGCCAGTTCATATAGATTAATGGATACCATAAAAAAAAAAAAACTTTGGTCCAATATTAATTTAGTAAGACACGGTTTCACTTTTGGCTAATATACTTTAATTTTTTATTTGTTGAGTTCAAGTTTTAATTTCTGCTTTTAAGACTACTTGGCTACACAATATGGTAAAACCTTGAATGATTTTTCATTATATTTTTCATATTTTAACTGAGTAGATACTACAATGTTCTAATAATGCTATTTATAAATTTACCAATTCATTTGTAACTTTATGTTTTTATTGTTTTTCAGAACTTAAATAAACAGTCTTTTGATCTTGCAAAAGTCCTCTTAAAGAGGACAGTTCAGACTATTGAGGCGTGCATTGCCAATGTATGTATTTCTTTCTGTATTTGTTCTATAATTGTGTGTAATTCTTTATCTGTTATACTAATTTATTAGAACCATACACATACATATTTATCTAATAAATAATTTCATCTAGTTAGAGCAAATATATAATCTTTATATGCCTAGTATGATCGAAATTGAGGAAATGTAGTATGACTTCATAAGCTTATTAGCATTGCTTTGATATGGCTCAAGACGGTAGGTGTTTTTTCATGAAAATTACCTACATCTCCCACTCCCTCTGCATTTGTATCTGTATTTTTCTTATCTCCAAGGTATGATGATTGCTCTTACTTTCTCCCTGCATCATCTTCATCTGTGGATGTATGTCTCACTTTATTTATACATTTTCCTCTTTGTTTCTTCTGGATCATTTATTGGAAACACTTCTATTTATTCTTCTTGTATAGTTGATATATAAATACCATCTTTAGATTTTTTTCTTTTTTTGTACTGGGGACCAAATTCAGGAACTCAGAGGCAGACGCAGTGCCACTGAGCTAAATCCCCAACCCCTTCTTTAGAAACTTTTTTGACCAGGATCTGATCAGTGCTGAAGCACTTGTCTACCATGTGTGAAGCCCTGTGTTTGAGTCATGTACCATACATGCAGACAAATTGAAAGGTTGTAGTCAAGACTTTAGAACAAATAAATTTATAATATCTCAATATAGCAGTTAATTCTGTTGCTCATTTTTCTAATATTCATAGCTGTTTTTTGCATGTTCTAGGTAAAGTTTCATTTTATCCTTATATATTTCTATAGTTTATTTTATGAATGACTATAAATATTCCTTTAATTTGGTAATGCCCATTTACCTATTGATTTACATTAAAATTCTTTCAGTATTTTCCTTTACAAATCAATCTTTGTGCATATATTTATCTGTTGAATTATTCTCAAAAAATCAAGTAAGGCTTTATTTAAATCATTAATATTTGTATTCTGTTGCTAAATATTTAAATAGGTTCAAAAAAGATTTTCAAATAGTGTAAAAAAGTACACAGTGAAACATGTTTTTCAAACGGAATACCATATTTTTAGTTTGCAGAAGTTACCATCGCTGATGGTTTTCACCGGTAGCATTAAACTTGTGTGTGTGGTTCATTAAAATAATCTTATCATCATTTACAAGGCCCTCATAATAAATATATTTCATTTTCTATAAGACAGTTTTATTATGTAATTATTCTTAAAAGTGAAGCAGTGGTGTTTCAAATATGCTTGTTCAGTCACTTTTGTCTTTTTTTTTTTGAGACAGCAGTCACATTATGTAATTCAGACTGGCCTTGAACTCACAGTGATACTTCTGCCTCAGCCTCCTGATAGTGAAATTGCAGATGTGCACTACCACGCCTAACTACATTTGCCTTTTTATGTTTTATTTTTTTCAGCCTTGAAACTGGTTTTCATTGATGGATATTGTGAACATAATAAACTGTACAATCTGTCTAAATCATTTTTAATTGAAATAGCTGAACACTTCAATCTTTGTTTACTTTTCTTGAAACATTTGTGATTTAATTGGAAGTATATTTCTTCTATTTAGATGACTGTCCTATTATATATTAATAATTCAAATACCTTATTCTGTATTATCCCCTTCAGTTGTATATGCAATACCTGAGGATATAGTTGTTTTAACATTCATAAACCAATTAACGTTCTTAAATGAAATATCTATTGTTGTTTTTAATATCCTATAGTTTTTCAATCAAGTCCTGGTGCTGGGAAGATCGTCAGTAAGTGATTTGTCAGAACATGTATTTGATCTGATTCAGGAACTTTTTGCCATAGATCCTCACCTATTATTATCTGTCATGCCACAGCTTGAATTCAAACTGAAGGTAGGATTGATCAATTTTCAAGGCCTTTAAGTTTAAAGAATATATTAAAGAGTTTCTAAGTATACTAATACAGTGTAAATTCAGTTACCGTCTTCCTTTTCTAGTATACATTTTTCAGTTATTTGAATAAAACTCATTTGGGTGAGAAGAGATTTACATAGCAAAGTTATAATTAGGTGTTAAATATCTACTGATAAGCTGAAAAATGATGTTATCCTTGAAATTTACCTTGTACACTATGATATTAAATAGCATAATTTATTAACCCTTTTATACTATAGACCAAGAAAAAAATGTGTTTTTTTTGTTTTGTGTTTTTTGGGGTTTTGGGGGTTTGGGGTTTTTTTTTTTCTTTTTTCTTTCTTTTTTTTTTTTTTTTGGTTTTTTGAGCCAGGGTCTCACTATGTAGTTGAGACTGACCTGGAACAGTGTAGCCCAGGCTGGTCCCGAACTCACAGTGATCCTCCTGCCTCAGCCTTGCAAGTGCTGGGATTACAGGTGTGTCCGTGCCTGGCTAGAGACTGTTTACATTTGCTCTTATATCTTTTTTGTGGTACTAGGAATGGAACCCAAGGCCTTGAGCACGTTAGGCAAGCACTTTTCCATTGAGCCACAATCCCAGTTCTTTTTATTTCACTTTTTGAGACAGTCTAAATTGACTGAGCTGGCCTATGACTTGTGATCCTCCTGTCTCACCCTATTAAGTTGCTCAGTTTATAGGCATGCATCTCCACATACAGCTATGTATATGTTTTACTGGATTCTTAATTCGATCTCTGATATAATTAAAATTAGTTTCTTTTGAGATAATCTTAAGATGAAATGTTTTTGTTGAGTCTCTTTAAACATGCATAATTAAGAATTGTGTGTTCTTTATTAGAAGCATTTGATTTTTTTTTTTGTTTTGTTTTGTTTTTTTTTGGTACCGGGGATTGAACTCTGGTCCTTGCGCTTGCAAGGCAGGCCACCGAACCGCTGAGCTAAATCCCTGGCCCTAGAAGCATTTGATATTTATAGTATAAAGGACATGACATCCCCGATGTGGGAACCAAAAAAATAAAATAAAATAAAGGGCATGATAGCAATGGATTTTTCTGATGCAAAATTGGTTGCAAGAGAAATATTATCTAGAAAAGAAGGATTTGGGTTTCACTGAAGAGTTTAACAATATAAAAGTGTCTCCACACTAAATTATTTTTATGTGTAAGGCAATAAAGTATTGCCCTCTAACCTTTCATAGAGTTTAAATATGTAAAGTCAAGCCACTCAGACAAGACTGCTGTGGTATGAACAGATTACAAATTAGTCTTAAATTTCCTTTTGTGAGCTTAATGTAAGCTAAGGGAAGAAAGCCTTGCTGTAGTGGCTGTTCATACCATCATATCTCTACAAGTTAATTTATTTAAAGCAGAGATACCAGCTTCTAAAGTCCAGATAAGTATGCATTTTCCATTTTTGGTGTTCTTTTTGTACTAAGGATCAAATTGAGGTCCCTGCATTCACCAGGCAGACTAGGCAGTCCCTGTGCTGCTGAGCTGCATCCTCAGCACTGCATTTCCAGTTTTAAAATCTCTAGATAATCTACCATTATCGGGCCCTTGTTTCTTACATAGCAAAAACCAGCTAGACATCAGTGGTATCAACAATTATTCCTTTATTTTGTACCTACTTTTCTTCATTGATACAATTTTATTTCATAACCATATTCTAAAGTTAAATGATATGAATTTTTTTCATAAATTTATTGATTCTGGTTTTTTTTTAATTTAATGCCATAGTTAATTCTGTTTTTGACTATTGGATCTCTTTTAAGGTAACGTGTCTGACACAAGAACATCGAGCTTTATGTTTTTGTATATTATTAAATCTCTGCTTCAGTATTGTGTCTAAATAATAACAGTAATGGTTGTTACAAGAATAAACAAATGCCATTGCCTTTGTCCTTATTTGCTCATTAAATCCTAACGTAGTAGCTAGCATTTTCTTATCCTAAATAAACAAACAAGCTTGGTGTGTCTGGCTGCTAGATGTAAATGAGGTATCCCTGTTTTGAATCAGCAGCACGTGCTGAGCAAATAGACTACAAAGTTTTTGTGTCTTTCGTGATTTTCTGTGTTTCTGTGTATTTTTGAATCATACAGCCATAGCCCTCCTTGGGTATAGTCCTCTGAGAGCAATTAAGATGTTTGAGAAAATGCTTTGAAGTAGTACTTTCTTTGATTTAACTGTCAACAGTCCTTCTGGGCACAGCCATATCCATTGCCCACTTCATGAATCCACAGAGTACAATTCTCATGTGTAACGTACCCTCTGGAGTTGTGCTACTTAGCAACCTTGTCTAAAATTATTAGGAATTTTGCCTCATTTTACATTTAAGACTTTTGTTAATGGTAGAAGACGGGAGTAGGAACATTTATATCTGTTCTCCAAATTTAGAAAACATTTTAAAGAGTCACTTGCTTCATTTTGGTAAAAATCAGTTTTGTTTTGTTTTTGGTACCAGGGATCAAACACGGGTCCTTGTGCTTGCAAGGCAGGCGCCGGAACCACTGAGCTAAATCCCTGGCCCAGAAATCAGTTTTTCATAGAAAATTGTTCAAATTTAGTTACTTTGTAAGTCGAAACAAGAGTTTCCATTTCTTGTTAAAATTGGACAGAAATAGAAATTTGAGTGGCTTTATTGAATATTTTTTCAAGAGTTAATTGGTAAACTATTAATGTAGAATATCTCTTTGCTCTATTCTTACTAGAATATGTGTTTGTAATTCATAGTATTATATCTTTATGAAAGAATTCTCACTTTGGCATAGATTAACATTAGAGCTGTATATCAGAGATGTCGGGTTGTTTTTGTATTAAAAAGCTTATTATCAAATCACTGTAAACATTCAGTTTTATTCACAGAATACATTTTAAACTTTACAAAATCAAGAATGGGCGATCCGGAGATTTAGTGGTGCTGCCGTATAACTTGTAAACACAAGGTCCTAAGTTTGATCCCCAGTACCAAAAGAAAGAAGGGACAAGTTTTCACTTAGTTTTACTTTGGTAGTTTATAGATATGAAGTCCACTAAAGTAATCACAAGTAAAATAAAATTTACTTAATCTAATGTTTGACATTTAAGTGATTTTTCTTTAAATAAAATATGTTGGCTAGTGAGTTTTACAATTATTAAAAAGTGATGCCGATACCCCTCAGCATTGTTCACTTTGCTTGAGAAAAACTTTGTAAAGAAAAATCATTTTGTTATTCATAATTACGTTAAGTCTTGATATAATTTTTGTTTTATATCTGTTTAATGAAAATCTGTTGCTTTCACCAGAAAAATCCCTATTCTTAAGTTAAAACTTCATAAGAAAAAGATTATATGACATGGTGTCTCGCTGGCATGCACATGCACATTCTCTCTCTCTCTCTCTCTCTTTTTTTTTTTTTTTTGGTATGGAGATCATACTTGGGACTTTGAGTTTGCAAGGCAGTTGGCTGAACCACTGAGCTAAATCTGCAGCTCCTCTATTTTTTTATTGTAATTTTAATCTTTTCCCACAATTTGTTTATTGAATATGTGGTATTATTTTAAACATTATTTGAACTCTGTGAAATTGTTTTTAGATATTAGGTATTCATTTATTTTCCCAGTACATAATGATTTTTTTTAATTTCACATGCCATATGGTTTCAAAGTAACTTATATGAAAATGTAATATAGTACCAGAGCTGTATGTATTAGTTCATTACAAGAAGCTAGGAGAGTCTTACCAAAAAATTATTAAGTTTTGTTTTTTTGTAGTGTTCAGTTCACCTACCATCGTCAGCTTTCCCAGTGCTGAAACATAATATCTAACATCCGCAACTTAAAGGGTGGAGGGGTTTAATTTATCTTATTATAGTTCAAGGGACTCAGTCCACAGTCAACTGCCTGCAGTGCAGAAATATGATGGAAGGGCATGGCAGAGAACACTGCTCTCTTTGTGGCAGCCAACAAGTAGAAAGAGAGTAGAAAGGATCCCTAGTGACCCACCTCCAACCAGGCCCCATCTGGTAATAGCACTGAATTTATCCACTGATGAGTATAGTATCACCCATGATACAGTCTCCTTCCAGAAAGCTCCACTGCTGAATACTACTATATGATACTTTGGGTGGGATATTTTACATCTAAACCGAAATACTGTTTTTTTAGGACCTCCTAAGAGTCTTGCTGTGCTATTCACATGAATTTTCCTGAATCGTGGCAGTCTTCAGTGTCATATTCTCCAGTCAGTCAGGGATTCTTGATTAAAACTTGTAATATCAAGTTATTATTCTGTGGATTACATTGGAGGATAGATTTCTTACAAAGAGAGCTTCTTAGAATGGGAATTATTTACAGCTTTGTCTTTCACAGAATTTTTTGCCCCTTACATTTCTCTAGACAGTGTTAGAATTCAATGAAGTATCTTTATATTTGTACAAAATGAATCACCAATGTGTAGATTACACATAAGCAGTGAAGTAGTCATAAATTAGCAGTTTGGAAGGTGTGAGATAAGATCAGAGAACCAAATGATCTCACATGGAATAAAATAAATTGCATAGTCAGTGAAAATAATTTTTTTTCCTCTCCATGTTAAATAGAAATAAGAAATTGTATCTTCTTGAATATTTTATTTTTTGTGATCTGATAGTAAAAGACATTTCATTTGTTTTGTTTTCCCTTTGTAGAGCAATGATGGAGAAGAACGATTAGCAGTTGTTCGGCTTCTAGCTAAATTGTTCGGGTCTAAAGATTCTGATTTGGCAACACAGAATCGTCCTCTTTGGCAGTGTTTTCTTGGACGGTAAGGGAAATGAAATTCAGACTTCTGTATTTTGGAGACTAGTTAGTAGTGTCCAACTGATTAAAATTGCATACCAAAAATTTAATTGATATTAGTTGGTTTTCTTAACATCTCTTACAGTTTTTCTTGTACAATAAATTGTAAGACAATTTTTTAATCAAAAAAATCTTATTTTGCTGAGTATGATGGTGCATGCCTGTAATCATAGCACTCAGGAAGTGGAGGCAGGAGGATTGCCAGGAGTTCAATGCCAGCCTGGGTTCAAGGTCAGCTTGAGTGACCCAGTGACAGACACCCTGTCTCAGAAAAAGGAGCAACATAGGCTATTGCATTTAAATGGTGACTTAAGACATTTATTAAATAATTTTACTTGGTTATTTTATGAGATAGCTTAAAAAATAAAAATGTTTGCTTATATTTAATATCACATTATTACCTCCACTCTCACCCCCTTTCATGGGGATTGAACCACGGGCTTTAGGTATCATATTAAGCATGCACTGTGCCACTCAGCTATACCTATAGTCTAAAATCACATTATTTATCATTAATAAATATATTTTAAAGGTTGCTCGGTGTATTTTCAATTGGAGTTGCTCAACGTCTTTATTATATATGTGGAAGCTGTATTTCATATTAATTGAATTGTTATAATAGAACGTGTGTTACTGGAGATGGAACCATGCATGGCCTTGAGCATGCTGGGTAATCAATCTACCACTGAATCAATTCCCCTGCCAAGAAAAAGCATTTTAATACAAGTAGGTCCCAGTCTGATTAAACTTTTGTGATGAGGCAGTGTGACTCACAAATTTTATGCAGTCTTCTTTGAACTTCTGTATCTTCTTCTTGTGCTTATTTCCTTTCTACCTCAAATTCCCCAGTACCTTCCTCTTAAGCTTTTTTTTCAAGCAGGTTTTATATTTTCTGTTTTTTGTTTGGTTTTGTTTGTTTGTTTGTCAAATAATAATTAACATCAAATTTTTAGGTCTATAAAATGGGTGGTTTGAGTTGGGAGATATGTTTATATTTTATGCTTGGTAAACATTTTCTATTCCAAATTTTTCTAAAATTCTATCTTTCATTTATTTTACTTTATATTCTTCCATCAGAGCAGAATAGACTGTCATAATACACTTTCTAATCAGTAATTATTGTTTATAAGCACTTGTTAGGTATAGGTCATTTGAAAATAAATATTTTTTCCTTATAATTAATATTTAGCAATCTTTTTTTATGTAGATTCAATGACATTCATGTTCCTGTGAGATTAGAAAGTGTGAAATTTGCCAGTCACTGTTTAATGAATCACCCAGATTTAGCAAAGGATCTCACGGGTAAGCTACTTGGTTTATTACAAATGTTAGAGTAACCACAAAAATAAGTCTAAATGTGGGCTGTGACCTAACTTCACTTTCTGAATAGGTTTCAATTCTAGTATGATTACAGATTTCTACTTTTCATGGCTCAGGAAATGATTTCATATTTATAAAATGAAAGTATGTTTCAAGTTTTCATGTTCTAATTGTTTAGTATTTTTCAGAAATCCTGATTTGATAAACTGCAGTATTAATTTTTGACATTGTATTTGGGCACATTTATATATTTAATTTAACATAGTAACTTAATAAGCAAGAAATTATCTTTTAGAATAAATGTTTTCATTTACCACATGAACCTATAACATTTAAAACTGATTTGATAGTAGCAGATAAGTCACTTTAATCAAAATGTTATTGACTTTAAAAGTCAGAAAAAGAAAGACTTATTTTGTAAAATGGTAAAAATTAGGGATTTTTTAAAAAAAGATCATAGTTTATTCTGGATTTTTATATCATGTAATGCTATAGCTGTGTACCTAACAGAATTTTTACTGTTTTTCTTTTTAAAGTCTTTTGATTTATATGAAATTCTAAGCTGTGTCAGATACTGTATTGTGATTCAGCTTTTTCCATGAAGATACAATTAAGATGTGGTATACAGTAATAAACACTTTTGTGATTTTACAGAATACTGTTGTCTTGAAAGTGATTTTAATTTGTAGTGCATGATGGCACAAGCCTATAATCCCAGCATTCATGAGGCTGAGGCAAGAGGATGTCCAAGAGTTTGAGACCAGCCCAAACTACATAGACCCTGTCTAAAAGAAAAAAATTTTTTTCATTTATGACAGCACTTTACAAACCATGTTTCAGGATCATCAAGAGCTTATAACATTAATCTTTTCTGTCATTCTAAATTGTGACAAATTACGTAGATCATTTTTTTTCTTATTACAGAATATTTGAAAGTTAGATCACATGATCCAGAAGAGGCTATTCGGCATGATGTCATTGTCACTATAATAACAGCTGCTAAAAGAGACCTTGCCTTAGTAAATGATCAGCTGCTTGGCTTTGTAAGGGAAAGAACACTGGATAAACGGGTAAAATATGAGGAACTTTGTTCTTCCCTAATTTACTGTTTAAATTGTTTGATGAGTATAATTGGTATAATTTTTATAATAATTATTACGCTGTATACTAGTTAAAGATTTTCTGTGTGAAAATCAGATTAATAACAATCCTAAATAAAGAGCTACTGATTATTATGTCTCTGTTTATCTTTTAATTATCTTTCTAGAACTTTTCAGATTTTAGGCATCGATTTCTTTTATAGCACCCATTATAAAAGAACAATAAATTAAACCAAGTTTTACTCTATCTTTTTACACACCTGGTAAGTTTGAAAAGAATAGTATTCACCTATATGTTTTGGGGGGTTACTGGGAATCAAACTTGGGACCTTGAGCTTGTGAGGCAGGCGGCGTCATCACTGAGCTAAATCCCCAGCTCCCCTATATTTATTTCTTAGAGTTAATTAACTTAGAGTTAATTAAACTGAGTTATTTATTAAACCAAATAGCATACTTCTAAGGAAATAATGTTTCTATATGTTGTGCCAAGCTAATGGTAGAAATTATTATGTGTATAATTACTTTTTTGCTGTGTCTTTCATTTGATGCAGTTAGGAACCTGCATTGAAAGTAATGTGTGCAACAGCAATAGGTGTTGTTAGGGAATATAGTGTTGTCAACCAGAAGCAAGAGACAGGCATTCAAGTCAGATTGATAGACATCTACTTACTGACACCTTTAATTATCATACAGTGTGCTTATTCTATTTGGCATTGTTGAAAACCTTTTATCCTCTGTTTATGTGTAGTTCAGCTATAATTACAGGTTGGAGAAGAATTTGGTTGTGAAATATTACAGTCCTAAAAGTCTTAGTACTAGACATGGTTGCTCTTATTCTGGGTTAACATAAAAGGGGATTTACTTGGTATCTAAAATATTCTAGAACTGAGGGTTTTTGTTTGCCAAGAAAATTGTGCATTTTGTGTTTTATATTTAATCACTTCTAAAACTGGGCTAATATGTTTATAGAGAGAAACAAAAGAAATCTTTCATAAGGTACTATTTGGCTTCAAGACAAAAGAAAAATTGGTAAGCCATTAAGAAGTATTTGGGGCCGGAGATTTAGCTCAGTGGCACTGTTGCCTGCTTTGCAAATGCAAGGTCTTGAGTTCGATCCCCCGTACCACAACAACAAAAAAAAAAGTATCTGCACTGGAAAATTTCTGAAGTAATCTGGTCTCTAAATAGGAACTAATTCAAAATAGTTGGTAAACTCATTTGAAATGAAATGTTGTGCTATTTTCTATATTAAAGTTGATTGTTTTGCTGGGCTTGGTGGCACACACCTATAATCCCAGCACTTGGGGAGGCAGAGGCAGGAGGCTCGCTATGAGTTTGAGGTTAGCCTAGACTACATAGCCCCAGGCCAGCCTGAAACACATAGCAAGACCCCGTCTCCCAAAAAAAAAAAAATAAAAAAAAAAAAAAAAAAAAAAAAAGAATTTTTTGTTTGTTTGTTTGTTTTGCTGATAAATACACATCTAATGTACTTTTTAGTGGCGAGTAAGAAAAGAAGCTATGATGGGCTTGGCTCAGCTTTATAAGAAATACTGTCTTCATGGTGAAGCGGGAAAGGAAGCTGCAGAGAAAGTCAGCTGGATAAAGGACAAACTTTTACATATTTATTATCAGAATAGCATCGATGACAAGTGAGTCTAATGTATGGGTAGAGAGGGTAAATGTAAAACTGCTTTTCTTCTTTTTTTGCTACTGGAGATCAAACACTCAGCATCTTGCACTTGCGAGGCAGGTGCAATGTTACTGAGCTAAATCCACAGCCCAAAACTGCTTGTTACTTTAAAATATTTGTTTCTGTTTTTAAATAATTTATTTCTAAATTTAGAATCACTTCTTGAATATCTGTACATTCTTTCTTTTATACAAGACTCTACCCAAGATTGTAAGGTAGCAAATAGTGAGATAACCATGGACTTTGGAAATAGGCAGACCAAAGACCCACTCACATGCTGTCCTTGATGATTTCACTTTTGTGCACCTAGACTTTACATGAAAAGAAATAATAATATCCGCCTTATAGGATTGTCTTGTGGATTAAATAAAGTAATGAATATAGGGCACCCTTACCCTCTGCTTGCAATAGTGCATTCTTTGTTAACTCCTGGTAATTAGTCTTCCTTTTTTGCAGTTCCATCGCTACCAAAGGAGGAATCACTAAGTTCTTTACATACATACACACACATGCACGCACGCACGCACGCACCCACCCACCCAGGGATCAAACTAAGGACCTTACACTTGCAAGGCAGACTTGGTGCCACTGAGCTAAATCCCCAACCCTCTATTTTCTTAATGCTACTTATTCTGTATTTGTATTGTACTAATGATACTTGGTTTTTATAAAATATTTTGCATTGTTTTATTACATTGGAGTGACTGCTTGACCATCAAAAGATGTTATTTTACTTGTTAATGAAAAGCTTAGATTTTTTTAATCCCATTTTATACTGAATAATAGATAAAATCTTATCAAGAAAGATTCTGATATTGATAAGGAAATTAGATACTAGACAGAAGCAAAATCAAATGTGCATGTTTCCAGGAAGTAGTATGCAGGAAGATCTTCCAGTTTTTACTACATGACAACATAGTAAAGGAGCTGAACTATAACCAGAAGAGGTTATTGACCTGCCTTGCAAGCACAAGGTCCTGAGTTCAGTCTTTGGTATGGAAAAAGAAAAAAAGGAGATTATTGAGTTTCTTGAGAATTAGCTATACTTAGAATTGCAACTTTACGGTATATGTATAGTTAACTAATTCTTGATAAATTCACGAATTAATGAAGAATACGTAAAATGGCTCATATGTTTCATAATGACAGATTATGAAGTCAGGTTACAAGGAGAATCTCTAGATTCAAAAATAATTGCATTGATCTTCCAAAGATAGGGCTGATCATATACTGGTATTTTCCATTGGTTGCATAACTGTCACCATTGATATAACATCTTTGAACAAAATGATGTAAATGACTGTTGTTTCTTTAAAATAGAATAATTGCAAGTTTTCTTTTGCTTTTTTAATAGACTATTGGTAGAGAAAATCTTTGCTCAGTATCTTGTGCCCCACAACCTGGAAACAGAAGAGAGAATGAAGTGTTTGTATTATTTATATGCTAGTTTGGATCCAAATGCTGTAAAGTAAGTTACTATTCAAATGACTGAGTTATTTCCTAAAGATTTCATTAAAATACTTCATCTTATCCAGTTAATTGTTCATGGATTTGTTGCTGCTTCTTTTGAATCAGAAAACTTAGGTAAATATTGTGGGGGAAAAAAATACTATGATTTAAATTCAAATGAACAGCTAAGATGTCATATGCATTAGACATGTTTGGCACCTGAGTTGTTAATATGGATTCAGAGATTGAAAAAGTCCCCATGTCCACATACTGTAATGAGTGTCTAAACTGTAACTATCCTAGGTCAACCAATTTGCGTGATCACTCTAATAGGCTTTTAAAAAGTATCACTGTGTATTGCAATCATTGCATGCCCACATATAAACAATTTATATTTGTTCTGTATATACAAAGTTAATGAATCTGTCATTAAGAATTCTTAATTTTTTGAGTTAGGACTTATGTATACATATACACACATAAGTTAAACAACCGAAAGTATATAAAACAGTTTTCTTATAGTTTCAGAATTATAGAAAAATTGCAGGAGCAGTACAAAACATTGTGCTATCCACCTTTACCCATGTCCATTTTCAGCCATTTGCTCTTTTTACATTCATTCTTATTATCTGTGCACAGTTTGTTCTTAATAATTTGCGGACTTGTGGATCCTTTTACTTGTAAAATTAACAACTATAAAGTATTTTGTCTAATAGACTATGTTTTCATATTTTCTCATTTGTCCAGATGATGTTCTTAATGGATATTTTCCCCATCTAGGATTATATATTATATATTTAGTTGTATTTCTAGTCTCTTAATTGACTGCTTAATAATTTGTGTTTCTTTTAATGACTTCAATTTTTTTTTTTTTTGGAAGAATATTGCACAAGCTAACTTTTGTATAAGATGACTGTATTTTTGTTTCTTCCAATGTTTCCTCATTATCAGACTAAGTTTGTGCATTTTTATAGAAATTCTATGCAGGTAATGTATCCTTGAGCCATCATATCAGGAGGCATTAACCACCATTCTTTTGTTGTTGTTGTTGTTGGGTGTTTTGTTTTGTTTTGTTTTGTTTTGAGACAAGGTCTCATTTTGTAATTCAGGCTTGCCCTGAACTCAGTATGTAACTCAGACTGGCCTCAAACTTGGGGCAGTCCTCCTGCCTCTGCCTCCCCAGTGCTGAGAAACATTGTTCTTTAAAAGCTTTAAGGGCAGGGCTGGGGTTTGTAGCGAAATGGTGCCACGCCTTCCTGGCAAGTGCAAGTTCCTGAGTTCTATCCCTGGTAAGGAGGTAGGGGGTTTTACAAACAGTCACTAATACTTATGCCAGGCAGAGAAATCCTGCCCTAAGATTTTAACATCTTATATTTCTAAATATCCACAAAAGTACTCAGAAGTAGTGTAATTCTCAGAGATGCTGTGGGTACCTGTCAGTATGATAGAATTTATGAGAGAGCAAAATCCATTTTAAAGAAAGAGAATCATTTTAAATTTGTCATCTTGAATCTTGTCAGACCTAATGTATTACATATAGATTCCTTAGCCATATTCAAAAAGCCTTTGTCACCTACTTCTTTTCTATACCTTCACTATAACCTCAGACTCTGTACTTATCCAAGCTTATAAATGTTTTTGAGTTTCCTATATGTGCCTTACACTTGGATATATTGCCTTGTCCTTGAACTAGTACTTTCTAGCTCTGTTTCAAATACCTTTCAGTTTCTTTATTTACTGGAAAGATGTATTGATCCTTCTGAATCCTTCTGATAGGTATTTCCTCTTAGTGGTAGAGCATTTGCTTTCCCTTAGCATGTATGAGCCCCTGGAATCGTCCTTATGAGAAGACATTTGCCATTTCCACCAGGTATCGTAAATCTCAATAACTAATTACTTTCAATTTTATGTAGATGTAGAAAAATATGTATATAAACCATGCACTAAGAAAAGTTGTAAAGTTCAATAATTTGGCATATTGTTAAATAATGCATTTTTTCACATTCATAAATTTTACAGAGCTCTCAATGAAATGTGGAAGTGTCAGAACATGCTTCGGAGTCATGTACGTGAGCTATTGGATTTGCACAAGCAGCCTACAGTAGGTTCATAATTTATTTAAATTCATAAACTTATGTGTGAATTATCCTTTTTTGCTTTTTCTATTGTATTATATAATTAAGCAAAGAAAAACGATCTCAAATTTATTTTGCACATGCCATTTAAAGCTAACTCTTATTTTCTGGCATGGACAAAGAAACGGTGATTTCTTGTTTATCAAGTATGTATGTTTATATTTATTTGGTTGGTTGGTTTTGAATATTGGACCTAGGGCCTTTTGCACGCTAAGTGTGCACTTACACTGAGCAGTACCACAAGGTCTGTCAGGTTTTTAAAGACTAAAAGTTTATACATGATTTTTAAATTTTTAAATAGTTAGAATCAAGCATCAAGATAAACTTATATTAGTGATACTTCTCTCTTTTTTTTTTTTTTTTTTTCCTTCTCGTTTGAGACAGTCTCACTGTTTTCCAGGCTGGCCTTGAACTCAGCAGTCCTCCTCCCTCAGTCTTCCCTGGCTGGGATTATGGGAGTATACCACGGCAGGCTAGAAAGAAGTCTTTTTTTTTTAATTGCACAATTCTTGTTCTATCAGTGTAAAGTTGATATTATCAATGCTATTATATCAATGCCAAATTAATAAACTTTACCCAGGTTTTCTGAAAGGCAGAAAAAATTAAATTATCTTAAGGCAAGTTCTTGGTTTGGGTTTGTTTGTTTGTTTGTTTTGCTTTGTTTGACATGGGGTCTCCCTGTGTTGCTCAAGCTGATCTCAAACTTATGATCCCTACATTAGCCTTCCAAGTAGCTAGGATTTTAATGAATGTTTATGTTTGATTGCTAGCTATAGAAATTTTGGACCAGAAGACAGTAACCAAATCCTTCAAGGGCCCATGGGTGCTAGAGCAGAGGCTGGCAAACTTTTTGTAAATTGCCAGTTAATAAAACCTTAGTTTTTGCCACCTTCGCAATCTCTGTTTAGGTACTGAGTTCTGCCTTGAGGTAGAAAAGTAGTCATAGATGGTGCAGAAATTAATGGGCATGACTGTGTTCCATCAGATTTATCAACAGAAACAAGCTACACATTGGGATCACCTTTGGGAATTACCAACTAATTATCCATATTAACTCCTAATTTAGTGGAAATTAAACTAACAAAAATAGATTCTTTTGTGTGATGGTGGGAAGGAAAATAGTTTTTTAGAGGGTAGATTATTTTCATTATTTATGACACAGATGTCAGTGTGTTTTTTAGGCTGACTCTGAACTCCTGGGATCAATGATCTTCCTGCCTCAGCTACTCTTAATTTTTTAAATATCTTCCTAGTAACATCTCTTTACTCTATATTTGCTTAACTTAATCATTGCTTCTCCACAGTTCTTTCCTGCCAACTTTATGTATAGATGTGGTAAGCTATTTTGACTTGGGTATATTGTGATGGACTGTGAAACATACATAATGATGATCATGGTCTTTTCTTAACAGTATATTCATTAGCATACATGACCTTTTCTTTTATTTCTGTTTCAAATTGCAGTCAGAGGCTAACTGTTCTGCCATGTTTGGAAAGCTGATGACCATAGCAAGTGAGTATGTTTATTCACCCAGTAAACGTAATAAACATCAAAAGAGACCATTAATGTACACAATGCTAAGTAAGAAAAATAATCCTTAATATTATTTCTAAGGAAAGGTTCTAATTTTTTAATGGTACTGCAATTTTAAGACACTTGTTTTTTACTTTAGTAGTTCTCTTTTATGTTATTGATTCATTTTTAATTTTATAGAGAATTTGCCTGATCCTGGCAAAGCACAAGATTTTGTGAAGAAATTTAACCAAGTTCTTGGTGATGATGAAAAACTACGGTCTCAGTTGGAGTTATTAATCAGCCCTACCTGTTCATGCAAACAGGCAGACGTTTGTGTGGTTAGTACATTATATTTTTATATTTGTTCTCCTGGCTTATTTACGGAAACATCTATTTCCTTATAGCCTTTTTACATACAATGATTTTTGTGATTTTAATAATATTATAAGCGCTGAATTACTTAGCATTATATCTATGGTTAATTTAGTTCTTTTTATTGACTCCCTACTATCCCCTTACAGTCCAGGAAAAAATAAGAGATATCGGCCAGAGAGATTGGTCCTAGGAATTAAGGAAATTAAAGTACTTCATAGACTTTCAGTGAATAAATAGTAATAGTTTTTTAAATGCTGTATTTGTATGCATTTCCTCCTGTGTTGGCAAGGAGAGAACCTGTCCTTATATCAGCAGTAGAAATGTGATTTTATTTATAGATAGCGTAAATTCCTAGGTGGATTTGTGTCTTCTTTCTTTTTTTTTTTTTCTCCCCAGTTCTAGGGATCAAACTCAGGACCTTGTGCTTGCCAGGCATGTGCAGTGCCACCAAAACTCTTACATCCCTGAACTCTTTCTTTTATAGAGAACTAGTACCTTTGAAACTATCTGGAAAAAAAACTTCTTATGTTCATTTTATTCATCATTTTATGAGCCAGAACATAGGTTTAAATTTTAGCTGTATTTTTACTATCGTTAGGGTCTTTAGTAACTCACTCAGTTTTGCTGTGCCTCATTTTCTTCATCTATGACTATCATGAACCTCCTAGAATTTCCAGGAGGATAATACACTATGAAATTTTACATATGGTTAATATAGGGCCCTCGTCATTGCTCCCCTATTGATTTAAATAACTGATAATTCTTTTTTTATATAACTGATTAATGGTTTTACATATACATAACAAGCAGTAGGAATCCACTTTGTGGATAATAAATCTACAGCGTTCATTTTTGTTTTTGTTTTGTGGTAAACGGTACAACCAGAGCCTTATCCATGCTAAGCAAGTATTCTGCCACTGAGCTACATCCCAGCTGCAGGTGTACTATTAAAATACACTGTATGTTTTAGAATGTACATTATACATCATTTCTCACCTCACTTGCATGTAACATGGCAGAGGCAAATAAATATTTCAGTTAAGAACATATTGTACTTAGTGAGTGTTGCTCTAGAGTCAGGTACTTTGGTTACACAGAGGAGCATCACTCACCCCAGGTGGGGATGGAAATGGTGAAGGAATGAGTGATTCCTGGATGAGTTCTAAGTGTAAAGTAGGAATTAGATGACTACGTCAAGTGTGGCGACTGCCTTGCTAGCTTGGATGGCTGGGTAACAGATGAGATACTAAAGGAATAGAAGAAAACTGTCTGTGAACTCGAAGCAAGTGTATTTAGAAGTGTGAGATTCAGGTCTTGTTGCTCTATATTAGCACAGTTATATCTCCTGGAGAAGGTTAACTCCCCATAGCAATTGGTTGGCTATGAAAACAAACATTAAAAACAAACACTGCAAATAGTTGCAGTGGCTTAAAAATGACAATTTAAAACGTTGCTTGTAATACAGTTTTGCCTGTTAAATTCTCCACTTTTTGTAACGTTTTATTTCTTTGGGTGTAAAGCGTTTGCTCAGTATTGTGATACTGCAATTTAAAATATGGCAGGGTCTGCTATGTACATGAAAGAATACTTTAAAAATAAATACTTTTGAGCTGAGCATGCCTGTAATCCAGTGTTTCTGTGGTTGAGTGCCTCAGCTTGAGCAGGATGCATGCTGCAAGTTTGAGGGCAGCCTATACTACATACCAAGACATGCACCTCCCCCCACTTCTAAAAAACCAAAAAATTTGTACAGAGAGGAAAGGAATATAAGGATATTCCATTTTTATGACTTTTTTATTTTTATAATTATAGGATTAATAAGTTAACCTTATTGTAAATACATACTATTTATTTCTCTTTAATTTTCTTTAAGAATGCTTAGTTTTGCTGGTCATGGTGGTGCACACCTGAAATTCCAGAAGTCAGAAGGCTAGGCAGAGGGATCACTGAGTTTGAGGCTAGCCTGGGCTACATAGTGGTTTCAAAGACAGCCTGAGCTACATTGTGAGACCCAGTCTAAAAAAAAAAGTAGTATTAATCTGCAATGTTAGCATAAATTTTATCAGGGATACAGAAAGAACTTGTTTTAAAAAATTCTTTCTGGAGCTGTCTTGGTAACCCATGCCTATAATCTCAGCAGTTAAGAGGCTGAGGAGGGAAGATTGTCACAACATCAAGGCCAGCCTGAGATACATAGTGAATTCAACACCAGCCTGAACTACATAGGGTGATTCTGTGTCAAACAACGAAAAAAAAATAAACAAGTAGTTTTTCTGTTAATTGTTCTTTCCTAAAAGGATGTCATATGGTTATTTTCAGTTTAAGCTTTCTCAAGTGTTTTTCACTTACAAGATTTCTTGTTTGTCTTAAACGTTTTTGTGTGAGGTATGTGTGGGCTGTTAAACTTTTCTAGTATTGTTATGTACATTCGTTTACTTCATGTATTTCTCTTAGTGTTACATGTAGTTAAGAACTGTCCTAATTTTTCGATTTAGTACTGTTATTTTGAGTTTACCTAGCAATTTTCCAATAGTCAATTTTCTTGTTAAATCTCTGACATATTTATCTTAATTAAAAAACAACTAGCTGTGCATGGTGGCACACACCTGTAATCCCAGCACTCAGGAGGTTGAGGCAGGAGGATCCCTGTGAGTTTGAGACCAACCTGGGCTACATAGTGAGTTTCAGGTCAGTCTCAACTACATAGTGAGACCCTGTCTCAAAAAACAAAATAAAAACAAAAAACAAAAAAAATTAAGTTATATGGCAGAGGAAAAAATACCTTTTGAGGAATACCTTACCAAATAAGAGTAAGTTCAAACAATTGGACAGTATTAAAATTCAGATTTAAAATGTAAACCTATAGCCTAGCACAAGATATATAAGGCCTCTAAACACTGAATAAAATGTTTTATTTTTCAAATGCTGACATTATGCTCAGAATTACAGCATTATAAAATAAATTAGGTCTTCTAATGACATTTCTCTCAGGATCTCAACTGTTTGAGTTTATACTCAGATAACAAATATTGATATCTAGGAAAATATGACTATGATTAATTTGTATCAAGATGTCACTTATAGAAATCTTTTTTTTTTCCTTTTCTGTTTTGTCCTGATATACATAAAATATTGCTTTAGTGGAAAAGCTTATAAATAGCATGGTTATCATTTGTTGATACATTATAGTTTAATAAACACGTATAATGTGCGTTTTACGGCCAACCTCAATGGTGTATACCTGTAAGCCCCCCGGGTATTTGGGAGGCTGAGGCAAGAGGATTGTGAGTTTCAGGCCAGCCATGTCAACATAAGACCCACATCTCAAAAAGTAAAAAATAAAACAAGAGGAAGGAAGATTGGTGTGTATTACCTCCATAGCTAAAATACATATTCACTCATCAGAAGCATTCACTTAAAAGCACTTTCCCGACCTCTACTTCCCTTCTTCCCTCCCTTCACTTTCCATGAACTCTGGTATTTTAGGCAAGTATTCTTTGGGGAACTCAGTCTCTATAATTAATTCCTTGTATTTAGAAACTTCCACCTAGAAGTAGGAGCTATTTGATGTAATGCCACCATGCTTCATTATTGATTGAGATGGTTTGGTTTTGTTTTGCTTTTTCTGTTTTGTTTGTTTGTTGGGTTTTATTTTGTTTTTGTTACCAGGGATTGAGCTCTGGCCCCTGTGCTTGGGAGGCAGGTGGTGAAACCATTGAGCCATGTCCTTGGCCTGAGACAGTTACTTTTATGCTTAGATGCACCACACAGCCTGAACTAATTCTATGCTGTACTTACAAATAAAATTGTAGGGGAGTGTAGGGTTCCCATTTGTCCTTCAACGATGTTCTTTAGAAATCTTTACAACTATTCACTTAGACTATCTCCTCAAACTCTTCTCTGCCCTCTGCCACACACTCACACACACACACACTTTTTAATTTTGAGACCAGGTCTCATTATCTCAAGTTGTCCCAGCTGGTCTTAAACTCTTGGGCCCAGGTAGTCCACCTACCTCAGCCTCCCAAGTAGCTAGAAGTACTGGTGCAGGCCACAGTGCCTGGCTGAGTAAACCCCCGCC
>NW_022900947.1:30716981-30721391 GCF_012274545.1 Fukomys damarensis | reverse complement strand
TTTTTTTTTTTTTTTTTTGAGACGGGGTCTCACTGTGTAGTTGAGACTGTTCTGGAACTCAAACTTTGTAGCCCAGCTTCCCCTTCTTTTTTAAAGAAAGTGATTAACTGAAAGAAAATACAGTGTTTGAGGAAATTGTTAATTTTTAAAACATAGGTGCAAATTTATTCTGTTTTTATTTTTGTTTGTTTTTGGTATCGTGGATCAAACTAAAGACCTTGTGCTTATGAGGCAGGCATGGCACCACTGAACTATAACCTCAGCCCTGTTTGATATTTTGAGTCAGGGTTTCACTTTGTAGTTCAGACTGGCCCTGAACTCAGTGTGTAGCCCAGGCTGGCCTCGAACTCACAGCAATCACACCTGGCTCTTCTGTTTTTCAAATACAGAGTGTTAAAAAGAGTCACAGTAGGCCGGGGATTTAGCTCAGTGATTCCACCACCTACCTTCCAAGCACAAGGACCCAAGTTCGATCCCCAATACCAAAAAATAATAATTTAAAAATAAAGAGTCACAGTAATTGATGGGAGAGTTAAAGGCAAATAGCAGAGATCACGGAGAAACCACATCATTCCCTTCTGTTTTCCAGTATCCATATTTTATCGTAATTACTCGATAAATCTATGAAATTTAGTCAGTTCTAAAAATGTTCTGATACCTACAATTATTTTTATTTTAAATGAAAATAAATCATACTTATGGTAAAACTTTTTTTTCTATAGAGAGAAATAGCTCGGAAACTCGCTAATCCTAAGCAACCAACAAACCCCTTTCTAGAGATGGTCAAATTTCTTTTGGAAAGAATTGCACCTGTGCACATTGATTCAGAAGCCATAAGGTAAGCTGGAAGGTCATATGCACTAAAAATAGGTTATAATCCTAAAATGCAATGTTCTAAGCTTAAATTCTTGGCCCCTACACATACATAATAGCATTCCTTGTATTAATGCGAGAAGCACACATCTTTGAAGCTGAAGGAAAGCCTGTTCATTTTGTGATATTTGTTTTATTTAATAAAGGATTTTAGTGTTTAATTTTAATCCACGTATACTCATTAAAGAAAACTGAGAACACAGAAATGCAGAAATTTTCAGGCCTATATGGGTAACCACCAACCTACATTTTCTTAAGTGTTTTATTGTCCACATACTATTCTGTGGTGTTTATTTTACCACTGTTCACTTTATGGGCAAACTCAAGAATGGTATATCCACAAGAGGTCCAGGGTTACCATTTAAACAAATCTAGATACAAAACAAGAATCTATTTCATAGCTCTGGAATAGCCTTCTAATTTGTTAGAGTTCATGTATGACATTTTATTGGATGATTTTGAAAATTAAAGGTAAAAGTAAGTAGACTGGTATCTGAGACACTAATGGATAGCTAATTAAATATTCCCGTGATTTTTGACATATTAGTTGTTTCTGGTGATTTCCTGTTGTAAAATTCTGTGAAAGCTTTTCTCTTTCATTATTTACTTTTCCAATAGATAGGTATCTCCTTGCCATTTGGGTACCATTTAGCACTTACTCTTTTTTTTTTTTTTTTTTTTTTTTAAACCACATCTACCATACAGCTTTGGAGGCCTGCTACTAGTTATCTCACCTGTGTGAGTCACTGCTATGACTATTGAAGTGCTGAGTTATTGTGTGAGGGCTGCTGTGATATCACAAACTGGGCAAGTTAAACAGTGGGAGTGTATTTTGTCATATTTGTGGAGGTTAGACCCCTGAGATCAAGATGGCTGAAGTTTGATTTGTTCTGAAGCCTCACTCCTTGACTTGCAGACTAAGGAACAAGAGTTTTGAGGAAATAAGTGGTTTGTCCACAGATGGTTATATCCAAAACCATAACATAATTAGATATTTTACGTGTCATTGTCCTTTATTCTGTACCATTTGATTTTGTGCATTTGCATGTGCTTACACTTGAATTGAATACTGTGCCTCACACATGGTGAGGATGCCCTCTACCATGGAGCTATACCTCCATCCCTTTATCATTTGATTGTAATGGGCTGTCAAAGATGATTTCATACAAATAAGCACTGTTACTATACATACTAATTTTGAAAGAAATGTATAATGGCATTAGCAAAGCACAGCTTCATTGAGGCTTCAGCAGAATTTTATTACTTCAATAAATTATAATAAACTTCAATAAATTATAATAAATTTGAATTCCAATTTCAAAACATCAAAAATGTAATTTATATAGTAGCATCGTGAGCTATTTGAACTATGATTTTTTTTTTTAAAAGTGATTTCACAAGAATTCCAGTATGTTAATTTTAATATTGCTTCCATGCAGCCTAATCTTTATGGAATATTAAATTATAAATAAGAGAGTTTTGGAGCAATTTGTAAAATACTTTGAGTAACTGGGCAAGAATATACAACCTAAGTTGTATGCAGTAGATCTGTTGTTAGAGAAGCCTCCAGAAATAGGTGGCATATCTACTGGATAGTAAAGGAATGTAGGACTTAATGGGGAGTGGTGTCACACTCCTGGGATCTCAGCACTCTGGGCACCTAAGGCAGGAGGATCACCACAAGTTTGGCCAGTTTGGCCTTCATATGAGTTTAAGGCTAACCTGAACTAAGTATGTTGGCTATCTCAAAAAAAAAAAGAATGTAGGGATTAGCCATGTGAAAGGGACACAGTAAATACAGGCTGTCATTGACCCTTCTTTGTGTGTAAGTTATGTAAGGTACTATGAGATTCTCTTTCTTCAGGGGCAGTAAGTCAGAGTGGTAGGATCTGCATGTAATATAAGTTACTCAGGAGAACTAAAAGTCCAAGGCTAGCCTGGGCAACATAGTAAGACTCTGTCTCAAAATAAGAGTGTGTGACTGATATGGGCCAGAAAAAAATAATGATAAAAATGAAAAGAGATGGAGGGCAAGGGATTTAACTCAGTGGCACTGCTGCCTGCCTCACAAGCACAAGTACCAGAGTTCAATCCTGAGAACCAAAAAAGGGGTGGGGTGGGAATTAGTTTAACATTCCCTGGCTTCAAAAGTGCTGGGGATTTAGTTCAGTGGTTCCACCACCTGCCTGGAAAGCACTAGGACCTGAGTTCATTCCCTGGTAAAACAAGCAAACAAACAAAAACAATAGAAAATCAGACAAATGATATCACAAATAACTAACAAGAGACTAAAAAGTAGCATGGTGGAAGGGTAAGCAGCAGTTAAATTAGTGCAGAACTAAAAAGCATCACATGTAATTAGGAAAATTTTAAAAAAAGAAATTTAATGACCAAAACAATTCTCATGGAATATCAAAGACAAATCCAGAGTTTTGAGGATCCAGAAAGGCCTAGAACAGGCTTTCTGTTGTCTGCATTGCAGTACACAGAGGAAATGAGAATATGTCAGCAGAGTAAACTGGACAAGCCTAGTGTTAGTGAACTGGCCCAGCTCATCAGGAGCCCAGTAGGTCCCACTTGACTACTATGAAGTTTGAGATTGCAAGCATATACTAATAAACGAATTTTTGCCAGCACTCCTTCCAGACCACTGCCAATAAACAACTATGGGGGAAGGGGGTGTGGTGAAATAAAAAGGGATACTTTGTCACATTATGAACTAGTTTTGGTGATGAATTGGGATGTGGAAACAACCAGTGTAGAAAGTTATGAAAAGTAAAGGCAGAAAATGAGATGATGGCAAGACAGTAATTTTGAAGAAGAGTCATGTTTTGTTTTGTTTTTTTAATTGAGTTTATTGGTACAATCTAGGTATACAGTACAGTTACATTCATCATTGGGATTCTGTACCTTTACATAATAGGTCTTGATTCTCATTTTTTCCCCTTGTCCCTGCCCTCCCTTCACCCCCACCTCGCCTCCCCATTTGCAAACACTTTATTTCCATTTTTTCAGTTTCTCATATTTTTTTCCTCTCCCTTAATACCTTTCCCTCATCCATCCCACTTTCCCTACACCTTTAGCCCTTTACTTCCTATTTCACATTATTAATTATCTCATTAGGATCCTGTATACTATTATAGTTTTTGCACCAAAGAAACTATTCAGTATTTCAGTTAAAGAAATCTCTGTATGAACATTAAAAATAGGGAACCCTAAAATAAAACTAAAAAGGAAAGTAAAAGAGAAAAGGCAATGATGTAACATTAAAATAATCCTTAATTCTGGAGATGAAAATGGTCCCTGAACATATTTAAATTGCTTCTTGCTCTTATAGTCTTATCTTATTCTTTTTTTCATTATTTAGAGAATACTTTATTAGTTTCTGTAATCAAACCCATGTAGATATGACCTTACATATTTAGTATGATGTGTTACCACTGTACATATGGAAAAAAATAAAAATAAAAAAAAATTAACATTTCTAGACCAATATGGCTGTCCATTTCTGTACAATGCCAACTCAACACAGTAAAT
>NW_022900947.1:30714607-30716824 GCF_012274545.1 Fukomys damarensis | reverse complement strand
ACTAATAATTAATAATAGTATGTTATACATCAATGGCAGCAACAGCTTTTCCAGGTTCTTCAGTCATCTGAACAAAATTATAGACATTCAGCACATTCCATTAAAAATAAAACAAAACAAAAAGCAAAGAAAAGAATAATATCCAGAAAACAGCAAAGATGTGTTGCTGTTGCGGTACCTGAGACCATTTTTATTTTATTAGCATCTTAATCATCATCTGGAAAGAGAACATTCTAGATTAATATCATTAAATGTAGCTATGATAAAGCACAGCACCTACTATGTATCATAAAGCAGGTACAAGATATTTTACATTCATAGAGATATGATACAGTACCATCCTACATCGATAATACTAGAATCAGTTTTGGTTTTAAATTTACTTTGTCTGCAAATGAGATTGCTACCCCTGTTTTTTTCTGGGCTCCTGTCACACGGAGAATTGTTTTCTATCTTTTCACTTTCAGTCTATGGGCTTCTTTTTGCACTAGGTGTGTTTCTTGTATACAACATGTTGTTGGATTTTGCTTCTTATTCCATCTTGCCAATTTATTTCTCTTGATTGGTGAGTTGAGGCCATTGACATTGCTGGTTATAACTGATATGTACTGACTTATTATTGACATGTTATTGGCCTTTTGTTGACTCTTTTTACTTTTTCACCTTCTTTTATTAGTTTCTTGCCTTGCCTATTTGATTTGCTCTGTTGGGCCTCATGGTGTTGTTGCCTTCATTGTCTTTTTCTAGGATCTTGTTTAGAATTCCTTGTAGTGCTGGTTTGGTATTCATGTAGTTTCTCAGGTGTTCTTTGTCGTGGAAGTGTCTTATTTCCCCCTCCATTTTGAAAGAGAGTTTTGCTGGATACATCAGTCTAGGTTGGAGGTTGTTCTCTTTTAGTACTTGAAATATCTCATTCCAGGCTCTCCTTGCCCCAAAGGTTTGTGTTGAAAAGTCTGCTTTGATTCTTATGGGCTTTCCTTTGTATGTGATTTGTTTCTTTTCTCTTACTGCTTGTAGTATTTTGTTCTTCTGTTGGGTTTCTGGGCTCTTATTATATGTCTAGGGGTAGATTTTTTTTTATTGTAGCTAGTTGGGGTCCTATATGCCTCCGTTATGTGAATGTCAAATTCTTCCCCTCTGTTTGGGAAGTTTTCTGTCATTAATTATTTGAACAGCTTTTTAAAGTCATTTGTATTTTGTCCTGCTACTTCATGTATTCCTATCAGTCTTATGTTATTCTTCTATGCATCATCTAGGAGTTGTTGGATCGATTTCTCATGATCTCTTACTGTTTTTAAGAGACCTCTCTTTTCATGGTCACTGACTACAATCTTATCTTCTATATTGGAGAGTCTATCTTCGCATTCTTTTATTCTGTTGCATACTTTCAATAGAGTGTTTAATCTCCTGGATATCTGTTTGAATCTGTTTTATGGATTCCATTTCTTTCCTATGTTGGGCGTTTATTTTTTCCATTTCTTTCTTATGCTGGACCTTCATGGCTTCTGTCATGGTCCTGAGCTCATCTATTTTTTTGTCAGTTTCTGCTCTAGAGTCTCAAATCACGACTTCCCTTTTGCTCACTATCTCTATGGTTATCTGGGAAATTATTTCTGTTTGAATTTTTCTAGAGCCTGATTGATCTGTTTTGTTACTTCCTGTGCTTTGAGTTCAGGGTGTCCTGGTGGTTCACTATCGGCCTTTTCATCCTCATTTGCCCTACTGTTTGCCATTGGTGAACTGGAAGTCTGTCCTTGTGTCTTGCTTAAGTGTTTTCTCATTTTAATTTTTGTTGTCGGACTGTCCTTGGTTTAATCTCTGGATTATCACCCAAATCTTCCTGATATAGTTGCGCCCTAGCTTCTGTATCTCTAACGACCCACAGACATTCTCATCTTCATAACATCAGAGAAAACAGCTCATCAAATCAACTGCAATGCTTTACCCCAACTAATACAATCAGCAACATATTAAGATCAAGCACAACTTTGACACTGACCATCGGTAGTAGTCACTAGTCTATCACCCTTAAATCATTTGAATTAAATTGAAATCAAGAAGCAGTCCAGAACGTGTCTGCAGTGAACAAAATTTCAATATAGTGTATTTACCATTTAATGTCTCAGACAGAGCGAGGATGCAAGACCCCTGATCTCAGTTAGCTGATGGCTGAACCCCATGATGCTGACTGACCTCAGGCTGCAAGGCCCAGATTCA
>NW_022900947.1:30686421-30714556 GCF_012274545.1 Fukomys damarensis | reverse complement strand
GGATGCCCCCCTCTGCCTCTGCAGAGTGGGTCCAAAGACTTGCACAGTCAGGAGGTCTGAGAGTGCGGGGGGAGGGTATGGGGGTGGTGCTTGAGCGATGGCGGCTGTCTCCTTCCCGCGGTGGATCGGGTCCCAGCCTACCTCCCGGCGCTTCAGAGTCATGTTTTTAATGAAAGAATTTTGAATATTTATATACATTATCTCCATTGGAATGATGAAGATCTGTTAAAATTTGTTTGGTAGTATAGGAGAGAAGAGCTATTTTGAGGAGGCATTTGATTGATAATGGTCTTCTGCCTTATATCTATAAAATATATAGGATGTATATTATCTATCTAATTTGTAAATGAAAAATACTTATAAAAAGGACTATAAACCTACTTTCAAGAATTGAGTCATGGTGGTGCACACCTGTAATTTCTGCACTCAGGAGGCTGAGGTGGGAGGATCACTACAAGTTCAAGGGCAACCTTAACTACACAGCGAGACCCTATCTCAAAAAAACAAAATAACCTCCCCGCTAAATACAAAGCTTTTGTACATAGGGAGGGGAAGAGGGATTGGGATAGAATTATTTTAAAAAACAAAATTGAGTCCTTGGGGAGGCTGAGGCAGGAGGACCACTAAGAGTTCAACACCAGCCTGAATTGCTTAGCAAAACTTTGCCTCAGAAAGACTCACCCCTGCCAATATAATTTATGGCTCCTGAGTGGGTGGTGATTAGACATCACAATGAAAGCCAAGAGAAGGGCGGGGGATATAGCTCAGTCGTGCCACCACCTACCTCCCAAGTCCCCAGTACCCAAAAAAAGAAAGAAAGAGAAATCCAGGAGAATGTTTGACTTGTTTTGCACTGTTATTTTCAAAACAGACCATGTGACTTTGTATATGATAGGTTGTCAATAAATTTTTTTTCCAGGTACCAGGGATCAAACTCAGGACCTTGTACTCACAAGGCAGGCACAGTGCCACTGAGCTAAACCCCCAGCTCTATAAACATTTATTTTAAAATATCTGCCAAAAAAACTTACTGCAAATGATTAGATTTGTAAATTTTGCAAACACTTTAAATCTTCAATTCATGTGTAATTTAATAGTGTTTTCTCCTAATAAAAAGCTAAATTCATAATGTTATTCACAAATTAGGAAAGTCATGCTAAAGACCTGGAGAAAATAACTTGCAAGGCATACGTCTTAAAGAGTTCTGACCATTCAGTAATGAGAGAACCCAATTTTAAAATGGTAAGATTTGAACAGACACATCACCAATAAGATATACAGGTATTTAAAACACACATGTAAGATAAGACAGTCAACACTATCATACATAAGGAAAATGCAAATTCAAATTAAAATGTGACTGCCTGCCTTACAAGTGCAGGATCCCCAATTCGATCCCTACTACAAAAAAAAATTAATGTAAAATACCATTGCACACCCAAAGTATAACTTAATGATTCTGACCATACCAAGTATTGATGAGGTAAAAAATAATTTCTTGTGATATTAAAAATATGTATAAGTAAACAGTGAGTTTTCGTTTAATTACATTAAATACATTGCTATTTAGCTGGACATGGTGGCGCACCCCTGTAATCCCAGCACTTGGGAGGCTGAGACAGCAGGATCACTGTGAGTTTGAGACCAGCCTGGGCTACGTAGTGAGTTCCAGGTCAGTCTCAACTACATAGTGAGACCCTGTCTCAAAAAATCAAAAAAAAAAAAAATCCTATTTATCCTCAGAATACTACACATTCATGCCACTTTCTAAAATATTTCTGGAAATCCTTTTTTGTGAATGTCTTTCTTTACAAAGTATGATTGTAAAATATGAATACTGCTACTGAACGCCACCCAACAGGAAGGCAGGCTTATCTGCACATTACAGTGTGATCTCTTCTACCTAATTCACCAGCTTTGACATCATTTGACTTCTGGCCCTTACCCAAGTGAAAAAAGACCATGAAAGGGGGGAGTGTTTTGAATTAGTTCAGAACATGAAAGCAGCCATAACAGCGCAACTCAATTAGACAGCAAAAGAGAACTTTCTGAATTGCTTCAGAAAATAGCAAGTACAATGGGATAAATGTGTTTCAAGCAAGGGGGAATATTTTGTCTCGTGGTAATAAATTATATAAAAATTTAAACATTTACTACATTTTTTTCCAGCTTTAATTGAGTTTATTGGTACATTTTAGGGATACAGTACAGTTACATTCATTGTTGGGATCTTATACCTCTAAATGAGAAGTCTTGGTTCTCATTTTTTCCCCTTGTCCCTCTCCTCCCTTTACCCCCTCCTCCCCTCCCCATCTACAACCACTTTATTTCCATCTTTTCATTATCTCACATTTTTTTCTTTTCCCTTTTTACCCTTCCCTGCCCATCACACCTTCCCTACACCTTTAGCTCCGTTCTTCCCATTTCTCAATGTCAGTAATCTTATTGGGATCCTTCTGTATTATTGCAGATTATTCACTGTATTTTTTTAATCATACCTTGTATAATACTGATCCATCCCAGGAATCTCAACAATATATATTTACCTAAGAGGAAAGGAAAGAAAAAGTATTCCAATAGAGACTTGTGACTTAACTGCTTTTAGTAGGTTTGTTCATAATACACTGAAGCTCAGTTATCGAACAGCTCCAAATCTGAACTTTCCACTACTCGAACAGCAAAGATCAAAAAAAACCACGTTTGTAACTTTGCTCTGGAGTCAAGCCAAAAATCCAATTTGAAAAACTTCTTTGGGCCAATCAGCAGTCACACGGCTCATCTCACCACGGACACAAAGGATGATGCTTCAGTCTAAGCTCTGGGCTTGCACAGACTATATATAGTGCTTATGTCAGTGCATTATAAGTGTAGTTTTTTGGCCTTAGAATGAATTATTTGGTTTTCCATTGTTTTTTATGGGAAAAATATTTTCCACTCTCAAACTTTTCCATGTTTTAGCACAAATATGAGTTCAAAACCCATAGTATCACTGTATCCATAAACTAGAAATATCCAAAGGTCTATCAGTTGGGAATTGATAAACAGTGTGGTACATCCATGCAATGGAATGCCAAGCAAGCAAAGGTTACAAACTGCTGATAACACAGCAATAGGAATAAATCTCAAAGCAGTATGGATAAATCTCAAAATTATGTCATGTAAAACATGCAAATCACAAAGTATAGGAAAGTATAGAAAAGGCAAATGGGGGATAGAGAGGATAGTCACAAAAGGCAGATAAGCAATTTTGTGTTGCCGGGGGTTTGGCTCAGTGGTTCCACCACCTACCTCTCAAGTGCAAAGGGCCTGAGTACTATCCCCAACACCCCCTCCCAAAAAAAAACCTACAGCAATTTTGTGTTGAGAAAGGAGTGGTATATTGCTGGTGGGTATGTAAAATGGTGTGTTTTTCTTATTCTGTTTATGTCTGGCACACCTAACCTTGAATGCACAGTGTAGCCCAGGCTGCCCTCACACTCTTGGTGATCCTCCTTCCATAGCCTTCTGAGTGCTGAGATTACAGGTGTGTACTACCACACCCTGCAAGAAGCACTTCTTGAAAAGCTCGAGTTGCTATATAACCTAGCAGTTCCACTCCTAAATAAATATATGTCCCAGAGAAATAAAAATCTGTGTCTATAATAAACCTGAATATAAATATTTATAGCATAATCATTCATAACAATGACAAAACTGAAGTGTCTATCAACTGATTGATAATAAATCTTTTTTGGTACCAGGAATCAAACTCAGCCTCATGTTTTCCAGGCTAGTGCTGTGCCGCTGAGCTACAATCCCAGCCCTTGATATTAAATCTTATATTCAAGTAGTACAATATTATTTGGACATTGTTTTAAATGGCATGTGCGGGGCTGGGGATTTAGCTCAGTGGTTCTACCGCCTTCCTCACAAGCACAAGGACCTGAGTTTGATCCCCGGCACCCCCCCCAAAAAAAAAGTCTTATAAAAATGGTGTGTGTGTGTATGTATATTTATTTAGTATCAGGGATTGAACTCAGGTCCTTGCACTTGCAAGGCAGGCAGTGACACCACTGAGCTAAATCCTTGGCCCTAAAAATGGTATATTGATATAAGCTACAACATGGGTGAACCATGAGAACATTCTGCTAAATGAAAGGGGTCTTCATACAGAATACCAACCAGTGTATGATTCCATTTTCATGAAATGTTCAAAACCAGCAGATGTGTAGAGGCACAAAGTAGCTTAGTAGACGCCTAGGACTAGGAGGAGTAAGGATGAGTGCAGAGTGACCCCTTACTGGGTAAGAGGTTTGATATATTTCAAGCTAATATTTTTACTCACATACATATATTGTATTTGCTTTTCCCAAAATGATGTATCACCTGAAGATAAGACTTTTTAAATTATATTTTGGATTAAAGTGAAAGTTCAAATGATAAAACTAGTTTGAATTTCAAATTCGCCTCTAGTCTTAGCAACTCAGGAGGCTGAGGGAGGGGAATTGCTTGAGCCTACAAGTTCAAGGCCAGCCTGCATAACTTAGGACTGTTGTCCTCCGTAACCCAAAATAGTAATGTTATTAACATGTGTTATCCTTATAATAAAGTAATACTTTCTTCAGCTTACTTATGAGGGGAAAAAAAATCACATTTGTGTTTTTGCAGTGCTGGGAATTGAGCCCAGACCTCTTGTATAGCTTTTGTAGGGGGATACCAGGGATCAAACTCAGGACCTTGGGCTTGCAAGGCAGGTGGTGGAACCACTGAGCTAAATCCCTGGCACTTGCATAGCTTTTGTTTTTGTCAGTGCTGGAGATTGAACCCAATGCCTTCATATTGAGCTACATACCTGGCCTTTTTTTCTTTTCCTTTCTTTTTATTTTTTTGAGACAGGGTCATTGAGTTGCCTAGGCTCAAATTGAACTGGCCTCAAATTTAGGATCCTCCTGCCTTAGCCTCCCAAAGTTAGGTGATTATAAGTGTGCACCAACATGCCCAGCTACATAATGTGACTTTCATTCATTAAATAATGTATTTTGGGGTGGGACGTATATTTGAAAAAATTTTTCATGATTTTGGACAATAGTTTCTCATCAGTGAATCTGTATGTTGGTGTAGCATGATGCTTCTGATGAATTATTTCTTTTCTTTCTTTCTTTTTTGTTTTTTTGTACCAGAGATTGAACTAGGGGCCTTGCACTTGCAAGGCAGGCAGCAGCACCACTGAGCTAAATCCCTCGCCTGCTCCTTTGCTTTTAATTTCTGGGAATAGAATTACTGATTCGGTAGATGAATTACACATAGATTAATATTATTGTCCATATTTGTAACTTTTTTTCTTTTTGTTTCATTGGGGTTTGGGGGAGTTTTTTATTTTGTTTTGTTTTGTTTTGTTGGTTCTTAGGTCCTTGTGCTTTTGAGGCAGGTGGCAGAACCACTGACTTAAATCCCCAGCCTTGGAGTAGTTTTTTTTGTTGTTGTTTTTGTTTTGAGACTGGGTCTCTGTGTAGTTCAGGCTGGCCTTGAACTCATTATGTAGGCCAGACTGGCCTCAATCTCAAAACAGTCTTCTGCCTCAGGCTCCCAAGTGCTGAGATTACAGGTCTCTGCCACCACATCCAGCAGTGTTTGCTACTATTTGTAGTTTGTTGGAATGAGTTGTCATTAACTGACTTGCCAGTGGCTTTTTGTTGTTTTCTTAAAAATTACAATTGCTTTATCTAAGGAAATCAATACAATATTAAATTGCTTAGAGTTATAAATACGTCACTTAATTTTTATTTTCAGTAGAGTTGTAATTATTAATATAACATTGCAATTTTTTCAGGACAATGAAAAATAAGCCCACTTATCAAACAGAAGACAAAGTTTAATTCCTACCCTTCTTTGAACCTGATCTTTTTAAATTTGATATATGTTCAAGAATGATGTAGTTAGGGTAATTACTAATCTTACAATATTACTCATTTTCTTTTTTTTAAGTGCACTAGTAAAATTGATGAATAAATCAATAGAGGGGACAGCAGATGATGAAGAGGAGGGTGTAAGTCCAGATACAGCTATTCGCTCAGGACTTGAACTTCTCAAGGTATTTTTGAAACAATTTTATTGCCATTTATTTCTGTGGTGTAATTTTTATTCCCTTCAGAATATGCAAAGAAGAGGCTTATTTCATTGGAAATTATTCAAACGATTAAAAATTTATGGTAGAGGTCAGATTTTACAAAAATAATTTTTACAGTAATAAAGTATTGTACAGGATAAAATGTTTTGGGGTTTCACTGTTCTTTCATCATTTATTTGCTTACCTGCTATGGTTGTGACAAAGGGTGCTAAATAATCTTGTCTTACCTTTCAGAAAACTTGCATCTGAGGTAGTTAACTGCCCACAAGAATTATTTATTATAAGGCATCTTCTGTCTGATTAGGTAATTCTTGACAATTATTAGTCATAATAGATTCCAAAGTGTTCAACATATTGAACAATTACTTAGAGCCACATGACTCAAGGTTGTGGACATAATATAACTGAAGAATTGGGGCTGCTTTGGGGAATAATAGGGAAAAAAATTGGTTCCAGATTACCGAGTGCCATTGGGCAGAAATGTACTGGAGGCACCTTGAACCTGCCGTGTGAAAAGTCACAGCACTTGTTTTCACTGTATTGAATAAGGTGGGGGGCTTGAAGTCAAAGAGACATTGAAACCAGTGTACCATAATCTAAGGGGAGAAAAGACAAACCAGTGCAGAGGACCTTCAATAGAAAAAAGAGTGATGGGATCATACTGAGATCACCTTAAATATTTCCTTAGAAAGAATTGGTATGATATTTCATGAACAAGATTTTAATTATATTTTTTGAAGTAAGGTCACCTTTCAGGTAGATAATAGGTAATTTTTCATTCCACTTTTCAAATTTAATTCTCCATGTTTCTGTGAGTAATTAAAACTTCCTGTTTCCACTGCAAAACCCAGTGAAGTAATCTCTGTACTTATGACTCATTTGATAAGTGCTTACTGAATATATTAATAAAGGCTTCCTGCTTAATTCTTTCCTCTCCTTTCCTTTCCACTTTTAGCCCTTATTTCTGATACTGTACTGAATTATTTCTGCTTCATGAAAAGTAGACTTTGTTGACATGTCACATATAAGTTGCTATAAGTTCTTTAAGGATAAGCTAGGGCTCATATAACAAAGGAATAATTACATTTTTGGAGGTGTCATTAAAAGTTCACAATGATGGCTTCTTTGTTGATAGTTATGGTGAAGGTTTTTTTTTTGTTTTTTTGGTTTTTGGTACCGGGGATTGAACTCGGGTCCTTGCGCTTGCAAGGCAGGCCACTGAACCGCTGAGCTAAATCCCCGGCCCCTATGGTGAAGTTTTTTTGATAAATTCTTTCTTTCTTTTTTGTTTTTTTGGTTTTTGGTACCGGGGATTGAACTCGGGTCCTTGCGCTTGCAAGGCAGGCCACTGAACCGCTGAGCTAAATCCCCGGCCCCTATGGTGAAGTTTTTTTGATAAATTTTCATTTCACATCAACTGACAGTAGTATTTAATATTAGAATACTAGGCTGCGGATTTAGCTCAGTGGTTTCGCTGCCTGCCTCGCAAGTGCAAGGGCCTGAGTTTGATCCCTGGAACCAAAAAAAAATAGGGCTGGGGATTTAGCTCAGTGGTTGAAGAAGAAAATAAGCTAAAGGCTGTATGTCAGCTGTCATAAAGAAGTAACTGGAAGCTACCACAAGTTCTGTTAACGTGTCATTAGCCATGGCTAAAAGAGAGAATAGGAGATTAATTAACATATGGCTAACATGTGTTTAGAAATTTAAACTCTGTTTATTACAAAAATTAATTCTCCTTTTTTGAATCATTAACAGTTTATCCCAAGTGTCACTTGGACAGTGTGTTTGTTTACATACTGACTATCCCAAGCATCACTTGGGCAGGTGTCATTTTGATTCTTATATTGAATAAATTTGATTAAAATGTCATTTTTATATTTCCTCTTATAAAAATTAATGAAAAAGTATGTAATTTTTTGGTCATTCTATATTAAAATAATTGGACTGGTAGTGGTGAATGGATTAAAACCATTGTCTCCTAAAGCTATATCTATTCCTCTAGGTTTTGTCTTTCACACATCCTACCTCGTTCCACTCTGCAGAGACATATGAGTCCTTGCTACAGTGCCTAAGAATGGAAGATGACAAGGTAGCAGAAGCTGCAATACAGATTTTTAGAAATACAGGCCACAAAATAGAAACAGACCTTCCTCAGATACGATCGTGAGTACATATTTGCATGGTAAACACAAAAGTTTCTTCAGTGTTATAGCCACAGAATCACTGTTTCCCTTTCATGTAAGAAGATAAGAAAAAGGAAAGACTTTCATTTAAAAGGACTTCTTCTGTGTACTCTTCTGTCACTACCTTGCCCTTACTCTATCACCTAAAATTTAGGCAGATGAACAAACTTACACTCAAGCTATTGTAGAAGTTAGCAGTACTTTAACTCATGATTAATATATTTTCCTAATCTGTATATGTTCATGTTTTTCTAAGTGGATCATAAATTTAATAACTTGCCTTCTTATCCCGCCAAAGAATGAGGCAAAAGTGTACTTTATGAAAAACTTAATAGTTGCTTGGTTGTTGGAATTGGTGCTTATGTTACCTTGATCTTTCCCTGTAGCTCAGTTCCCTTCTCCTAATATGAAAGAAGCACATTTTGGTATTTTAACTTTGTCATCTTAAAGATATTTCCTTTAGGCTTATTCTTGTGCTCAGAGTTTGGGTGTTAAGGAGATCTCTTTTGGAGGGAGGTACACTGCTCATAATTTGTGGAATCAGGTGTACAGGGTATATAAGTAATTTATGGCATATCTAAGCAAACCAGTTCTTCATAGGATGATAATAGTAAAACAAATGTATTCCTGGCATTTTCATTGAATTTGTGAGCCAATAATTTGTGAAATAATTCGGTATTTATGTTATATTCTCTTAATTCCTGGCACTTTAGTGGCAAATACAAAAGAATTATTCAGTCTTTCCTTGCCTTCAAGGATTTTATAGTCTAGAGGTGATTGTGTGTGTGTGTGAGAGAGAGAGAAAGAGAGAGAGAGAGAGATCTTTGATCTAGTAATCTAAAATTTGTTGAGTTTTTCATGGTAGGAAAACCTATACTTTTTTAAGGCAAAGGATCTATTCTATGTATTGTATCCCAAAGAAAGCAGTAACAACGAGTATCAATAGAAGAGTTTAATTTGGACACAAAAACTAAAACCTCTTGTTTTTAAGAGTAGTGGGAACCTTGGTGTGGTGGCCACACCTGTAATCCCAGTACATTCTAACCTAAAGCAGGAAGGTTGCCACAGGTTCAGGGTTAGCCTGGGCCACTTTGTGAGTTCAAGACTAGCATGATCTGCATGTGTAGCAAGACCCTATCTGCAAAAAAAAAATCTTCAATAGCCTTTATCTTAAAACGTTTTTTTGCTTGTTTGTTTTATTTTTAACTTGGAAACAGAGAGGTGACTTTAAATCTTTTGGTAGATCAGATAATTTTTAGGAGAGACTTCTCTACCAGCTTACATCCAAATGGGGAAAGTGAGAGACAACCAAAAGGTTTGTGGCTTTATGAGCGTAAAAACAAAACAAAAAACTATAGGGCTGGTATTTGGCTCAGTGGTTCTGCTGCTTTCATTGCAAGCAAGGGCCTGAGTTCAATCCCTGATACCAAAACAAACAAACAAACAAAAAAACAACTCTGATATTATTTTTTGCAGGACCTTAATTCCCATTTTACATCAAAAGGCAAAGAGGGGTACTCCACACCAAGCGAAACAGGCCGTGCACTGTATACATGCCATATTCACAAATAAAGAAGTCCAACTTGCACAGATTTTTGAGGTATATATAATAGGATGTGTTTATGTCAATCTTCACTTCTTGAACTGTGATTTTATAAAGATGGAAGCTATATTTGCTGTTGAGTACATGTATTCATGCCCTAGTATATAAATTTCTTCGGAGCAGGTATTCTGCTTTAATCAGCCCTATATGTTCAGCTGTTAGTCCCCGTTATATATTCTAAAACTTCATATTGGAAAATATTTTGTGTGTGAGAACATTTCACTTCATTTTAGCTATGTTAGCTGAGTGGTCCATTTATCTTCACTGAGTGTTTAGAGATGACTTTGAAACCACCCTGTTTACCTAACAACCCTAATGAAAGTTAATCTCATTTCCCTTTCTTTATTTATGATTCTTAGCTTGATTTTGCTACCAGAAAAGTATTCCTGTTACCATAATTGGAGGTAATAAGAACAGAAGTCTGTGAACCTCTACTTTTTTTTATGGTTCTCAGTTATTTAAAAATGTCCCCACAGGGTAAGAAATTTGCCAACACAGCAAACCTAATTTAGGGATATTGAAAGTAATGCAGATTGTTGAAGTAGAAATACTCTTATTTTCTACTTTTTACTTGAGTTTAATGTCTTTTCCTTTATCTTGTACATTTTTCAATCTTGCAAAATTCCAGTAGGCCAACTAAGAACCAAATAAATATCTAATGTGATTGAAGTTAATTGTGATCATATCATTCAAAGAGATATTTGGGCAAGCTAAATTTGGAAGGGCTCAGGAAAATCTATTTCTATTTATGTAAAAGAATGTTTTGTAATATTTTCTGTTTTATTTTTGTAGCCACTCAGTAGGAGTCTGAATGCTGATGTACCAGAACAACTTATAACTCCGTTAGTTTCATTGGGCCACATTTCTATGTTAGCACCAGATCAGTTTGCTTCCCCGATGAAATCTGTAGTAGCAAATTTTATTGTGAAAGATCTACTAATGAATGACAGGGTAAGTTTCTCACTTAATTAAGTTCAGAATCTTGAAATTAAGACTGTTTACATCTTTATCACAGAAACAGGTTGATTTTTCTCTGCCTGGTTGTAATTCTCTTTTCATGCTCTTCTGCTGGAGATTAAACCCAAAGCTTCAGTTACACTAAATCATGAATTTGAGCACTAAGCTGTATACCTAGCCCCACCCACTCTTTTCATTCATGTGAACTTGAATTTGACTAATTTGTAGAAATATTACATTATACATCTGGCACTAGATTTATGCACTCTGTTTCAGACATTGAAGTATATGTGAGTATGGGTTGTGATTCATTATCTCTGAGTTAGAACTCAGGAATATGTAGATTGAAAACATTCCCCAAATGATTCAGAAGCATACTTTGTTTAAGAATCACCACTTTCCCAAATGTTTCTAAATTAAAAGAGTTACTGAATAAAGACACGAACGGTTCTTACATGATCAGTCAATATGGATGACTTTTAGTTTGTTGTAAACGTACCATAAATCTAAGTTATCCAAAACCTCCCTAACTCTTTCCCACATGGTCTAGTAGTCTTGAGCCCTCAATATTCGGAACTGTAAAAAGAACCTGGGTGTAGTGGCACATGCCTGTAATCCCAGCCCTTGGGAGGCTGAGGCAGGAGGATTGCTGTGAGTTCGAGATCAGCCCGGGCTACACAGTGAGTTCTAGGTCAGTCTCAACTACATAGTGAGACCCTGTCTCCAAAAAAAAATATTAAAAGAAAGGCACCTGTTGTTGCATCTTCTGCACCCGTAGCCTCCTCTCTTGGATTATAGTACAATAAGGTAAGAGGATGCCCTGTTTTCATTTCCCACTCTACATCCATGTATTTGCCCTCTTGATAGATGTGGCTAGTAACAAATGTGAAATTTAAAATACTTCAGTTTTTGTCAAACTAGAGATTAGACACTTCTTAGATGGTGATTTTATTGTTGATGATCTTGTATTCACAAAGTTATTGGACGTATTAATGTCACAGCGTAACATTTTGATATATGTGTACAATGTATAATGATCAGATCATGGTAATTGGCATTATCTGTGACCTAATACTTGTACCCTCATAGCATTTCTTTGTGTTGTGAATATTCAGTATCATCTCTAATAGCTATTTTGATATATTCAATTATCGGAGCAAGGCAGCACATGAGTATAACATTAGCATTCAGGAAACTAAGGTGGAAGGATCATGCATTTAAGTCTAGTAGCTTATGCTACATAAAGGGATCCTCTCTCAAAAATCGAAAAGAAATATTTAACTTACTTGTTGTTGAGCATAGTTATCCCACTTTGCTATAGAATATTAGGAATAGAGCTGGGAGTGGTGGCACATGCCTTATAATCCCTGCACTTGGGAGTCTGATGCAGGAGGATTGCCACAAGTTCCAGGCCAGCCTGTGCTACATAGTGAGTTCAAAGATAATCTGAACTACAGAGTAGTAATACGCTATCTCAAGGTGGGGGAACACTGTATTGTGCAGTTCCTGAATCACCACCACTATCCATTTCCAAATCTATTTTGTCCTCCCAAGTTGAAACTTTATATCCATTAAGCAACAGTTACTCTGTTCCCTTCAGAACCTCTCTTCTGACTTGCTAGCTCCATGAGTTTGCCTATTCTATGTATCTCTTCATACAATATTTATCCTTTTGTGTCTGTCATTTTATTTACTGTATTTTGAAGGTTATCCATGTTGTATATATCAGCATTCATTTTTTAAATTAATTTTTTTGGTACATTTAAGGTATACAGTGTAGTGACATTTATCATTGGAAATTTGCACCTTTACATAATCCATCTTGGTTCTTATATTTTCCCCATTCCCCTGCCCTCCCTTTAACCCTTCCACCCTTCCCTATCTACAAAGACTTTTTCCATTTTTTTTTTCTCATGTTCCATTCCCATCTTCCTTTTCCCCTACCTCTCCCAGTTCCTCTTCCACTTTGCACCTTTTCTTCCTATTTGAAATTATCTATTAATACCTTTTAGAATTCATTCTTTTTATGGCTGAATAATAATCCTTTGTGTACATATCTGGCATTTTGTCTGCTGGACATGTGCATTGTTTCCACCTATTCTTGGCTATCGTGAATAACACTGACACTGAACATTTGAGTACCTGTCTTGTGGTCTTTTGGGGGTGTACCTAAGAGTAAAATTCCTGGATGACATGGTCATTCTGTGTTAACCTTTTTGAGGAATGACCAAACTGTTTCCCAAAGTGCTCATACCAATTTTTTTCTCCACATTTTATTAGTATATTTTTGCCATGATAGTAAATACATTATCATGGGGGGATTGGTATATAACTGTTCCATTTTATATTCTTTTTCTGTTTTATTGTCTTACTACCAACACATGAGGGGTCAAGTTTCTTCACATCTTTGCCAACACTTAGAAAAAATAATAACAATGCTAGGGATGTGAAATAGTATCTCATTATGCTTTTGATAAAAAGGATGTTAAGGTTCTTTCTCATGTACTTTTTGACTATCTTCATATCTATTCAAATCCTGTAGCACTTTTCATTTGATTATCTCTGTTATTGTTGAGCTGTAAGACTATATATTCTTTATATTAAACCTTGTCAAATATTTGCCAAATTCAAGATTATGAGACTCATGTGTTACCTGTTTAGTTTTAATTTTATAGCATTAACTTTTGTTGTCCTTGTTGTTATTGGGGATTGAACTCAGGGAACTTCTGCTTATAAGGCAGGCAGCAGCAATCTTTTTTTTTTTTTTTTTTTTTGCTGTGCTGGGGATCAAACTCAGGATCTTGCACTTGCTAGACAGGCGTGGCCTTAGTGTTAGTTTTTAAATTAAGATCTATGAGAAGGCTCAGAATTTAGTTAAGTGGTTCCGCCACCTGCCTCACAAGCGCAAGTTCCCAAGTTTGATCGCCAGTACCCACCCACCCCCCCAAATTAATATCTATGAGGACCAGAGTTTATAGCTCCACAGCAGTGTCTGCCTGGCAAGCATGAAGTTGTGAGTTCGATCCCTGATGCAAAAACCAGTTAAGATCTTTGATCATATTTGAGTTAAATTTTTTATGTGGTATAACAGCACAGCATCATTCTTTAGTTTGTGGATATAAACTTTTCCGGCACCAATTATTGAAGAGACTGATCTTTTCACCAAAGAATGATCATGTGCTTTTTTCAAAAAATGTTTTATACGAAGTTTCCTTAGTTCTCTCTTTTCTTCCTTCTTCTAGGATCAGTCACAGTTTTTTTTTTTTTTTTTTGGTACCGGGATCGAACTCGGGTTGTTGCGCTTGCAAGGCAGGCAATGGAACCACTGAGCTAAATCCCCAGCCCACAGTTTTAGTTATATAGATTCATAATAACTTCTGAAACTTGAGAGTATGACTTTTACAATTTCTTCTTTCCCAAGCTCTGCAGTGTGTCTTTCCTGTAGGTTTGTCCAGCATGAAAAACTTCATGAATAAAGTTTAACATTTTTCTTTATAAAAGCTAAGTTTGTCCAATTGTCTATAGTCAACAGGTGAAAAGAATGGAAAATTGTGGTCTCCAGATGAAGAAGTTTCCCCTGAAGTACTAGCAAAGGTAAATTTATGTGGGTCTTGATAAGCTTTATGTTGGGGGAAAAAGAAAGGTTTATACTTATCCCCCCCCCCGTCCTCTTCCGTCTTTTTTAATAGTTAAGGAGCAAGCCAGGTATGATGGGACACACCTGTAATTTCAGCTGTTTTGGAAAGTGAGGCTGGAGGATCATAAGTTGTGGGTCAGCCTGAGCAACTTAGTGAGGCCCTACCTCAAGATAAAATTTTAAAAGAGGACTGGAGATGTAATTCAGAACTAGAGTACTTGCCTAGACTGAGCAAGGTACTGGGGTGAGTCCCCTGTACCACAAAAAAATAATTTTTCCAATGAGGTGCTTTAATTTTAAAATCCATAGTACATATGTGTTGTCTCTCAAATAAATTGTACTTGTCATTGTTCCTGACCCTCCATCAGTCTTCAGCCTGCTGAAACAATCTCAGTGTTGCTTGTGGACATGGAGATTAGGGAATGCTGGTGCTTGGAGGCATCTTAACCTGTAGCCTCACACCACAGTCTACAAACAGATGCTTGATTATTCCCTTGGCAGAGCTAGGTAGTTATCACGAAACTGTGACTTGGTAGATGTAAATTAGGCTTCAATAGAGCAAAGTCTTTGAAGTGGTGAGCTTGAAATTTAAAATAGGACATTATATCACCTTTGATAATTATTTCAGTTTGTAGTGATGTGTTTCTGTCAATTCCTTTTTTTCCAGGCTTTCAGTAAGTATAGTAAATAACACGTAGATCCTTTGGCTTTATGCATAGTATATTAACAGTCTTTTGAGTAGATACCTTCAAATAGTTGCCGCCACTAATAATTTTAGAAAATCCTATTTTTGTTTATTTATTTATTTATTTTTTGGTCAGAATGTTAAATGGTATAGAACCAGACTTCATGGTTTCTTCACTTTTTCATTACTACAAAAAATATGAGGGCTGGGATTTAGCTTAGTGGTTCAGCCGCCTGCCTCGCAAGCACAAGGTCCAATTCCTGGTGCCCAAAAAAAACAGGAATGCCTACCTAAATCGTTGTTCAATTCGTTTTGAATTGACATGTAGTAATTATACATTTTTACAGGGTACAGTGTAATATTTCAGTATGTGCATATAATGTGTGATAACTGTCAGAATAATTAGCAGATCCACTCAAACATTTATCATCATTTCCTTATATTGGGAATATGTAAAGTCCTATCTCCTGGGTATTTTGAAATCTTCATTTAGTTGGTCAACCATAGTTATCCCACTGTGTATAGGGCATTAGAAGTTATTCCTCCAATCCAGCAGCTGTGTTCATGTTCTGGTTAGATATCCTCCATTCTTCCCTCTTCATAGTCCCCAGGCTCTAATAATCATCCCTATTAAAATTATTTTTAAACTGTGTATTTTAATAAAATGCGAAAACCTTCTGGCCAGGCATAGTGGCACAACACCTGTCATCCCAGCACTCCAGTGGCTGAGGCAGGAGGATAACCCCAAATTGAGGGCCAGCCTGTGGGCTACCTAGTAAGTTCAAGGCCAGCCTGAACTACATGGGAAGAACAAACAACAGCAACAACAACAAAAAATGCCTGAATTTTGGAGCCAGATCTCGAATCATGTATCTTGGTGTACTTATCTATTGGCATTGAGAATACCTCCCTCAAGGAGCTATTTTAGAGATTGTATGATTGAATACATGTACATCTCTGAGCAAAATGCCTAGTAGAGATAAAATACAGAATACATATTATTGTTATTCTCCAGTAAGCTTTTATACTGAAGTTTGTTGAAGATAAGTAAAGCTCATTAATCTTGTTCATATAAATTAATCTTCCCCTTGGAATTTTAAGTTGCTTTCTTTTTTTAGCATGTTAATATTTTATAGGTACAGGCAATTAAACTTCTGGTAAGGTGGCTGTTGGGTATGAAAAACAACCAGTCTAAATCTGCCAATTCAACTCTTCGCTTATTATCGGCGATGTTGGTTAGTGAGGGTGACCTGACAGAGCAAAAGAGGATCAGGTGAGATTTTTCTGCCTTCCCAATTTCGTTAGCTCAGAAATTTTGGTAAGGGTTTACATGGGATTTATTTACCTAATGTTATAATTATGCTTCATGATTTGAAATCAGATCTTACATGCTTACTTGGGGGTCTGTGTCCCTTAGAATACTTTTATTTTTAACAGTTTTTCTTTGCTTCTAAAGACCCTGAACTTTTTACTAGTAAATTTCTAGTCATAATGACTGTAGTGTAATATTACAGTTAACATTAACATCTAAACCAATAACACAAATATTTGTTGAATTTCTACTCTGTAAAACATGATCAGTCACTGCATTTATGGAACTTACCCTGTATTAAAGTGATAGAACAAGTGGAAAGAATTAAGTACGGTGAAACTGATAAAATTCTTAGTGCTGCTTCAAAGAAGGGAGCGTTGATATCTCCTGTTGGGTTTCATACAAGACAATATATGGTTCTACATATGCAAAAAATAACATTGTTTAGTCTTCAAATCTGTGAAACTACAGTCTCCTTTATGTTTCTTTTAAAATAGAAGCAAAGCCCAGCCGGGTGTGGTGGCACACACCTGTAATCCCAGCACTGGGAGGCTGAGGCAAGAGGATCACTACAAGTTGGAGGCCATCCTGGGCTACATAGTGAGTTCAAGGCCAGTTTGAACTACATAGTGAGACTCTATCTTAAAAAACAAAACAAGTCTAAATTTTTGAAGTTCCTTGTTTCTTCCAAATTCCTGTTTACTAGCAGCAAGCTTACCAGGAGAGATACCCAGAAATTTATACTTGTGATGCATTTCTGCTTTAAATTTTTTGTTAGAGGACAGAGATTTAATCATTCATTTATGCATTCATTTTTTATTCAGCACTATTAGATACCAGGTACTATTGTTTTATTTATATGAGAAAAAAAAATTTTTTTTTTTTTTTCATTTTGTTTTTTTGAGACAGGGTCTTGATATGTAGTTCAAGGTGGCCTTGAACTCACTATGTAGCCTAGGCTGGCCTTGAACTCAGAGAAATCCTCCTGCCTCAGCCTCCCCCATACCCGGCCAATAATGGGTTTTTTGTTTTGTTTTTTATTTTTTTTTGTGGTACTGGTATTGAACCCAAGGCCTTCCCTGCTGAACTATAATATATCCTTGGTCCTTTTGCGGGGGTAGCATATTCCTAGATTGCTGAAACTTTCGATTTTCCTGCCTTAGCAGTGCCCAACTTGTTTAATTTTTGCAATGTTGGATATCTGTGTGTCGCCCAGGGCCTCTTGCTTACCAGGCAAGCACTCACTAATTGAGCTATTTCCCAGACCTGAAAAATGTTTTAACATTACTAATACCTCTTTTGCCTTATCAAATAAGGAGGATGATTTTTTTGAATCTTTTTGCTCAGTGGAATAAGGAAAAAGAATTCCGTCATTATTCTAAGTGCAAAATGTACTCTTCTGCATGGACAGAGTGATTCACACCCATAATCACACCTACTTGGGAGACTAGGACAGGAGACTGTAAGTTTGAAGCCAGCCCTGACAATTTATCAACTCTCTATCTCAAGTAGAAAAAAGTAAAAAGAGCAGGAGGACAAAGCTCAGTGATGGAGCTCTTACCTAGTGTACATGAGGCATTAGGTTCACTCACCACTGCAAAAAAAATATTTTTGGCATTTTTAAATGTTCTTAGTTTTAGCTCATTGTTTTTCTACTTATTTTAGCTCATTTTTCTACTTTGGATTAATAAAAGAATTATGAAAATATACAAACATTCTTTCCAAGATTATCAAAAAAATTGGGGAAACTTTAAACTATGGTATACAAATAGGAGTCATTAGATTACAATTCAGTGTTATATATATCATGTCATTAGCTTGGACTGCAAAAATTCATGTAACTCTATAAGCAGTACTTCGTTTTTTAAACATCAATTTTCTCCTCTGTAAGAATGAAAATTAAATGAGAAAAAAACCTGTAAGGCGCTTCACATACTGCTTGGCACAGAGTAGGCACTCCGTGTAATTGCTGTTGTTTTCTTTCCTCATTCATCTGCTGCTGCAGCCATTTCAGAGTCCCTCATTTTTTTTGTTTGTTTGTTTGTTTGTTTTTTTGGGTTTTTTTCCAGTAGCAGGGATGGAACTCAGGACCTTGCCCTTGCCAGGCAGGCACAGCACCGTTGAGCTATATCCCCAGCCCCAAGTGTCCCTCGTTATTATCATTGTTCAGTTTAATCCATTTATCTCACAGTACTTTGTTTTCTGCTCTTGTGTAATGAGCAAAAAATCCCAGTGGTTCGTCCTCATCTCCTTAAGTCTTCAAAATGCAAAACCAACCACACTATGTTCCACACAGAACTTGAAGCAGGAAAATTGTGCTTCACCTCATTCATTGTCACATTTTACCATTTTTAGGTCAGATAAGTTCAGGTGGTGAGGGTGGGTGTGCCAAGGCCTCCTAGGTACCCTTTGGGAACTCCATTCCATGGAAGGAAATCAGCCCAGCTACTAATTCTAAAACAGACACTGATCTTTATCTCAGTATCCTTTCAGTTCAGGTATTTTTTCTGATAGTGCTTCCCCCCTATTTCCCTGTCATTTCATCAGACGTGGAGGATTAAGCTAGATTCCAGTTCTGTGTGTATGCATGTATATTCATAAAAATACAGAATAACAAGAATAAAAATATTTTAAAACAATTTAAAATGTGAGCAATTGATGTCAAATGATACTGAGTGACTTTTCATTCTTTGCCCAACCGCCCCCCCCTTAAAAATCACATTTTCTGCAAGAGTGTGTATTCTTGGGGGGTTTTGTTTTGTTTGTTGGTTGGTATCAGGGATCGAACTCGGGCCCTTGCACTTGCAAAGCAGGCAGCAGAACCACTGAGCCAGATCCCTAGCCAAGAGTGTCTATTCTTGAGATGAGAGGTCCAGATCCTAGTATAACTGCTCTTCAGAGCATTGCAGTTGTTTGGTAACAAGAGTAAGCAGAGTTGTTATTGTGACACAGATTGACAGAGCATGATTTAAAATGAAGGCTGATAAATTTGTTACCAGAAAGAATGATTTGAACAGTTTTCCCTGTTAAATTTGAGAACTCAAAAAGATAACTTCCTCAGGGCTGGGGATTTAGCTCAAAGGTTCTGCCGCTTGCCTCGTAAGTGCAAGGTCTCAAATTCTATCCCCAGTACCCCCCCCAAAAAAAAACTTTCTCATATTTCCACATTATGCTGTTTTAAACATAAATTTACACCCATGAATCTTACACTCAAAAGAAGAATCAGGAAACCAGGCACAATAGTACACATCTGTAATCCTAACTACTCAGGAGGCTGAAGCAGGAGGGTGAAAAGTGTGAGACCAACCTAGGCAACTTAGGCTCTGTCTGAAACTAAATAAATAAGCCTGGGTATATAGCTTAGCATTCCCTTAGTTCAGTTCCCTGCACCTCCCCCATAAAAGGATCAAAGCATTGTTATATGCAATAATGGTTATAGGAAATGTTTATTTCTTTTTTGTTTGTTTATAGTAAATCTGATATGTCTCGCTTGCGATTAGCTGCTGGTAGTGCCATAATGAAGCTTGCTCAGGAACCTTGTTACCATGAAATTATTACTCCAGAACAATTTCAGCTCTGTGCACTAGTTATTAATGTAAGTATTTTGTGAAATACTTGTTTTCAACGTTAAATCCACTTTTTTTTTCTATATATTCGGATCTACTTAACATGCACTGAAGATATTGCTATTGCCTATTTAAATATTTCCCAATGTTAAATTATTTATTTCTCTCATATAATTTTGTTGTTGTGGTTACCCGGGATCAAACTCAGGTCCTTGCACTTGAGAAGCAGGCAGCAGCACCACTGAGCTAAATCCCTGGCCCTATAGTTGTTATGTTAAAAATAAAGAAGACATTTAAAATACTTAAAATATTTGCCAATTTTAAGTCTTTTTCCTCTTGTGCTGGTGTAGGATGAGTGTTACCAAGTAAGGCAGATATTTGCTCAGAAGCTGCATAAGGCACTTGTGAAGTTACTGCTCCCATTGGAGTATATGGCTATCTTTGCTTTGTGTGCCAAAGATCCTGTGAAGGAGAGAAGAGCACATGCACGGCAGTGTTTACTAAAAAACATCAGTATAAGAAGGGAGTACATTAAGCAGAACCCTATAGCTACAGGTAAGTAGCTGACAGTTCCCAAGTGCATGTTTACCTTATCAGTGTAAGAGTTTTTGAGGGGAGGTCATATATCTCTATTACAGTTTATGATAAAACTGGAACTTTTGTAGAATGCAGTTGTAGTTCTGATCAGTTAAAGAGCCAACTTCTTGAATTTTGAGTCCTATTAATTTATGTAACAAAATTTTGGGTAATTGCATTTCTCTTATATAATCAGCAGTATAGTTTCAGTCTGAACACATTGCTCAGGTGACAGAGTGCAAATTTTACCTTTATAATCTTTCAGATGTCTTTAAGCTTGAGTATCTTTCAAAATTGGCCGAAAAGTATTCTAGTAGTACTATCTAGATACTATGTTGCCTCTAATTTGTAAACAGTTGAAAAAAAAATGGAAACTGAAGTTGTTAGAAGTCGAACCTAAGAACGGATTTATAAAAGCTGGTATATAGTCAGGCTTGGTGCGTGCCTGTAATCAGTGTTCATGAGGCTGTGCTGTGAATTCAAGGCTATCCTAGGCTGCATAGTGAGACCCTGTCTCAAAAAATAAAATTAAAATAAATGCTATCATGTTCTTAACAATGATGTTTTCACTATAGAGAAATTGTTATCGCTGTTGCCTGAATATGTAGTTCCATACATGATTCATCTATTAGCCCATGATCCAGATTTTACAAGATCACAAGATGTTGATCAGCTTCGTGATATCAAAGAGTAAGTCTTAACGATTTATCAAGATTTCCAAAGATTGTTTTTACTTTTCAAAAAATGCTACATTTTTCATGTTGTGTTTCCCATTATTATTTCTATGTTTTTGTTCATTCATTGTAAAATTGTGTCATCTTTCAAAATTGTTCCCATCTAACTAGCCCTTTTTGATTGTTGAGTTTCTTATTTATGTGCAGTACTTAGCTATCTTAAGTGTTTACATTGGTTAGTTTGGTTATTTTAATTTTGTATGTTGTGATTTTTTACCGTTTGTGTTAAACTGAGCATCAGTGAGGCAATTCAGAAAATCAAGAAATAAAAGTGTGCCCCTTGGTCTAGGAGTGAAGCTCAGGGATAGGTATTTGCCTAGCATATCAATGGCACTGAGAAACAATCATACTCACCTTTACATGCATCTTAGAGATAGTGCCTTAGCATGATGGCACATGTCTGTATCTCACTTGGGCCTCTGAGGCCAGAGGATTGGAAGTGCAAGTCTTGCCAAGGCAACTTAGTGAGACCCTGTTGCAAAATAAAAAGGGTCCAGGATATAGCTCAGATAGATGAAAGTTCTTGGTTCAATCCCATGTCAGTATTGCCCCCAACCAAAAAAAAATAGTATCTTAAAAACATGCCTTACATGAAGTATCCTATGCCGAGACAAAACACAATACAAAGTAGAAATTGGTATACGGGGCCAGGGATTTAGCTCAGTGGTTCTGCCTGCCTTGCAAGGGTAAGGTCCTGAGTAAAAAAAAAAAAAAAAAAAAAAAATGCAAAAAAATTGGCATACTGTGCAGCATATAATAGTAAAACAGAGTTGGGGATTGTCTACAACTGTCCTCTAAGGAACCTGAAGGTAATATTTACATCATTTCTTCCTCATTGCTGTGTTTTTTGCCTTACACCTTTTTTTTTTTTTTTACTGGGTATCGAACTCAGGACGTATAGGACATAAGTCTTATTCCTAAACAATTATAGCTCATATACTTTCACAATAAGTCTACAGTTTTGTAAAATGTTTTAGAACTTTTATTAAGTTGTGTATATATTTTTTAAAGCTGTATACTTGGGCTTTAGATAGATAGTTCTATCCCCCAAACATTGGTCTTGATACCTTTGTCAAAAATTAGTTGTCCGTGCCCCTGGTGTGGTGAGATAAGCTTTTATTCCCAGTGTTTTGGGATGCTAAGGCAGAAGGATCACAAATTCCTGAGCAATTTAGTGAGATGATGTCTCAAAAAATAAAATGGTCTGAGGATGTACCTCAGTGATAAGGCCATGGTTCAATCCTTAGTATCAACAACAACCAAAAAAATTATATATACATCAGTTTTTTGGCCATGTATGGATTTATTTCCCAATTCTCAGTTCTGTTCATGCTTTTTTCATATCCATATACTATATGACACTATAGCTTTGTAGTATCTTTGAAAACTGGAAAGTATCAAGATTGCTTTCTTTTGTATGAATTTTTAGGATTTTTTTTTTCACTTCTGCCACAATTGAGATTTAATGGTGATAGCATTTAATCTGCTTTGAGTAGTAGTTCTATAATCTTAAATCTTCCAATACAAGATGTCTTTCCATTCACTTAGATCTTTTAAGTTTTTTGATTCAGTAGTGTTTACATCTGAAGTAAAGCAGGCAGAGCTTTTGCACTGAGCTACAGCCCCAGCCTCCCTTTTTTTAAATTGAGTTTATTGGTACATTTTAGGCATACAGTACGGTTGCATTCATTATTGGGATCTTGTACCTTTACATGACCAGCCCTATTTTTCATTTTAATACAGGACCTCACTAAGTTCCCCAACCTGGACTCGAACTTAGAATCCACCTGCCTCCGATTCTCAGAGTTCTGAGCTTACAGACATAGACCACCATGCCTGGTTTACATGTGACCTTTCCCATGTAGAGGAAATTCTCTCCCGTGCCTAGTTTAAATATTTTTGTCATAAAGAAGGAAGCCTGACTTTAGTTATGGCAAAAGAGTGAACATTCACTGAAATATGTTTTCTATGGAAAGTGCATTCCAGATAGCTTGGTGAAAAGATTTGGAAAGGAGAAGAATTAGCTTTGTGTGATAAGGCATGCAGAATCCATAATATTATGGGAACCTGCATACTACAAAGGATAGATAAAAGATCAGAAATTATATTATTAGGGCAGTGGTTGGTTTACATATATGAGACATGTCAGAGTTTTCAAAATATTCTAAAAGACAATTTTGATATCTGTAGTGTATTGTTTTATAATACATATGTATATATTGGACTATCATACTTTGTTAAAACTTTTCAAGGAACTGGGTCTCTGATGCACCAAGATTGCTGCCTTGTAAAAAAAAAGAAATGCTGCCTTGCACTGTCCTATAATAGCAATTCTAATAAAACAGTTCTTTGTAAAATTATCAAAAATTATTTAATAGTTCAATAGAATTCTGAATCCAGCCAGGCGTGGTGGCACATGCCTGTAATCCCAGCACTCGGGAGGCCAAGGCAGGAGGATCACTGAGTTTAAGACCAGCCTGAGCTACATAGTGAGTTGCAGGTCTGTCTCAATTACACAGTGAGACCCTGTCTCAAAAAAAAACAAAAAAAAAAGAAAGAAAGAAAGAACTCTGAATACAAAGAATTAATGAAGGAATTTCAGTATTTATAATCTAAAAAAAGAATTCTCAAACTTACAGAATGCTTAAGTCAAGTGTTGTCACCTTTCTCCAGCGTATAGCTCCTCAAATAAAGCTTACTGTATTTATGTTGTATGTTTTTAATATAAGGATAAAATTAGGCCTGGTTTTGATCCCAGTTCTTATCTCTGTGACTGTAGACAGGTAGTAGAGAGGTTCTTTATCTGTAAAGTGAGGATTTTTACATACTGTTCATAGTTAAGAGGACAGTATAAAGTGCTTAGCTTAATGTCCAGTGGACAGAAACTATTCATTAAATATTGAATAAATACTATTTTATTTGTTATCTTTCCTGTTCTCCATTATTTGATTGTTCAGCGTCCCAGTGGCTATCTTGAACTAGAGTTGGTATTACAGAAACTACCCACTTTTATTTAAACTGTTCTGTTAATTTTTTAAAATATTTATATGATCCTTAGGCAAAGAATTCCACGAGGAATATCATCACATAATTTTTGCTGTATTAATAAAGCAGTAGTCCTTTTGCAAATCATCTTTATAACATTAAAAAAAAAACCCATCCCAAGATTGACCAGTTTAAGTTCCCCAAGTGGTTCTAATGTTTAGTTTGATTTGGGATTCACTTTTACTTAGAAGTCTAATATCCTAGTTACGCATTTTATGTACAGTAAGTCCCCGACTTAGGCACATTCAAGTTGCAGTCTTTCATGGATGTACTGTATAAAACTCACTTTGTCAGATACAAACAAATCTGACTTAGGATTTTCCCAGAACAGAGTTCATTCTTAAGTCAGAGACTTACTATATTAATGGCTTTGCTACATGTTGACAAGTGGATAGCAGCAAAAATGGTTTGAAGTGTAACTGTTAGGGTGAGTTGTTGATTGCCACATGCATCATCTTTATAGTACATTCCATTCAGATTTATATCTCATCAAATTACATATCAGTCATAATTCTTCCATGTAACTTACACAGTTATAATGCCAAACTATACCAGATGCTGGTTTGCTGAGCATTGCTGTGTGCTACACAGCACATTCAAATCATCTACATGTATTATCATATAAGCCTTTATGCACCTAATGAAACCGTTAAAACTAATTGTGTTGTCTTCATTTTGAATATATTGTGATTTAATTTTCTACCTGAATATTACTGACAGGATAATAGTTACTTGGGGTTTTTTATATTTTAGTTTTATTGCATTTAGACAACAGAATTTCCCAATCAGGTATTTATTTCATCAAACAAACGTAGCTACATTTAGTCTCTTTAATATGTTCACTAACATTTAGGTGCCTGTGGTTTATGCTTGAAGTTTTAATGACAAAGAATGAAAACAATAGCCATGCCTTTATGAAGAAGATGGCAGAAAACATTAAATTAACCAGAGATGCCCAGTCTCCAGATGAATCCAAGACAAATGAAGTAAGATGGGTATCAACCAGGGAATGTTGTGATGTCAGAGAAAAACTTGTTGACTTGTTTATTTTTTCCTGGCCATTTACACAATAATTTAAATTGCAGCATGTCTGTGAAACACTACTTGCAATTTTTATTAATTTATTTTTTGTTGTTACACTTTTTATTAATTTCATGAAGTTTTTTTGTTTGGTTTGGTTTTTTTAAGAGTGTATCCTACCTCAGCCTTTGAAATGCTAGGATTATAGGTATACACTGCCATGCCGGGCTTAAATTTTGTCATTTTGGAGATGTTTAATAGCGTAAGAAAATCAGCATTACTTCTGCAGAGCAGGAGAATAAGGAATAGTAAAATTTGGGCTGAGGATGTAGTGCAGTGGTAGTGTGCTAGCCTACTAACATACCTTGGTTTTGATCCCTGGCACCAAAACAAATGGAAAAAAAAGAATCTACAAGTATATCGCCTTACGAACTCTAGTAGGCATATAGAAAATGGATATGCTTTTTATTTTGTTATTTCTAGTACATTTTCTCTTTCTCTTCTCCCTTTTCCCAGAAGCAATGCTAAACAGAAACAGGAAATGTTTTAGGAATAAATAACTGCATAGCCTTCTTTTAACTTCTTTTAATTTATACATTTGGTAGAATTGATACTTGTGATTGTTTTGCAATCCTGAAATTTGCTTACAGCCTTTCCCTTTTTCCTCTCTAGAAACTGTATACAGTATGCGATGTGGCATTGTGTGTCATAAACAGCAAGAGTGCTCTGTGCAATGCAGATTCACCCAAGGATCCTGTCCTCCCAATGAAGTTTTTCACACAGCCTGAGAAGGTAATTTTCTTCACCTTAGTTTTCTACTACAATTAGTATCACTCCTAGTGGCAGATTGTAGATTTGAGTATAGACTCAAAAAATATGTTATGTTTTGTTTTAGGGTTGGGAGACTTTATTCCAAAGCTCCAAATAACATCATTCTTACCTTACATAACAGGAGACAACTCAAGCCTTTTGTTGTTCTTAGTGTTCCTTTGAGGCATTTCTATGAGAAAAAAGAATTTTTACATTTTAAAAAATTAATCTTATTTTATAAAAACAGTATTTTTAGAGACAAAAAAGGTTTAAAAATACTCGCCACCATATAAATGTAAATACATCCATATATAAAATAAAATGTTAGTGTTTTTGGAATTGGTCTTGGTGATTGATAGATACACCTGGATTCTCATCAACCATGTCCAGCTCGACGGACAAGTTAATTCCTCTAAGGCTCAATTTCTTTATCTTTAGAGTATGATTTTTGTTTTGTTTTATTTGTTTTGTTTTTTTTTGTTGTTGTTGTTGTTTTTGGAGACAGGGTCTCACTATGCAGTTGAGACTGACTTGGAACTCACTTTGTAGCCCAAGCTGGTGTCGACTCACAGCGATCCTCCTACCTCAGCCTCCCAAGTGCTGGGATTACAGGCGTGCACCACCACGCCCAGTTAGAGTATGATTGTTAATACCTATGAACAGTTACTAATATCTAGGTTTATGTGACGTATTTCTCACACTGTGTACATTCAGTACATGGTATTTATGAATATTCAAAGTACATTCTCCTGCAGGAATTAAAGTCTTCTATGTAAGTAAATTTTCTACTTAAGACCTTTGGGTTTTGCTAGCTTACCTGGATCTTTCAAAACTTTTGAAAGGTGTTTTTCATTTATACCCTGATTTTAGGTAGTAGATTTATTTATAAAACAGAGTCCCAAATATTTCCGGAGAAAGCAGCATTAAAAGGATATTTACATATGTTTTTTCCTGTAAATAGGCATCAGTAACAATTTCCATAGGGAATTCTAAAAGAATCCCCAGAGAATAAAATTTCCTACTTTGAATACCATACTTTGTGCTAAAAATGTCTAACTGATTTTCATTATTGATTTAGTAGTCAATATTTACTCTGGCTTACTTTTGAGAGGAATAATAACAATTGCAAAGATGTTTATCCTCTTGCCAGGCCTGGTGGCACACTGCAGTAATCCCAGTACTTGGGAGGATGAAGCAGGAGGATCACCATGAGTTTGAGGCCAGCCTGAATTGTATAATGAGTTCAAAGCCAGCCTGGGCTACATAGCGAGACGATGTCTTAACAAAACAAACCAACAAAAAACAGTATTTGCCCTCAGAACTCAAACTACTTATCTTTGTCAGTATTCTTATGGGAGCTCTTGAATTTACCTTTAACCTCCTGACTACTTGGGCCATCATGACTGCAATAGAATGTCCATAACTTTCTGGCAATACCATAAAGTATTAAATGGTTGTTTGCCCTATACTTACATGGTCTGAAAGAACATATCTTTCGTTTGTTACCTGCAACTCATACTGATACTGGTTTTAGTCTTACTAATAATTTAGGTTTTTTTTAAAGTATGTAACTTTTCCTTAATTTTTTTTCTAATATTTTGCTTTGAATCAGCATGGATTCAAACCCTAAGAACATCAAGCTTATTAAGATAATGAACCTGGTGGTGATGGTATATCTTCAGAAATAAAATGAATGAACTTTGGTAGCCAGGCTTTGTAACATTTAGTTGCATGAAGACTTTTACCCAAAAGAAAAATAAATGTTTTTTTGGATATAGGGTCTTGCTATGTAGTTCAGGCTGGCCTTGAACTCACTGTGTGGCCCAAGCTGGCCTTGAACTTGTGCGATCCTCCTGCTTCAGTTTTCTGATTGCTGGGATTATAGGCATGCACTGCCCTAC
>NW_022900947.1:30677053-30686379 GCF_012274545.1 Fukomys damarensis | reverse complement strand
TTTTTTTTTTTTTTTTTTTTTTTTTTTTTTTGGTGTGTGTGTGTGTGTGTGCATGTGTGTGTGCTGAGGTCAAACTCAGGACCTTGCACTTGGAAGGCAAGAGCAGTGCCACTGAGCTAAATCCCTGGCGCTCAACTATATTTTGATGGTATATTTACTTTTACAATTTGAGCAGTATGTCAACTCACAGTTTTTTAAAAACAAAATATTAGGGCCAGGGATTTAGCTCAGTTGTTCCACCCGTGCCTCACGAGCACAAGGTCCTGATTTCAATCCCTGGTACCAAAAAAAAAATGAAAATAAATTTTTTAACTAAAGTGACTTTTTTTTTTTTTTGTTTGTACCGGGGATCAAACTCAGGTCCTCACGTTTGAAAGGCAGGCGGTGGAACCACTGAGCCAAATCCCCACGGCCCCCCCCCCTTTTCAATGGTACTGGGGAACCCAGAGCTGCAGACATGCTTGTGTGCTACTAATGAGCTACCGCCATTCATCCCTAGCCCTTTTTTTTTGGAGACAGTCTTGCAGAGTAGCTCAAACTGGCCTGAAACTCTGTGTAACCCAGGCTGGCCTCAAACTAAAGATGGCCATCTTTTTTGCCTCATCCTCTTCAGTGCTGAGTTGCAGGCTTGTGCCATCACACCTAGCTATATTTTATTTTCAGACAGGGCCTTGCTAAATTGCCCATGCTAGCCTCAAATTTATCCTCCTGTTTCAGCTTGCCAAGCAGCTGGGATTATATTCATGTTCAACCACCCCTGGCTTCCTACCCCGCGCATGGATAATTCTCTTGAGATCCATTGTGGGCCTCCTTCATGAATATTAAGTGCTTGGTATGGTACTAGCAGAGGGTACCATATTGGCTGCTTTGAAAGCCCCAAAGAAGTAGGTTTTATAACATTGAAAGAGGTGAAAGTAATTTTAATGAATAAACTGGACGCAGCTTGCACTAAACCATGTGAAAAAAATAGTGTGCTTTTTTTTGTTTGTTTGTTTTCTTCTGTACGGGGGATCGAACTTGGGACCTTGCACTTGTGAGGCAGGTGGCAGCACCACTACGCTAAATCCCTGGCCCTACCATGCATTTTTTTCCATGTGGGGAATTAGGCTCTCATTTGTCTAGGACTTCCTTGAATTGTTACATATGTCAGCACAATTATAACTATTATTGCAAAGTACAATGTTTGATAAGTTGTTTGCATAATAAAAATGTGTTCAATTTGGTTTTTTGTTTTTTTTTTTTTTTTGCAATAGGATTTTTGTAATGACAAGAGTTATATTTCAGAAGAGACAAGAGTACTTCTGTTAACAGGAAAGGTATTCTGAACTTGGGCTTGGGAATATAGTTTTATATGTTCATTACTTCTTTTATATGAGCCCTAGATTTTATAGTTCCTGTTTCTTAAGGATTACATTAGGAATTTGTAGCATCTATTGCAATCTCAATAGTTTCCTACTATGAACCAATTTTCATGAATTGCCACCATGGGTTCACTACAGTAATTATAAATTAATAATCTATTTACAATTCAAAAAGATTTTCCGGAAAAGTAATGTCATAAGCTTAGATATATAACATTAAAAAAATTTGAAATACTAGTAAGTTAGACATTCATATTTCTGGTTGTCGATTATTTTGGTTTTTTTCTCATTTGTCTCTTATTTGTTTCAGTATTGGGTATTGAACACAGTGGTGCTGTATCACTGAGCTACATCCCCAACTCTATTTTGAGATGTGGTCTGAGTTGCCCAGGTTGACCTCAAACTTGTTATGCTCCTTCCTCAGCCTCTCCAGTAGCTGGTGTAAAGATTACAGGAATGTTCAGAGACACATGTCTTTGGTTTTTTGAGACTGAACTGGAACTCACTATGTAGCTCAGGCTGGTCTCGAACTCACAGCGATCCTCCTGCCTCAGCCTCCTGAGTGCTGGGATTACAGCATGCACCACCATGCCTGGCAGAGATACATGTCTTGACTTGACATTTTATATTTCCTAAAAGTAATTTGATAAGACTTATAAAACCCAAAAAAGAAATTTAATCCTTGATAAATAATTTCCAGGCCATTACTACATATATTTTTGTGTGTGTAATAAAGTTCTATCTGTATTTTCATTGCAGTTCCCATAGGAATTTATTGATTACTACATGTATTTAATAGTTTGTTTAGAAGGTAGTTTGGGATTTTGTGGGGGCTGTTTGTTAGTTTGTTTTTGTGGTGCTGAGGATTGAACCTAGGACCTCACACACACTACACCAGTGCTCTAACACTAAGCCACATCCCCAGCCAGAGTTTTTTAACTGAGTGGCACTGTGAGTGCAAGGCATCATAAGTGCAAGGTCCTGAGTTCAATCCCCAGTGCCAGAAAAAAAAAAGTACTTGGTATATAAGGCAGTTTGGGAGTAGTCTTGTTTTGTCTTGTTTTTTGGTACCGCGGATCAAACTCTGGACCTTATGCTTATGAGGCAGGCGGCAGAACTACTGAGCTAAATCTATGGCCCTGGGAGTAGTTTTCTTGTTAATTAAGTAGTAGGAGTGAAGCAATGTGGTACACGCCTAAAGCCACAGCTACCCAGTAAGCTGAACCAGGAGTGTTCTGTGAGCCCAGAAGTTGAAGACTTGCTTGGGAAATACAGCAGGATCCTGCTTAAAGGAGAAAAAAAGGAATAACAGTGATTAAGCAACACAGAAAATAAATATTGCCTTGTTTTTTGCTGTGCTGTTTTGTGTTGTTTCGTTTCATTGTTACCGGGTATCAAACTCAGGATCTTGCACTTGTGAGGCAGGTGGCAGAACCACTAAGTTAAATCCTTGGCCCTTGCCTGGTTATTAAGTAAAGTTAATACTATAGATTTTTAATTGCAATAAGGCAACGTTATGTATTTTTATAGAATTATCATTTCTAATTAATTTAGGGTTTAATTTTCCAAGGCTAAAGGTCACGTGGCTTTGGCTAAAGAATATCTCTTATATCTATCCCCTTCATTAAGGTATAAAATAACGTGTTTATATGATTTTTTTTTCCAGCCAAAGCCTACTGGAGTTCTAGGTACAGTAAACAAGCCTTTATCAGCCACAGGAAGGAAACCCTATGTTAGAAGCACCGGTACTGAGACTGGAAGCAATATCAGTGTAAATTCAGAACTGAACTCTTCAACCGGAAATCGAGCAAGGCAATTTTTTTCTCTTAAGTTTTTATTCTCTCACTACATGCTTTATCCTTCAATTTATACCTAAGGCTCTGTATCATAAAATGGGCTTTTACTTTTAAAAATGTTTTATACAAAACATTGCTGTTGAATTTTAATTTTCCTTTGTTTAATTTGTTTGAAGGGCTGGGAATTAAACCTAGGGCTTTGCACATACATGCTAGACAAGTGCTTTACCACTGAGCTCCATGCTCAGCCAGAATTTTAGTATTTTTAATGCTATGAACCAAGAATGTATTCATTTTAAAATGATATAGCATAGAAAAGTAACAGGGCTGGGGTGTAGCTCAGTAGCACCGCACCTCCCTGGCAAGCACACGATGCTGAATTTGATCCTTAGTTCTCAAAACAAAGAAAGAAAAGTTAACAGAAAAAGGGCTAAAGGGAATAATAGCTCAGTGAATTAGAGTCCTAATACCCAGCACCAGATACATTAATGTTAAAAAAAAAAAACAGACAGGCTTAGTGGTGCGTGCCTTTAATGCCAGAACAAGAGAGGCTGAGGCAAGAGGATCACAAATTCAAGGCCAGCTTGGACTTGTGTCACTGTAAAGAAAAAGTTTCCATCCTACTCTACCCCCACCCACACACACACACACATACTTGGGACCTTGTGCCTGTAAGGCAGGCAGCAAAACCACTGAGCTAAATCCCCGGCCCCCCTACTCTACTCTTAAGTCACTACAAAGAGGGGTTGTACAAATTTGTTTTTAAGCCAGGCGTGGTGGCGCATGCCTGTAACCCCAGCACTCAGGAGGCTGAGGTAGGAGGATCGCGGTGAGTTCGAGACTAGCCTGGGCTGCATAGTTCCAGGTCAGTCTCAACTATGTAGTGAGACCCTGTCTCAAAAAAACAAACAAAAAAATTTGCTTTTAAAAAAGGATTTTGGGGATTTTTTTGGTTTGTGTCATTGAAACCAGGGCCTCACATATACTTTGCAAGCATTCTATTGATGAAGTACATTCTCAGCTGTAAAGATTTTATTATTCCCATGAGTCTTTTTGGTTCTTTTGAGACAGCTATCACTACCTGGTTCAGGCTGGTCTTGAATTCACTGTGTAGCCCAGGCTGACCTTGAACTTGCAGCAATCCTCCTGCCTCAAGCCTCCAAGTGCCAGGACTGCAAAGGTGCAACACCACGCCTAAACTTATCCATGAAATTCTAAGGATAACCTGAACCAGTATGTTTGAACTGTTTTTATCACTAGAACCCTGAGATAGAAAATAATGTTCAGTACCTATGGTTTAAAGAGATGATGGTGATTCAGGCACCCAAATGACCTTTTCTCCTTACAAACCCTCCTTTGCAGATCACAACACTGGGAATGACTGCTGTACTGTGATCTATACATGTGTTTTTGTTTGGTTCCCTACCCCCAAGAAATAAGGCTTAGATTAATTGTGTTGTTTTGTTGGTAGAGAATCTTCTTGTCAGGTGGTTTTAGTCATTAATTTCTGCCTGATATTTGTAAAGATAAATGGAAGTGGATTGCATGGTATTATTAAGCCATAGTTTGTAAACACATTACTTGGTGAGTTTTCTGAACCAGCCTAAGCTTTTCCTTATTGGTGGAGTGCAAGGGTGAACTTGGCCTTTTTTGTGGTGAAATACAGAAGATTTGGTTTATGTTTCCCCAATAGGGAACAGAGCTCAGAGGCAGCAGAGACTGGAGTTAGTGAAAATGAGGAGAACCCTGTGAGAATTATTTCTGTCACACCTGTAAAGAATATCGAGCCAGTAAAGAATAAGGTAAATTTTTATCTGTCTGTCTGTTTTCTGGTATTGGAGATCAAACCCCAGGGCCTCACATGTGCACTCTACCACTGAGCTACGTTCTCTTTCCCCATGTAAAAATCTAAGAAGTGAATTTCCCATGAAGATTCTTACTAGTTTCATGTCAGGATGAGAAACTCAGAGCCTCTTTATTTTTTAAGATACCGGACTTTTTGAGGGGGCCAGGGATTTAGCTCAGTGGTTCCGCCACCTGCCTCAAAAGCACAAGGACCCGAGTTCAGTCCCTGGTACCAAAAAAAACAAAAAAGATACCCAACTTTTTAATCTCTTACCACATGGAAAATTTGTACACTTTTAAGTCTTTATCTTTTTATAAATGAGTCTTCTCCCACACTAACCTACCTCAGTGTTTACACAACAAGCACTATACATTTGAATGGGCCAACATTTGAATGAATTTGAATGAAAGAAGGTGGTTCCTTCTTCAGGGTTAATGGTAATAGCATTTGGGCCTGTGTTTAGGGGTGGAGCTCAGGGGTAGAGCCCTTGCCTAACAAGCAGAGGGTCCTGGCTTAGATCCCCAGCACCACAGAAAATGAAAATAAAAAATACTTGGTTGTGTTGTTTGTATGTCTGGTTTGGGCTTGAATTCCCTGTCTTTTTCTCAAGATGACTTTAAGTAAGGCTTCACATTAAATAAACTCTAGAGCAGTGTTGGTAAACCTATGGCACATGTGTTGTTTTTCTTTAAGACGAAAGATGTTGGGTTTTGAGTTTGATCCCCATACACGGGATGGAAGGGAAGATGTTAATACATGAGCTGTTTTTTTCTGGTCTAAAACCTCAGTGTTCGGGTTTAAATGTAGTGTTTACACTTTGCAATAAATAAGTGGGTTTAGGGTTGCAGTTTGGGCACTGATCTCTAAAAGGTTTGCCTTCATGGATCTAGAGGAAAACAATTTTTCTCACTTAAATTATTACTGTCATGAGTTTTCATTTAAATAAATTTTCTTATAACATGAAAATTTGGGATTTTTTTCTTTATTTTTTTAATTTTTTCTCCAGTCATTCTACAAATATTTTCTGCAGCAATAAATTTTTTTGGTTTTTTGAGACAGGGTCTCACTATGTAGTTGAGACTGACCTGGAACTCACTATATTGTAGACCAGGCTGGTCTCAAACTTACAGCTATCCTCCGGCCTCAGCCTCCCGAGTGCTGGGATTACAGGTGTGCTCCATCACACCCAACTTGCAGCAATAAAATTTAATTGAAAAGGCCTAGTGTAATTCTTTGGTTCATTATAATGTTATTGTTTCCTTTTAATCAGAATTATGTCATTTAAAGCTAAAATTGATTCCTAAATGTCACTCATATATAAAGATCACTTTCACTGGGGATTTACCCGGACCCTGTCTTCAAAAAAAGTGCTAAAATGAGGAGTTTAAGAACTTCATATCACAGAACGACAGTATAAAGATTTATATTAAAAATATTTTTATACTGAAAATATGAATTGTGAAAACATTTCTCTTTGGAAAATATGACTTTAGAGATTGCCATCAATAAAAAGGGCTTTTTCTTAAGAATGGGCACAATATCAAAACAAATCCATTTTCCTTGTTTGGTGTGGACTGCCTGTGCATTCTAAGCAGCACAGGCTTAGCACATTGTGTCAGCCACACCACATGCAGCACAGAGCAGACCTCTCCTCAGAGAGCTTGCTTTCCTGATGAAGGTGACCAATCCGAGAGAAGCCCTGAAATCCTGACTCCCATAAAAGACTTTCCAAATACTCTTTTCTGGGCCAGGGGTTTAGTTCAGTGGTGCCATGCCTGCCTCATAAGCGCCAGATCCTGAGTTTGATTCCAGATATACATACAGATATAGATAATGTATACTTTACTACTACAGATCATTGACTTAAGGAATTTGTGTTCACAGAATTGTTTTGTGTTCTTTTAGGAAATTAATTCTGATCAGGCTACCCAGGGCAACATCAGCAGTGACCGAGGAAAGAAAAGAACAGTTGCAGCGGCTGGTGCAGAGAATATCCAACAAAAGACAGATGAAAAAATAGATGAATCAGGACCCCCCGCCCCTTCCAAACCCAGGAGAGGACGTCGACCCAAGTCTGAGTCTCAGGGCAATGCAACCAAAAACGATGATATAAACAAACCCACTAGCAAAGGAAGGAAAAGAGCTGCAGCAAGCCAGGAGAGCCCAGGGGGGTTGGAAGCAGGTAATGCCAAAGCACCCAAATTGCAAGATGGAGCCAAAAAGGCCACGCCAGCAGAGAGACAGATTGACCTGCAAAGGTAAATGACACCTCTGGAATTTAGACCTGAGGCATTGTGTTCTTTTTGTGTGCCAGGCACCACAAACACCGTGCACACCTAGGTATTTGGGAGTGAGAACACCTTTTAGTTTTCCTGCCAAGGTTATAATCTCTAGTTTAAAGGTACTGTTTTGAAGATGGGCCAGACATGGTGGTGCACTCCTGTAATCCCAGCTCTGGGGTGGCTGAGGCTGGAGGATTGCTGCAAGATCAAGGCCAGCCTGGAGCACAAAATGAGTTGAAGGCCCCTGTCTCAAAACAAAACAGGGCTGGGGATTTAGCTCACTGGTTCTGCCATCTGCTTCACAAGCGCAAGGTCCCAACTTTGATCCCCAGTACCCCCCCTAAAGAAACAATACTGATTTGATGAAATAACTCCTTTTTTTCCTTGTTAAATTTTTATACAGGATATAGATTTTTATTAGCAAGGAGGTTGTCTCTTGCTGGGTGTCCTTCACCTGGTTGCCCCTGAGTTTACAGAGTACGAAGGGGTCTGTTTTGTTTTGTTTTTTGATACTGGTGATCAAACTCCGGCCCTTGTGCATGCGAAGAAGGTGGTGGAACCACTGAGCCAAATCCCAGGCCCGGGTTCTGTTTTAGATACAGAGTCCTAGAATTGAGGAGATTGTTGTGAATTATGCACAGGTGCCCTTGTGCTTAGTGCTTCTTTTGTAATTAATTCTGATACATATCAACAACTTAACTTCCCAGTGGAACAACCTCACGGATGCTCAGTTTTGACCACTCTTAAGCTAGAATTTCAGGTTTTCTACATTTTAATGGTGTCCATCCAGTTGGAAAGCTAAGTGGTGGTTCCTTCCGTACTTGGCATGCAGTTGGAACTTAGCCTGTCTTTACACATCTGACTTATCTGGGCTGTTACATTTTAAGCACCTGAGCTCCTTCTAGACCAGAAGCACAACTTTGATCAGCTCACAACACCCTCATTATCTTGCCTCTGTTTTCTCTTTTAAACCCAGGCATTTGACCAGGAGCAACATATTTCTTCATTAGTAAGATAGTATAATAATCTCTATATCAAGGATTGTCCTAAGACTTAAATGAGTCAATAAATAGCCAGGCATGGAATGGCATACCTGTAATGCCAGCATTCAGGAGGCTAAGGCAGGAGAATCACCATGAGTTTGAGGCCAGGCTAGGCTACATAGTGAGGTCCAGGCAAGCCTGAACTACACAGTGAGACCTTTTCTCAAAAAAAAAAAAAAAAAAAGTCTAAATAAATAAATACAAAGCATTCAACAACATGCTTAGTGTAGAACAAATACTCAGCATTGTACAGAAGTTGAACATTATCCTGGAGATTGCTAAAATTGCCTAAAGTTTCTACCCTAGTTTTTATTCACACACAAGGAAAAACACTGCTCATCACAGGCACACAAGCCACCTGATCATCCCTCCCACTAGCTGCCCTTTCAACATTCACCAGAATTATCGCTACCATAGCACCTCAGTTCATTTCACAAATTTAGTTCCACAGTTCTGAAAAAGATGGCCATGTTCACATTCAGGAACAATGGCCATGGTTGTGTTCCTCACCAGTGCAGAATTTGCAAACAAAAATAAAATTTTGCCAAATGCTTGTTTGCTAAACCAAATTGTTCACAAACAAAAGCGTTGTGAACCAAGTCCTGAAAACCTCAGTAGCAGCCAGACCTTCTCTGAGGGCATTGTGAAATCTGTTGGTCTCTTTTAGCTACATTCTTAAACGAAAAACAAAAACAAAAAATGTGTTACATACTAGAGATCACATTTGACCTTGTAAAATTTAAGAGTGAAACAGTCTAGTCAAAATGACAAATGCCAATAATCCCAGTACTGTACAGGCTGAGGCAGGAGGATCACCACAAGTTTGAGGCCAGCCTGGCCTACATAGTGAGTTCAAAGCCAGCTAGAACAAAATCTTGTCTTCAGAAAGCAAACAAAAAAGTGTAAGGATACCTTAGATATCTTAAATATCCAGTTAGTAGTTTGATAAGTACTCAGTGGTGTATTGTTCAAAATGCAGATTTTTTTTTTTTTTTTTT
>NW_022900947.1:30613930-30677010 GCF_012274545.1 Fukomys damarensis | reverse complement strand
TTTGAGACAGGGTCTCACTATGTAGTGAGACTGACCTGGAACTCACTATGTAGCTCAGGCTGGTTTCGAACTCACAGCAATCCTCCTGCCTCAGCCTCCCGAGTGCTGGGATTACAGGCATGCGCCACCACACCCGGCCAAAATGCAGAATTCTGTGTCTTTTTTATTCTCATTGAAGGTAGATGATTAAATTAGACAATAGCTTCATACTGTGTTAATTCAACAGAGTAGACCAAACATTTTGCCAAAAGGATTTCAGAAATTTCTAAGTGAATTATTGATGAATTCATGATTAACAAAAGGCAGGAAGGCTTCAAGTTAAAGCCCAACCTGGTCAATTTAGCCAGGTCCTGTCTCTAAAAATACAATATATTCTGAAACTTTTCACAAACTCTCTTTGGTCATTTCTGGAATTAAGTACAGCTATGTCATTGAGTCCTGGTATTTTGGCTAAGGCTTAAAATCCTTATGAATTATTCAGAATAATCTAATTTGAGAGAGTTAATATTACTGGTCTCAGAAAGTCAGTATTGAAATATGGCTCATGGTAACCACACTCGTAGATTTGAAAGCGTTGTAGTCATACACTTGCTCCATGAACTTCTCATTCATTGTTTTCACAAACACCCTCACTGGTTTGAGCACATGTGTGTTGAGCGTGAGCAACACAAAAGTACTCTTAAGTGAACTGATTGATCCTTGCTCGTAAAGAGTACATGCAGTGTGATCACAGCCTACGGTGAATGTTTAAGTTTTTAAAAATTAAAAGACATATTGCCATTAGTCTATAGAGACTCCTGCTCACTTTAAACACATTTAGCCCATAATTCTTGACACTTGCAGCTCTGGAAGTCATCTTTTGCGAGTATCTTTAGTTGCACTGTTACAGCTGCTTGGATTTCCTGAATTGACTCCAGAGGTTTCCCTTTCGTGGTCCTTTTGACTCTGGGTAGATAAGAGCAGCGATCCCCTTCTACCAGATCCAGTGGATGAGGACAAACCCTGACATGTCCATAGCCACCTTTGTGCTGGGTGGTGCTCAGCAGAGGTATTCGTTGTATGTTGATCAATTTAGTACAGGCATGAAAGGATTTCCCAAACTACTTGGGAAAGTGGCAAGAATGACGGATAAGTGTATTTGCAAGAAGAAATGTTCTGAGGGGTATTAATAGCAATCTGTCTTTTACTGTAATACATTTTTTTGTTTTAAACATTCACCATGTATTTTGATCACTCCTTTTACTTCCCAAGCTTATTTACATGAGATAACAGAAAATTTTCCCATTATTTCTGCTGATTAATACAATAATAGCATGATATTATTTTTAGCTGGGCGTGGTGGTGCACACCTGTAATCCCAGTATGGGGCTGCTCAGCCAGGACAATCAATCGCCACATGTTCAAAACCAGCTGAACTATATAAAAAGACCCCCTTTGTCTTTTTTTGGTACCGGGGATCAAACTTGGGTCCTTGCCCTTGCAATGCAAGTAGCAGTACCACTGAGCCAAATCCCTGGCCCAAGACCCCTTTTTAAGAAAAAAAAAATGTTTTCTAATTCATAGTGCTATCAAGTGTAATGGTGGCTGCCAGGGGAAGGGGAGCAGGGCTTAGTGCTTGGTCTGTGTGGAGTTGAAGTCTGGGGAGCTAAGTTCTGGAGCCTGTACCACAGTGTAACTCTACCTAACACCACTGACCTGTGTACTTAGAAAGTGATGAAAGTGGTACATTTCAGGCTACATGTTTTTATCAAGATTTTAAAATTTGCTGCCCACAGGTATAGTATCATACACACAAGGAGATGTTTGAGTGATGGGACACATAAAGCTTATTTATGTGCAAATCCTGAAAGTGACTTAGGGTACCCCACGTTTTGACTGCAACCATCACATCAGGCATCTGGTGTGGAGTTTTCTGTTTAGAAAGTCATGCTGATGCTCAACATATAGTAAGAGCCAGGACTAATACCCATTGTTGGTCATGCAGCAGGCTCAGTGCTGTGCTTGCTACTCACCTACTCAACCCTCACAGTAGCCCCGAGGGAATTCTATATCGTCCCACCTCACACAAAGGGAAGCCTAGATCCAGGGACAGTCTATCTTTAGATCCCTTTGCTTACATAAATGATGGAGCTAGGATTAAACCAAGGCAGCGTGACTCCCAAGTTTATGATTGTATAAAATAGCTACTGTCATCTGGGTGTGGTAGCACACACCTGTAATTCCAGCACTCAGGAGGCTGAGGCGGGAGGATCGCTGTGAGTTTGAGACCAGCATGGGCTACATAGTGAGTTCCAGATCAGTCTCAACTACATAGTGAGACCCTGTCTCAAAAACAAAAAAAATAAAATAGCTACTGTCAGCTCGGTGTCCTAGTACATACCTATTACCCCAGCACTCTGGAGGCCAAGGCAGTGTTGAGGCTTGGTGCATGCAGGACTAGCCTGTGCTAGAGTAAATTCCTGCCTCACAAAAAATAAAAATAGCTGTTGTAGTTTATATGTGGTCATTTCCATGATGTGGAATATATTTACATACAATTTTATTAACTATTAAGTAAACATCTAACTTATTTAAAATCCCTGCTACTTGGAGGCTGAAGGTAGAGGGTTAGGAGTTTGAGGCCATCCCAGGCAATTTGGCAAGATTGTGTCTCCAAATGACACAGGGGCTGTGTTGCTGTGGATCTGAGGGGCCATAGGAGGCAAGAGCAGCCCTTAACACAAAACTGGGGCCAAGTAGGCTGGGCCGAACAGCACAGCGTGGCGCCAGTCCCTCCAACAGTGGAGCCGCCCTGTGTTTCTCTACTACACACAGAGGGAGTGTGTTGAAACATTTTTACACTGAGAGCTTGGGACTAACGTTTGTTTCTTTTTCCTCTTAATGTGAGAAGGAGATATTTCATGTACGAGACCCTGGATTCAGTTTCCCACATCATCTCCCACTCCCCGAAAAAAGCGGTAGTCTCTGAATTGTGGAATAGACAGAAACACTAAAACCCAAGTTCCTGGCTGGGCATACCAGTGCTCACCTGTAATCCCAGCACTTGGGATGCTGAGGCAGGGGATCCCTATGAGTTTGAGGCCAGCCTGGGCTCCATAGTGAGCTCAAGCCCAGCCTGAATTACATAGGGAGAGGCTGTCTCAACAAACCAGCACAAGGTCCTGGTGCTGGGGCAAAGCTGAGCGGTACAGCACTGTACCTATCATACATAAAACATGAGCTCCTGGCCAGGCTCCGGGCTCACACCTATAATCCCAGTACTCAGAGGCTAAGGCAGGATGATTGTGAGGTCAAGGCCAACCTGGGCTACATAACAAATTCAAATTAGCCTGGACTGTATAGCAAGACCCTGTCCCAAAGCACACAAGCACATATGTATCATACAAACTCAACTGGTGTTTGAACTATGCCTCAGTTTTCAGAGTAAACTATTTTGGTTGGGTTTGGTTTTTTGAAACAGGATTTTGCTTTATGTTTGGACTGGCCTCAAACTTGCAGCAGTCCTCCTGCCTCAGACTCAGCAGTGCACTACCACACCCAGCTTCAAAGAAAACTATTAATGAGGAAAATCCTGAAGATGCCTGCATTGTTTTTTGTTGTTGTTTTGTTTTTTGTTTTTGGGTCCCGGGAATTGAACTCAAAACCTTACAGTTGCAAGGCAGGCAGTGGAACCACTGAGCTAAATCCCCAGCCTCCTGCAAATTTTTTTAATTGGTCTTTTTGGGTTTTTTTGTTTTTTGTTTTTTGTTTTCTGTTTGCAATGTCGGGGATTGAGCCAGGGCTATTGTTTTTGGTTTTTGTTTTGTTTTTGTTGTTGTTTTTTGTGGGGTATTTTTTTGGCACCAGGGATCGAACTTGGATCCTTGCACTTTTGAGGTGGGCGGTGGAACCACTGAGCTAAATCCCCAGCCTTATTATTATTAATTATTATTATTATTATATTGATACATTTTAAGCATATAATATAATAAAATTCATCATTGGAAATTTGCATCTTTGCATAATCTATCTTTCCCCATTGCCCTGCTCTCCCTTATACCCCTCCACGCCTCCCCATTTACAAGGAGGACTTGGTTACCATTTTTTCATATTAATTTCATTCCCTTCTTTCCTTTACCCACCCATCCTGTTTCCCCTTGCCCTTTGGAGCTTTTCTTCCTATTTCATATTATTAATTATACATTTTGACCCTTATTTACACTTTTAGTTTTTCACACCAGAGAAATTCTTCAGTATTTACACGTGCCCTATTTGTTTCAGCTGAGTATGGCCTCACTGTGCATTCATTTAGCTATAAATATCTTGTTTCTCATTCTTTTTGGCTCCACATCAGTATCTCCATATTGATCACAGTCTGCACTCCCACCAACAATGGAGAAGGGTTCCTTTCTCCCACAGCCCCGCATGCATTTGTTATTGGTTGATTTCTTGATAGCACCCATTCTGTCTCGGGTGAGTTGAGATCTCAGTGCTGATTTCATGAACCCAGGGCTTTTGCACTGAGCTATATCCTTAGTCCCTTTCCTTCTCTCTAGCCCTTTTGATTTTTTGAGATACTATTTAATGTATTGCCAAACTGGTGATCCTCCTGCCTCAGCCCCCAGGCCCATACCACTACATCCAGCTTCAACTTTATTTTTACTTCATGCATAATAATAGCTTCCCCTGTCTGAGCTGCTTTTTTTTTTTTTTTTGGTTTTTTGAGACAGGGTCTCACTGTGTAGTAGAGACTGACCTGGAACTCACTATGTAGCCCAGACTGGTCTCGAACTCACAGCTCTTTCTGAGCTTCTAAACATAGTTGTCATTAACTGCAAATGTTACCTATGAGAGGTTTGACATTCTGCTTGTATTTTCCTGAGAACTTGCCAGGATCCATCAGGTCCCTGTTAGAGCCACAGTTGAGTCTAGTACATAGCACCTTACATCCTGTTACCATCACCACCACAGTTCTGTCTGGGGAGTGGAGAAGGGAGCCCCACTGAGCTGCACCTGTCTCAGCCTCTAAACGCTGTTCTTGGATCCCTGGGTTGGCTCTGCACAGCGGTGACCACTGGGCTTGACGATTGGCGCTGGTGTGTCCTGCTTCCTAACACAGATGCCACAACCCTTCCAGATGGGCCTCTCCTGCTCTGATCTCAGGCTTCTCCCCAAGGCTTCTCTGTCCATCTGAGAACAATCTCTCCCCACAGCAGTCCCTCTGCTACAAACTAGCAAAACCTCCAGAAAACATTATTTCAGTGATTATTTCAGTGTTTTGTTTTGTTTTTGCAATGATGGGAATTGAACCTAGGTCCATGCACATGTCACACAAGCACTCTTCCTCAGAGCTACATGGCGGCCCTAAATTTTTGTTGTTATTTAGTTCATTTTTTGGGTTTTGTGTGTGTGTTTTTGTTCTTGTTTTGTTTGTACTGGGGATTGAACTCAGACCTTGTGCATGCAAGGTAGGCTGTAGAACCACTGAGCTAAATCCCCAGCCCTGCTTTTTGGTTTCTTAAGAGAAGGTCATGCTGTATGCTGTGGTCTGGCCTCAAACTTTTGTCACTCCTGCCTTAGCCTCCTGAGCAGAGAGGTGACAGGCATGTACCACCACACCCAGCCATAAATATTAATGCAGACCATTTTTGAGGCCCAAGTATAGGCCAGCCACAGTCCAGATACCTTGTATTTGTTACTTCATTTGATGTTTTAGCCCTATGAAATATACTTATGGTAGGTTTACCTCTAGAGCTGTTTTAACCAAACATCACTTCTAATCTATGGAAATGCTAACGCTAGGAGGCTGAAGCAGGAGGATTGCTCGAAGTTTGATCTCAGCCTGGGTGGAGGTGTAGCTTAGTGGACAGAGGAGACTGACTATCTGTCTACTGTAGTGGTGGTGAACCTGTGGCACATGTGCTGCACCGTGAGCTGTTTGTATCATTGAAAGCTCTAAAAGGTTCACCATCACTGATGTGTAGGCTATTATCTTTGGAGTCACATGTTTTACTTCATGTATGGGGTGTTCAGGGTCTTGGAATACATCCCAAGGGAATAATTTACTGAGTTTCTGCATACATGTGGTTTCTTCACATCATGTGAGTTTATAGCTTAGAACTAAAGAAACCTCTGCTTTTCTGCCCTTGTGGGATAAACAGTTGGATATCAGTGTGATAAAATTCTTCCACTATAATCCCAGCACTCAGGAGGCTGAGGCAGGATTGCTGTAAGTTCAAGACCAGCACATGCCTGTTATCCCAGCACTTGGAGGCTGAAGGAGAAGGATCGCTGTGAGTTCCAGACCAGCCTGGGCTACACAGTGAGTTCCAGGACAGTCTGAACTACATAGTGAGACCCTGTCTCAAAAAACCAAAAAAAAAATTTTTTTCTTTCAGGCTTTGCTCTTGGGTGAGCCACAAAAAAGTGCTTTCTCCCTCTCAAGCAGGAAGCCCCTTGGGAGAAGAGGTTCAGGCTCTTGTGTGTGTCTCTTGAGCCGTTCTCACATTTAAGTGGCCTTAGGGGCAGTCCCACTAGCACTGGAGCCGGCCTCCTTCCCGCAGCCCGCAGCATTCGCTATTGCTTAATTCCTTGATGATGGCCATTCTTTGAACCCAAAGTATCAGTAAGGTGCAAACAAAAAGATAGATATTAGGAAGTATGAAGAGCTTTTTCAAATAGGAAAGGGAATGAGAGGTGGGAATGGGAAGGTCAGAAAGGGAAAGGGGGGCTGACAAAAGAAGGATTGAAGTAAAAAAGTAGAAATGGAGCTCTTGCAAATGGAGAGGGAAGGAAGGTTTGATGGGAGGGGAGGAAAAGGCGAAAGCAAACAAAATAAAAGAAAGAATATCCTTTCATAGGAAGAAAAGGGCTGAAGGTGTAGGGGAAGTGGGAAGGGTAGGGGAAAGGGAATAAGGGAAAGGAAAAAATACGAGAAAATGAAAAAATGGAAATAAAGTGTTTGTAAATGGGGGGGGTGAAGGGAGGGCAGGGACAAGGGGAAAAAATGAGAACCAAGACCTGTCATGTAGAGGTACAAGATCCCAATGATGAATGTAACTGTACTGTATGCCTAAAATGTACCAATAAATTTAAAAAGTAAAATAAAATAATATCCTTTCAATAATAATAAGTGCGTTTTTCTCAATATGAAATTAGTAGATTTGAATCCTCAAATTCTCTGATTGATGCCAAAAAGACGTAGTGGACTGAGAGAGGAAAGGGGAGTTTGTTAGAAGTACATCAGGCAGCATTTTGCTTATTATAACTAGTTAAGTTTCTGAGAATCTTAATCATCACTTACCTTTGTGCATCGTCACCTTTATAAAATATATAAAATGGGTCAGCTTGGGGTCCTGGGTAGGATCGAGGCCAGCCTGGGCTAATAATGATACCTTATTTCTTTTTTTTTTTTTCCCCCCTTCTGGTACCAGGAATCAAACTTGGACCTTGCATTTGTGAGGCAGGTGCTAGGACCATTGAGCTAAATCCCCAGCCTTTAAAAAAAGCAAAACAAAGCCAAAAAGAATGTATGAAAAGGGAATGATGCACACAAGGTGTGCTGCTGATGCCTCACCCCTAAAGGAGCAGAATGTTGCTCTTGGGAGAAAAAAAGAACCAAGGCAGAGCCTGCGTGCTCAGCTGCCTGTCCTGGCCATGCACCTCCGCCCAGCCTGTTACCGTGACCACCACTAAGCTCTGTAGTCTTGCCCTTTTATGTTTCTTAAGCTATACTAAAATATGTTTGTTTACCAAGCCCAGTAGTCAGAATGTTTTATTGCCAGCATCCCATGATAGCATTTTTTTTGAAAGTATAGATAAAATTATTTCAAGTTAAAAAGTTTTAGCTTTGTAAGCAGACAAGACCTTAGGTAGCCACATGTAATGAGAGAACGCAAACACTTCTTCACTGGTGTTTTATTTTTATACAGCTTCAAGAAAGATTCTTTAGACATGGAAAGTCCCAAGTAAATAATGAAAATAACACTTTTAAGGCTTTAGCTAACAACTATAGATATAAATTGTTCTGGTGCGGTTTTCTAACTTTGCGTTCTTCTCCTCCCATCCATCCCCAAGGTAAAATGAAAACTCATTTGCAAAGGGAGAAAATGAAGGTCAAACAGAAGCCACTGCAGCTTCTGCAGAGATTTGGATTCAGAAAGTCTGGACAAAAAACGAATCTCTCCTCAGATCACACACTGTCTGCCTTGCGAACCGAAAGAAACTCTCACTTCCTCTTCCCAGGACAGAGTCCCTGGATGGAAATATACAACATAAACTCTCTAAACAGAGGCTAAAAACAACTCTGCTCTCCCTCCCCTAGACTTTTCCTAGGAAAAGTCAATAATTAAGCAAATTGCTTAACACTTGGTTCCAGTTCCTGCATATCTGGAGTTTAAATGCATAATACACCATTAATTTCCATGCTGCAGTTTTTATTTTAAAGAAAGTAACAAGATGTCCCTATATTGATACTAAAAATTTACCCCTTCTAAAGCCAAGAATTTCCAAGTCACACCAGAAAAATAGAAGCCTACTGAATTGATGAATTTTTTTTTTTTTTTTTAGAAGAAAAGAGATCAGAGATTAAATATTTCTTTGTTTTTCCTTTGGGAAACTTTTATGTATAATTCTTTATGCCTGTCTACTTTTCTGCAAAAATGAGATGTACAGATTTCAGTTCCCTGCTATGAAAAGTGATGTGGTAGCAATTCTATAAATGTTGCTTTCTGATTTTTATCAGAGTGAGAGAATAATTAAAGTTATTGATTTGCAAGTCGTAAACACTTCATATTTTGATTTCCCCTCTATTTTAGTTTAATATAATTTGCAATAAATGTACATACTGTTTGTTCAAAGTATATCACTTTACAGTGGTTTTTACTCCCACAACCATGATGGAATATTGGAATTTTAAAGGAGTGAAGACTGTTCAGCATTTGGTTTTATAATGTTTGTCACCAGATTTTTATTACTGATGTAAAACAATTTTTTAAAATATCATTGGACTTCGGCAGCTTTGTAAAGAAAGCTGGAGGTGTTTAGGGTTGCTCTCAATTTTCAGCATTGTGCTATTGAGAAGTAAGTAGTTTTTGTCTGCTGGTCTGGGCTCAGCTTTTATCTTCGTTTTAGAGACATCTATTGCAGTATGTTATGTTTCTTGGCATTGTCCAGCATAGGTAATGTGTGCACTTTTGGGTACACATAATCATATTTAAGTTTTTTTGCATAAAATAAATGCTTCTAGATGTCATGGCAGTCTTCTAATCTTTTTATCATATTTTGCTTGTGAACTTTTTTATGTGAAAGGGCTAAAATCATACAAAAATATGATTACAGTCAACTCTCCATTATCTATATAAACGAGTGACTGTGCCTCAGGCTCTCCATTCTGAGGTGCTCGGTGTGCGCACAGATCCTGAAGGTGTCCTGCAAGGCCTGGGCTGGAGGGAACATGGGATGCACCCGCTTATGCCCAGTTACACCTGGCCCAGTGCCCACCCTGTGCTCCAGCCAGGCCCTGGCAGAATGTGCTCTTTGCATACACAAAACACATTTGTATTACAACTCAGTCTGCATAGGTTGTAATCTACATAGGATATTAAACGAACGATGAAATTCTCCAAACAGGAAGATTAAGAATGAAATTTTCAAGCCAGGCGTGGTGGCGCATGCCTGTAATCCTAGCACTCAGGAGGCTGAGGCAGGAGGATTGCTGTGCATTCAAGACCAGCCTGGGCTATGTAGTGAGTTCCAGGTCAGTCTCAACTACATAGTCTCAAAAAACAAAAGAATTTCATTCCAGGCACCCACTCCTATAATCCTAGCACTCAGCAGGCTGATGCAATAAGTCATAAGTGCAGGCCTGGGCTACATGGCAAGACCCTGTCTCAAAAGTCACACACACCTGCAGTCCCAGTTACTTAGGAGGCTGAAACTAGAGAATTGCAAGTCTGAGCTCAGCCTGGGCAACTTACAGAGAACCTGTCACAAAAGAAAGAAAGGGCTAGGAAAGTACACAGTGTTAGAGCATTTGTGAACATGACACCCTGGGTTCAATCCCTAAAAAATTCATAGACAGTGAACATCACTTGCTCTCATAGATAATCAAGAGTTGGCTGTAAATTGACAATGAGGGAAAGATGGGAAATTCATTTAAACATACATGTATACATTGTACACAATTAGGTATCAAAAGATGATTAGAGAACAACAGAACAGTGACAGAAACTATCATAAAAGAGCAGAAAAGTTATCCCAGTTTATCGCCTTCATAACTACAGCTACTGCCTCCAACACCCTGGACAAAAAAATCTATGCAGAAGCATTGAGAAAGCCCCTTGAGCAATCAGTGGGTGTGAGAGATTCAGAAGTTGTCTTGGCGTTGGGCAGTTCTCTTTTTAAGCTGTGGTGCCCAGGATGCAACCGTGGGCCTCGAGTACTGCTCTCCATGGGCACCCACTGCCCTGCCTGCTACAACACGTACTGATGTTGCAGGGCCGTGCAGTTGGTCCAAAGGGGCAGGAGAAATGGCTTCATGTTGAGCCAAGTGTAGTAGAGACGTTGGTATCGGGGTCTGGCTGTGTAGATGTTGGCAGGAGAGGAGTTGGGAAAAGGATATGTTGCTCATAGGTCTGTCTGTGGCCCACCCTTGATTTTGTAGGACAACACTAAGTGTCTAGCACCATGGGGCGGGATAAAGTGGTACAGAGATCAAGCTAGCAGAGAAGGACTTGTTTACAAGAAATTTGTCAATTTTCCTTTGAAAAGGAAAACAAAATTTCTTAGTAATTTGGTATTCACATCTCAGAGAAATACAACACAAAAGTGCAGACTTATATTTGAGAATTAATGTTAACCCTTTATGTTTAGGTTGAAGCTTCTTGTATTTGTCTAAAACTACAAGCCAGAATTTTGTATCTCCTTTGATAAAAAGTGTGTATAATGTAAAGTAGTTTTGCATATTCTTGTGCTGCACATGGGCTGAATTTTTAGAATTTTTTTAAAGACTTGAAGCAGAACCTTGTAATTTGTGTAAATGACAAGTGTAAAATCCTACCATAAAATGCTAAAAATATGCACTGTTTCAAATAAAACCAAGAAATGCAGCATTATACAGTAGTGTGAAACCCTGCATATTCATGTACCCCTGGTTTGTCAGAAGTTGCAGTGTCTTTGCACTTCCTGGTGAGGGACCAGGGGCCACCTCACTTCCCGGCCAGGGGCCCCTGGCAGGCCTCCAAAGATTGGAAAAATGTTAAGGACGGTAATTCTGGTGGGCAGCCGGAAAACTGGAGAACTTGAAACAGATCTTCAAAGCAGCCTTTCCTTCACCCTCCCAATGGTACCTCCATCACTGGTCAATGCACATGATTGGTTTAAGTGGTTTACAGAGGGTGAACAGAGCAAAGATGTGTCTGGAATAAGATGTCCGCACAGTGGCAAGGGCAGTGCTCAGGCCTCATCGCATATTTACCTTGGATTTAGCTTTCTACTCCCAGCTTCTGTACAGTTGGCCCTTTCCTGTCCATGAACCTAGAACCTCCATACTGTCTTGATTACTTTTTCTTGTTGCTGAAAAAAAAAATACTTCACGCACAAGTTAAAGGAGGAAAGGTTTATTTAGCATATACTTTGGTCCTGGCTCCAAGGCAGGGTGGCATGGCAGAGAGGTATCAGGAAAAACGGTTCATGGTGGGCAGAAGGTAGCAAAGGAGGCAAGGGACAAAACAAGCCTCTTTCTATTCCTTACCTAGAGTACTAGGATTAAGGTGCCCAGCCAATCAGTGGACTGATTTAGTAATTGCTCACCTTTAATCCTACCATTGCATGTGAATCACACACTAGATTCAGCCACCTCTGAAAAAGCCTCACTGCGTGAGGCTTTGGGGAACATCGAGACAGAAGCTCTATAACATTCCACCCTGCCCCTCAAAACCTCATGCTTATATATCCCTAGAGAAAGTTAAACACTTCCAACATTTAATGGTACAAAATAAACACTATCATTCCAAGAAGTACAAAGAGGGGTATAGAAAAGAATGCAGGGCTGGGATTTGGCTCAGTGGTTCACTGCCTGCCTTGCAAGTGCAAGGACCCAAGTTCAATCCCCAGTACTCCCCCCCCGCAAAAAAGACTGGAAACAAAGCAAGTCCAAAACCCAGCAGGACAAATCCCATGTCCAGTATCCAAGGCAGTCTGTCAAGATGTAAACTCCAAAGGGGTTGGGTGCTCTGACCTTAAAGCACCTGTGGTAGTTGGTAGTTGGCGATCCCATGGCTTTATTTCTTGGGTGGGTGCTAGTCCTTCCTTGCAGTTTTCCTCAGATGATCCATGTTCCTGGCTTTTCCACCCTTCTGGGGTCTCCACTGCACCTCTGTCTTCACACTCACAGCTTCACACACTGCCCTCTCAGGGGCACCCTGCCTGGCTTCTCAGGCCTTCTAAAATCTGGGTGGAAGCCTCCCTGACCCCACAACTATCACATTCTGCATTCACCTAAAACCAGCACCACGTGGGTGATGCCAAGGTCTGCTGCCAGCTGGAGCAGTAGCCGGGCTTCCTTCTCCCTCGTCTGTAGAGTGCTTGGAGTACTGAGTTCTATGAACCCAATCCTGAGAAAAATAATCCAGGCTACCACCATTCTTGAACATAGGGCTCTCGGCTCTCTCCTCAAAGCAATCTTTCACTTTTGCATTTCTGAGGCTACAAAGGCTGGTTCTTGTGTTGTCCTGAGACTATATTTTGTGTTGTCCTCTGAAATACTTGGCTTTTTCTTGATAGTCTTTTCAGCAACCATTTTCTCCTCTCTTCCATCTTTGCAGGCCCAAACTTTACTGGAGCTTCCTTTCTGGCCAAATTCACAATGTTTTGAATCATTCGGTGGGTTATTTGCTTCTGATTCTCAACAAAAATCTGACTAAAAGCCCCCAACAGTAGCCACGCCACCACCTCAACTTTAGACTGCCTTGAAATTTCTTCTGCAAAATTAGTCCACCACCCTTAGTCCCAGGAAAAGTCTGAACAGGAGCAAAATGCAGACAAAATTTTCTGCCAAGGCATAACACATCTTCTGGAGTCCAACAGCCATTGCAGTCCTTCCTAGCAGAAACTTCCTGAGCCTGGTCTTCAACAGGACATTTCTATCTGCTTTCTCGCCTTCTGAGCTCCACCAGAATTTCCCAGCAAGTACAGCCTAAGGTGTTCCAGCTCTGCTTTTTCAGACAGCATTTCCAAACCTTCCCTAACTCTTTCCTTTTCCACAAATGAGTTCCACAGGCTCTTGATCCACATAGCCAGGTAATGCCACAGCAATGACCCCATTTCTCTGGTACCAAGTTCCATCTTAGTTACTTTTCTCATTGCTGAGACAAAATACCTGACACCCAAAGTTAAAGGAGGAAAAGTTTATTTAGCTCACAGTTTGTAGAAGTTTCAGTTCATAGTTGGCTGGCTCCAAGGCGGGGTGGCGATGGCAGACTGGCGTCCCAGAGGAGAAACTGTTCATGGTGGGCAGAAGGCAGCAAAAGCAACAAAGGGCAAAACAAGGGTCTCTCTGCCCCTTATATTGTCTGTGCTACCAGATGAGGGCAGTGTCGAGCCCATTAGTGCGCTGCCTTAGTAGTCACCCACCCTTAATCCTAGCACTGCACCTAGAATCATCACACACTCTAGAGTCAGCCTCCTCTGGAAAAGCCTCACCTGTGATTACATGGGGCTTTGGGGGACATGTGGACCACAGCCATAACAGACTGAGCCACATTCCCAGCCCCCGGCTTTTACATTTTTCAGACAGGGTCTTGCTAAGTCACTGTAGGCTGGGAACTTGTGATCTCTGTGCCTCAGCCTCTTAGGTCTGGTGTCACGGGCTGCACTGGAGGCAGTGTGAATGGGGTCGGTAAGACCCCAATGGTCTGCTCACCCTGAGCCAAGCCTGCCCCTGGAAGTTTGCAGTTATGAGTACCAGAGCCCCTTTTCTTCCTTCCTTCCTTCCCCTCCTCCAATCTCGCTCTTTCTTTCTTTTTTTTTATCCCCCCAGAGCCTCTTTTTCTAAATCATGGCCCAGGTGGAAGCTGGGCGTTGTGGCCACACCTGAAATCCCAGGACTCTGGGAGTCTAAGGCAGAAGAATAGCAAGCTTCAGCCCAGCCAAAAATAAGAAATAAAATAAACAGTGCAAATGGCCTGGGCTCGCTCCCCACAAAAGAGAGAGAGGCAGAGAGACTTCTTGGTCCTCCCCATACCCCACCACTCTGCGTCTTCACTGACTGCACAGCACCACACCATGGCTGTCAAGCAGGCTGACAGCCCTAACACGGGTTTGGAGGAAAGCATTCACAGAAATGTCCTAGACTTAAATACTACATCATCAGCCATCTCTGGATTCAGCCTTTCACCAATGGCAGGGAAGCTGTCTGGGTGCCTGACTTCGGTGATGCACAATTTTTATCTTACCAACTACTTCAGCACTGTTTTGAGATGAGAAATACTTAAAATTTACATTTGCTTTCTGAGACAGGGTCTGGCTATGCAGGTCAGGCTGGCCTCAAACTCACAGCAATCCTCCTGCCTCAACCTCCCAAGTGCTGGGATTATAGGTGTGTGTTCACCACCATGCTTGGCCAAATTTTACATTTCCTGGGCCAGGGATTTAGCTCAGCAGTTCGGTGGCCTGCCTCACAAGCGCAAGGACCCGAGCTCAATCCCCAGTACCAAAAAAAAAAAAAAAATTTTTTTTACATTTCCTATGAAAGATGGAATTACCAATATTCCCCAACAATTAGGTGCAGACAGGAGAAAAAGCATGTACAAACACATGAAGGAGACCAGGACTCTGAGCAGAGGGAAAGCATATTAGGAAGATTTCTGCCTGGGTTCACTTCCACTTTAATGTCCCTGCTTATGATTAATATTCCCCAACAATAACCAAGCAAAGCAGGGTATGGTGGTGCACTGGGTGATCCCAGCACTGAGGAGGCTGAGGCAGGAGGGACTGCCACAAATTTGAGGCCAGCCTGGGCTACATAGTGAGTTCAAGGCCAGTGTGAATTGCAGAGTGAGATCCTGTGTCACAAAACAAACAAATGTACACATCGTGTACTTAGAAAAACATTATGATATGAGGAAAACTAAACTTTTCTAAAAAGCTAAGGTGAATGGTGGTTAAAGAGACAAAAATCTTGATGTAAATGTCTGTCTGCCCACTATTTTCCAGTCCCTGGATATAGTGTTTTTTTGTTTTTGTTTTTGTTTTGGGGTTTTTTTGTGTGTGTTTTGAGACAGGGTCTCACTATGTAGTTGGGACTGACCTGGAACTCACTATGTGGCCTAGGCTGGTCTCAAACTCACTGTGATCCTCCTGCCTCAGCCTCCTGAGTGCTGGGATTATAGGTATGTGCCATCACACCCGGCTTCCCTGGACATAGTCATACAGTCTTTTTTTTTTTCTTTTTTTTTTTTTTTTTGGTACCTGGGATTGAACTTGGGCCCTTGTGCTTGTGAGGCAGGTAGCAGAACCACTGAGCCAAATCCCCAGTCCTTGGATATAGTCTTAAGAAACAAGCTTTCTTACCTGTTTCTTCAAGTGGCTGCCATATTTTTAAATAATATGATTTGAACACTTTTTAGGGAGGGTAACGGGGATCGAACTCAGGTCCTTGTACTTGTGAGGCAGGCGGCAGAACCACTGAGCTAAATCCCTGGCCCCCACTATTTCTTAGTTTACAAATTCTGGGAATATATACAACCTGCTCTGAGATGAAAATTGTATGCATGCGTGCATATGAGTGTGGTGCTGGGAATTAAACCCCAAGGCCTTTGCCGCTAAAGCTCCTGCCCTTTACAGCTGGCAGTGCTACGGATTGAAGCCAGGTCTTTGGACATGCTTGGCAAGTGTTTTACTAGTGAGCTAAATATCCAGATCCCCAGAACTTTTCGATCATGAGAAAGGTTTTAGTTGCTAAGGTTTAAGTTCCAGGCTGGGCTGGAACTCTTATGATCCTCCTGCCTCAGCCTCTGAAAGTGCTGGCATCACAGGCCTGTCCCCAGCATGCCCGGCTGAAAATTTGGCATTCATAAAGGTAGTCCTATTCTTTACAATACAGATTTACTGCTACATTTGGTTAAGTCAACTATCAAAGTGTGTGCTCCCTTACTAAGGTCATCCACGAAGAGCCACATTGACTTGATTTTTTCCCAGCATAGCTGGGGATTGAACCACAGACCTCAAGGCATGCTAGACATGAAGCCTGACCCATAAGTGTTCTCTTGAGAAGTTAAGAATATCAGCTCTGATTGGGCTTGGGAGACTGAGGTAGGAGGATTAGAAGTTCAAGGCCAGCCTGGACAACTTAAAGACCCTGTTCAATATTTAAAAATGAAAAGTGGGGCTAGGTGTTTAGCTCAGTGTTTCCACCACCTGCCTGCAAACAAGCAGAAGGATCTGAGTTTGAGCCCCAGTACAAAAAAAAAAAAAAAAAAAAAGTAACTTCAAGCCTGGCATAGTGGCTCACACCTGTAATCCCAGCACTTGGGAGGCTGAGGCAGGAGGATCGCTGAGTTTGAGACTAGCCTAGGCCACAAAGTGAGTTCCAGGTCAGTCTCAACTACACAATGAGACCCTGTCACGAAACAAACAAAGCTCTTAACTATTCTTGTAGAGCCCTTTTGTCTCTCTATGGGGCACTTCCAACTGTTCCACCAACTTGCACATGGACTGAGGAGTCTCACATTGGAAAGAATAAATGGGCTTGTGCATGAAGCGGTCTGGCTCAGAAGTGTTTATCAGCTTCCTTTCCAACAGCCCTCCCTCTGAAGTGCTTGGTCTCCCTCCCATCTTGAGACAAGGTCTCACTAAATTCTAAGTTGCCCAGGCTGGGCTCAAACTTGCAATCCTCCTGTCCCAGCTTCCCAGGGTGCCGGGATGATCGGCGTGGGCCACCATGGCCAGTTCTGGTTCTAGGCCACAAAGCCCACCTCTGTCTGTACTGCCTCGAGTCTCCTCTACTGCTCTCCTGAGGCAGACCCCACTGTCTGGCTCCAAATTGTCTAGTCCTCCATTCGCTGCAGCACACGGTGAGCAGCTTCTGAGGTGGTGGCCCCAAACTCCTAGGTTCAACCACATAGCTGGGGTTCCAGGTGTGCCCAGCTCAGTGAAATTTCTCAATTTTTGAATGTGAAGTTTGTATTCCAGTCTAATGATTTATGGCTTGAAAGAAAATTCAGGTTGGGATCTTTCTTAGTACTGTAGCTCAAATCCATGTGCACACTACCACCAGACTACATTACAGCAGAACCCACTCTTTTTTTTCTCGTGGTACTGGGGCTAGAACCCACAGATTCGAGTGCAAGGCAAGCTTTTCTCCACTGCACTATACCACCAGTCCTTGGAGTCTCTCTTTTTTGGTACCGGGGATCAAGCTCCGGTCCCACCGAGCTCCGTCCGGCCCGTCCACCCCCTGGGTCCCCCTTGCTGGCTGACGGACCTGCTGACCCCGCCCGGGCGCTGAGACCAGAGGAGCCGGCTGTGGACCACTGCGCTCGAGCAGCCTGGGGCCGAGGAGGCGAGGACTGAGACCAGTAACAGACGAACAAACACAAGGCCAGAAGGGAGTGAGGAGCCGCGGAGGGCAAGGTGGCCCCACACTTTGTGTTTTGGTAGCCGAGAGCGAACTCGGGCCCTTGCGCTCTCGAGGCAGGTGAGGGAACCACTGAGCTAAATCCCCCCGGCAGGTGCATGCGCTTTAAGTTTAATAAAGAGCTGTTTTGAGCAGGTAAGTACTTTTTTTTTTTTCAAAATAGGATCTCACTATACAGTTCATCCTGGCTTTTAACGACTATATAGACTGGCCTCGAACTCAGAGCAGTCCTCCTGCCTCAGCCTCCCAAGTGCAGTGGCTTGGACTGGGTTGGGACATGGCAGCTGCTGTAAGGGAAGTCAGAACCAGGAGGGAAGTGCGGACGACCACAGCCATTGGGCAGGGCCCCGAGAGCAGGACGCGGGCAGCGGGCAGCAGCGCTTCACTGCTGAGGACAGCAGGCGCGGTGGGCTGGGTAGCCTGGGGGACAGGAGCTGTGCTCCTGATCACGGGTGGAGGGCCCTGCGGGATGAAAACAGATTTTGCAGGCAAAACTGCAGGAGTTCAATTTCCAGACTGGAAGAGCATGAGACACAGAGAGCTCCTTTTCATTAGGGCGCAGGATTACAGCATGTGAGTTGCTGAGGGAAAAATGAAAAGAGCAAAAGTCGTCGCACAGGGAGAGGAACGCGGCATAGCACCGCCAAATGCAGGTGGGCAGATGCGTGTGAGGACGTGCTGCTCCTTGCTTCTGTTCTCAGCAGTGCAAGAAACTGGGAGCTGGTCACGATGGCGCACTCCTATTCCCAGCAAAGTGGGACACTGAGGCAGGAGGGTCGAAAGTTCAAGTTCAGCCTGAGGGATACAGCTCAGTCAGGGGTTCAATCCCAGTGCTCACACACACACACACGCACGCACGCACACACAAACACTACAGAAGATTTTAAAATACCCTCCCCCCGTCCCCACGTACTGGGGATTGAACTCAGGACCTTGAGCTTGCAAGGCATGGCACCACTGAGATAAATCCCCAGCCCTAAAAGATTTTATTGTATTATTTATTTATTATTAATTAATTTGAGTCAGGGTCTCACTTTGTAGTTCAAGCTGGCCCTAATTGTACTTTGTTTTGTTTTGCTTTGGCACTGGGGATCAAACTTGAGACCTTGTGCTTGCAAGGTAGGTGGTGGAACCATTGAGCTAAATCCCCCGCCCCTAAGTGTACTTTGTAGCTCAGGCTGGCCTATAACTCGCAACGATCCTCCTGTTTTTGCTTCCCGAGTGCTGGGATTACAGGGTGCACCACCACACCTGGCTAGAAGATTTTAAATTAACTGTATCAATAATTAAATACAAAGACATAGATATGTTTCAAGGGTTATAGGTGCTGAGTATAGAGCCAAGAATTTTTGTTTTGTTTTGTTCTGGGGATCGAACTCAAGACCTCATGCTTGAGAGGCAGGCAGCAGCACCACTGAGCTAAATCACAGGCCCTAGAGACAAGAATTTGAACCCCAACACACATACACACACAAACACACACACAGATGGAGAAAGATAAGGTGTGCCAATAGTAGCTAAAAGAAAGCAGAGTATCCTCTCTAATTTCAGACGCTGTAGACTTCAGAACTGGGAATACTGTCAGAGATCAAGAGGATATTTGGAAGCCGGGCGTGGTGGCGCACACCTGTAATCCCAGCACTCAGGAGGCTGAGGCGGAGGATCACTGTGAGTTCCAGACCAGCCTGGGCTACATAGTGAGTTCCGCGTCATTCTCAACTATATAGTGAGACCCTGTCTTAAAAAGCCAAACTAAATAAATAAATAAATAAATAAACAAATAGGACATTTGAAAATGATAGAAGTCAGTACTCCAAGAAGACAAGAATTGTCCTAAATGGGTATGCACCTAAAACAACTGAGCTTCAAAATTTAAGATACAGGCCAGATCTGATGTGGTACCCTACTGTAAACCCCAGTATTCTGGGAGGCTGAGGCGGGAGGATAGCAAATTTGAGCTCAGCCTGGGGAACTTAGTGAGACCCTGACTCAAAAAATTTTAAAAAGAGCTGGGATTGTAGCTCAGTGTCAAAATCCTGGATTAGCTGGGGATTTTGTGGCCTGCCTTGCAAGCACAAGGACCCGAGTTCAATCCCTGTACCAAAAAAAAAAAAAAAAATCCTGGATTCAACCCCCAGTAATACAAGACCATCAACACCACCACTACCACCTAAACACGCGCCAAGAGCCAGGGATTTAGCTCAGTGGTTCCACCGCTTGCCTTGCAAGCTCAAGGACCCAAGTTCAATCCCCAGTACCAAAAAAATACACACACCAAGAATACTAAGAGGTACAGGGCTTCCTTAAGTGTTATGAGAATGCTCTAAATTGAGTTGACTGAGCTGGGCCTGGTGGCACACACACACACCTATAGTTCCAGCTCTCAGAAGGCTGAGGATCACCCTGAGTTCGAGGCTAGCCTGGGTTACACAGTGAGTTCAAGGCCAACTTGAACTACATAGCGGCACTGTCTCAAAAACAAAAATAGGGCTGGGGATTTAGCTCAGTGGCACCGTGCCCACCTCCCAAGCATAAGGTCCTGAGTTCTATCCCCGATAGAGCAAAACAAAAACAAAACACATCCTTAAACAAAACAAAACAAAACAAAACCAACCTCTCCAAAACCAAGCAAACAAAATTGAACAGTACTTTGGAGGATGAGGCGGGAGGACTACCAGGAGTTGAAGGCCAGTGTAAGCGAGATCCTGGCTGAAAAAACCAAAACCAACAAAACTGAGTTCACTTGTGATAAAGCCACAGCTCTGTAAATGCACTGCTGCTGAATTTGCGAAGTTAAATATGGGTACATGCACAGAATTGTACACTACTCTGCAGTGCTGGGGCTCAAACCCAGGACCTTCCACTTGTTTTAAGAGCTCTCTGCCCGAGTTGCTTCCCTAGCTAGGACTGTATGGTATAAATACATGGATTTTCTCTCACTAAAATGTCAGGAGCATCTGTACTCAGCAAGTATTTTTTGTTTGCTTTACTTTTTCTTTCTTTCTTTTTTGGCACCGGGGATTGAACTTGGGCCCTTGTGCTTACAAGGCAGGCAGCAGAACCACTAAGTTAAATCCCCAGCCCCTTTTTTTTTTTTACTTTTGATGGGGCCGGGGACGGAATTTAGGGTCTTGCCTATGCTAGGCAAGCACTCTGCCCCACCCTGGCTCTTCAGAGCGCTTGCATATATTGCTCCTTCAGCCTGGGCACTCATGGCAGCTGAGTACTTAGCTCTCCTATATCATCCACTCCACACCCCTCTTCTGTTGGTAGAACTTGGCAATTCTGGGAAAAGTTTACAACTACATAGTTATTGGTTGTTTAATGAATGTATGTACCATTCTCTTACATCTTTGTTTTCCTAGATTTTTTTTTTTTTGGCAAGACGGTCTCACTAAAGTTTGGTCTGGCCTCGAACTTGAGGCAATCTCCCTGCTGCCTCGTCTCCTGAATGCTGGGTTCACAGGTGTGTGATGCCACACCTGGCTAGAATTTTTTCTTCTCAGTATTGGGGATAGAATCCAGGGCCTCATTCATGCTAGACAAATGCTCTACTATTGAGCTATATCACAGGTCCTAATTACATCTGACATCTCAGCTGGGAATAGAATTCTTGGTTAGAAATGCTTTTCATAGGCTGGTGTGGTGGTGCACGCATGTAATCCCAGCACTTGGGAGGCTGAGGAGGGAGGATCACTGTGAGTTCGAGACCAACCTGAGCTACATAGTGAGTTCCAGGTCAGTCTCAACTACATAGTGAGACCTTGTCTCAAAAATCAAACAAACAAAAAGAAACAAAAAAATCACTGGCTGCACACTTTTTTTTTTTTTGAAATTTTAAAACAGGATCTCAACTCTGTACTCCTGCCTCAGCTCCAGAGTGCTGAGAATACAGGTACACACCACCACACCTGGCTTGTGTCATACTGTAATTCACTCCATTTTCAAGAATTTTCTGTCAGGCATTGGACCTTCTGAAGTGGTCCTCTAATTTCCTTTTTAAAGTTTTTCTGTCTTTTTACATCTTAAATAGCTTTCTCATACTTTTTTTTTTTTTTTTTTTTTTTTGGTACCGGGGATGAACTCTGGGTCTTTCGCTTACGAGGCAGGTCGCAGAACCACTGAACTAAATCCCCGGCCTTCATACTCTTTGAACATTTAAAAGTTTAATGGATTTTTAATTTGAGCTGTACTACATTCACATTTCTAAAAAGTATTCTGTACTTTTTCATGGATGCAATGTAAGAAAGTTGTATTTTCTAGGTTTCTTCCTCTATTAATCCTGCTTTGATCCTGATCATTAGCATTTTGTTAGTGGGGATGGAACCCAGAACCTTGCCCATGCTAGGAAAGTGTTCTACCACCTAGGTATTCCCAGTCCTGTGACTTATATTTTGAAAGTACCTCAGATGAACCTTGGCTTTTTCATGGAAAAATCTTTAATAATGTAATGTCTGCTTGTCTTTGAAGTGCTTTTCACTGGCAGCACTGTTTCCATTAGAGTCTACCACACAGCACACAGTACTTAAGTGGATGTTAATTTGCAGTCTGTTACCTCTGCCCAGATTCAGTCCCATTCACAGAAGAGCAGTTCTTCCATCGTCAGATCAGAGGTATCCTAGTCAGTGGCCTGTCCAGAAGAAATGCAGACTGCCCCCATCCTGTGTCCACAGGCCCGTTCTCTCATTGCGATGCTTTCTGAGCAGCAGGCCGGTGGCCCCGTGATGTCCTGAAGTAGCTCCTAGCTTGGTTCCCCTTCTATCCCCTGGGGCTGGCCACACCTTGTCCTGGGTATTTCTCTTTGAAATGTTATTTCTGTAGAGTCTGATAACATATGCAGCACAATTTACAGAGCCTGATCCATTGACCTGTCTATATATAAATTCAAATGTGTACGCAAACAGTATTTTAAAAACAACCATTTTAAAACACTAACAACTATACAATATTAGCTCAACTGTATTGAGCTTTTTTCTGTGTGTGTGGTACTGGGGATCGAACTTGGACCCTTGTGCTTGCGAGTCAGGCAGCAGAACCACTGAGCCAAATCCCTGGCCCTCAATTGTATTGAGCCTTAAAAAGCATATCAAAAAGAATATTTAGAGCCACAAGTGGTGGCATGTGCCTCTAATCCCAGCACTTGGGAACTTGGGAGGCTGAGGAAGGAGGATCTGTGAGTTTGAAGCCAGCCTGAACTACACAGTAAGACTTTATCTCAAACAAAACAAAACAAAACAGAAAAACTAAATTTTAGGAGCAAAGATTACAACTTAAAAACCTTAAATTTTTTGAGTTTCCGAAAATAAGCACATTTCTATTACTGAAACTGCTTAGAAAAATAAAGGGGAATCTGGGTGCAGTTTAATAAATGAAAGCAAGAGTGTCAGTCTGACAAGGGGAGCTCAGTCCGCTCTGTGGTTGGTAAGGAGTTGATGGGCACAGAGCAGACCTGGCACGGCCCTGTGCAGGGAACCCAGGGAGGCGGCCAGTGCAGGAGGGGCCGAGCACAGGCACTCTGGTCCAGCACTTCCTGAAAGCACCACTCAACCACAGCACAACACCCATGCTGTGGCCTCTAGCAAGTCAGCGTCTCATTTCTGTAGCTGTAGCTGTAAGGTCTGCAGTACTTTTGGCTCAATTTCAGACCAGACCCACATTTTTAGATGGGAAGACCCACCTAACGCTTGGAGACTGAGGTAGGAGGATCATAAGTTTGAGTTCAGACTGGGAAATTCAATGACTTGGTAATACCGACTCTGACCCTCTCCTTCACAAAACAAAAATACCACCAAAAAAAACCCCAAAGTGGGGTACAGGCTGTCATCCCAGCACTTGGAAGGCAGAGGCAGGACGATGGCTGTGAGTTTGAGGCAGCTGGTATGACACACAGTGAGTTCAAGGACAGCTTGAACTCTAGTGAGACTGTCATAAATACATATATATACAAATTACAAAGGTAATTAGTATACTGTAACTTACCACAAGAATGCCAGTGGCAGCTTAAATATGGCTACAAACAAGGCCAGGGATGTAGTTCATTGGCACCACGCCTGCCTGGCAAACAATGTCCTGGGTTTGATTTCCCATACCACAGAAACGACAAATTAAATAGGGAAGGCACATGAAGAGGGAAGGGTGGAGAGGGTAAAGGAAGGGCAGGGGCATGGGGGAAAAATATGAGAACCAAGACCTGTCATGTAAAGGTGCAAGATCTCAACGATGAATGTAACTGTACTGTGTACCTAAAATGTACCAATAAACTCAATGGGGAAAAAAGGGGAGGGAGGAAAAGAGGACATTTTGAATGCTTAAAAAAAAAAAAAAATGGGGAAGGCATGTAGCTCAGTGTGAAGTCCCTTCCATCCCAAGTACTGCAAAAAGAACAAACTCTCAGTACTTTGCCAATGTGGCAGGGAACAGAAGAGGAAATACAAGCATATCTAAACAGTTTAACAGTGATATTAAGAAAAGAACTAAGTGAAAAAAACAAAAACCTAAAACCAGTGGAAATGGTAGAATATATAATCATCCTTAGCAAGAGGAAGTTCCTCTGAGAAAACGCCCAGTGAAATTTTTTCCGGTACCAGGATGGAATTCAGGACCTTGCGGTTACCAGGCACACGTGGTGCCACTGAATTAAGCAAAAACATTGGGGATATAAAATGAGTTGACACTTCAAAATTTTTATATTTTTTAGGTACGGAGAATGGAACTTGGGACCTTGGCTTGAGAGGCAGGCAGTGGCACCATTGAGCTAAATCCCCAGCCCAATACTTTTTTTTTTTAATAGGACCTCCCTATGTAGTTCAGTCTGGCCTTCAACTATCTAGTCCAGGTTGGCCTCAAATTTATGGTGATCCTCCTGTCTCAACCTCCTGAGTGCTGATTACAGGCATGCAATGCCATGCCCAGCTGAGTTTACAACTTCAATCAAATTCTTCACCAGTATCAAGGATTGAATGCAGAACCTTAAGCACTGAGGTATATCTTCAGTACCCTCCTTTTTGCCCAGGCCTCCTGAACTGTGGCTTTCCTGTTTCCCATAATGCCCAGTTTCAACCAAATTGTGTGGTACTGGAGATTTGACCAGGACTTTCAAACTGAGCTACATCTTCATTCCTTGAGATAGGGCCTTACAAAATTACTAACTTGCATAAGCTGGGCTAAAACTTATGATACTCCTGCTTCAGCCTCCCCAGAGTACTGGGATAACAGGCAAGTGCCGGTATGCCTGCTTAAACTATACTTTTCAACCATTAGGAATATTTAACAAACTAATTTTTTGTTTGTTTGTACCAGGGATCAAACTCAGGACCTTGCGCTTGTGAGGCAGGTGGGAGAACCAGAGCCAAATGCCCGGCCCACTAAATGGCATTTCTAAAGTGCTTAGGTTAAAGGTTTTCAGTTTGTGCACTCTAGCCTTCCCAGTTTTCTGGGGCAGGGGGTACTGGAAATCAAACTTAGGACCTCGTATTGTAGGGTAGGCACAGTGCCACTGAGCTAAATTCCTGGCCCACAAACAGGTCTCATCTTCCTACCCTGGCACCAACTGGCTCACACCTGTGATCTTTCACCATACTTTGCCTTTTCCCCCCTCTCATTATCTCTTAGCCTTGTAATTATTACTCTAATTCTTGGTAGCATCATCCCCTGGTTTGTGTACTCATTTTGCTTTCCACTACTTAAACCCCAAAGCCACCCTATTTTCTCAATGCTTTTGTGCACATCTTCCCTTAACCTAAGCTCAACTACTACATAAAGATGACACCAGGCACTAGGAGGTGGGATGGTTATCAGGTGACTGACTGAACAAAAATGTAATACTTAGCTACAGTGGAAACCTAGAGTTACTTTAGAAGGGGTAAGCACAGTAACCTAGAGAGAGACACGTAAAAGCGACTGGTTTGTCAGGAGCAGTGCTGCACACCTGCATCTCCACTCCCCGGGGTTGGTGACAGGAGGATCACGAATGCAATGGCAGCCAGCGCATATTAGCCAGACCCTGCCCATCCCCCCAAAAGGCCCAGGATGTGCAGCTCAGTGGTAAAGTGCCTCTGGGCTTTATCCCCAGCACCAAACACATACGAATGCTTCTATGGAGCAAGAAAATCAATTTTTATGAACACCTCCCTACTGATTTTTCAAAAGAGAAACTAAAGAAATCCAACTAATCACTGAAAAAGAATAAGACCCTTGCAAGCTGGGATGCCACACACTCAGAAGGCTGAGGCAGAATGATTGCCCAGTTCCAAGGCTAACATACTATCTGGAATTTATGATGTTTTCTTCTATGACACATTAGGTCTGCAGAGGGTGTGTGTGTCGGGGAGGGTACAGGTGATCACACCCAGGGCCTTTGCATTGAGTTGCATCCCCGTTTTCTATTGAACTATTTAATTTTACTTCAACTTATTGTTTCTTGACACAAGATCTAGCTATGTAGTTCAGGATGGCCTCAAAACTCAAGGTGCCCCTCCTGTCTCAGCCTCCAGAGTGCTGGGATTACAAGGCATGCACCACACCTGTCTTAAATTTTTTTAGACAGGGTCTAAGTGGCTCAGGGTAGGCTCAAACTTGCAACCTTCCTGCCTCAGTCACCAAAAGGGCTGGAATTAAAGGCTTGTGCCACCGTACATGGTGAAACAAGTACCAACTCTTTACAATGGACAATCTATTATTGCTCAGGCAAAGAGGACTCACATGGTTGTTCTCAATTATTAACACTTACAGGCATACACTTACAACATGAAAAGATCACTTCATCCTGCTTATTCCAGGTCAGGAACAATTCCATCTCCAGGCAACAGAAATCCATAGGGCTGCTGTGAGCTGGTTATAAATATCCTAAAGACAATCAGTTTTGCCATGTGAAATAATTAGGATGAACTCTGACAAATACAGTCCCTGCTGATTACCAGTATTAATGGAGGGATAACCCATAGATAATTCCACATTATAGCTAATTATATTTTTTAGCAGTACTGGGGACTGAAACTTGTACACGAGCTACATTTGCAGCAACACCAAACACAGAACACCTGCTTTGCCAAGTCAGCATGACTTCCAAACATCCCTCTTGGTGGTGGTTTCAGGCTGGCCACAAAATAACCCTCCCTGAGCTGAGCCAGGATTCAGAGTTACAATTATATTTACAATGCAGCATTCGAGCTTCTCAAATATGTTATAAAATGCCGGGCAGATATTTTGCCCAAATGAAGAAACAGAGGCTCAGAAAAACTCTGGCTCTATGATCCAGAGTGAAAACTGAGATGAAAACCCAAGACATTCTGTGGTAATTCAGAATCCATTTCACAGTACTATGTGGTCATCCAGGAGACCTGTGTGCAATATGGAAAAAGAATAAACAGTACTGCTTTCAGTATAATTGAGATTAGAACTTGACAAAATAATGTTCTATATTTAAAAATAATTTCAATTAGAATTTCAACCTGTTTTAATTTTTTGTTGTTGTCGTTTTTTTTGGCACTAGGGATTGAACTCGCGGCCTTGCACTTGCGAGGCAGGTGGCAGAACCACTGAGCTAAATCCCCAGCCCTAAACCTGTTTTCAAATTTAAAAACCTGACAACTTAAGTATGCCCACCAGCATGAAATGTGTCAAGAATTATAGGGCTGGGGATTTAACTCCGTGGTTCCACTGCCTGCCTTGCAAGCAGAAGGACCTGAGTTCAATCCCTGGTACTAAAAAATCATCATCATCATCATCATCATCATCATCATCTCCATCATCATCTACCTAGTCTTTGTTTAAAATAATGTGAAGACTTAACTGCTCAGAGATGAGTACCCACAAACAAGATATAAACCATTTTCAGGGGAAAACATGCATGCATTTATTTTTAAGAATTCCCAATAAGAGGGAAAAATTCAACATCTTTAAAAATGTGTTTATTTTTTTAAAAAATCAGTTGTGTACAAAAGTGTTTCGTAGTTTTTAATTCTCAAGACAAATACCCAACCCTCCACCCACAGCCCACCCTGCTTCAATGGTATTTCTGGTAACCCACCCATTTTCCCCTTACAGGAAGTTAATGGCTCAGAATAGACCCTCCTACAGAATTTATCATCACTAACAGACTGTTTAGAGATCTAAGATGCTAACAAGCAAGATTCTTTCTCAGTGAAGTTAATGAGAATCCCTATAATGGCAGTAGACTTCCAGCAGACACCACAACAAAGCACCATCAATTGCTGAAAGCTAAAAAATAGATTATTATTTTCAATAGTATTTCATTTTCTATCGGAAAATTCTTTAAATAACATTAAATAAGTCTCTTTTCCCCCAAAGAAATAGTCTAGCTTTTATTATGATGCCTGTAAAAAGTAGGTTACAGCAAGCAGATAAGGATCGTTCACAGCAGCACAGTGCAATGACTTTTATCCACTCACGCTCAAAACCAAACCAATAAGCTATGCCACACCTGATTATAATAGCAGCATGGTTGAAATAACCAAGCAAATGGTGGCACATTCAACAACTTACATTTTTAGGTGATGATGCAGGTTTATGAGACTAGGTCAGTCCAATAACACAGTAACAAAGGACAAAGGAGATAGCAACACTCCCCTACCCCTATGCCACAAGATTTTTAATCTATGTTGCAAATGCAATGTGTGACATCATTTGTAGATCCTAAAGTAAAGTCACACTTTGTTTGGGAAAGGCTATCCATCAGTATACTTCAAGTTGCTGTCTTCACAATGTAGCAACTAGCTAGAAGTTTCAACTGGTACTAAAGAAGAGAAATGCATTGCTTCTCTGCCTTTTGGCTAAGATCAAGTGAAGAATAGAAATGCGACTTTTTTGAATCAATGGTTTGTACCCTAGAACTGAAAAACTTTGAAACTAGAGAAATTGATTAATACAACATCAGTTTGTAAAAGTTCATGAAATAAAGTTAACTGTAAACAAACAACTTCCTTTTTCATTTCTAAACATTGTTTTTCCTATGTATAAGAATAGTATACTTGGCTCTAGCAATAGTCTGCCAGATTAATCTTAAATCTTTAAACCACAACAAAAGTTCTTTATTTCTGGTTTCTACATAGAATTAGGAAAACATTACCATCCTCTACTGCAGCAGTGTTTTAAAAGCTCAAATCAGACATACACTTATAGTCCAGATCTACTTTTCACATTGGCAAACTTATGAAGCAGCCTAGAGTAATATGCTGCATTCAGTAGTACATACACAAGCAAACTCTAATTGCCAATTCTTTCTTACAGATACTTTAAAAAAGAATTATTTTTGCATAGTTTTAAGTGCCATCAAAAATCATAAATGAGAAAAACTTTGAAAAAGAGACCAAAAGAACTCAATCTTCCTTTCACTTCATAGCTTATTTTTCTCAGAAACAAAATACTCAGATTCCAAACATTTATATACTCTTGGAGGTGTTTTCTGTGTTTACATAAACCACAGTCACAATTCTAAACATATCAGAGCCAACTCAGAGCATCAAATTTAGTAGCAAGTTCCTCGAATGTGCATGTTTGAGTCTCAAACTCCTATATTCACTCACTCACTCACTGAATGGTACTGACAGACTGTAACTGTTTCTTCTTTGAAGTTAGGCACATACTCAGGAAACAGACCTGATTATAATAAAAGCCTATTAGTGTATCAGTGACTTTTAGCAAATCTGCCTGATCTAACTGGAATTTAATGCCTTTTTTTAAAACATAATTTTTGAGAGCTCTTAAACCAATAAATTCTAAAACACCAAGAATTTTAAAAATAACTTTCACCAGGGTACTTTTTCCCTAGGCCTGAACTTTTAGTGTCCTTTTCCCAAACACATTTAACACAAGAAGAAAAGGTAATTGCCTTAGTTTCTATGTTTGTGGAGCTAAATCTGTATTGAGAGAGGGGAGAAAAAAAACCCAAAAACCCCAGGACAGTGGAAAATGTACCAGGAAGAAAGAGTATCATCATGTTAAAGGGAAATAAATTTTTATAATGAAAAATTCATTATGCAGAACCTATCAAACTAAATATTGTACTTTCCAATTTCCTGGGCACTGGAGCTGAAGTACAATCAGATGAGTAAATACCTGGACAAGATATGGGGCAGTGTGAATAAAAATCAAAGCAGGACAGAGCTGCCTCTAAGAGTGTAGCATGTAATGCTTGACACTAGTAACCACTGAGTTCTTTTTCTCTTTTGTCTAACCACAGACAAATAAATATACCCTGATAATATAGGCAAATAGTAAACAGGATGTGTTTGACATCTTCAAAAATCCAAATACTAATATTACCAAGCCACCCTCCACTATAAAAAAATTAATTCTAACCAACAATGGAGCAAAACTGTCCATATTATCACAAAATCCCACCATACCTCAAAATAAAAAGTACAAGATTTTAGCTATTTAAAATAAATAAAGAAAAATCTTGTTTCCTTTGGCATCTTTAGAAAATAACTAAACTACAACAATTAAGGGTTGTGATTATGCTTAAGAAACGTGGGGGGAAAACATACCAACTTGTGTACAGTATGCACTATATCAATTTTAAGAGATTACTTTTACATAGGAAAGCCTTACAAGTTTTTTGGAAGAACCTTCATATCTTTAACATTATGATATATTTAATATTGGTTCTTTTATTGCTTCTAGTATCAAGATTATTGAAAAGTTGAAGTTATACTGACTTAATAGGCTTATAAATTATTTTCCAGTTATGATTTAAGACAAATAACACTTGAAGAAAGAAAACCTTTTATGACTTTCACTATACAACCTTAATTTAGTCTGATTCCATTTTTATTATTTTGCATTGGTCCTGAAAATTTAGTAAGAATTATATTTATATGTATAGAACTGCCCACATAAATCTACTTCAACCTTCATAAAATGGTCAAATTAAGTGTATGAACTTGCAAAACTAGTAATTTTCAAACTTCTGAACTTAGAATGAAATGTAACTTTAATATGAATAAAAGTCTGACTATGTACAAGAGAAGGTAAAGTTTTCAATTCTCATTATCAGAAACATCATAAAGAAAGCTAGATTTGTTACACACCTCTATTCCTATGTGCATTTGAAGTATGTACAGTAAAACACCAACACAGCTTTCATGTGTCAATATGGGGAAGTGCAAGCAAGAGTGGCTTTTAAAGTATCTGATAAAGCAATTTTCATAAAGCCCACCATAAACTACTGGAAATAGCTGACTACATTCTTCAATGTTCTCAAAGAAAAATTTATCAATTTAAAAATCCACGTCAAATTCATTGCAAAACTAAGTCGGGTCCTTTCATCACACTAAGGAATACTGCAGTATCGAAGTATTTACTGTTTCTGCAAAAGAAATAATATTGGCAGCTCCATTCTTACATTACTTACATAGGAAAACTTTTGAGTGTTTAAAGAATTATGACAAAACATTCCAAACTCTAGGTCTAAAAAGGGAGTCAGGGATACTTTGCTTGGCACATTTCCCCACCAAATACAGAGAAACCTACCATTAGATTATTAACTGTGTGCGGTACAGGAAAAGAAGACACAGTGCCCCAACCTCTCAACTGGGACAAAAAGGCTCTGAATAGGTCACCATCTTCATTTCTGGATAAATCTCTTATATACGAATTTTCTAATGCCTAAAATGGTGGTCTTTTCAGCTACCCATCCTAAGAAGTCAAGTACAAGCATGCAAGTAAATTCACAGGCACAGAGGATCCATGTTAAAAACAGTTAAGGTAGCTGTGATGCAACACCAACAACTTGAATGGCCCTGACACACTCAAAATATTATCTTATTATTCAACAAAACCCTGAAGCAAACTCTTGCTAGTCTTGTTACACCGCTAAACACTAAAGTAGCATGTTTTTCCATGGTTTTAGCTTAGCTCAAAGAATTTTTACACTATTAAGAAAAAAATTAAAAGTATTTCCCCTTTTTAAATTTACACAGACGTTTAATTAGCTTTATTTACAGAGCAAGAACATTTTTTTCAGTCTCCAATGGTTGCCTAGATAACATCATTAGGCAAGAATGCCAGTTTAAAAGAAATCTATGCAGAATTCTAAAAATAACAGATGTTGATGCTCCTGAAGAAGAGGCAAGCTTGACTATCAGCAGCTCTTTCTAGGCCTCAGTTACTCAGAAGCAATTCTGTTGCAGTCTCTACATCCCATGATTTTGAAGACAAGGCCACTATTACTGCATTCTGCAGAAAGAAAAAGGAAACAACAACAAAAAAATCAAACCTCAAGGGAACATTTTAAAAACACTGAATCACTGTCTTTATATTGCAAAATCATACTTTCTATTCTATACGCTGCCTTGTACTTGCAGTGCATAAAAAGCTTCTAATACCAACAACTAGAATAAAAAGCGAAAAAATTTCTGATTTTAATAACCAAGCTGATTTACACAACAAGGTTTTTCTCTTGTTTGTTAAACCAGTTTTCCCGCCCAGGGATTTGCAGCAGTAATTTAAAAAATCAACACACACATATATAAATGCTAAAATAAACAATCTGTTAAATACTTACCCTATCAAAGCCCATAGCACATAGGTTTTCTATTTTTTTGGTGTATTCTGGACTAGAAACTGGTGCTCCAGCATACACGTGTGCCCAAAGTCGAGCTGTCTGTTTGAACATTTCAGGATTTTGTTTGTACTATACAGAAAGAAAAAAAAAAAATCAATTGACATGATATTTTATAATATTCAATATAGTAGCTCAATTCTTGATTAGCTAAGACCCTGCTCTTTCTAAATGAAAGGAATTTATAATAAAAATGTGATGCTCTAGGGTGGAGGGTATATAGTTCAGTGGTAGAGTATGTGCTTATTAGCAAGTACAAGGCTGTCAGATCAATCCCTAGGACTAGTAACTGCCCAAAAGTAAACTGAAATGTTACTGACTTTCCATTGCAAAGAAGCTGTGTCATTTGTTATTCAATAAAATATTGGTTAGGGCCGGTGATTTGGCTCTGTGGCTCCTCGCCTGCCTCGCAAGTGCAAGGTCCTGAATTCGATCCCCGGTTCCAAAAAAAAAAGAAAAAATTGGTTAATGTGAAGCTCTGATTCACAAATTGTACTGATATATCAAAAACACAGACAAAGTTAATCCAGCCAGGGTGGATGTCACATTTTTGTAATCCCAGAACTCTGGGAGGCTAAGGCAGCAGGAATGCAACTATGAGACTAATCTAGATGATTCAGTAATGCTATATCTTAATTACAAAAAAAAGAGGGGCAGGAAGTAAGCAGCTCAGTGCCAAGGCCATGGTTCAATCCCCAGTAATGCCTTCATCCCACAAGTTAGTCTACTCTATCCTGCAAATTCAACAAATACAATTAGGAAAAAACAAATACTAAGTGAGGTGAAATATTAGAGATATTCCCAACACTGCTAACAGGAAACACTACCGAATTAAACTCAGAATTATTTTAAAATTGTAAAATATTAGATAAGAAATATGACCGATCTGGGCACTACCCACAGCCCACACTAAGAGTATAACTAGCTTTTGCTAACAACAACTGTGTTAGTTTAGGGAAAATGAAGCAAAATCCTAACTTATACCATGTTTTGAGACGATCATGAAATTGTAAGAGTACTTTCAAAAGGCAAAAAATTTCATATATGTGTTGGAAAACCCTGTGGGATAACCATGAACTAACTTAGTAAAACAATGTATAAATTAACAGTTTTTGTTCAATTCACTTTAATATTTTTTTGTTTTCTTATTATTATTATTTTTGGTACTGGGGATCAAACTCAGGTCTTTGTGCTTGCAAGGCATGTGGTGGAACCGCTGAGCTAAATCCCTGGCTCTAATATTTCTTTTCAAAGGATGAACATTTTAAGACTGACAAGCTTCTAGGACATATTACAAAATCAAATCTTATTACTATCCTGGGCTGGGGATTTAGCTCAGTGGTCCTGCCACCTGCCTCACAAGTGCAAGTTCCCAAGTTCAATTACCAGTACCAAAAAAAAAAAAAAAAAAAAAAAAAAAAAAAAAAATTACAACTTAAAAAAAAAAAAAAAAAAAAAAAAAAAAAAGTATTCCTAATTAATAACAAGAAAACAAGTAAAATCACTGAACTACTTTAGGTGGTACTAAAAGAAATCTTTAAGTTGAACCTTAACCAATAATGAAATCAAGCCATCCTTCTGACTACCCAGTATCAATAAGTAGCATTAAATATAAACATAAAAACAATTCCAACCACCCTGGGCAAATTCATAGAACACATTATCAAGGATACATACACATGGGAAAAGAAGGCCCAAAACTTCTAAGAACAGGTAACAAATAAATTAAAAGTACAGTGCAATGGGCTGGGGATTTAGCTTAGCAGCTCCACCACCTGCCTCACAAGTTGCAAGGACCCCAGTTTGATCCCTAGTACCAAAAAAAAAAAAAAAAGTATAGACAAGTTTCCTAAAAGAAAGCTTCCACACAGAAGATGCATGGCTGACAGAATGAAGTATTAACAACACATAAAATCTTGAAAAAGGTGAGCTTTAAGTATAATTCTGCAAGGTGTGGTGGTGCACACCTGTAATCCCAGCACTCTGATAGACTGAGGATCCAAAAGCTGTGATTCTGTCATAAAACTAAACTAGTAATGGTATCATACAACAATAAAACATCTGCAGGGGCTGGGCATGGTGGCGCACACCTGTAATCCCAGCACTTGGGAGGCTGAGGCAGGAGTATTGCTGTGAGTTTGAGACCAGCCTATGCTACATAGTTCCAGGTCAGTCTCAACTACAGAGTGAGGCCCTGTCTTAAAAAACAAACAAAGAAAAACAAACATAGAGAAACATGTGAAGGGTCTAAGATTCCATATTCACTTTTAGCAAATTTGGGTTGAAGTATCAATGGAGCCTTCACACAGAAATGTGCAGTTTCCAATATGCTCTTGTGTTCAAAAGTCAGACCTATATATCTTACTGATGTACAGGTCATAATATCAATGTAGATATGATCAACTAAGTGAGGGTGAGGCAGGAAGATGGAAAATTCATACCCAAAAGAGGCAACTTAGCAAGACCCTGCTTGAAAAAATTTTTGTTTTGTTTAATTTTGTTGTATTTCTTGACACGGCTTTGTAATTCAGCGTGGCCTTGAACTCCTTATAGTTGAGGCTGGCCTCAAACTCATAGTAATCCTCCTGCCTCAGAGTCCCAAGTGCTGGAATTGGAGGTCTGTGCCACAGTGCCCTGCTCAAAATAAAAATTAAAAAGGGTCAGGCATGGTGGCACATACCTGTAATCTCAGAACTTGGGAAGTTCAGGCAGGAGGATCAACTTAAATTCAAAGGACATTAAATCTTGTCTCAATCAATAAAATAAAATAAAAATTAAAAAGGGCCTGGGGATGTTGCTCAGTGCATAGGTCCCAGTATCACAAAATGGGGCCAGGGGTGTGTTCAGTAAGACATAATGAATCCTCAGTAAAACACAAAGGCTTAGAAAATAGGTTGGCAAAATACATCTTAAGGGGACAGAAATTAGTGATTTAAACCTTTCAAACAATGTTGTCACTGCTGGTGGAAAGTAAACAAGTGGGTATAGCCATGTTCCAATCAAATATTATTTACAAACCAGTCAGGCTGTAATGTGTTAATCTTTTGCCTTAGACTGATTAAAGATCAAAAGTGAAAAATATTTTGTTTAGCGAATCAGAAAGTTACCAGTGATTTAGTTCAGTGGTGCCATGCCTGCCTTACAAGTGCAAGGTCCTGAGTGTGATCCCCGGTCCTAAAAAAAATGTTGCCTTTAATGCTACTCTGCCACTTCAGTACCACAGTGGGAAGTGATTAAAAATTATCACCACAAGAGATCAGGGCTGACAGTAGGGATAGGAGATGTATACACACATGATAAAGTGTGTTCTTAAAATGCAAATCACAGGATTTCTTTTATTTTGATGCTGGAGATAGAATTCTGGACCTTGTGCTTGCCAGGCAGGTACAGCACTGCTGAACTACATAGCCTGGGCCTAATCACAGGATCTTGACAGGAGGTATATGGGTAGACATTCTTTTGACAGTCATTGCTTTAACTGTGTGCATTTGGAAACTCATTTTCATATAATACAAATTGAATTAAACTATTACATTAAAATCCAAAGCTTAAATTTTCACTATTATATCTGACAAAATAACCTTACTGCAAGGAAGAAAGCTACTTCCAAATTTAGTTTCAGAAGAGTTATCATAGTAAACCACTATACAGAGACATACATAGGTATGAAGAACTCTTTCAAAAGCAGTCATCTGAGAACCAAGACCTGTCATGTAAAGGTACAAGATCCCAATGATGAATGCAACTGTATTGTATACCTAAAAAGTACTAAATAAACCCAATGAGAAAAAAAAAAAAAGCAGTCATCTTACCTGATTTGCTACTACTGCATCCTGTGGATCATCTGGTTCTGCAGCTGCCAATAATGCTTGCAATGACAATAATACTGTGCGGAGAGTCATTGCCGCTGCCCTAAATTTTAAAATAGGAAAAGATCCCACTTAAAAGGGTTCTGGATGGTAAAATCAAAGAGGATGTTTTCTGAATAAAACAATAACCTACTAGAGGGAAGGGGAAGTGGGAGGGGTATGGGAAAGGAAAGAAGGGAATGGAATAAACGAGAAAAGGCAAAAAAAGAAAGTCTTTGTAAATAGGGAGGATTGGAGGGGTTGAAAGGAGTGCAAGGAAATGGGGAAAAAATAAAAACCAAGATATATCATATAAAGGTACAAATCATCATACTGTATATCTAAAATGTACAAATAAACTTAATACTTTTTTGTTCTGTACTGTGCCCCACCCCCCTTACCAGGGATTAAATCCCAAGTATTGCATATACTAGGCAAGTACCCCAACAATGAGCTACATCATTTTCATAAAATGAAACTTTTTTTTTCCTTCTCTTTTTTTTGAGATTGAGTCTCATTACATTATTCAGGCTGGTCTCAGGCTCATGGCAATACTCCGGCCCCAGCCTCTTGGTGTTGGGATTACAGGCACATGCCACCATACCCGGCTTCTTTTCTATCTAGGGCCTGAAAGTAATTTTTGCCTCCAAGTCAGATATAGAATGATGAAGTAAACCTAGTTTATTCAAACTAGCTTTCTCTTTTGTCTTTTAGATTTTCCTATTTGAATTCTTTTTCCCCCCTGGTTCTGGAGACTGAAGCTATGGCTTTTGCACTAAGCTATATATATCCCCATCCCTTTTTTCCTTCGTTTTTGGTACAGGGGATCAAAGTCCGGACCTTGTGTTTTCAAGACAGATGGCTGCATCACTTAGCTAAATCCCTGACCCTCCCAACCCTTTTAAACATTTTGAGAAAAGTTTCAATAATTGAGTAGCCTAAGCCCAGCTCAGACTTGGGATTTTCTTGCCTTAGTCTCTCTAAATGCTGGGATTATAGGCATGTGTCATCACACCCAGCTCACTGACTTATTTTTATCCATTTCTCTAGATATAAAAAGTCTTATTAATAATAGCTTGCAAAACTTTCTTTTGATGGCAATGTAAAGACTATTAAGAATACTATTCAAACAAATGCGCTTGACTTTTAAGAATAGTTTGTAATTTTTCCATAACACTCGGAAATAGGATAAGCTTTCTGCTTAAATAACTTAAAACCAGAAGTGGTGGTGTACACCTATAATCCCAACACTCCAGCAAACAGGCAGGGGATCTAAAATCTGAGCCCAGGCTGGGCAATTTACTGAGACCTTGACTCAAAAAATTAAATCTTCCTTCTAAATGTATTCATAAATATGTAGCTTTACAAAGCAAACAGTTATATAAAATGATTTCTATCTAGGAAGGATGCTTTGCATTTGTGTTAAAAATCTTTCACCAATTAATACTGAAATATTTGTGAGGTGAACAAATGGTAAATTTTAAACAACAAAGGCTATTCTATATCAAAATAAAATCAGTACTGTATTCAGGTCTATATTTTCGTGTATTAGGAAAAAATTCCAGTATAAAAGTTCTTCAAAATGCTCTTGTGATAAACAAATTTTATCAATTTTTCCTTTAAAGAGTTACAGGACTTGGGGAAAAAAACTGCTGTGATGCTCAAAAATTTGGTGAAATGCTAAGTTAGCACTTAAAAATAGTATTTGTAAAGGACTTTTGCACAGCTATGCAGTTTTATGTAACTGAATGCCTAAATCTGAAACGGGGGAGAAATCAGAAACACTTTTTCTAGACCAAGGTGCTAAATTTCCTTAAAGGTTACACAAGTAATTTTCTTTTTTTTCTTTTTTTGGTCTTGGGATCAAACTCAGGATGTTGCACTTGCGAGGCAGGCGGCAGAACCACTGAGCTAAATTCCTGGCCACAGTAATTTTCAATGAGGAGTTATAACACAGTTAATAGCTGACATTTTCTTTAAGACCAGGTCACAACGTAAGTCAAATTCAGTGCTTACCCTTTTTTATTTTTGGAGACAGGGTATCACTATATAATTCAGTGGGCCTTAATCTCACTACAGCTGGCCTCAAACTGGTAGAGATCCTCCTGCCCCAACTGCCTTAGTTCTACGACTATGGAGATAGGGTCTCGCTGTGTAGTTCAGGTCTATTATACTCACTATGTAGCCCAGGCTGGTCTCTAACTCACGGTAATCCTCCTGCCTCAGCCTCCTGAGTCCTGAGTCCTGAGTCCTGAAACAAGTATTTACTAGCACACCAAGCCTGCTGAGTTTTCTGATACAGGTTCTTTCAATGCAGTTCAGAATGGCCCAGGACTTGCTATGTTAAGCCAGGGTTGCCTTAAACTCCTGATCTTCTTGCCTCAGCCTACTGAGTGCTGGAATTACAAGTGTGTACCACCCACGCCTAGTTTGAAATATCTGAAATGCTTTGTGAATAGTATTTTTTAGACGGAGGTTTGAACCCAGAGCCTTTGCAATGAACTACTTATTCAGCGTCTATTTTTTATTTACTTGTAGTTTTTTTGGGGGGGTACTGGGGATCAAACTCGGGTCCTTGCGCTTGCGAGGCAGGCCACCAAACCGCTGAGCTAAATCTCCCGCCCCTACTTGTAGTATTTTGAGAGGTCTTGCAGTGTAGCTCAGATTTCAGCAATTTTCCTGCCTAAGCCTCCCAAGTGCTCAGATTACAGGCATGCCTCACTACACCTGGCCCCTTTTCATTTTATTTTTTGTTTTTGGTATTGGGGATTGAACTCGGGGCCTTGAGCTTACGAAGCGGGTGCCGGAACCACTGAGCTAAATCCCCGGCCCTATTTTTCTTGAGACAGGGTTTTACTATGTAGTTCAGGCTGGACCTGAAGTCACTATGTAGCCCAGGATGGCCTTGATCTCAGACCAATCCTTGTGCCTCAGCCTCTCAAGTGCTGGGATTACAGGTGTGTGCCACCATACCTGGACCCCTTTTTAAATTTTTGGGACAGGATCTCATTATGTGGCAAAGTTGCCAAGGCTAGACTCAAAATTTATATGATACTTTTGCCTCAGCCTCCTAAAGGGCTGAGATTATAGACATGCACCACCATGCCCAGTTCATTACTCTATGAAATATCTGGCCAATTTCAAAGAGAATGTTTAAACAGATGACATAAAAAATTGTCCAATTATATCAGCAGAAAAGTGACTTAAATTATTTTTAAAAAGACAAAATATGACAGAAATGGAATATTTAACACTTAATCTGGCTACTTAGTACCCCGATGGAGCCCCTTCCCCCACCCGGAGATAAATCCCAGGGCCTTACACCTGCTAAGCCAAGTGCTCTACAATTAATATCCATATCTAGACCATCCAGACATTGGCGGCGCGGGGGGGGGGGTGCTTTGAGACTGGGACTATGTAGCTCAGGCCATCCTTGAACTTATTAGTAGCCAAGCCTGGCCTTGAACTCTTGGAAATCTTCCCGAGTCAGCCTCCCAAGTGCTGGGATTACAGGTGTGTGTCACTATGCCCCACTAGACTACACAGACTTTTAAAGCAGCCTAATTTTAAAATTTATGGCACTGGGATGGGAAATTGGCTCAGTGGTTCCACTGCCTGCCTTGCAAGCTCAAGAGCCCAAGTTTGATCCCTGCTACCCAAAAAACCCCCAAAACACTATGGCATTAATTTAAATAAAATCTTAAAGTTATAGAACTCTTTAAATAAATTATTGCTTTAAATAATAAAATTTCTTTCTTGGGGCTGGAGATTTAGCTCAATGGCACCTTGCCTGTCTCGCAAATGCAAGGTCCTGATTTCAATCTCTGGTATGAAAAAAAAATTCTTTCAATGAAATGTCCTTGAACAGTGAATAAAAAACCTCACTAAAATTATTAAACACACTCAGGTTATTTTACATTAAAATAAAACTATAGAGACATGTAAAATAAAAAAAAATTTAAGCCCGGATCACTAATATTATATAGTCAGCCTTACATAGCTCAACAAAGCAATAAACACATAAAAAATCTCGCAAAAGACTGAAATTGGACCATCACTTTACACTGTACAAAAAATTTAATTCAAGGGCCAGGGATTTGGCTTAGTGGTGCAGCCACCTCCCTTGCAAGCACAAAGTCCTGAGTTCAATCTCTGGTACAAAAAAAAAAAAAGGATCAAGACTTAAGTGCTAAAACTAGAAGGAAACATAGGTGACAAATTCCATGGGACTAGATTTGGCAATGATTTCTTGGTTATATAAAAAGTACAGGAAACAAATGAGGGAAAATGGACAACCACACTACATCAAAATTAAATCAACAGTTAAAATGCAATCTATGTAATGGGGAGAAAATATTTACAAATCATATATTTGACAAAGAACTAATAATGAACTGATATCTAGAATATGAACAACTCATTCATACAAGTCAACAATAAAACAAGCTTGATTTAAAAATGTTCAGAGCACCATTATTCACATTGGCCAAGAGAGGAAAGTAATATGCTTCTATCAATGCAGGAATGAGTAAATAAAATGTTTAACTTTTGCACACATATACAATGAATTATTATTTAGCCTTTAAAAGAATTTGAGGGGCCGGGGATTTAGCTCAGTGGCACCACACCTGCCTTGCAAGCACGATATCCTGAGTTTGATCCCGGGTACAACAAAACAAAGCAGATTTGGGAACTGAAGCTATGGAGTTCAGCAGCCAGGGTGCTTACTTACCATGCATGAGGCTCTGGATTCAAGCCCCAATACCCCCAAAAGAAATAATTTTTAAAAGGCTGAGTATGGTGCTGCATGCCTGTAATCTCAATACACTGGGAAGCTGAGGCAGGAACATAAAACTTGAGCTCAGCTGAACAATTTAGTGAAACTTTGTCTCCAAATAAAAAAATAAAAACAAGGCTGGAGACACAACTCAGTGTGAAGACACTGGGTTCACTTCCCAGAGGTGGTGGTGGGAGGAGAGTGCTAACATATACTACAATCCTGAAGAAACAAGTGTTAAAGTGAAATAAGACAGACATAAAATGGCAATTGTATGATTCCTCAGTAGACTTAGGCAGGAGGATCACTGCTAGTTTGAGGCCAGCCTGGGCCAGCCTAAAATAGCAAGACTGCCCCCCACCCCAAAAAAAGGAAAGGGGAGAGGGGAGAGGGAGAAAACCTGGGTCTGGGTTTCTGGGTTTTGTTTTTGAGGGGATGGTACAATAGGGATTGAATCCAGGGCCGTAACACCTTTTTAAATTCTGAGGCAAGATCTTATGAATCACTAAGTAGCCCAGTTTGGGCTCGAATTTACAATTCTCCTGCCTCAGCTTATGACTATGCTGGGATTATAGGCATGTACAACATGGCCCACCAGGAAGCTGTTTAACTGGAATAGTTTCAGTGCTGTAAAATGGAGAGCTCTGGACCCTGGATGCTAACAATACAATCTCATTCAACCATTATTTAACCCTACACTTTAAAACAATTAAGATGAACTGGGTTTTCTTCTCTCTTCCACAATCTCTTACACTCTGCCCTTTCAAATTAAGCCTGGTAGAATGGCTTTTGCAAAGAAGGTTGCAAGGACCATTCTGCCATCAACAATGTAGAGATCTAAGAACATACCAACAAAACATCCACTGGTAAGTCTCAAGAAGTGCGCCCTGTGGGCCACCAAAGAGTTCTACAAATTTGCTGTGAAAAGAGAGGAGTACTCCAGATGTGTTTAACATGTGCAACAAAGCTGCCTGGGCCAAGCCAGGTGTGGTGGCACACAGCTGTAATCCCAGCACTTTGACAATTTAAGGCAGTATGGCAGCCTGGCTTATGTAGTGAGTTCAAGGCCAGCCTGAACTACACAGTGAGATCTGGCCTCAAAAACAAACACAATAAATTTACAAACAATGTTGACGAGAACTGCTGTCAAAACTCAAAATCAAAAGGAACAAAGAAAAACTTTTGGTAACATAGTAAGATTTATGCCATTTGTTACCAAAACAACAAACAAAAACAAAAAAGGCCAGGAATAGCAGAGGCAAGAAAATCACAAGTTTTGAGTTCAGCCTGGGCAACTTAGATCTTGTCTTAAAATTTAAAAATGAGATGGATGTAGCTCAATGAGAAAACCCTGGGTTCAATCACCAGTAGTAAGGGGGTGTGGGGGTGGTTCCAATGGTGTCTTTGCTGTCAATCCCCTATCATCCCAGCTACTTGGGAGGCTGAGGCAGGAGGATCCCAAGTTCAAGCCAGCCTGGGTAATTTAGCTGGAACATCTCAAAATAAAAATATTTTAAAGGCGTGGGAAGGGCCAGGGATGTAACAGTGGTGCCGCACCTGCCTGGCAAATGCAAAATCCTGAACTCGAGGCGGGTTGGGGGGTGGGGTGGGAGTGCGCTCAGTGGCCAACCACTGACAGGTGTGCAGAGGACCCTGGATTCTACCCTCAGTAATGGAGGAAAAAAGTAATAAACTCTTCCCTGGAGGTTCCTAAGCTCATATCTTTTCATTCTCCATGTGCAGTGTCTTCCTATTGTGAAGACACAAACTACTATAGACTTCTAGGGTTACAACTCCAAGAATTAGATACTATCCATGCAGAAGACTCAAGCGAACTCTTCATAGTCGTAGGTGGGAATGTTTGTTAGAATATGGTTTTATTTGGTTCATACTCAATTCAATTTCAGAACTCTAAATGTGTTTGAGCTTTAGACTATAACATTTCTTGTAATAACAGCTACGTTGAAGCTCACCACAAAGGGGGGGGGGTTTAAATCACAAAAGGTGTCCACAGTATATTAGTGACATTTTTCCATTGGTAGCTGACAAAAATTCATTGAGTAAAATATTTTAAGCAAAACAAAACAAAAAAAGCCTTTTTGTTTCCATTTTTTTGGGGGTACCCAGGATCAAACTGGGGCCCTTATACTTGCAAGGCAGGAGGCAGAACCATTAAGCCAAATCCCTGGCCCTAAAAAAACTTTTTTAAAAGGGAGGTTTAAATATTGTTGGTGTTATGGTTTCTTTAAATGCCCCTTTAATTCTAATATTCTTTAAATTCTCAGAGGGGCTTTCCCCCCTTTTTACTTTTTCTGATTTGAGTCTTCACCTCCATTTAAATTATGCTTCCAACTTTGTTTGGTTTGTAAACTTGTCAGAAATAAGACCACTTTTTTTGTTTGTTTTGGTACCAGCGAAGAACTCGGGCCCTTGCACTTGCAAGGCAGGCAGCGAAACCACTGAGCCAAAACCCCGGCAAGACCATTGTTGATGTACCACAAAAGTATAAATGAATATTTTAAGGTCATAATCTTTCCTGTTGCCTGTGTGATTGCTACTGAAATGAATTAGGATGCAAGCTCTAGGAGACAGAAAAATGAAACCATGTTTTCCAGGAGAGTAGGCTTTCTCATTGTGTAACAAGTCGGTTCAGAACACTGGAATTTGATTCTATTCTGTTCTTCTGAGTTTCATTTTTCTTCTTCCTCACTCTTCACTAGCCCCTTCTCCCCCTCCCCACCATTGTAAAGGCACTTAACTCATCCAAGGATCCCTTGGTTTTATGAAATTTTTGTTTGCTGTAATGTCATGATTCCATTCATGTTTTTGTCTTACACTTCCGATTGGGCTATGTAATGCTCAGAGCTCTTGTATTTGGAAGTTGGAAGGGCTTGGACTTTGAAATAGTGTTTTGGTTTCACTGTTTTTATTTCTTTTTTCCTTTTTTTTTTAAATTACCAGGGATCAGACTCAGGACACTGAGCTTGTGAGGCAGGTGGCAGCACCACTGAGCTAAATCCCAAGCCTGTTGTTACTTCTTTCTTTTCTTTTCTTTTCTTTTCTTCCTTCTTTTATTTTTTTGGTACCGGGGATAGAACCTAGGTCCTTGTGCTTGCAAGACAGGCTGCAGCACCACTGAGCTAAATCCCCAGCCCGTTACTTCTTTAAACTAAAGCTGTATGAAGCTTGTGGATTAAACAATAAATTTGTAAGTTAAAAAAAAAATCAGAAACTAATATCCTAAAGATAAACATACTCCAAAGAATAGTTTGCTTTCAAAACTGAATGGAAATGATCCTGTGCTATAACTTTATATTCAGTTCCTAACAATCTCCAAAAGATTTTTTTCCCATGTAGTGATAGAGATCAAACACAGGGGCTCATGCATGATAGGTAAGCAGTCTACCACTGAGCTACACTCTCAGCCCAAATAATCTCCAAAAAAAGTTGTTATTCATCATGCTCAAAAATTGTCATAATAAAATGTTCTGTGGAATGTTTATAAAAACCACTGATATCAGCTGAATGAAAAGAAACAAATGCAAAATAAAAAATTTTTTTGGAACTGGGGATCAAACTCAGGATCTTTCAAGGCAGGCTTAACACCACTGATCTACATCCTCAGCCCACAAAAGCAAAATTTTAGGTATACTAAAATATTAAAACTTTTTATGTCTATTAAAGTAAATGCCAATAAGGCAGAAATATGAAATGTTAACTAATCAGTGGATGATATGCTTATCTTCATAAATTTACCTTCCCTTAATTAATTTTGGCCAATTCTCAAATCAATAGTTAATAAAAATGGCCAGGCATGGTGGTGCACACCTGTAATTCCAGCACTTGGGAGGGCAAGGCAGGAGGATCACTATGAGTTTGAGACCAACCTGGGATACATAGTGAGTTCCAGGGCAGTCACAACTACATAGTAAGACCCTGTCTCAAAAAAAAAAAAAAAAGTTAATAAAAATAAAATTAAAAAATAGATAATATAGCTGCTTAAAAATGAATCCACAAGGACTCAGTAGAACTATACCATGTAGAATAATCATGTGTAAATTGTGCTTTTGAGTAACTTTTCTCTTGATGACCTTAGAATGATAAACAATCCATGTTCATTTAAAATACTGAATGCTACTTGTAGAAAATTACAATCTATTAAGATACAAGTAGAGCAATATGCTGTACAGCCAAGTGGATTTTTACATATGTATACATCCATGTGAATACCACCTGCATCAAAATGTAGACAGACTGCCTGCCTGCCTGCCTGCCTTAATCTCATCCATCCCGTCCCGTCCCCAACCCAGTACTGGGTATCAAACTCAGGACCTTGCAAGGCAAGAATGGCACCACTGAGCTAAATCCCCGGCCCCTTATTCTTGGTTTTTTGATGCAGAGTCTCACTATGTAGTTCAGGCTGGCCTTGAACTTGCAGTGATTCTGCCTCATTCTCCCAAGCTGGAATTACAGGCATGTGCCATGACACCCAGCTAAAATGTACAGTATTTCAAGCATTAAAACACCTCACTCTTGTCTTCCTTCACAACTCCTGCCTATCCCAAGTACTGACCTAATACCATAAACTAGTTCTGGCACACTATGCATTTCATGAAAATGGATCATATACATCCTTGTATCTGGCTCTTGTGACTCCACAAGTCTGTGAAAGCACCCATATCATTTATGTCAATAGTATGCTCCACTTTGTCATTATGCAGTATTCCAATTTATAATTTTACCACAATTTATTTCCAAAGGTATGTATTAAGCAGCTGAACCACATTCCGATATGGCTATGTAGAACTAAATATGTTTACAAGTATACAGTGCTATCTAATTGAAATTTCAAGTTGTATTTGCTTGGTGAGTAATGATACATTACACAGCTTAATGACCAATTAGATAACCTGTTTGGCAAAATGCTTGTTCTACGAGTCTAGGGCCAGGCTGGGGAGAGACAAAGATTAATCAATTTATTATTTTCAAGCACATCTGTCCCAAATTACCTGATGTTTGTGAAACTCATTATTTCCAACAATCTTAGATTTCTGCATCAAATTCCAGTTCTGAAGCCTAAACACTGTCATTTAAACATGGATATGAAATTAACCTAAATTATATCTTAGTAGAAGAAAGAATGGAGATACATTACTCCTTGAACATCCAGTCTCACCTATTTCATCTGCTGTGTCTCTATCTTTTTATATTTCAGTTGTACGCAGATGAAGCACCACCACTGTCTTTCTTTCTATATATACACCAGAGTCTTGTAATTAGTTACAGGGAGATAATTATAAGTAATAGGACTACTGGCTTAACTCTGAACAAAAGGGGAAATCAGTCAGAAGTCTGAATCTGGAAGCTTTGTTTGAGGTGGGGGTAACGGTGTCATTCTACTTTGAAATTATCCCGAGTAGGGCAAAGTCAGGAGTAGAGAGGAAGTGGACTACTGCCACCACCCAAGCCAGATGGTGCACTCTGATCAGGGTACTATCAGTGTGGTAGATTAACTAATGGTAAACTTAGAACACCCAGATGAACTGACACAGCGTGGTTCTGGGCATGGAAGACCCACCTGAGAATTGCTGCCAACAGGATAATAAGAGAACTGGAAGGGAAGGCTGTACGCTGTTGATTTTCCTGGAGGAGTTTGCTATGGCTGGTTTTCCTGATACAAACGTAGCTGTTCTCATTGTCTAAGGAGCTCAAGTCCTTACTGTCACTGGAGATGGCTGCTGTTTTCTTCAGGGGAGCTCTGGTCTTTGCCTTGAGCTTTCTGGCTCCAGTGCAGAACCCTCAGCCTGGTGGCATACACCCTTCACCCTGCCAGGGAAGGCTTTCTAGCTTCTACCAGTGATCCTTAGGTCTTCCCAGTGCAGATTCTCATTGCAAACTTACAGGAAACATTGTTGTGTGCTCTAGGTCTCCCGCTGGACTTGTAGAAGGCTTTAGGCCTCTAGCTGGACTCGTCGGGGACATTGCTGTGGGATCTAGGCTCTAGGCAGAATTCCTTGGATCTCTAGGGCATACACAGATCTCTTGCAAACCCTGACTACAACAAGCAGTAAAGCTCCTGGTAAGATTTTGGAGGTATCACCAAAAGATTTACAAACAGTACAAGGTAGCAGAGAAAGGAAAAATATGAATCACGATGACATTTTGGTCTCAACAATGTCAAGGAGTTCAGTTTCTGTCATATTTGAGATGTTCATTAAGGAACTCAAATATAGATGCTAAGAGGCAGAAGGACGTGGGTGTGGAAGATAAATCAGTGAGTTATCAGTATGTAACGGGGAAATTATATGATCAGACGAGCTCACCAAGAATGCAAATAAAAAGGAGCAGAAGTACAAGACTTATCCCTTTCAAAAGTTGAAAAATCCAAAACAGACAGAAAGAACTAATTAGAAGTCTGGGAACAACCAGGAAGAAGAAAAGAACTGATGTCTCCTAGAAGTCAAGTAGAAAGAGTAGATCTCTACTTTGAAAAACATGCATTCAAGTAATTGATTCACAGAGCTATAGAAACAAACAAAACAGTGAGGACCAGGGCATGGTGGTATATCCCTGTAACCCCACCACTCTGGAGGCTGAGCAGAAGGACAGCCAGTTCAAAGCCAGCCTACACAGGGAGACTTTGCTTTAAAAACAAACAAAAAAAACAGGGCCAGGGATTTAGCTCAGTGGCACCATCCCTTCTCATAAGCACAAGGTGCTGAGTTCAATCCCTAGTACCGGGGAAAAACAAAACAAAACACGCTGAGGCCTACTAGTTTAATACATTGGCAGAAGTCATAGATCATAATGTGATAACCAGAGAAAATAATCTATTCCAATACAGATCAAGAAAAGAGATCATGGGCCAGGGATTTAGCTCAGTGGTTCCGCTGCCTGCATTGCAAGTGCAAGGTCCTGTGTTCAATCGCCAGTACCAAAACAACAACAGCACAAAAACCACTAGATCTCAAGAGATGAGCTATAGGATTTACTCAGATATGCTATTAGAATGGAAAAAGAAACCAAACAAGTAACTATGGTCTACTCATCCAGTCATTACATAAACCACATTACCTGTACACTAAATATCATCATTCCTGTTTCACCTTTTGCAGATGTCATTTTTTTCCTTTAAGAAATCAAACAAATGAGGCAGGTATGGTTGCACATGGTTGTAATCCCAGCACTCAGGAGGCTGAGGCAGGAGGATTGCCACAAGTTTGCGGCCAGTCTGGGCTACACAGTGAGTTCAAGGCCAGCCTGAACTACATAGTGAGGCCCTGTCTCAAAAAACAAAACAAAAACAAACAAAACTTCCCAAACCGTAGGTCAACATGGCAGTGCAGGCCTACAGGTCCAAGACTTTGGGAGGCTGAGGAAAGATAATAAATTTCACCCTAGCCTGGGCAACTCAGTAGACACCTAGTCTCAAAAAAGTAAAAAGCATTTGGGGATTTAGCTCAGTGCCAAAGTCTTCAGTTCAATCCCCAGTAGGAGGGACTATGAGTGCATGCGCAGTGGTGGTGGTGGTGGTGGTGTGACTGGGGATTCCAATACCAATATGTAATTTGTAGAAGACTAGATAGGTTAGGCCATTAAGTATTGTCTTTGCTCCATGTATCCTTTTTTTTTTGCAGTACTGGGGACTGAACTTAGGACCTTGTACTTGCAAGGTAGGTATGGGGCCACTTAAAAAAAATGTCATTCTAGTTTCTTTTGTCCTTCCTTCTCTTACAAAGGAGTAAAACTGAGGAAATGGTCCTAACATATATTCACTTAATATAATTTTATTGTTTTCTCCCGCTGATTTTTTTACCTTAGTTTTTCAATCTATAAAACCATGTGCTAAATAAATAAAATGTACCTTACGTACACTACCATCAGATTCATCATTAACTATGCTACCTACTTTAAGAGAATTACATCTCTTTGTGGACCTGAGTATTTACTTCATTTTACAAAAGAGCAAAAAGAACACAGACTAGCTAATTTGCATATGAGAACACAGCTAAACAAATGGAAGAGCAAGGATTTGAACCTGATGGCTAGTAGTAGGAACTCTTAACGCACTACACTTCTTCTAAGATCAAATCAGACAATGAAGTGAAACAAGTGCTGTGTAAATGAAGATACATTATCAGCTACAAAACCACTTCTTGGCACCAGGGAACTTTAGCCATGCTCAATGAACAGTTAAACAACGTCTAACAATTTTGTTGCTTACATCCAACTAGGTAGAATAAGATTACTTCAATACTTACTTTATTTCACACTTACAAAGTGCTTCCTGATATACTTACAATTTACAAAAAACAGAAACCACAGATAAAATCTAAGACTTTTTAAAATGTAAAAATAGCATCTGAGATTACTTAGTACATGTCTACTTAAGCACAGACTGTAATCTCAATCGTAACACATTTTCAATTATGCACTTACTTTATAAACTTGTTGACCAAAGTATATTTTCATGTTTTATGGAAATTATACATTTAACATTCTTATAATCTTGGTATTCCTATGAGCAAAGAGAGAAAGTGATTTCAAAATCTCTTACCATTGATCTTTCAGGATATCCAAACAAATAGCCCCTGTGACGGAACTAATATTAGGATGCCATATTTTAGTGATAAACCGGACCTAGAATATAAAGCATACTTGAGTTTTTAAGCAACAAAAGTAAAATGAAAAGTTTAAATAAAACTACAAGAAAATGAAATCCTCAGATGCTCAAGGTGAAGAGTGTAGGAAGCAAACCATTCACTGAGCCATATGTTGCTGTTGATATAAAGTCTTTTTAAGCATTTTAATAAATGTTGATCTTCAAAATACACCAACTAATTACATATTTTCAACTTACCTAGCATAATGCCACATGCTATGAGAAAATTTTTAAAAAGGCTAAAGTCCATTTGGGTAAAGAGTACATTAAAAAAAAAAAAAGTACATTAAATCAAACCACACAGTGGCACCTTTCTTATTGTAATTAGCATACAGAATAGGTTCCAAGGAAAAAAGCAAAATCAAGCAGGGAAAGACAAGAAACAAGTAGTTGCAATATTCCTAAATTTTTTGCCCAATTTTTTTTCTCAAATTTGTTTCTTGGACCCTCCAATAAATATTTGAAGACCTATAATTATGTGTCAGGCATTGAGAAGACACTGAAGCTTTGAATTTAAGAAATTCTGCTGAAATAAAATTGCTCGTTAGCAATATAGAACAAAATGCAAACTTCCAAAAACTGATAACAGACTCTATGTCTCTAATCACCTCCCTTGTCTAGTGTAGAAGAAAACAAGTGAAATAGCTTTCTCTATGAGACCACTATGAAATCTAGTTCACATGTTCTACTCACAAGCTTCTAGAGGACTATCACTGTTGTTGTTGTTATCATTTATTTATTGATTGATTGATTGATTGATTGATTGATTGTATCAGGATTTGAACTTGGGACCTTGTGCTTACAAAGCAGGCGGTGGTACCACTGAGCTAAATCCCCGGCCCTTATTATTATTTCTGATACATATAGTACTGTGGTACCTCCATTTATGAACCTAATTCTTTCCACAATTCTAGTAACAAATCAAACTGGACAAGAACCAAATCAAATTCAATGGCTAGGTTCAATGTTGACCTTATGGGGAAATTTGATTCAATTCTTGTCCAAACTGGTTTGTGACCAGAAATGTGGCAAGAATTAGTTCGTAAACTGAGGTGCAACTACTTTAGTGACCACCTGAGCACAGTCTCTTAATTTGTAATGGACTAGTTACCATGTACTAAATAATGTTCTACTTTACAAAAATTAACTCTTCACTATGTATTCCAAATATAACGTGTTTATGTCAAGAAGCCAAATAGCATCTACTTCCTCCTTTCCTTGTGATTTCTGTGGGTGTTAGGGGTGGTGCGGGGGATTGATCCAGGGAACTCTACCACAGAGCTACACTTCCAGTCCTTTTTACTTTATTATTTTGAGATAAGGGTAACTAAACTGACCAGGTGACACTTGAATGTGAGCTCCTCCTGCCTCAGTCTCTCAAGAAGCTGGGATTATAGGTGGGCACTACCATATCTAGCTCCTGTGACTTCCTATCTATACCATCACTATGCCCTTGCCACCTACTAACTTCTATTACTCAGTAACTCATAGTCGACATGAAAAACCAGTTACCAATGTCTTCAAAACACCTAAAACTAATGAACACTTTTCACTTCTTCATTCAAGCCTTGTTTGATCACTTTTCATTCTTTTTTGTTTGTTTTTGAGACAGGGTCTCATTATGTAGTTGAGACTGTCCTAGAACTCACTATGTAGCCCAGGCTGGTCTCAGACTCACAGTGATTCTCCTGCCTCAGCCTCTCGAGTGCTGGGATTACAGGCGTGCACGCACCACCATGCCCGGCTATCACTTTTTATTCTTAAAAATAAAAAAAGTTACTACTATCAATGATACTACTTCTTTCCATCCACAGAACCATCTCAAGGATCAGGATTTTTCACCTGTGTTACTAAAGTATCCTATTATCTTCCATTCTGTTCTCTCCTATCTATTCTCCACACTAAAACCAGAGAGACTTTTAAAACAAATGTGATTTGTGCCACTATTCTGCTTAAGGCCCTTTAATGACCTCTCAATTCCTTTTGTGTAGTTGGCTGAGGTATCCTCAAACTTTCAATCCTCTTGCCTCAGCTTCAGCTAGGATTACAGGTATCCACTACTGTGCCTGGTTTGGCCTAAATTCGTAAGTAGGCTGCAACCTACAGTTTAAATGTCAATTTACTCCTCTACCCCATATTCAACTGTCCTCCACCAAAAGTCACATTCAAATTTATTTTTTTGCCTCTGAGCCTTCATGGATGTTTATTTTATCAGGGATATTTATTCTCTTTGCCCTGGGCTAACTCCTACTTAACCTTTAAGTTTCAGCTTTTCTATCACTCCTTCCTTCCTTCCTTTTTTTTTTTTTTTGTTTTTTTTGTTTGTTTGTTTGTTTGTTTGTTTGTTGTGGTACCGGGGAACAAACTGGGGCCCTTGTGCTTGTGAGGCAGGCACTGGAACCACTGAGGTAAATCCCCAGCCCTTCTTTCTAACCTATTCCCACAGCACCCTACACTTTTCTCTATCATAACACTAACCACACTTCTATAACCTCTGCCTCTCTGGGTATGGCAAGAGCATGCCTATAATCCCAGCACTCAGGAGGCCGTGAGGCAGGAGTACTGCTGCTAGCAGGAGGCAAATCTGAACTATAGGACCAGGGATTTAGCTCAGTGACACCATGCCTGCCTTGCACACACAAGGTCCTGAGTTTGATCCTTGGTACAGGGAATTAAAAAAAAAAAGTAAAAATTTGCACTTCTCTATTAACACAGCATATACATCTTCATGGGCTGGGGATTTAGCTCAGTGACACCATCTGCCTAGCAAGTGCAGGGTCCTGAATTTGATCCCTGGTACCAAGAAAACCCAAAAAACAAACAAACAAAAAACAAACCACAAAACAAAAAAAAAAACCTGAACCATGTATCAAGACCCTATCTCAAAAATCCAACCCCTTTTAAATAAAAAAACATTTAAATCTACATGTGTACATGCACATGTATACATATATACAGAAATAAAGCATGACAAATTGCAATTTGCCACAACACACTTTCACTAAATCTTAGTATGACAACACATTGTTGTGCACTCTACTTTTATAGACCAGATTTATTATTGATTTCTTTATTAGATGTATCAATATACATGGTAGCTTTCTCAAATCACAAAGTGCCAAAAGTATATAATTTTTCCCCTGGCCCCTAAAAGTATGTAATTTTAAAGGTGAAAAATTAGTTTCCTTTAGATATTCCTAGAGAGCTATTAAAATCTATTTATAGGGCCAGGAATTTAGCTCAGTGGTGCCGCCACCTTCTTCACAAGTGCAAGGTCCCGAGTTTGATCCCCAGTACCCCCCAGAAACCTATTTATAAACTAAAATAACTGATAAACACACTTTAGAAGTCAAAATATTTTAAATTAAAATATTTCAATAACTATGCCTTTTAAGCCTTTACAGAGAAGGGGAGGAGATTTCTGCCTCATTTGTGTGGATTTACAGAAAAAGCACTCCATCTGTCATGCTTAACAGAGCATCCCCAGAATCTTAGCAGTGCCTTACACTGGACTATGTGTACTTACTACTGTGGCAAACCTGTTACTATTGAGATAATATATCTTTCAAAAACAGTCCAGGTCAAATAAGATACATAACAATATAAAAGTTAGGTACTACAACAAGTATCTCTCTCTCTCCCTCCCTCCCTCTCTCTCCCTCTCTCTCTCTTTTAGTTGGTACCTGGGATTGAACTTGGGACCCTGAACTTGGAAGGCAGGCATCGGAACCACTGAGCTCAATCCTTGACCCTAACAAGCATTTCTTCATGACAGATTTACCCACAAAATCTACATCTTAAAATTTACCATTCAATGAGTTCAATTCATAAGATACAAAATAACTACTGCTGTTAACTTGTTAAGTCAAGAATATCACAGCATTCTGTAACGTAGAACCTAGAATGATATTTTCAACAATACTACAAAATAAAATTTTAAATTACTACTGAAGATGTCAGAAAGTTTATAGCTCAGACGAGTGATCTGAAGATTTATGAACTGTTAAACTTGCCCCCACTACCCCGCCTTCATCCTGGGAATCAAACCCAGGGCCTAAGAGATGCCAGGCAAACACTCTACCAAGAGCTATACCCTCAACCCTGTACTGTATCATACTTTTTAAGAGTCTTCGCCACAGATACATTTGCAGAAGTACCAGGATGGAGGAGACTATTAGAGCAATTTCTATACTGTACTATCATCTACAGTTAAAAATAAATGTTGAAGACTGGGGACTTTTAGCTCAGTGGTTCTGCTGTCTGCCTCACAAGCACAAGGTCTGGAGCTCTATCCCCAGTACCAAAACAAACAAATAAATGCTGAATTTGCAGATGATCCAATAAAGAAATTAATGCTCAGGGGCTGAGAATGTAGCTCAGTCAGAGTGCTTGTCTGCAATGTGTGTGGTCCTGAATTTAACCCCCAGTGAGAGGGAGGAAGGAAGGAAGAGGGAAGAAGGGTCCTCTAGGAGGACACTCCATTAAGATGTCTAGGAGGATACTTTTAGAAGTGTGAGTAACTATCTTATGAGCAGTTTTGTGTGATCCTAACTCTCTTTATCTTCTATTTCTTTCTCCTTTATTCTTTATTACCAGGCTGGCCGTGAACCTGCAACAGTCCTCCTGGCCCTAACCTTCTGAGTTCTAGGGTTACAGGGGTGTGCCACCACACCTGGCTAAAGGTTTCTTTTGAGGTGATCAGTGATCAAAAATTAGATTGTGGTGATGGCTATACAACTCAGTGAATATACCAAAATTATGTATAACATAATAAAACATGTTTAAAATAAAATAGCATTTTCTTTTGTATAATAAGTGACTTTATAAAAAACTGGTTTAAAAAGCAGATAGGTAGAAATATTTATGTGGAATACTAAATGTTCTGGTGAAATGATTTACTTTGAAATCATGGTAAATCCTGTATTCATGCGGCAGCACATGTGGTGATGAAAATTAACAATGAATAAAACATTCTCAGTGCAATGAATGAGTTACATAGTTCAGTATGATCATTTCCTCATGAACACTATAAAGTTTCTTCCCTGAGAAACCCATCAATCCAACAAGTATTTAGAGTAAACTTTATGGAGATTTTTTTTCTTAAAGAACACTGTGAATACAACCAGTAAACAAACTTCCTAAAAGAAAAATTAAACATTTTAAAAATTTTTTGAGAATATTGACAGATCTTATCAAAAGTATGCCATAACAGCTGAGCATGGTGGCACACACCTACAATCCCAGCACTCGGGAGGCTGAGGCAAGAGAATTCCTGTGAGTTCCAACTACACCGTCCCAACACTACACAGTGAGATGCTGTCCAAAAAAAAGAAAGTATGCCATAATAATATTGGATAATATAATTGCCTAGAAGTATCAAATATGGATGTTTGTGAGGAATTAGATTTTTAAAAAAAATTTTTTTTGGTACCTGGGATTGAACTTGGGACCTTGTGCTTTTGAGGGAGGCAGCAGAACCACTGAGCTAAATCTCCGGCTCTTAGATTAAAATTTTTAAAACCATCTTTAATATAAATTGTGAATAAAATAGAGAACAATTTCAAATACTTAAAGCCTAGTGCAAAAAACTGTGTTCTTTAATACATTTTAAAATGCAGATTTATTTAATTGATTGATTGATTGATTGATTGATTGGAGACAGGGTCTCACTATGTAGTTCAGCCTGGTCTTGAACTCACTATATATTCCAGGTTGGTTACAAACACATGAATCCTCCTGCCTCAGCTTCCCAAGTACTGGGGTTACAAAAGTGAGTGCCATCACACCCAACTTTGATTCAGATTTTAACTCAGTGGATTTAGGTCTGAATTCTCTATCATGTGAGTAGATACTCATCTCTTCTTTTAAAAAATTCCCTTCTAGGGCTGGGAGTTTAGCTCAGTGGTGCTGTACCTGCCTCACAAGCACAAGGTCCTGAGTTTAGTACTGGGGGCAAATTTTCCCTCTTCAACAATTTTCTTCCACAAACTGGGTGTAGGGGCACAGGCCTGTATGTAATCCCAGCACTCAAGAGGTTAAGGCAGGAGGATTGCCTGGAGTTCCAGGCCAACCTGGGCTACAGAGTGAGCTCAAGGATAGCCTGAACTACAGACCAAGAACCTATCTCGGAAAGGAAAAGGAAAAGGAAAAGGAAAAGGAAAGGAAAAGAAAAGGGGCCAGGGATATACAGTGGTGCTGTGCCTGCATTGCAAGTACAAGGTCATGAGTTCTTTCCACACAGATAACCACCCCTCGTTCTCACTTCTCACAAAACATCAGCAGTCTACTTTCATACCATTGGATACAACTGAAAACTTTATCATTTATTCCATGTTCCTCAGAGTCCCATGATACAAAAAATTGTTGAAAGTATTTGGGGGGCTCTGCAGTCCTTGTCTATTCCCCTGATTAAATTTGGGGATAGAGACAAGCATCTCTTTCTTTAATCCCACATAGACTACCTGGGATTGTGGCCCTAAAGATTCTGAAATGAACTAAGGAGGTGCAGGAACTCATCCATAGCCACACCACACATGTAGATCAGATCAACTGTGACATCACTGACAAACAGTATCACACAGAATACACAAAATAAAAGGAACATTAGTACAAATATCTTACTAAGTTTTACGTAATTAATAGTTGGTATAATATTTTTAACAAAGCAGAGATACACTCTCATGAAACACCTTCATGGTTATTAGGGTTATACACTTCCTTGTAACTAATAACAGCAGTCATATAGGAGGCATGCTGAAGAATGCAAACCTTTAAAATGCATAAACGGGTTTAATAAGTCAGATACGGTGGCATATGCCTGTAATCCCAGCTGCTTGGGAGGCTGAGACAGGAGGATTGCCAAGTTGGAGGCCAGCGCAGACAATTTAGCAAGACTCCATCTCAAAATAAAATTTAAAATGGCTGGTGATATAGTTCAATGGGGATAGATCTCTTGTCTAGCCTGGGAGGGACTGGTTTCAAATCCCACCACCACCACCACCACTTGGTTTCATAATGTAATATTCTTGGGGCACTCAGGATTAAACCCAGGGCCCTTTACACTGAGCTACACCCCCAATCTGCTTTTTATTTTGAGACCCAGTCTCACCAAGTTCCTAAGCAGCCCAGACTGGGCTTGAACTTGAGATCTTCCTGTGCCATCCTCCCAGAGTTCTGGGTTTATAGGCCTGTGCTACCAGGCTATGCTGAGTTTCAGTCTTGGGACTAGAACTTCCTTTAGAATTGTTTTTCTTTTCTCAAACTCGGATCCTTGTGCTTGCAAGGCAGGTGGTAGAATCACTGAGATAAATCCTCAGCCCTCCTTATAGAAATGTTAAATCACATCTACTATGAAGTAAGAGCTGCATTATTTCTTGAATTAATTTGTGTGTGAAATATAGGGTGTACCCTGTAGGAAAAGTTAGGATACTAATAATGGTTTTCCAGTATAGTTAGGAATTGTTAGTTTCATTCCAGTCTGGTCACATTTAGTATCTTCAGTAGTATTAGAATTATTATCAGTTAAGTGTTCTAGTAATAAAAACCATATTTTATCTGTTTTGTAGTCTGAGTCAAATATGATTCGAATAGGTCATGCTAAGTATCATATTGCTACTTGCTTTTTTGTTTTTTTTGAGACAGGGTCTCACTATGCAGTTGAGACTGACCTGGAACTCACTATGCAACCCAGGCTGGTCTGAACTCACAGTGCTCCTCCTGCCTCAGCCTCCCGAGTGCTGGAATTACAGGCGTGTGCCACCACGCCCAGCTAGTACCTTCTTCATTTTTAATAAATAATATTCCATGGCATGGATATACTACATTTTTTATCCATTTGTCAGATACTGAACTTTTGTGTCTTCCACTTTTTGGCTATTATGGATCCTGTTCTAGTTGTTTTTTTTGTTTTGTGTGGTTTGGTTTGGCACCGGGGATCATCTTGTTGTTTTTTGAGACAGGGTCTCACTGCATAGATCAGGTTGGTCTTGAACTCACTACATATCGCAGACTGACTTCAAACTTGCTGGGACTACAAGTGTGTTGCACCACCCTCAGCTTCAATAAGTTCTTTACATAGGTTAATGCCTTTAATATTTATACTCTGAGGAGAGGATTTTAAAAACAAATGAGAACCATCAGGCACGGTGGCTCACGTCTGTAATCCCAGCACTTGGGAGGCAGGACTGTTGGGAGTTGAAGGCCAACCTGAATTACAAAGTGAGACCCTGTCTCAAAAAACAAACAAACAAACAAACAAACAAAAAAGCCAGGCATGGTGTATGCCTATAATCCCAGCACTCGGGAGGCTGAGGCAGAAGGATTGCTGCGAGTTTGAGACCAGCCTGGGCTACACAGTGAGTTCCAGAGCAATCTGAACTACATAGTGAGACCCTGTCTCAAATATACCCCCAAAAAAGAGGCTGTCTCAAGCAAACAAGTGAGAGTGAGACACTGTCTCAAAACCAAAAACAAAACATGAGAAACTAAAGCATGGAGAAATTAGGTAAACATATCTAAAATCATAGGCAGTTAAATAAATGCAAGCAGCAAGATTTGAACCCCGGTTAATTATTTTGGTCAAGTCAAATTCACAGTCTCAGAGACATTCACTTCCTTCCCTACCAGGGATGGAAAAACAGCCCAGTGACTTAACAAATCAGCTAGTGCAGCCTTATACAATGTAGGTTCTACTTAATCACCAAAATTTAGCTCCTCTTGTTTATTAGAGCTGTAACAAATACAATTTTTTTTCAGGGGGGGAAAAAAAGCAAAAACAATAATAAAAAAGTCTCAAGAAAGACATACAACATTCAGCATAAACCAGGAACAGGTGTTATTATAATTACTTAATAATAAAAATATAGTGCTTTTCCTCTAGAGCTTTTTCTTCCTTCTGTTTTTCTGTTTAAAAAAAAAAAGAAAGCTGGGCACAGTGGTATGCACCTATAAATTCCCAGGAGGCTGAGGTAGGAATATCACTTAAACCAAGGAGTTTGAGACCAGACTGGGCAATGAAGTGAGGCCCTGTTTTAAAAGCAAACAGACAGAGATTTAGCTTGGAGATTTAGCTCAGTGGCACCACACCTAACTGGCAAACATAAGGTCTTGAGTTTGATCCCCAGTCAAACAAACAGAAAAAAGTCCAAATGTCCACCGACAGACAAACAAAATGTGATACACATGCAATGTGTTCAGCCATTAAAAGGAAGGAAATTCTAACACATGCATGGATATACCATGACATTCTGCTAAGTAAAATAAACCAGACATAGCTGGGCGAGGTGGCACACGCCTGTGATCCCAGCACTCGGGAGACTGAGGTAGGAGGATTGCTGTGAGTTCAAGACCATCCTGGGCCACATAGGGAGTTCCAGGTCAGTCTTAACTACACAGTGAGACCCTGTCTCAAAAAATCAAAAAAATGCCAGGTGTGGTGGTGCACACATGCCTGTAATCCCAGCACTTGGGAGGCTGAGGCAGGAGGATCACTGTGAGTTTGAGACTAGCCTGGGCTACATAGTGAGTTCCAGGTCAGTCTCAACTACGTAGTGAGACCCTGTCTCAAAAAACAAAAAACAATACAAAAAAACAAAAAAAACCAAAAAACCGCTGAGAGGAACAGAATTAGGTGATACTGTTAGACAGTTGCAGTTAAAGATGAAAAGGTTTTGGAGAGAAATGGTGGTGAAGGTTGCACGAAAAGTAAGTGTATTTAATGCTGGTGAATACATTTAAAATTGGTTAGAATGATGAATTTTGTCAAGTATATTTTACTACAATTACAAAAAAACACAATCAGGTTAATTAGAAAATAGATGTATGTACATAAGGAAACAAAATAATAGGCATTCTATTCTGGTAAGTGATCTAAACTTATCCTGGAACCTCTATTATAATAGTTTTTCAAAAAGTAAACAACCAACAGGTTGAGCAAATGAATTTCTGAACATTGTGATTGATTGTAATAATATGCTCAAGGACAGCATTCTATCAAGAAACTATAGACAATAATAAGGAGCAAAAAAGCTAGTAAAAGATACATGTACAAAACACATGAATTGGTACTGAATAGCACTACATAAAATGTATAAAACAAAACAGTAGTGAAAAAGAGAAGAGAAATGTTTGATGAGCACAGATTACTGAAGAGAGATGATGCTTGATGCTTTACCCAGACCTTAAAAGAAAATGAGAACTTCAAATTAAGGATAAAAACTTCAAATAACACATATGAGAAACCAACAGAAAGAAAGGTGAGAAAGAATAAACATCATCTACAAACAGCAAACAATATAGCTGGGAAAATGAGACCCTTGTTGTGGGTGGAAATGGCAGAAGATTAGGGTGGAAAAGAAAACGGAGGTCAGGTTGTAGGAGGTTTTAAATGCCAAGCTAAGGTATTTATATTTTAACAGAAAAAGAAAAGGGTAACCAAAAATGTCCCTGAGGAAGATTTATGAGTGTGAAGAATGAGTGAGAATGGCAAAGATGGTAGGTTAATTAAGTAACAGACAAAACAGGGAAGTAATAAAGTTGAAGGCCTAAACTAAAGTAGTGACTAATGTAGAGACAGACATAAAGGAAATGGCTCAGTTAAAAAAGTTTAGATTTTCGTCCCGCTGTTAGAAAGTCCTCTTAGAGGGAGCCCATTTCCTCAACAGCAACTACAGCTGCAATTACTTGCTCATTATTTTTTTCCTCCTACAATATGAGCTCTATGACAGCAGCAATAGTGTAAATCTTGCCACTATATTCACTGGCACACAGTATTAAGTAATTTTTTTGAATCAATGTAGAATACACTCTTCCTTATTACACATACTCTTTTGAGGCAAGTAAGAACCTCACTCTAAATGTGGGAAGTCTGCGTGTTTTCCCAGACTTAGTATTTGAGTCATTATCCGATGCATATACTATAGTAAAATAGAGCCATTTCTGGCTGCATTTAAGTACATTTGTTTTTCACTTTAATTTGAGAAGCAAGCAATTTGCCACTGCCTGAATTCTTGTCCACATTAAGTTTACACACAATAAAAAATTCATACAACTATAACTTTAAAAAGCACTAAAATATACATTAGGTAAGCCAAAATATATAAAATAATTTTAAACATCAAATATTTGAAAAGTTCACGCACAAAATAGGTTTACAATACCTTAGGGGGGTTAAATGGATATGTTTCTGGTATTTTGATCTCTAGTTGATATCTTCCTCCTAGAAAATGGAGAAAACATAGTAAAGAATATTGCTCAAGTACATGAAGCTGAGTATAATATACTGATAGAACTTTTCCAAAACATGTGATTTTATATAACCAAAAGCCCTAACTTTTAATTTATTCTTTAAGTATACAGAATACCTATTTCATAAACTATACTATTGTATCAGTCATAGGGCTAGACACACATGAATGGATAAATCCATCATCTATTGCCAAATATTTCATTAGGACAATTAACTAGTAGTACAGGTTCTGTTCCCTTTTGTTTCCTCTAGTCCACCTGGACTAGATTGCTCAAGAACAGGAAAAATGGAAGGATAAGAATGAAAATAAAAAAGCAGGATGACAAAAAAGAATAACAAAGGATACAAATTATGCCACAAACTGAAGAATCTATTTCTATTTGGTTCTCTCACATTTAAAACATTTAGGGGCCGGGGACTTAGCTCAGTGGTTCCACCACCTGCCTTGCAAGCGCAAGGACCTGAGTTCGATCCCCGGTACCAAAACAAACAAACAAACAAATAAACAAATAAATAAAACAAAATATTTCAATCTTTTAACTTGTGCTCTAAGTTAATCAACATTTTTATTAAAAATTTTAAAACATGTACCAATAAACTCAATAAAAAGAAAAAAATTTTTAAACAAAATAGAACAACAGGCATAAAGAAAAAAATTATTTCCTTTCTTTAAATTGGTATACAGAATGCGCACATTACAAATAAAAGTTTTAACCAGTAAAACTCTATAGAAAGGCAACATTCTATTTCATTTTGAAATTATCTTGAGCAACCAGCAGCTAAGAACAGACATTAGAAAAAGCTTATCTAGTTTTCCACAACTGAGGTATTTAAGAGGAGAGCAAATGCTTTTTAAGAAACTTAAGGGGAAGATGTGAACGAACTGAGAGGCTTGATTAGACTCCTAACTCTTAAGGAATTTTCCAATTCTAAGATTTCATGACCCACTAACTTAGAATACTCACTATTATAAAACACAGCAAATAAAACTGTGCTCCTGAAATACATATGGAATTATAGGAATTTGCTTCATATATAATAATTAGGGACGGATTAAAGACTGGCCATGAGTTATTAAAGCTGGCTAAATATGCAAAGGTTTCATTATACTATTACTCCATATATATCTTAAAATTTTCATAAGAAAAAGTAAAATCTGTGCTGCTAATATCAAAATTTAATACACTGGGTGGATATGATAGTGCAATTCTATAATTCTGGCATTCTGGGAGGCTGAGTCAAGAGGATTATTAAATCCAAGCTCAGCCTGGACAACTTAACAAAACCAAAACCAAACAAACAAACAAACAAACCCAAAAGCTGGGGATGTAGCTCCGTACAAAGGCCTTGGGATCAAACCCTGATAACTTGGGTGGCGGGGAGAGACTTTCCCTAATATGTCCTGGATTCTTTCAGATCCACCTCCTCCATTGTTATTAATGGACAACTATGGATTTGGGAAAAAAATAAACAAGCATTTCACTTGTTACCATTTTTATTCAGAAGTGCTCTAGTTTTATTCTCTTCAAATTATTTTCAATACAGTACCCTCTATTAAATGATGCTTAAATTGAACTAGATGCCTAAATTATAGACTATGGTAGCAGTGACATATAAAGCAAAGCAGCCAAAACAAAAGGTAAAAAATGGCAGATAATAGAAGAATATCTATCTAAGTATATTTAATAAATACAGAAATACTATTAATTGCTAGATTTAAATACAGTTATAAATAGGGGTACACACCTGGAATTTCAGCCCTGAGGGAGGCTGGGGCAGAGGATCACAAGTTCCAGTTCCACCTGGGTAACTTACTGTGAACCTGTCTCAAACTTAAAACTTAACCATACAAAATTCTTCTCCTTTTGGGGCAGTGTTAGGGATTGGACCCAGGCTCTTTGCAACAAGCTTTATCTCTAGCCATTCTTTTAATTTTTATCTTGAAATAGGTTATCACTAAACTGCTAAGTTATTCAGGCTGAGTTTGAACTTGAGATCCTGCTGCCTCAGGCTCCTGGAATGCTGGAAACATGCCTGTCTTGTTCTTTCTTCTTAAATATCCAAAACAATCTTTTAGTTACAGTATGAGAACCCAGACATATTATATAAGCACTGCTGGGCCCTAGAGTCCATAAAACCTTACTTCTACTCCATGTTATATATGTTCTATCTTGCATTATTCCCAGACAAGTATCAATATATAACCACTATAGCATTAATGGTAACATTCATGTGTTGCTCAATGACAGGATGTGTTCTGAGAAATGCCCCATTAGGATGTCTTCTTTGTTCAAATATCATAGAATATACTTATACAAACTAGGACAGCTATGATGTCACTAGGCAACAATAA
>NW_022900947.1:30598676-30613860 GCF_012274545.1 Fukomys damarensis | reverse complement strand
TTTTTTTTTTTTTTTTTTTTTTTTTTTTGGTACCAGGGATTGAACTTGGGTCCTTGTGCTTGCTAGGCAGGTGGTGGAACCACTGAGCTAAATCCCCAGCCCTAGGCAACAAATATCTTAAAAAGGACCACTGTGATACAAGTTTGTCACTGGCCAAAATGTTAGTGACTGTATTTGATCAGCGTAAAACTACTAAAGTATGTTTGTAAAATATGTATGTATAGTGAGACAGTCTCACTGTACCCAAGCTGACCCTGAAATCCGGGGACCAAGTCAACCTCTTGCCTCAGCTTCCCAAACAGCTAGGATTACAAGTGTATATAACTGCAGCTGGCTCAAAAACAGTTTTCAGAATTAAAAATTCAAAAGGTCTCAATTTAATCCAAAGGGGTGATAGGATACAGGTAAGAATTTCTGAACTATCAACTATGTTTCTGCCAGGTGTGATAGCACACACCTGTGATACCAGCACTGGGGAGGTTAAGGCATGAGGAGTGATGCAAGTTCGAGACTAGCTTGGGCTACACAGTGAGTTTTTTGTTTGTTTGTTTTTTTGAGACAGGATCTCACTACGTAGTTCAGACTGACCTGAAACTCACTATGCAGCCCAGGCTGGTCTCAAACTACAGTGATCTTCTTGCCTCAGCCTCCTGAGTACTGGAATTACAGGCATGCACCACCATGCCCAGCTTACACAGTGAATTATATAGCACTATATAATGAAACCTTAGCTTAAACACACACACACACACACACACACACACACACACACACAGTTTTTACAAAATGGGGGGAGGGGCCTTTTAGGAAGACAGACTCAAGAACTGTTCCTGGACTGTTTCATTGACACTGAGTTGTTTAGGCAAAAGATTAAAAAAAAAAAAGTTAAGAAAACTGAGTTGAAAAAAAAAAGAAAGAAAACTAAGTTAAACCAGGTGTGGTGATGCACGCCTGTAATCCTAGCACTTGGGAGGCTGAGGCATGAGGACTGCTATGAGTTGGAGACCATCCTGGGCTACACAGTGAGTTGTAGGTCAGTCTCAACTACATAGTGAGACCCTGCTTCAAAAAAAACAAAAAGAAAACTGAGTTAAGTAACACGGTGATGTGACAATTTTTCCATTGGTAATGCTACTTCTTGAACTGGGGGTGTAGGGTAGAGGTGGGGCCTAGGGACTGAACCCAGAGCCTCTGCACTGAACTACATCCCAATCCTTTATTTTTATTTTTCTGGTACTGGAAATCAAATTAGGGGCCTCACATTAGCCAAACCACACACTGTACACCACTAAGCTACATTCCCAGCCCACCAAGTCATTTATGGGGGGTGCTGCGAATGAAACACAAGTACAGCGACAGTGAGCTAAATCCCCAGTCCTTTATTTTTAAAAGGGTCTAAGTCATGAAATTGCTCAAGCCGAGCTCAAACTTAAAGTCCTGTCTGTCTTTTTTTTGGTATCAGGGATCAAACTCAGGACAGACACCTTTGCAAGGCAGGTGGTGGCACCTCTGAGCTAAACCCTGGCTCTCTCAGTCTTTCAAAGCACTGAGATTACAGGTGTGTGCCACCATCCGCAGCTTTAATCTGTTTTTAACTATGTAAAATGGTTTTGTCATTACTCAGTAGTAGTTACAGATTAACCTTCCACACAAAAACTTTTTGCTTTAGACTAGAAAAGCAAAAAAACCCAAACTGGCTAGGACATAGCTTGGTGACAAAGTGCTTGCCTAGCACGTGTGAGGCCCTGAGTTCAATCCTTGGGAGGGCAAGGGGGTGTTGGGTTTACGATGGCAACAACACAAGCAAGATTCCTGCAATAAATACCACCATGATTTATCTATGTTCATATTTCAAAGAAAAAAGTTTATGTCCTTAAATGGTGCTTTTCCTAAGCAAAATAAACACTGCAAAATTTTGATTAAAAACTAACAGAACTTAAGATCAAGCACATAACTCAGAAAACATCAAAACTAATCTTATCCAAGTATTTATTTAAAAATAGCTAAAATAAGCACTTAAAATATGCAACCTTATTTCTATCTAACCAATAAGGAACATGGCATATTTATATTGTAATTACTCTACAAATAAATGTATACTATGCAACTTTTTTAAAGGAGTTGCTAATAGAAGAGTTCTTTATATACTTAGCTCAGGAAACAACTTTTTGTTGAAAAATTTGCTTGGAAGAGCTCTAAAATGATAATGCTATTGCCCCACTGTCTTTTAAAAATACATCTTAGCTGGGCATGGTGGCATAAGCCTATAATCCCAGAACTTGGGAGGCTGAAGCAGGAGGATCGCTGTGAGTTTGAGACCAGCCTGGGCTACATAGTGAGTTCCAAGTCAGTCCCAACTACATAGTGAGACCCTATCTCAAAAACAACAACAAACTTAAAAACTACTTCAAGAAAAACTTTAATTTTTATAAAGTAACTGGCAGTGTCATCCATAGTAAAGGACTGTCATAAGGACTAAGGACTAAATTAAATGGTATCCATAAAAGCATCCAGACCATGCTAAAGACATTCTAGGGTTTTCACATTTTTGAATGAAAACAAAATATTGAAGATACTAGATTTTTTTTCCTGCAAATTTTTGGGTAACTATTCATTACAATTCTGTAATTCTAGAGAACCGCCACATCTAATATCACTTCCAATATTATCTTAATTTTGGTTTACACAAAAGTAGAAATTATTAAAAGCATTGGCTTTTAGATCAAAGGCTATTTAACAGGACTCAAACCCTAGCTATGCCACTTATATGTTTGACTCTAGATAAAGTTACTTAACTCCTCTGAGCTTAAATTTCCTCACCTATGAAACAATAATTATACTTACCTCATAAGATGTGTAGTAAAGAGTGAATGAGAAAATAGTAATGCTCTTATAAGTAAAAGCTACCACACATTTTTCTTCTTTCTTTTTGGTACCGGGGATAGAACTCAAGACTATGCCCTGAGAAGCAGGCAGTAGCACCACTGAGCTAAATCCCCGGCCCTATTTGTGTTTTCTATTAAATAAATATTTGATATATTTGAGTACCTATTATATGCAAGAACCTTGGTTATGCTATAAAAACCCAAATGTACAATAATTTTCATTTAAGCATAATGAGAAATTAAAAAGTTACAAAGCTTCTTTCTGTATCTCACCCTCAATTCCATGGTGTTAAGTAGCTACATATTTTTAATTTGTGAACATGAAATTCAGCAAAGCTGCCTCCTTTCTTTAATATATGTCTTAAAATGATCATTCAATGCTTTACTAAGAAAATCAAATATATGGATTACAGCCTGTATGAAGATATGTGAGTGAATGAAGTGGCATAAGACAAATAAGAAGGGAGCTTTAAAACACAAACAACAGTCAGAAATTTAAGGCAAGGATTGTTAAAAATACCATATGAAGGTTGAGTCTGTATAAGTTAGAGACTTGACATTCTATGTTTTATTCTGTTAAATTTCTAACCTATATGGTCTATAACTTGACTGTGCCGTAATCTGTTTTGGGGAAAGAAAAATATTAGCTAAAATTCAATAAGATCAGAGTAGGTAAGTGTCTAAATATATTATTTTTTAAATTGCTGTATATCTTAAGCCAAATATGAAGTTGTCGTCCATATAATTTACAGATGCTCAAGATTATTTTGACTTAATGTTTCAGACAAGTTCTAATACGCACAATATTTTGATACAGAAAAAAGTACTTGCCTTCATATGGTGTGTCTGGAGGTCCTGCTATTTCTCCTCTTAATTCTGTAAAATTCTCATCTACAAGATCTACTTTAATTTGATTTTTGCTCGTCTTAAAAATAAACAGAAAATAAATGTTAGTTATGTCAGCAGGAAAAAAAGCCTATTTTAAAATATTACCTAGTAAAATTTTTGAAGCCCCCTCTTTCATACATTTGCTTATCTGCTCTAGAAAAATAAGTCTGTTATTCTAGGACTTAATTAGCCAGTTTTAAGAATATTTAAAATAAAGAAATTAAGAAATTTTAACTTCAATGTTTTTAATGAAATAATACCACTGTAAACAGTACAATGGCTTGTTGACTTTATAGGAATGTTATTAGAGAAAACTAGTACTCATTTTATGTTGGTCAACTCCATGTATGTTAAGCCAAAGTGATACACAAAAGTAATAAAGTATCGCTGAACAATGAGATATGGACGGAACCCAAGTAGCTTGGGTTCCGTCCATATCAATAGAAATTCATGGTCATTAAAAGCCATTTAGGCCATAAGCTTTCACTCGAACAAATCATAACTCTAAATGTTTAGGGTAACTGATTGAAATACTACATCACCCACTAGGATGGCAAAAGCTCTAGGCAGATCTAATTAATTTTCCCTTCTATCTATGGCACTTCCCAAAGCCTAAAGGCCTGATGAGGCTCTTCTAATGTCTTTTTTTTCTGCTTAGATAGCTTCAATGGCAACCACCCACTTTCTCAAACATATTTTAGTTTTACCTACATCTACTTCTTTTGTGCTTAATGCTTCTAAAAGTACTTGCAATATTTATAATACCCCTTTTAACCTTTTAATCCTAGGACAGTCCATTCAAGAGTTCTGGTACCTTAAACAATTTTAAAACTTAATCAGTAGCATAAATTATGTTCTTACTTCTTGTAAGGATTCCATATTTCTACTCAACTGACACAAAACATCTATCTTTATGAAAGAATACGTTGTAGAAAACTTCAACAGTAAACATTTTGGCTTTTAATACCATCTTCTTAAACTTGCTTACTGGCTGAAAACAATGTAAAAACAATGATCTTAACCCAATGATGAATGTCATCACATTGTGCACCAAAAATGTACCAATAAACTTAGTGGAGACAGGAAACAAAACAAAACAAAACAAAACAAAACAAAACAAAACAAAACAAAAACAAAACGGTCTTAAGGGCTGGGGATTAAACTCAATGGTGCCTGGCAAGCAGGAAGGGAGGGAGGGAGTCAGAGAGAGTAAGAAAGAGGGAAAGCAAGCAAGCAAGCAAGCAATCTTAAAATCTTTGACTTCTGGGGACAGGCTTAGTAGAGCATGCCTATAATCGTAGCACTCCAGAGGCTAAGGTAGGTGGATCACTTCAAATTGCAGGCCAGTATGGACTAAATATTGAGTTTAATCCCAACCTGAACTACATAGTGGGCCCATCTTAAAAAAAAAAAAAAAATCAAAAGGAAAAAAAATAAAAATGAAGTCATAAGTATTAACTGCAGACTTCTGTATCACCTTCCCAAGATTTCTAAATAAAACAAGTATAATTAGATCATGCACATCACCTTCGCTTTCCAAGATCTCTACAGCTTTCCAATCTCTCTTCTAAAAAGCAGTTAAGTAACTAACGTTAGGATACTAAGAACCTGATTAGACAAAATTTTGGTGCAGAAAAGACAAAGATTAGAAAAGTTTTCTGGAACTGCTACAAATTTGTTAGTAAAAAGCTAAATTAGCAATTTTTATATTTCTGCCCTATTTCTAGTTATATCACCCCAAAATTATAATTCAGAGAAAAACTGATCCTGTTTACTCTGAAGAACATATTAGTGTATGAAAAATTTACCGAATCAGCTCAAGAAAAATATCATTACTATGATAATGCCATTAATAAAAAAGCAGGCTACAGTGGTTTAGATCGAGTCACTATCTGCAGGTAACAAGAAAAGAAGAAAATGGCAAGTTAAACACAAGGATTTTTCACAGGTCAATTTTTCTATCAAGCAACAATTATAATTTAATTTAATCACCTAAAACTCCAATCTTACTGCCTTCACAAACTAACTTAAAAAACCAGCTTAGGACTCACAACAGCCAGATTCTAGCATTGGACTTATTCCAGCACTGTCACATTGGAGCCTAACCTGAGCAACAAGTGAGATACTGTCACTTAACTGTGGTGTTAATTCACATATGTCACTTAACATCTAATCAGTGTTATTACTGAGCATACTTATCTCAGAATTAAATGCGTATTCTATACAGGAGTTATATAACCTTTGCCTAACATCACTATAAAACCTTTGATTTCAAAGCACTATTTTATAAACTTATTTCACAGTTCCACTGCCAAGGAAAGTTAATTTCCAAAAATAAATGAAACAACGTTATTCACTTTAATGACTGTGACACACTAAGGAGGCTGAAGTTTTTGGGTGAACTCTTGAAGAATTGTGTTATGGCACTTTTGGTGAAGATAATTCAAAGCTGGTTTTTTCCTAGACTTTCTTCTAAATCAGCAAATTCTACTAGTCTTGTCTATTCTGACACTCCTTTGGGTCACAAAGTATTTCTATTTCATAAATGCAAGAGAATAGAAGTTGTATCTCCTAATAATTTTTACATGAACTATTTTATTAATATATAACAAACAGCTGAGTACAGTGGCACACCTACAATCCTAGCTACTCAAGAGGCTGAGGCAGGAAGACTCGAAGTTTGAACCGTTATAGCAATTTAGCAAGAACCCAATCAAAACAAAAGGGGCTATAGGCTGGGGATTTAGCCAAGTGGTTCCATTGCCTGCCTTGCAAGTTAAAGGTCCTGAGTTGAGTCCCGGGTACCAAAAAACAAACAAACAAACAAACAAACAAACAAACAATAAATCTCCAGCCCAAGAATGTACATTATTGCTCATAGGAAAGTACAGAATTTTAAGCAGTTTTAGGCTGGGGGTGTAAGTAGTACAGCCCGAGTTTGGCATGCATGAGGCTCTGGGTTCAATCCTCCACATGAAAAAAAAAAGAAAATTAACTTAAATCCAGTTCTACCACATGCCAGAAAATAATCTCAAATGTGAGTGAACAAAAAGTCCCTGCCCTATTATAGTTTACATTCTAATGGTTAAAAACTTAAAAAAACAAAAAACAAGAGTTTTTACTATATATTAAACCAAGTATAAAGTATATTGTTATTTTTCCTGTTACAATTTAGTAGCTCTAAAGCCAGATATAGTGACACATGCTTGTAATCCCAGAACTTGGAAGGCTGAGGCAAGAGGATTGTTCTGAGTTCCAGGCCAGCCTGGGCTGCACAGTGAGTTCAAGGCCAGGCTGAACTACATAGTAAGACCCTGTCTCACAAAATAAATAAAAAACTTAGCTCTGTGACCTTGGATTAGTTAATTAACCAATTTGTGCCTCAGACTCATCCTGTCAGCTAAGGGTTATAGTATTAAGGGTTTATTTGTGAATTTAATGAATTAGTATAATATACAGAGCAGTGCCTGCCAGAGTAAATGCTAAATACAGAGTACATTTATGACTTTTGTTAATGATGTTGGAGCAGAAACTTTTTACACAAATACTTAAAAAAAAAAAAAATACAGGGTTTCCTATGTAGTTCAGGCTGGCCTGAAACTCACAGCAATTCTCCTGCCTCAGTCTCCTGAGTGCTAGGATTACAGGTATGTGCCACCATACCCAGCTACAAATTTTTTTTGGGGGGTACTGGGGATTAAACTCAGGACTTTGCAAGCAGGGGGCAGCACCACTGAGCTAAATCCCTGGCCCCTACAAATGTATTTTTAAAAAGGACTATTTCACTTATATTTATTCTGAAAATCTTCTAAAAACATTTAAGTTCAAATTTCAGATAAGACAAATATAATTATAAATACCCCCAAAGTTATAGGTAATTCTTATATGGTTTAAAGAAATTAGTTTCCCAAGCAAGTCACAACTCCTTTCAAAATTTAGGGATACTGCGCCAAATTATTATGCAAATACTGTAAGTGTTTAAGAAGTCTAACAGTTGCCATTATTTTCTCAAAATTTAATAGAGAGGTAACTGAACACCAAAGTGATTTTCATCCTGAGGTTTACTGGGGTTTTTCTTGGTGCTAGAGATCAAACTCAGGACCTTGTGCTTGCAAGGCAGGTAGTGGCACCACTGTGCTAAATCCCCACTCCTCAAAATGTAATATGAGTTATATTTCCAATACTACTGAAAGGCAAGAAATAAAAAAATTTCTACATCCTAAATGCTGTTTGTTACTGACACTGAAGATTTATGAAACCAGTGTCTCCCACACGCAAGGCAAGCACTTGCCCAATGAGTTACATCTCTACAGTCGATAGATGGGTTTTTGTTTTTAATTCTGAGACTCTGAGCTCGTATCATTCCTAAACCAGAGCTGACACAAAAACTAAACGATAGAGAAGATCATGGGAAACCAGGGCATGGAAATGCACTTAAAATCTTTACCACAAATGAGCTATACCAAGAGCTGTCTAGCAGAAATAAAATGTAAAGCCTTAAATGAATTTTAAAATTTTCTGGTAAGTATGTTAAAAAGAGTAGAAAAAACCTCAAAGGCCAGGGATTTAGCTCAGTGGTGCTGCGCCTGCCTTACAAGCACAAGGTCCTGTGTTTGATACCTGGTAACACAAACAACAACAACAACAAAAATAACCCTCAAGATATTACTTTAATAATGTCTTATTGGCCCCAACAGATATTAAAATATTATCATCTTAACATAATTAAATTTTCTAAAGTATTTTCCATATTTTAGTACTAAGACTTTGAAATCCAGTGTATAATTTAAAATTTAGCAAATTTCAATTCAGACTGTCCACATTCCGAGTACTTAAAAGCCATATGTGACAGGCAAATCCAGACATATGGAAAATAGATTATTGGTTGCTAAGAAACTAGAGAAGTGGTGGGGGGAAGAAACTAGCAAAGTGGGAAATGGAAAGGGCTTGTTAATAGATATGCAAGTTTCTTCTGGTGCTGTTGAAAATGTACTAATAGTGGTGGTGGAAAAAAAAAGTGGTGATGGCTATACAACTTTATGAATATTATAAAAAGCACTGAACTATACCCTTTAAAAAATAATTATTTTTTAAAACCCAAGAGAAAGAAGTCCAACATGGCCAGTAGCTAATAAAATGGACATTGCTGTTCTAGATTTAGAATCAAGAAATAATAGCCCATCCAATTACAGTAATATTATTCCATTAAAATTTCAAGTTCTGGATTTCATTTATCATACTTTACACAATCCAAAATTTAAAAAATTAAAGGTCTGATTTTATTAACTCCATGAATATTTTAAAGAGTATCCACTATTTTGCAAAGCACTGTAAGAAATACCAGTAGTTAAATGACCAACCTACCTGTATAAAAAGATTCCATCCTTAACAACTAATTACATAATTTTTAAATGACGTACAGGATATCATTACTTTAATATTAAAGATCAAACAGAGTCTTGCTCATGCTAGGCAAGCATTCTACCACTGAGCTATACTCACATACCATCATGAGAGTACTTAATAGAAAAACAGGGCTTGGGATTTAGCTTAGTAGCTCTGCTGCCTGCCTCACAAGCACAGGGTTCTGAGTTCGATCCCTAGTACCAAAAAAGCAAAACAAAACAATCTAGAGAAGGGGAGTGCTCACTTCAGCAGCACATATACTAGAGAAGGGGAACCTTCTTCAAGAAACTATTTTTAAGACTTCACTGGGCAAAGCCAACATTTCAGGCAGAAAAATCCATCTTGTGCAAAATGGAAGCAAGAAGGTTTCAGCAGGCTGGGAATATAGCTCAGTGGTGGAGCATTTGCTTAGCAGGTGTGAGGCCCTGAATTCAACTGTCAGTAACACTTCCATCAGGGGGTTTTCCAGGTCTAAAAATTGAAAAGCTATCATCATTAACTAGAAAACAATACAAAGGAGATATGAGAGAGACAGAGTAGGCAAAGGTTATTATGAAGGGCCATAAAAAGCAACGAGAATTTTTTTTGGGGGTACTGGGGACTGAACTTAGGTCCTTCTACTTGTGAGGCAAGTGGTGGAACCACTGAGCTACATCCCCAGCCCACAAAGAGAAATATTTAAAGTCACATAAGTAGAACTGAGTCTTTTGCAGATCACCTGGCTGCAGCAGGGGCAATGCTTGGAGATTAAAACACATGCTGAGAGAATAGTTAGGAATCCAGCCTGAGATGATCTGAAGGTCCAGATAAGACCAGTAGTACATTAAGAGATAAGAGAGCCAGTCATGGTGGTACATGCCTGTAATCCCAGCACTAAGGAGGCTGAGGCAGGAGAACAGCCACAAGTGCAAGGCCAGCCTGGTATACACAGTATGTTGAAGGCCAGCCTCAAGTACATGAGAAAGACAGACAGAATTTGCTGCCAACTATTAAGTTATCCATTGTTTTGTTTTAGTGACAGTACAATAAATTAAAGCAGAAAAGTAAATAGTTGAGACATAGGGGAAAACAAAACTCAGTTTGGATTATGTTGAGTACCAGGTATCTATGAAAATCCTAGAGACCAAACCAATACTTGAAAATTCCAATCTAACTAGGCATGGTAGCACACACCTATAATCCCAGCACTCAGAGGCGTCTGGGGCAGGAATATCACCATGAGTTTGAGGTCAGACTGGGCTACATAGTGAGTGCAAGTCCAGCCTGAGCTACACAGTGCGACCCTGTCTTAAAAAACCAAAAAGAAAATTCAGGTCTAGAGCTTAGGAGTGGTCTGAATTAGATATGATGAGCAAGACAGGAAAAAGTATCAGGATAGGCTGATGTTACTGACAAGAGAGGAAAAAAAAACTTTCAAACAAGGCGTGGCTGATAAATTAGTAACAGCTAATACTTATATAATTTATAAGCTGTCAATATTCTAACTTACATAATAACTCATTTACTCTTCCTACCAATAATGTTTTCAGGAATAAAAGGTACAAAGAAACCACAGAGTTTTCCCAGAAGAATTAACAACAGCATATTATGGTAGGTATATACCTACATTTACAATAGCTAAACTGTGGAAACAGCCTAGATGCCTGACAACAAGTGAATGGTTAAAGATGTGTTTACATAACAGTGGAATATTAGCCATAAAGATTTAAATCATGTTAATCTAGGTAAATGTACAAAACAGAACACCATAAAGTCGGGTGTGGTGGCATATGCCTGTAATCCCAGCACTGGGGAGGCTGAGTCAAGAGGATCACTGTGAGTTTGAGACCAGCGTGGGGTACATAGTGAGTTCCAGGTGAGTCTCAACTACATAGTGAGACCTTGTCTCAAAAAACCAGAAAGTTTTAGCTCAGCCTAAGTAACTTAGCTATGTTACGTCTCAAATACAATAAAAAAAAATTAAAAGGCAGAGAGGACAAAAAAAGAATTTGTAAAGACTGAGCACCCATTAGAACTAGACTCAGAGGGCTGGAGATTTAGCTTAGTGGCACTGTGCTTGCCTCAAAAGTGCAAGATCCTGAGTTCTATCCTCTATATCACAAAAACAAAAACTAGGCTCAATGATACCACCAAAAAATGTTGGAAGTATCAGACAAATTTAAAGCAACTACTGTTAATATGCTAAGTGCTCTAATGCACAAAGTTGACAATACACAAGACATATATAATGGAAGCAAAGACAGAGAAACTCTTAAGGGTCAAAAGGAAATGCTAGAAACTAAGCATAGTAGTCCATTCCTATAATCGTAGCACTCTAGAAAAATGAGACAGAAGGAGCACGACACTGTCTCAAATTTTTTAAAAATTTTTTAAATTAGAGGGCTGGGGACATAGCTCAGTACAAACATCCTAGAACTCACACTCTAGTTCTATATGTACCCAAAGAAAGAAAGACAGGTGGGCAGGATTGTGAGGGGGCGAGGCAGGCACTGCGGCCCCACCTGGGATGGGCCAACCCTGGCATCGACACATGGGGAAGGCCTGTGGGGATGCAGTGGGTGGAGAGGTGAAGGTGGAAGAGCGGCGCTCCTGTCCAGAGGAGCTCTGCAGCTGTGTTGGTGGCGCCTGAGGAAGCTGAAGCCCCAATGAGCACCCATGGGCGGGTGTGTGGGTGCCCAGCATTACTCCTCAGGCATCCTCAAGGAGAATTCAGAGGGCACCAGAGCGGAAGAAACTGAGACACAGAGAAGTTTTGATCTGAATGAGGAAAAGAGTAGCCCAAGTCAGAAGCGTATTTTCCCTATTGCAAGAAACATAGTTCAATAGATGTGATAGAGTATGTACACAATGTGTGTAAGAAAATAAATGAGATAGAATATTAACAGAAATAGAGGTCATGGGAACTACAGCTCCTAGAATTTGACTTTACTAATGTTCCAACTATGGGAATGTACTAGTGGGAATGTCATTTAGCTTTATGTTGCTGGAGAAATCCAGAGTATATTTTCTAAAACTGACCTTTCTGATTGATTTTAAAGTTGGGCATTAAAAGTTAATATTGACACAACAATTATGTGAAAGATCCACATCCCAGGCCTTAAAATGAGGAAATGTAGAGTAAACCAAAGCAAAAGAACTGTCCAAGTAATAATGGGCAAGTTTCTTGAAGCTTTTATATGGGAAGTTTATAATATAGTATTTCTTATTGATAGTACTTTCTTCTAAATAGTATACAGTTAAACAACCTAAAAGTAAAGCTTAGAATTTTGTAATGGCAATAGCCATAGATGCAGTTTAAGCAGAGCACACTGTGACATCCAAGATATCTAACACTAACTTTTTAGTAATTTGTTACTTTGATCACTTAAATCAGACAACATTTTCATTATAACTTTGTAGAGAGAGAGAGGGAGAGAATTTGACATTAGAGTCTCAGTTCTGCATTATGTATTTTATGGTAAAATCTTGGACAATCCAAAATATCAATATATTCTATGGTTCCATTGATACTTTTAGTTCTACCCATTCTTAAAAGCAAAAGGGATTTATCTGCACTTAGAAATCTATGCATTAAAGGAGGATTGGTAAATGAATGCAATATCAAATAAAATACACTTACCTACAATTTTTAGGCTTTTAATGAATAGTAGAATTCCTCAAGTATAGGAAAAAATAATATTCAAGAAACTTAAGAAATGCTAGTGTCTTTCTTAGGAAACAGGATTTTCTTTGGTAGGAGGCTTAGGTAGGTACAAACATGCTTTTGGCATTTGGTATGAGCTGCTAGGAAATGGTTTATTAGATCAATGCCAACTTGCTGTAATATCCTAATTACTGGTTTACATTTTTGAAACCTAGTGAAGCTCTAAAATCTTGTTTTTGTTTTGTTTCTTGGTACTGGGGATCAAACTCAGGACCTTGCACTTATAAAGCAGGCGGTGACACCACTGAGCTAAATCCCCAGCCCTGAAGCTCTAAAATCTTACAGATGGATTGATACATAAACAGGCTTACTTCTGGAGAGGTGAAAGCCCAGGTGTGTGCTGGACATTGATTCACAAAGCTCATAGCCACGAGGCAGAATTGTCTTACAGTTAAGAATATGAATCTTGGAGTCAATGTGAGATTGAATTCCTGGCTCTAACACTTAGCTGTATAGTATTTGATAATTATTTAATGGATCTTTATACATATTTTTATGTGCCAGGCACTATTCTGTTAGAGAAATGCTACTTCATTAAATATTTGCAACAAGAAAAAAAAAATAATAAAAATAAAAAATATTTTTAAAAATTTTTTAAAAAAAGAAAGCTGGGCATGGTGGCACATGTCTGTATTCCCAGAACTCAAGAGGCTGAGGAAGATTTCTTGCAAGTTAGATTTCTGCAAGTTAAAGGCTAGCCTGGGCTACATACTGAGCTTGAGGCCAGCCTAAACTAATTAGGGAGAACCTGTCTCAAAAAACAAAATGAAATGAAACAAGACATTAAGCAAAGAGAATAATGCTAGAAATAAAAAACACTACAACACCCAAATGAGTTCATTAATAGACTGAGCAGTGAGCTGGGGATATAGCTCAGTGGTTCCACTGCCTGCCTCAAAAGCGCAAGGTCCAGAGTTCAATCCCCAGTACCAAAAAGAAAAAACAATAGACTGAGCTTGAGCATAGCTGAAGAAATATCAGCAGAAACTTCTAAAATTGAAATGCTAAGGAAAAAATAATGAAAAGACAACAGAAAATCAGGAGCTGCAGAACAATTATACAAGGTGTAGAACTACCAGAAGAAACAAAGAAGAAATATTCCAGGCAATAATGGATTCCACAAAATATAAAAAATTTTCCAAAATTATTAATGGATAAGAACCAGGCATGATGCCACATGCTTGTGATCCCACTGCTATTGCAGAGGTTGAGGCAGAAGGATGGCAAGTATGAGGACAGCCTGGGCTACATAGGCCAACAAGATCCTGTCTCAAAAAACAAAAAAAGCCAGGTGTGGTGATGCACACCTGTAATCTCATCCCTCAGGATGCTGAGGCAAGAGAATCTGCAAGGTTTTTTGTTTTGTTTTGTTTTTAAAGAGCAGAAAAATTTACTGGGGAACAGGAATGAGGAATAAGAAGAGGTCCTGGGAGAAAGGAGGGGTCATGAATGGGTTGCTTGGATCTGCAAGTTTGAAGCCAGCCCAAACTACAGTACAGCAAGACTCTGTCTCACAAAGAGAAATTTTGAAAAGGAATACACGAACACAGTATAAAATTCCTAGTCAATCTAACAGAAAGCACTTTGTTCAGAATACTAATAACAAGAATAAATCTGGTAATTGTAGGTCATGGATGAGTGAATATAATGAATAGGAAGAGATGGAAATGGGAAAGCTGTTACAAGGTACCGTACTACCCATGAAAGAGTACAGTGTTATTTGAAAAAGTTAATTGTATCTGTGTAATTTCAGGCATCAGTTAAATGAATCATGGCAGATGAGCAACAGAAAACTACTTACCTAACTGTATGTTTCTTTTTGTTGTTGTTTTGTTTTGGTACTGGGATCCAACTGGAGACTTGTGCTTGCAAGGCAGGTGCACCGCCACCGAGCTAAATCCCAGGCCCTGTTTGAGACAGGGTCTCACTATGTAGTCCAGGCTGGCTTCAAACTCACTGCAATCCTCCTGTCTCAGCTTCCCAAGTGCTGGAATTACAGGTACACAACCCCCCACCCCAGCTCTAAGTTTCTTTCTCTCTCTCTCTCTCTCTCTCTCTCTCTTTGGTACTGGAGATCGAACTTGGGTCCTTGCGCTTTCAAGGCAGGCAGTGGAACCACTGAGCTAAATCCCTGGTCCTAGCTGTATGTTTCTTATCAAGGACTCTATACTCATGTGCACTAATTTATAATATTCCCTAAGGTATATCAATAAGTAAAAAGCCAAAGTACAGGGCCAGGGATTTAGCTCAGTGGTTCTGCCGCCTGCCTTGCAAGGACAAGGACCAGAGTTCTCCCGTACCA
>NW_022900947.1:30569089-30598540 GCF_012274545.1 Fukomys damarensis | reverse complement strand
AAAAAAAAAAAAAAAAAAAAAAAAAAAAAGCCTAAGTACAGAATAATGAATATATGATGTCATCAGTCGGCAATATAATCTCAGTATATCGGGTCCATCACTGACCAAAGCACCATTACATAGCACAGAACTGTATATGCCTACACTTATCTCTAAAAGAATATGCAAAAAGGCACTAAGTTGCCTTTAGAGAAAAGTAGGAAACTGGGAGGTCAAAGAGGCTAAGATGTTATACAGCAATATACTCACTGCCTATAAATCTTATTTTCTTCATGCCAGGTAGGAAAAGCAAAATACATGGGTAAACATTAAAATGGTAGTCAGATTGGAAAAACCAACAAAGTTCCTAGAAAATAGATTGAAATAATATACAGTACCCATCATCACAGAGAAAAACGTAGTGATATTTGAAAGTGTTATCTGTTTTACCTTAACAAAACCTTTAAATATTGCAAGAAGAGTACTGGATGTTGAGGTGCTCGCCTGTAATTGTAGCACTTGGGAGGCCAAGGCAGGACTGCCATGAGTTCAAGGCCAGCCTGGGCTACATAGTGAGTACAAGGTCATCCTGAACTACATAGCAAGACCCTATCTCAATAAACAAACAAATACACAAGACCCAAAAAAAAGACCAATTTGAGTTCACGCTCAAACATATAAAACTCTGTAACAAAACAATGACTATAAAAAACAAAACAACAATGACTATACTTGATTATCAACCACTGAATTTTTTTGTCTTCAAATAGGGTCTACCTAGGTAGCCCAAGCAGGTCTTGAACTTGCAATCTCCTGCATGAGGCTCTCCAAAGGTGTGCACCACCAGGCCCACCTAGCCCACCATTTTTTTTTTTAATTGAAGAACTCACTACTATAGGCTGAACTGTATGATGAAGCCAGGTATGACAGGCATTTGTCAGTACTGGAAATGACTATTATTTCAAATCTTTACTCTGCAAGATTACATTTGATAACAGCTCTTCTTTACAGAATTCCAGTTCAATAAATACAAGGCTGACAATTGAGAAAATTACCTTTCTAGAAGCCCTCAATTAAATATCAACTCAGGCCAGGAGTGATGGCTCACACCTATAATCCCAGTACTCGAGAGGCTGAGGCAGGACGATAGAGACCAGACTGGGCTACATAGGGAGCTCCGGGTCAGTCTCAATTACATAGTGAGAAAAGCCCGCCGTGGTGGTGCACATCTGTAATCCCAGCACTTGGGAGGCTGAGGCAAGAGGATCACTGTAAATTCAAGACCACCCTGGGCTACATAATGAGTTCCAGGTCAGTCTCAACTACACAGTGAAACCCTGTCTCCAAAATACCAAAACAAACAAACAAAAATCAACTACATAGTGAGACCGGTCTAAAAAAAAAACAAAAAAACAAAAAAACAAAAGAAAAAAATAAATATCAACTCAGGCAGGGATTATCAGTGGATACTAAATTAGCACATGAAAAGCTGTGGGGAAACCAAAGTATTTAGAGAATGCCAAGTAATTAACCCACAATTTACAAAAGGAGTAAATCATATTCTTACCAAGAAAGTATGTAAATTAATCATCTTAACTGATTAAACAAGTGATCAGCAACATTAAGGCCTATGTACTGATACAATATAAAAACCCTAACATTACTTGAAGTCTTCTTGCCAAAGATGTTTAACCTGAAGCTTATCAAACTTTTACTACTAGACTCCAATATTCAGTGTTAGACAGGAAAAAAAAAAAGGTATAGGGGCCGGGGATTTAGCTCAGTGGTTCTGGCCACTGCTTTGCAAGCACAAGGACCTGAGTTCAATCCCCGGTACTTTAAAAAAAAATTCATGGCCATATCTGTATCATTACCAAAACCTACAGCCAGGCAGGTGGCATGTGCCTTTAATCCCAGCACTTGGGAAGCTGAGGCAGGAGGATTTGGGGTGAGTTTGGGGCCAGCCTGGGTTCCATAACAAGTTCAAGGCCAGTCTGAACTACACAGTGAGACCCTGTCTATCGGGAAAAAAAAAAAAAACAAAACAAAAACAAAAACAAAACCCCAAAACCTTACACCTTCTCTGCAATTAGTTTATCACTCAAACCCAGCAGTGATCTAGTTTCATCACATGACCAATCTCCCTAATTATTTCTGATGTTGTCATTTCCCTCCTTATCTATGTCAGATCCCATAGACATTTGCTATAATCACTCTTACACAATAATCTTGGTAACTTTGATCCCTTCCTCCCTTCCTCCCTTCCTCCCTTCCTCCCTTCCTCCCTTCCTCCCTTCCTTCGCAGGGCTTATATAAGTAGCCCCTAAGCTACTTAAATTCACCTTCCAATTAACTAAAAAAACTTCCTTTTCATGTGTGTCCCAACCACTATTGCCAGAGAAAAACACAATCATCCTTAATTGGTCTCATATTCAAGTGAAGACCACAAATCCAAAATGGAAATTTAACACAATGCCCTAAGTGTCTGTGTTCCTATTAAACATTAACCCTTCCACTCACTATGTGAACACCATCTTCTGTTCAGGGACTCTGTATCTTCCCTGGCAATTTAGTCTAAAAAATAATTTAAAAAAAGATGTTGTAATTACTCTTTAGGATAATCAGTTTCCACCCATGAACATACAAACACTCAAATTTAATTTAAAAAGATGATCCATAAGCTGGGCGTGGTGGCGCATACCTGTAATCCCAGCACTCGGGAGGCTGAGGCCAGAGGATCACTGTAAATTTGAGACCAGCCTGGGATACACAGTGAGTGCCAGGTCATTCTCAAGAACATAGTGAGACCCTGTCTCAGAAAACCAAAAAAAAGATGATCCTTCATTGTCATAAGTCTTTTCAGTTTTCCAGCCATGGGCTCTCTTCTCTGCACCCCTAGGTAAAACAAAAATTTACCTTATACAGAAGTGACCATAGCTGCTACTTCCTCATCTCACAATCTCTCACTAATCCACTCCAATCAGATTTCTGGCTTCACCATTCCCATTGTCAAGGTTACATACAATCACCATGTTGCAAATCCAATGGTCAATTTTGCTTTTCAGGAGAAAGACAGGGTCAACAACTTTCTTCTTGGAACTATTTTCCCTAAGCCTCAATATCAGCACCTGCTTCTAGTATTCCTAACAACTAATAGAATAGCTCATTCTCCTTATCCCACGTCGGTCAACTTCAAAATGTGCAATGGGTGTGGTGGTGCACACCTGTAATCCCAGCACTCTTGAGGCTGAGACAAGAGGAGCTCTGAAGATCAGAGCCAGTGTGGACTACATAGTGAGATCCTGTCTCAAAACCAACCAACCAACAACCAAAATCAAACAAAAAAATGTGCAAGGGCCCCAAAGTGAAAAACCAGGATTTCATCCTATAACTCCTCATCTAGCCAATTTCTCCTATAATCACAGTGTAGGCTTTAAATGTATTACCTATACATCCACAATGTCAGTCTCCACATCTCACCATCAGACACATATATTTCATTCTAGTTAGTTTCCCAACTTAAAACCTAACAAAGACAAGGATCAGAGATGTAGCTCAATGGCACCACACCTGCCTGGCAAACACAAGGTCTTCAATCCCAGTTACCACCAAAAACAAAACAAACAAGAAAGGCGTGGGATTTAGCTCAACGGCACTGCACTGCCTCTTCAAGCACAAGGTTCTCCTGAGCTTGATCTTCAGTACACAGAGAAAAACACACACACACACACACACACACACACACACACAGCCTAACAAGGACAAAGTAAAATTTTTGATCTTCCTCTACCCCTCAAATTTGTTCCCTTACATTTTCCAGCTCAGACATTAGCATTATCTATGTAGTTGCTAAAGACAGAACTCTGAAATGTTTTCCTATTCCATCAGCAAATTCTGTTGACTATACTTTTTAAACACATACCAAATATTTGTTTTGTTTTTTTTGGTTTCACTATTTAGCTCAGGCAAGGCGATCCTCCTGCCTCAGCCTCCCAAATGCTGGAATTACAGGCATGCACCAAACAGGCCTGGCCCAAATACTTTTAAACATACCCAAATATTACTCATCAACTCCCCATTCAACTCTAGCCTCAAACTACCTTCTCTTACCTAATTACCTAAAAGTTTTCCAAATGATCTACCTGAGTTCATTTAAAAAATTTTTTTTTCTTTTTATTGAGTTTATTGGTACAATTTAGGTATACAATTACATTCATTCTTGGAATCCTGTACCTTTACATGATAGGTCTTGATTCTCATTTTTTCCCCTTGTCCCTGCTCTTTCACCCTCTCCTCCCCTCCCCATTTACAAATACTTATTTCCATTTTTTCAATTTCTCATATTTTTTTCCTCTCCCTTATTACCTTTCCCCCACCCTTCCCACTTTCCCCCACACCTTTAGCCCTTTATTTCCTATTTCACATTATTAATTGTCTTATTAGGATCCTGTGTACTATTATAGTTTTTCACGCCAAAAAAGCTATTCAGTATTTCAGTTAAATAAATCTCTGTATGAACATTAAAAATAGGGAATCTTAAAATAAAACTAAAAAGGAAAGTAGAAGAGAAAAGGCAATGATGTAACATTAAAATAATCCTTAATTCTGAAGATGAAAATGGTCCCTGAACATATTTAAATTGCTTCTTGCTCTTGTAGTCTTATCTTATTCTTTTTTTTCATTTAGAGAATACTTTATTACTTTCTGTAATCAAACCCGTGTAGATATGACCTTACATATTTAATACAGTGCGTTACCCCTGTACAAATGGAAATAAAATTTAAATTTAAAAAATTAACATTTCTAGACCAATATGGCTGTCAATTTCTGTACAATGCCAACTCAACACAGTAAATTGGGATAACTTTTTCCAAAGGTGACAGCACAGTTAAAGTGTCCAAAAATTCAAATTATATATATGTATGTATATGTATTTATATTTATATAAAAAGACCAATAACAGCAGTTTGTTATGCATCAATAGCAGCAACAGCTTTTCCAGGTTCTGCAGTCATCTGAACAAAATTATAGACATTCAACATATTCCATTAAAAAACAAAGAATAATATCCAGAAAACAGCAAAGTTCTGTTGCTGCTGTGGTACCTGGCACCATTTTTTTTTTAGCATCTTAATCATCATCTGGAAAGAGAACATTCTAGAGTAATACCATTAAAAATAGCTCTGATAGCCGGGTGTAGTGGTGCACTCCTGTAATCCAAGCACTTGGGAGACTGAGGCAGGAGGATCGCTGTGAGTTCGAGACCAGCCTGGACTACATAGTGAGTTCCAGGTCAGTCTCAACTACATAGTGAGACCCTGTCTCAAAAAACCAAAACACCCCCCCCCAAAAAAAAAGCTCTGATAAAGCATGGTCACTACTATGTATCATAAAGCAGGTATAAGATATTTTACATTCACAGAGGTATGATACAGTACCGTCCTACATCAATAATACTAGATTCAGTTTTGGTTTGAAATTTGCTTTGTCTGCAAATAAGATTGCTACTCCTGCTTTTTTCTGGGCTCCTGTCCCATGGAGAATTGTTTTCCACCCTTTCACTTTCAGTCTATGGGCTTCTTTTTGCACTAGGTGTGTTTCTTGTATACAACATATTGTTGGATTTTGCTTCTTATTCCATTTTGCCAGTCTATTTCTCTTGATTGGTGAGTTGAGGCCATTGACATTGCTGGTTATAACTGATATGTACTGACTTATTATTGACATGTTATTGGCCTTTTGTTGACTCTTTTTACTTTTTCACCTTCTTTTATTAGTTTCTTACCTTGCCTATTTGATTTGCTCTGTTGGGCCTCATGGTGTTGTTGCCTTCATTGTCTTTTTCTAAGATCTTGTTTAGAATTGCTTGTAGTGCTGGTTTGGTATTCATGTAGTTTCTCAGGTGTTCTTTGTAGTGGAAGTGTCTTTTTTCCCCCTCCATTTTGAAAGAGTTTTGCAGGATGCATCAGTCTAGGGTGGAGGTTGTTCTCTTTTAGTACTTGAAATATTTCACTCCAGGCTCTCCTTGCCCTAAGGGTTTGTGTTGAAAAGTTTGCTGTGATTCTGATGGGCTTTCCTTTGTATGTGATTTGTTTCTTTTCTCTTACTGCTTGTAGTATTTTGTTCTTCTGTTGGGTTTCTGGGCTCTTGATTATTATATGTCTAGGTGTAGATTTTTTTTGATTGTAGCTAGTTGGGGTCCTATATGCCTCAGTTATCTGAATGTCAAATTCTTCCCCTCTGTTTTGGAAGTTTTCTGTCATTAATTCTGTGAACAGCTTTTGTAAGTCATTTGTTATTTTCTCCTGCTACTTTATGAATTCCTCTCAGTCTTATGTTATTCTTCTTTGCATCATCTAGGAGTTGTTGGATTGATTTCTCATGATCCCCTACTGTTTTTAAGAGGCCTCTCTTTTTACAGTCACTGAATGCAATCTTATCTTCTATATCTGAGAGTCTATCTTCTCATTCTTTTATTCTGTTGCGTACACTTTCAATGGAGTGTTTAATATCCTAGATATCTGTTTGAATCTGTTTTATGGATTCCATTTCTCTCCTATGTTGGGCGTTTATTGTTTCCATTTCTTTCTTATGCTGGGCCTTCATGGCTTCTATCGTGGTCCTGAGTTCATCTATTTTTTTTGTCAGTTTCTGCTCTAGAGTCTCCAATCATGACTTTCATTTTGCTCACCATCTCTATGGTTATCTGGGAAATTATTTGTTTTGAATTTTTCTAGTGCCTGATTGATCTGTTTTGTTACTTCCTGTGCTTTGAGTTCAGGGTGTCCTGGTGGTTCACTATCGGCCTTTTCATCCTCATTTGCCCTACTGTTTGCCATTGGTGAACTGGAAGTCTGTCTTTGTGTCTTGCTTAAGTGTTTTCTCATTTTTATTTTTGTTGTCGGACTGCCCTGGGTTTAATCTCTGGGTTATCACCCAAATCTTCCTGATATAGTTGCACCCTAGCTTCTGGGTCTCTAACGACCCAAGGACATTCTCATTTTCATAAAAGAGAAAACAGCTCATCCAATCGACCACAATCCTTTATCCCAACTGATACAATCAGCAACACATTATGATCAAGCACAACTTGGAAACTGACCACCTGTGGTAGTCACTAGTCTATCACCCTTAAACCATTTGAATTAAATTGAAATCAAGAAGCTATCCAGAACATGTCTGCAGTGAACAAACTTTTCATTATAGTATATTTACCATGTAATGGCTCAGACACAGCTAGGACACAAAGACCCCTGCTCTCAGTTAGCTGATGGCTGAACCCCATGACGCAGACTGACCTCAGGCTGCAAGGTCCAGACTGAGTTCCCCAACTTTCTGAACAGTTGAATTCCACACCATTCTACTACAGGTTTCCCACGCTCTGGGCCCAGGCTACCTTCCTGGCACTGGAGCGATGGCGGCTGTGGTGGGAGAAGGCATGGCTCTCCTTGCTGCGGTGGATGGGGGCCCAGGCTACCTTCCTGGCACTGGAGCTGTGGCGGCTCGGGGCTGGAGCCCTGAGTTCATTTTTTTGTTTTGTTTTTTTGGAGTTTTGTTTGTTTGTTTGTTTGAGTACCGGAGATCGAACTTGGGTCCTTGCACTTGCAAGGTAGGTGGTGGAACCGCTGAGCTAAATCCCCAACGCCCTGAGTTCATTTTTGTCCTTCTAGTCCTTCCACAGCAAGTTGCCTAATACATTTTTTTCTCTTTCTTCCTTACTAATGACAATGAAACCCTGATTTTAATGGGGGCAATGTGCTCAGCTAAAATACATTGCTTTCTTTCTTTCTTTCTTTCTTTCTTTCTTTCTTTCTTTCTTTCTTTTTTTTTTTTTCCTTTTTGAGACAGGGTATCATTATGTAGTTGAAACTGACGTGGAACTTACTATGAAGCCCAGGCTGATCTGGAACTCACAGCAATCCTCCTGCCTCAGCTTCCCAAGTGCTGGGATTACAGGTGTGCACAACCACACCTGGACCTAAAATACATTTCTTGGTCTATCCATAACATAGGTACAGTCATGGATTAAAATATGAAAACAGAGGTCACTGAATGGTGTTCTGGAAAAGCTCATTAAAAGAGACAAACAAGCTGAGGGTGGTGGTGCATGACTATAATCCCAGCACTCTGGAGGCTGACGGACCGCCTAAATTCAAGTTCAGGCTGAACTAAATAAATAGCAAGACCCTGTCTCATACATAAATATGGTCTTTTTAAATTCAGAAATACCTGGATTCCTGGCAGCTGTTTTAAGAACTGGAAGACCAAGTTCACAAAAGAATGGTAAATGGAACATTAGAAGTACTTTATTCTATTTTTTTTTTTCCTATTTTTTTGAGACAGGGTCCCACTATGTTGTTGAGATTGACCTGGAACTCACTATGTAGCCAAGGCTGGTCTCGAACTCACAGTGATCCTCCTGCCTCGGCCTCCCAAGTTTTGGGATTACAGGCATGTGCCACCATGCCCGGCTTAGAAGTAGTTTATTAACACTACAGTCACAAACAATCTGGAATATCTCCCTCCAGACATTTCTCACTTATTTAAACTACAATTCTTAGGGGCCAGGGATTTAGTGCCTTGCAAGCACAAGGGCCTGAGTTTGATCCCTGGTACCACACATACACACAAAAAAAGACAGACAATTAAACTACAATTCTTAGACCCTTTTTGTTAACATTTTCTATCTCAATTTTTCATTAATCAGCCAAAGAGATCTTTTAAAAACATAAATTTTGCCAGGTATGGTGGTGCACCCCTGTAATCCTAGTATATGGAAGGCTCAGGCAGGAGGAGTGCCATGAGTTGAGGGCAGCCTTGGCTAATGAGCTCAAGGCTAGCCTGGACTATATAGTAATACCCTGTCTCAAAAAAACAAAAACTCCACAAATCTTGTTCTTTGTTTTAAACAAACTCCTCACCCTGAGCTTGGGCCAGGGATTTAGCTCAGTGGTTCTGCCACCTGCCTCACAAGCACAAGGTCCAGAGCTCAATCCCCAGTAGCAAAAAAAATAATAATAATAAAGAAAGAAAATTCTATGGGATCTGGCTGCAATCTGCATCTCTAACTTCATCTTTCACCATTTCCTTCTCTTGAATGTAATATTCCAGACACAAGGTTTTGGATGCTAAAACACAAAAATTCCTTTATTAGGGTCTTGACATTGTTTCACCTAACTTGAAATGTTCTTCCCCTAGCAACATGGCTTTATTCAACTATCAATTTAAGGCTATAAAGCATTTCTGACATCCAAAAGCAATGAATTAATTTTATCTATGCATTATTCTTAGCAACTTTTTTTCTCTTTATTTTCTGTTTGCTGCTATATCTCCAGAATGTACCATGATGCCAGGATATTGAAGGGGCTCTCAAAATCTATTAAATAAAGGGGCATTGAGCACTGACTGATACAAGACAGGTAAATCATGATGCCTATCCCTGAAAAGTTCAAAGCACATGAATGGGCCGGGGATTTAGTTCATTGGTCCACTGCTTGCCTTGTCAATGCAAGGACCCAAATTCAACCCCCGGTACCAAAGTATATTAATGGAAAATAATTTCAAACAACATACACTGAAATATAGACCTGAGTTTAAAGTCACATGGGATTACTATTAAAAGCTCTTAAGAAAAACTGCTAAATATGTGCTTATGTACACAAGTAGGAAAAATGGAATGAAATACTAAAATTATGTTTGAAATATTTTATAAAGGGGAACAAGGAGGGGGAAAGGAGAAAGAGTACAAAAGAAGGAAAAAATGGAAATGAAGCTTTTGTAAATAAAGAGGGGGAAAAGGAATGGGGGTGGGAAAAAAATGAAGCAAGATATATCATGTACAGGTACCAATTCCCTATGATGAATGTCAACATTGTGTGTATCTAAAATGTACCAAGATGGCCAGGGATTTAGCTCAGTGGCACCACGCCTGCCTCACAAGCCCAAGGTCCTGAGTTTGATCCCTGGTAGCCCCCCACCAAAAAGTAGCTGCAACTATGGTTGTTTACCACCACACCTGGTTCAAGAACAAAATATTTTAGTGAAAACACGAGTGGAATCACATGTAATTTTCACTGATACAGTTTCTTATATTTTCAAAAATTCTGTAATAAATCAACAGGCATTAATTGCTCTTGTATTCAGAAGAGTTAACTATCTAAAAGAGGAAAGTAATTAAATGGCTCTCCATCCTTCACTGTATAATGATTATCAGTCATCTATATACACATAAGAGTTGATCATCCTGTAAAACATGACTAAGTTAACTCCAATTTGACCTTCAAGTATTGGTGATAGGTTTGTCCCCAAGGAATGCTTTCTCTAAAGTTCAGCTGCCCCACTCATATGCTCCCTTTAAACTACAAAAAATACTTATAATTAACTCTTCAGGTCCCTTGTTGCTGTTGTTGCTCCTGTTGCAATCAACTGTTGCTCCTCTGCCACCCTGCCTCAGAGCCAGATGATTGTGGATTGAAACTTCCATAAACCACTGATGAAATATGGACACAACCACCAAACACCAAACTGGTTATCAACACTCTATACCAGCCGTCTCACCTTTCAGTTTCTTTTCCACTTTTTAAATTACTGTTTTTCTGCAAAAGTTTCTTCAGGTTTTGATAGTCTCAGCTTGAGAAAGAAGAATAAATGGAACTTAAGGGTAGTATCTGGTTGCCATTCTTTGGTGGCTGGAATTTGGGGCCTATATATTTTCTTCTTTGATGAGGCTACTAGAGCTGGTCCATTTTGGGGCAATTCATCATTTGTGAAACTAAATATTGCTACTGCATCAGGCTACCTTATTTCTAACTGTTGATTCTCATTTTCTACTGGAAAGTCATCGATGACAAATTTTTCAGAATTCATCATTGTGCCACACTATATGCATACTGCTTTGTACTGAAATATCAAGTGCTGGGGTACACTGCAAATTTCTTTTTCTTTTTTGGTGGGGAGTACTGGGGATTGAACTCAGGACCTTGCCCTTGCAAGGCAGGCAAGGGCACCACTGAGCTAAATTCCTGGCCTTAGATTTAACTCTTTTTTAAAAAGCTTTTATTTTTATTTTAGTAGTAGTAGTACCAGTACCAGTACTAAGAATCAAACTACTACTTGTGCTGAAGGGCTTGCCAGGCAGGCACTGTGCCACTGAGCTACATACCCAGACCACAGATTTAACTCTTGTTGCCTTCATTTTTCTCAAACATTTGACTTTAATGATTATTCTTAATCTAAAGAAAAAAATTTAATTCAACTGGTGGTAAACACTTGGACTTAAATGAACTCAAACCAAAAGATTTAATCCATTCAGTCGCCTAATATGAAGGAAAATGTTTGTTTTTTGGGGGTTTTTTTTGGTACTGGGGATCGAACTTGGTACCTTGCGCTTGCAAGGCAGGTGGTGGAAACACTGAGCTAAATCCCCAGCCTTGAAAGAAAATGTCTGATTCATTTTCACTGTTTGTGTTGTGATGATGAAAGGGGGCTAGGTGAATGTAATCAAGACTTTTAACTTAAATCCGAGTATCAAATTTGGCTAGAGCCTGATTGAAAGTTCTAGAACATTTCAAGATGGGAATTGAAATCAATCAATAACTAAATGATGAAATGAGGTCGACTGGCTTATCAAAGTTATATTTAGGGCTGGGAATTTAGCTCTGCAATGCTACAACTGCCTGGCAAACACGAGGTCCTGAGTTCAATCGCTGGTACCCCTCCCCCAAAAAGGTATATTTCTGGTAAAGTAATGCAAAATATAGGTATTTTAAAAGCAGTTAATATTAATATCGATTAATAAATGTATTGATGACCATATATATCATATACATCATAGTTGCTTAAGAATGTATTGGTTGTCTAGAGGGTGAGGGTGTAGGAAAGAAGTGTGACTTTAAATTTATTCATGCTCTTTTGCAAGAAAAATGGCTTTAGGGCCAGTGGTTCCGCCTCCTGCATCACAAGCGCAAAGACCCAAGTTTGTTCACTGGTACAAAGAAAAAGAAAAGTGGCTTAAAATAGGAAGGGGGGGCAAAGGGGAGTTAGCTCAGTGGTACAACTGCCTGCCTCAAAAGTGCAAGGTCCAGAGTTTGATCCCCAGTCCCCCAAAAAAGGGAAGCCATGTATATTATAAAACCATTTTGGGAATTCACTCCTTTACAAAAAAAAACTTTGTAACACCTCTTCAGGATCTCATTGTCTTAGCTGGACCATAATCTACTACACAAGAACAGGACTATATATCTAATTTATTGACAATATAACTGACTTTCAATGCATATATGATGAGTTAAACTTTAAAAAAAAAACTGATGTCATATACTGTACACTGAACATATATGCCCCTTGAGATATTCAAAGGGAAAATCCACAAAATAAGGCAAAACAAAGCCCTTCTTGCCATCTTCCTTCCTTGTGTTTGACTTCAACATTCTATCATCCTAATTCAGAAACTAGGGAACAGAAATGCACATTTACCTGGAGGCCATCTTTGTCAACATATTCAACTCTTCCTAGTCTCAGGAGGAGGATAAAGGGTGGTTGGGATGAGCTTCCCAGAGTTTAAGAAAATCCTTAAATTTATTTGGGAAAACAAGTTATCTCCTGCTTACCAGCAATGTGCTAAAAAATGGAGGACAGAGACCCTGTCTCAAAAAACTAAAATAAAAAAGCCAGGCATGGTGGCGCACGCCTGTAATCTTGGGAGGCTGCTGCGAGTTCAAGACCAGCCTGGGCTACATATGAGTTCCAGGTCAGTCTCAACTACATAGTGAGACCCTGTCTCAAAAAAACAAAAAAAAAAGGGAGAACAGAGATCAGACAGATAGGTCTCTGCCCTAAATGACACACTCACAATTCTTATGCACAGATGGAGAGAATGTATCTAACAAAGCAAATACCTAAGGACATTATCAGACTAGATCCACAGAAATTAAGAAAAGATGTGACACAGCTGGACATGGTGGCATGCACCTGTAATCTCAGCACACCATTGGAGGCTGAGGCAGGAGAACTAAAAATGCAAGCCTAGGCTGGGCAATTTTGTGAGACTGTCTTGGGGTGGGGTGGGGTGGCACCTGGGGATGTAGCTCAAAGCAATGGCCCTGGGTTCAACCCCCTAGTACCAAGAAAGAAAAAAAAAAGTACAATACCATTCACACACAGACCTAAAATTCTTGTACATGTGTGTACACCAGCAAGAAATGGGAAATAGTCATGGTATAGTGGCAAATATCTGAAATCCCAGCAATGAGGAGGCTGAGGCAGGAAAACAGTGAGGTCCAGGACAGCCTGGGCTACATAGAAAGTTCAAGTAGAGTGTGGAATATGAATATGAATTATATATATATATAAAATAAATAAATAACAAAATGTCTAATACATGCATTCATAAACTATGATACTTCTATACAAGGAAATTAAAACCAACCAGTAATTTAAGAAAAAAAGAACCACAAAATGTTTTCTTAGCAGCTGAAAAGCAACTGCACTAGATAACTCACCACTGAGTATGAAAACTCCAGAGAATGGTAACTTGAAATAAAGTGAAAAAGAAAGTCACCCACTTTAGGAAAAAAGTACATAAAGACTCAAAGTAACAAAAGCCCACCCTAAATCTATTGCAAATAGCACCTTCAGCAGCAGCAGCTCCAGAAAATTAGAAACCTATCAAAGATGAGGGGGCAGTATCAAGCTTACTACATTCCATGCACCCTGCAAGATGCTAAGAGAAAAGGTGACTGGGAGTTCTTGCTAGGTGTGGAGGTGCATGCCTGTAATCTCAGCACTTGGGAGGCTGACGCAGAAGACCACTGTGGATTGAAGGCCAGCCCACCCAACAGTTAGTTCAAAGACAGCCTGGACTACATGGGGAAGACTTGCCTCCAAAGAAGTTCTCCAGAAGATTAAACACTCTTATCAGAAGGCCTTAAGTATTATTACCAATAACATAACTGCTCTGATAGCCTACAGTGACACTAGAGAACACGAGTAAAATAAGGGTTCAGAAAAAGCTCAATTTAAATGTAGTAGTACATGCCTATAATCCCAGCACTGAGAAGGCTGAGGCAGAAAAATCTCCATGAGTTCAAAGCCAGCCTACATAGTGAGATCTTGTCTCTAAATAACTAAATTCTAGCTGAGGATATAGCTCAATGGTAGAACACATTAAGCTGTGGATCAATCTTCAACAGCAAAAAAAAAGGAGAAAAATTAAAAATTAAATATAGTGCCAGCCAGATGTGATAGCACACATTTGTAATACCAGCATTCAGAAGGCTGAAGTAGGACTGCCACGAATCTGAGGCCAGCTTGGGTTACAATGGTGAGTTCAAGGACAGCCTTAACTATACAGTAAAACCATCTAATCAATCAATCAATCAATAAATCAATCCAGTGCCATAGCGCAAGCTTTGAACAGAGGATAGGAGAGACTAAAGGCAAAGAAATGAGTATAGGCCAGGCATGGTGGCGCACGCCTATAATCCCAGCACTTGGGAGGCTGAGGCAGGAGGATTGCTTGAGTTTGAGACCAGCCTGGGCTACAGAGCGAGTTCCAGATCAGTCTTGACTACACAGTGAGACCCTACCTCAAAAAAAAGAAAAAAGAAAAGAAAAGAAAGAAATGAGTATAAATAAGAAAACTATTTTGATATGACTTGTTCATCTGAGATATAAAAACATGACCTACCCAATGATGAATGTAACTGTATGTACTGTATACCTAAAATGTACCAATAAACTCAATGAGAAAAAAAAACTGACCTAGAGTAATAATAAAAGGAACAAAATAAGATGAAAATAAGTAAGAGTATCAACACTGGGTCTGTGGCAGTGTAATTTCAGCACTCTGGGTGGCTATGGCAGAGGACCCCAAATTCCAGTCCAGCTTGCACAATTTATACACATAGTAAATATAAACAAAAATTAAAAAGGGCTAGGGATGTTGTACCTCAGTGTGAGAGCCCAAAATTCAAGCCCAGAACTTCCAAATAATACTGATGATGATAATGAAATGAATCAAGGATGAAGCAGTAATAATTTTGTGGGGGAGGTGCTGTAATTGAAATTAAACCCATAGATTTTCCACTGAGCCCTTTTTGAGACAGTCTAAGTCACTAATTTGTCCAGTCTGGGCTCCAACTTGCGATCCTCCTGCCTCAGCCTCCCAGAGTGCTAGGATTACAGGTAATGTACCACTACACCCCAAATAGTAATTTTTTTAAATAAAGCATAGTAATAGACATGGTAGGAAAATTAGAAAAGAGAAGTATCAGATCAACCAAAAGACCAAAGTTCTGAAATGGAAAAAGATGCTGAATAAAGTATTTAAAATATGTAACAACTGGGAAGACAGAAGTATGCCATAAGGAATATTTTCAGTATGACAGGGTAGCAACAGAAGCCTGAGTACAGAAAAAGTAATTCCTAAAAAACTAGCTATAGAAGACTATCTCTATATAGGTAGTAAATACTGTAATTTTCCCTATGGTATTCCCAAAGCCAGTCAAGTATTCTAGTAGCTACACCACCAGACCAGAAACGTTGTGGAAGTCTGAGGTGCATGTGTAATTTTCTTTGAGGTACTAGGATTGAACCCAAGGCCTTTTGCATGAACTACACTTTTTTGCATGAGCCCATTTTTATTTTGAAAAAGGTTTTACTACGTCACTAAATAGTCCAAGATGAGCATGAATGTGAAATTCTCCTGCCACAGCCTCCTAGAGCACTTGGATTGTAGGTATGCACTACCAAGCCCAAAAGTATTTCCTAAAATACATAAATATACCCATAAGGATAAGACAGCAGGGGCTGGAGATTTAGCTCAGTGGCACTGCACATGCCTCACCAAGCGCAAGGTTCTGAGTTTGATCCCCAATACTGGGAAAAAAAATTATAAAGAAAAGACAGCAATATCAGACTATTTTAAATATTTAAACTTGATTCTAGGCATGGTAATATATACCTATAACGCAGGTATTTGGGAAGCTGAGGAAGGATTGCCAAGTTCAAGTTTACCCTGGGCAACTCAGAAGATCATGTCTCAAAGTTTAAGCTTTTAAAAAGGGATGGGACTACAGCTCAGTGCAAAGAACCTAGTTTCAATTCCCATTACTATACTATGAGGAAAAAAGATGCAATAAAGCTGGGCGTGATGCTGCATGCCTGTGATAATTCTAGCACGCAGGAGCCTGAGTTCAGGAGGATCATGAGTGAATTCCAAACTAGTCTATAAACTACACAAGTTCAAATCAAGCCTGGACTACGTAGCAAGACCCTGCCACCAAAATAAATAAAATTAAGTGAAATGAGTTATAAGAGCACAAATAATATAGTCAAATTCATAGACAAGAAAGGAGATTGGTGATTGTCAGGGCCTGGGTCAAAAGAGTATACGATTAATGCTGAGTAGAGTTTTAATACTACAAGATGAAAGAGTTGGTGAGAGAAGGTGGTGGTGGCTACACAACAATGTGAATGTGCATGATACCATAAATGATGTTATTTTCATTAAAAAAAATTTTTTTGAGACAGTTTTGCTTTGCAGTGTAGGATGGCCTCAAACTCTCAGCATTCCTCCCACCTCAGCCTTCCCAAAACTGGGATTACAGGCATGCACCCCCATGCCTGGCTTAATTATGTTTTTAAAAATGTGTATGGTGAAAAAAAATGGGTATGGTGTTGGGCTCAGTGGAACATACCAGTCATCCCAACACTTTTGCAGGCTGAAGCAGAAAGATTGCAATTTTGAGTCCTACCTAGCCAAATTAAGTGACACTTTGTCTCAATTTTTTAAAATGGCCAGGTGTGGTGGCACACACCTGTAATCTCAACACTCAGGAGGCTGAGGTAGTAGTATTGCCAGTTCAAGGCCAGCCTGGGCTATATCATTAAGACCCTGTTTCAAAAACCAAAAATTAAAAAATTTTTCAAAATTTAAAAAATGGCTGAGAATGTAGAAAAGGCTTTGGTTTCAATCTCTAATGCCACCAAAAACAAACGTTAAGGTGCCTATAATCCCAGCATTCAAGAGACTAAAGGAGGATTATTTAGTTTGAAGCCAGTCTGGGCTACATAGTGTGCTCAAGACCCGTTTGGACTATACAGACCCTGTCTCAAAAAACTTTTTAAAGAAAGCAAACTAAAAAAACTTAAACAGACAAAACTTAAGAATGAGATCATTGTGATACAGGCCTGTAATCCCTGTCCTCAGGAGGCTGAGAGACCCAGCTGTGGTAATTTAACAATTTTGCAAGAAAGTATGTCAAAAAAATATATAAAAAGGGTTAGGGATGTAGCTCAGTGCGAAGGTGCAAAGGCCTTAAATTTAATTCCAAGACCTTAAAAAAAAAAAAAAAAAAAAAATCAATATGCATTATCACAGACAAATCTAAATTTCTGAAGAAAAATTACAAATGTTATAATTACCTATGGAAAGTTTTCTGAACTTTAAAAAGTTGAATATAAAATTATTCTTATATCTGAAGATGGCATAAGTTTTGTTTTGTTTTCAGACAAGGTCTTGTTTTGTAGTCCAGGCTGGTCCTGAACTCACTAGACTCACTAGGTAGCCCAGGCTGGCCTCCAACTCTCAGCAAACTTCCTGTTTCTGCCTCCTAAGTACTGGAAGATCACAGGTGTGCACCACCACACCAGGCTCAGTATAAAAATTTAAAAAAAAGAATTGTAAGGATATGAACAAAGAATGTAGCTCAGTGGCAGAGGCTTCCTAACATACAAGAGGCTGTGCTTTCAAACTCTAGTACTATACCCACAAAAGAAATGGATATATACCAACTTCAGTATAGTAGTTACTCCTAAGGAAAAATGGAATGAAAAAAGTTACAAAGTGAGCTGTGCCTGTACGTTTTGCTTTAAGGGTCAGGGTTAACAGTATGAGAAGGTAAAACTTTGCCAAGTATTTCTTAATTTTACAAGTTTTTAAAAATGAATAGGAAGTTGGTATGGTAGTAAAAATCTTGGGAGGTTGAAGTAGGAGGGTTTGAATTTGAGGCTAACTTGAACTAAATTAGTGAGTTCAAGGCAGGCCTGGACTATGGCCTGAGACTCTGTCTAAAAAAATAAATTAAAAAACTAGGCTTGACAGCACATGCTTATAATCCCACCATTCAGGAGGTTGAGGCAACAGGACTGAAAGTTTGAGTCCAGCCCCAGCAATTTAGTGACATCCTGTCTCTAATTTAAAAAAAAAAAAACAGAGTCTCACTAGGGCTGGGGATTTGGCTCAGTGGTTCCGCCGCCTGCCTTGCAAGAGCAAGGGTTCGATCCCTGTTACCCCCCCCCATAAATAAATAAATAAACAAATAAAAATAAAACAGAGTCTCACTATGTAGCCCATGCTTTGAACTCATGGCAATATCCCTGACTCAACCTCCAGAGTGCTGGGATTACAGGTATTTACCCCCACACCCAGCTTTAAAACAATTTAAAAAGCATTGCTATGTATGTATGTAGCTCAGTGAAAAAACCCTGGGTTTTAATCACCAGAACTACAGATGATGATGACAATGATTATGATGACAAGAGTAGGGAGTTGAAGTAGCATATGTGAATATCAATAATGATTTGGAAAAAGAGACCTGATTTCAAATCCTCATTCTGCCAAGTTACTCATAATGTGAAAGTTATTTAATTGCTTCAGATCTGCAAGGTTTTCATCTGTGAAACAGAAATAGTATCAATTTCCTTAAGCCATCATACATATGGAAGACGGTGGCATACAACTATTTAAGTAGTTATTTTAAATTTATTATAAAAGCAAAGAACTAAATAGCCAAGAAAAGAAGGCATATAGGGGCTCCTGTAGGACTGCCAAGCATTCTAACACTGACCTACAGCCCAGCCCCAAAAAAGTTATGAAGTATCTTCTATCTTTTCAAAATTAGATAAGAGAACAACATGAATGTTGAATAAATGTGAAACCTACTTTCTATTGTAATTTCCAAAACCCAATAGTAAAAAAGGGAATTACAAAAGGATGAGATTACACACCACAGAATTAGAAACTGAATTCCTTGATCCAGTTCCAGAATATCACAGCCATGTCAAAAAATCCGAAGTAACCCCATATATCTACATTATTTGAAAATCGCCCAAATAAATATCAAATACATTTTCTGTAGAAAGGTAACATTTTGGGGGGTGTGGCTTTTCATTTCTGTAATCCTAGATGCTCAAGAGGATGACAAATTTTAGACTAGCCCAAGCAATTTACCAAGACTCTGTCAAATTTTTTTTTTAAATGTCTCAAAGGGCTGGGGACGCAGCTCAGTGCTCCTTGGACTCAATGCCCAGTACAGGGTTTCACACAAAGAAAGATTAACACCTTGAAAACAAGGTCCATATATATCCCTTGGCCATTAGCCTCAGGGGATGTTTGCACATTGATGACAAAGAAACACTATCAGAAGTACTCTAGCCCCAATCCTTTCTTGAGATAAATTCACATAAAAGAACCTTTGAACCACTTAAGGAGACCTTTCTGACCCAAGAACAATAAGCAGAATATGAAAATACAGCTTATTCTGACGTCTAACAGCTATCCATTTCCTGAATATTTCCTATATTCCAAGCACTCCTCTAAGCAGCAATAATATTTAATTTTCCCATATTCTTACAGGCAAAAATTCAGATAGAGTCAGTATTCTAAGTATTAAGTAGAAGGCCGAGATTTAACTTAGTGGCACCCTGCCTGTGCCTGCCTCGCAAGTGCAAGGTCCTGAGTTCAATCCTCAGTATTAAGTAGAAAAGCCAGGATTTACAGAAAATCTAATTCCAAAGCCCACTCTCAATTACTAAACTAAATTTACTACATTATGCTTCAGGAATTAAGTACTCTGCTTCCTGCCAAGTTTAAATTCTCATGCTAAGAGAAAATTAATAAAGATTAAATTTACTTAATTAGCCAGACATGGGCAGCACACTATAGTTTCAGCACTGGGGAGGCTGAGGTTGGAGGATGGAAAATTTGAGATCAGCCTGAACTTGATAGTGAGACCCTATTTAAAAAAAAAAAAAAAAAAAAAAAAAAAAAGGATTTAGCTCAGTGGTTCTGGGGCCTGCCTCCAAAGTGCAAGGACCTGAGTTCCATCTCCAGTACTGAGAAAAAGAAAAAAACAAAAACCAAAACCACCAACAACATACTATTTCAGCTTCTACAGCACTATTTATGAACAAGACAGTCCCACAAAACAACTTATGCTTGGAGTAGACTGTATGCACAAAGCCTGGGTTCACCATTAACCAGCTCTGTGTGATTCAGCAACAACCAAACTCCTCAGGCCTCAGTTTCCTGATCATACAAATACGAATTAGTCTAGACTTAAGGTCTTCTCTGACTTCAAAATTCAATACCATTTTAACCACTTTTCTCATTCTCTGTACACACACACACACACACACACACAGGGAACCCCAGGCCTCACAGATGGTAGAAAAGACAGACCCCTAGTACTGGGCCACATACTCAGCCCTTTATTTTTTCCTGACAGCGTCTCACTATAATTGTCCAGACTGGCCTTGAATTTGTGATTATTTTACCTCAGTCTCAAATGCCAGAGTTACAAAGGATGTGCCACCATACCTGGCTTTCAATGTTAAGTTTTCTTAAAAGATCCTGAAACGCATGTTTAAAACAAATTAAAATAATCACTTAGTATACACTGTTATGTCTCTTTACTCATGCACACTCAAAATTAATCTGTGCTACCAGAAATTAAGAAAATAACTTAAACCTGGGTGTGGTGGTGCACACCTGTAATCCAAGCACTTGGGAGGCTGAGGCAGGAGGATCTCTGTGAATTCAAGGTGAACCTGGGCTACATAGTGAGATCCTGTCTTCAAACATTTATTACAATAAAAGACAAATTGCCATTATCTCCCTCAAAATACTTCCCCTCATTTCAAACACACTTATCCCATCCATCATTCTCACCACCTTCTGAAGCAGTTCTGGAAGTCCTGTTTCATGAATGTCTTTAGTTGTGCTACTGCGGTTGCCTTAATGCCCTCAACAAGTCAAAACATTTACCTTTCATGGTCATTTTGACTTTACAGAAGAGCTAGAAGATGTATGATGCCAGATTCAGTAAAAACGGTGGATGAGGACATACTGTGATTTTATGAGCTGCCTTTCTGCTGATGACAATAGCAGCATTCTATCATATTTTTGATCACATCTCCTAAAGATACTAAAGGAGAACTTTCACAACTGCTTCAAAGAATAGCAAGAATGATGGAGCAAGTGTGTTGAAAATGAGGGGGAGTATTCAGAGCAGGATTAACGGCAATGTGCCTTCTACGGTAAAAAAATTTTTTTTTTAAATTTCAACATTCACTGTATGCATTGATTACCCTTTGTACATTGCTGCTCCATTAAAAAAATTTTTTTACTCTGGTAAGGAGAGGAAGGAGAAAAAGGAATCAAGATGTGTTGTCTACATGTCCCTAAGATAAATGTAAACTTCGTGTACAGCAAACAGGTACTAAAAAAAAAACACACTAGGCATAGTGGTGCATACCTGTGATTCCTTTACTCAGGAGGCTGAGGCAGGAGGACTGCCACGTGTTTGAGGCCAACCTGGACCAGACAGCAAGTTCAAATCCAGTCTGGAATACACAGCTACACTGTCTCAAAAAACAAACAAATGCACAACAGTAGCAAGGATGTGAAGAATTGAATCCCAAGAAAGATCTCAAAAAAGAAGGTGGTGGTGGCAAGCGACACTTACTCCCTGAACCCTGACCCAAAGCACGGGAGGGGCAACTAAAACCTGCAGACCCACAGTGAGTACTGGCAACCCCAGAGGCCTTAATGGAGAAATGCACCAGTGGAAGAAGCAGACTGCAGTGGCTGGTGAGTTACTGAGTTTCAGACATCCCCAGGAGAGGGGGTTGACCAGTAGCCATCTTAGAGAGGGGCTAACTAAGCTTGGAACTCAGGGCAACTGCAGGCTGGCTCCATCCCGTAGCTTCCAGTGTTAGGGTGAGGTAGAATCCAGTCAAGTCCACAGGAGATCAAGGAGCTGAATTGAAGACGGCAGGGAGCTGACATGAGGTATATGGACTGTTGCAGGCTGAAAGAATCAAGTTCCAGCCTCGCAGCCAGTGGAATTAAAGGTGTACACTTCCTGGCACTATCCCACTACCCTACCATAAATCTAGGGCTGGTGCTAGGATTAATCAACATGAATCTAGGCTCTGTTTACTCACTCTATTTACCAGTGACACAGGAGACATTCCCTGAGGTGGACATTTCATTTTCTTTCCTTATATTTTTAAATTTTGTACCAAGGATCAAACACAAGACCTTGCACTTGGGAGGCAGGCGCAGAAGCACTGAGCTAAAATCCCAGCCCTCTTTTATCTTTTTTTTTTTTTTTTTTTTTTTTTTTTGAGACAGGGTCTCACTATGTAGTTCAGACTGCTCTGGAACTCACTGTGCAGCCCATGCTAATCTTGAACTCACATCGATTCTCCTGCCGCAGCCTCCCCACAGGCCTGCACCACCATACCCTGCTCTTCTTTTATTTCTTGATTGTTTGCTCTTGTATTTATATGCGTGAACACAGTCTCTAGTTTTTTGTTTTTCCACATTTTTTTCTAGTTTTTTGTTTTTGTTCTGTTCTTATTATATTTTCTTTTTCCCTCCTGTCTTCTTCATCAGGTTGCCAAAGTTCATGTAATCTTCCTTTGTCCTCTAGCCCTACTTCTAGTATCTTCCTCTTCTATTTCTCTATTTTTCTCCCTATCTCTTTTAAATTTTCTCCCCTAAAAGTAAAATCGCATATTTACTATATATAATTTTATGGTTCAAATTAATTATTTCACATAATCACAAGTATAGCTCATACAGTTAAAGGTGACAAATTAATCATTACCACAGTTTATCATTTTCTAGGCTGCATTGATGTTACTGTTACTGCTGATTACTTTAGCCAAGGTGACATAATTGTTCTAATCAGTTGTTCTTCCTGGTATGCCAAGACTGAGATTTCCTAAGGGTCATAAACAATACTATAGGCCAGGGCTAAAGAACTAGGGGCTAGGACAAACAAGCAGCAACTTCTCTCCAATAAACTGAAGAGGTAAGATCTTAAAACAGACTCAAAACCCAAAAGCCAGCTACCCCTGGAACACATTTCTCATTTCCTAAGGGTTCTAAATACTAGCAATAAAGCTACCTGTCATCGGCAATTTATAAGCATAAACCCAGAAATTAAACTCAAATAAAAAAAGAAGATACTTAAGCAAGATGGAACCCTAGACTTTCAGCCAACCAAACACAAACCTAGGGGACAATGAGGTGAAACAATTTGAAAGCCACCCATCTAGATTCTCTAAAGTATTAACACTGGCAGTAACAAAGCAGATGAATGAGGCTCTAAACAAAAAAATTAAAGTAAAAAAATTTCTCAGATAACTACAGAGACAATGACCACAACGAAAGACATCGTTAGTGACTAGAACACCTGCAGGAAAAAAAAAACATAGAACTTAAGAAAATGATGGAAATCATGAATGTCCAACACAGGAAAAAAATGGAATACACGAAGCAGACTGAAACAGATATCCAGGAGATTAAAAATTCCATCAAGAATATATGCAGCAGAATGAGCCAATGTGAGGACAGACTATCAGATATAGAAGACAGGATTGTGGTTAGCCATCATGAAAAAGAGAAAGATATCTTAGCTGAGGATTTATCTCACTGGTGCCACACCTGCCTTGCAGGTTCTAAATTCGACCCCTGGTGGTGGTGGTGAGGGATGTTCTTAAAAACAGCAAGGGACCACAAAAAATCAACACAATGCAAAGAAGAGTAACATAAGATTGGTTGAAGTCAATGAAAAAGCAGGAGCCAGCACAAACGACATAAAAAACCTGTTCACAGACATAATGACAGAGAACTTCCCAAGCAGGGAAAAAGAATCTGACACACACAGATAAGTGAGGCATATCAAACTTCAATTACCCATGACAAAAAAAAAGTCATATAATAGTCAAGATTCCAGAAATTCAACACAAGAACAGACTATTAAAAACTCTTGAGAGAGAAAAAAAAAAATCTCCTACAAAGGAAAGCCCATCAGAATCACAGCAGACTTCTTAACACAAACCTTAAAGTCAAGGAGAGCATGAAATATTTACTTCAAGCTGTAAAAGAAAACCTCCAGTCCAGATTGATGTATGCCACAAAACTCTTTCAAAATTGATGGAGAAATAAGATATTTCCCTGACAAGGAACACCTGAAGATAATCAAGACCACCAAACTAGCACTCCAAAAATGTCCAAAGGACAATTCTAGAAGAGTAACAAAGACTACAACTCCAAGAACTCCAACACAATGTTTGTTTGTTTTTTCGGTTTTTGTGAGACAGGGTCTCACTATGTAGTTGAAATTGACCTGGAACTCACTTATGTAGTCCAGGCTGGTCTGGAACTCACAGTGATTCTCCTGCCTCAGCCTCCTGAGTGCTGGGATTATAGGTGTACACCACACCTGGCCAGGCCTAACCCCAACACAATTAATCCACCAGGCAAGTACTTAAACAGAGAGGGCAAAAAGGGAATCAAAAACAGGAAAATAACACAAGGATAAGTCAATACACATCAGTTACAACCATCTATGTAAATGGTCTCAATTCACCAATCAAAAGAAACAGATTGGCAGAATGGATCAAGAAGCAAGATCTAATAATATGCTGTACTCAAGAAACACAACTCAGGGCTGGGGATTTAGCTCAGTGGTTCTGCCACCTGCCCCGCAAGCGAAAGGACCTGAGTTCGATCCCCAGTACCAAAAAAAAAAAACCCCCCCCACACACAATTCAAAGAGGAAATTCACAGCCTGAAAGTCTAAGTATGGAAAACAATACTCCATGCAACAGGAACCAGAAAAAGGCAGGGGTAGCTATTCTACTGGCAGACAAGGTAGATTTCAAGCCAAGACTAATTGAGAGAGACAAAGAACGTCACTGCATCCTTGCAAAGGGAAAAATCCAAAAGGAAAAAAATACTACTGCACCCACCTATGTAAAACAAACATTAACAGACATGAAAAATCAAGTAAGCACTAGTATAATTGTAACAGGAGACCTGAATACTCCACTATCACAAATAGACCACCTAGACAAAATAAATAAATATCAAAACTGCACCAGCCAGGCAAGGTGGCACATGCCTGTAATCCCAGCATTCAGGAGGCTGAGGCAGGAGAATCACTGAGTTCGAGACCAGCCTGGGCCACATCATTATGTATGTTCCAGGTCAGTCACTCTCAATTACATAGTGAGACCCTGTCTCAAAAAACCCCCCAAAAAACAAACAAGTTTTTGCATAGCAAAATAAACCATCAACAGAGTGAAGAGACAACCCACAGTGTGGAAAAATTGTGAGTTGTTTCTCAAAGGACTAATTAATATCTAGAATTTATAAAGGACTCAAAAAAATCAGACCCTCCAGTTTTTTTTTTTTTTTTTGAGACAGGGTGTCACTATGTAGTTGCGATTGACTTGGAACCCACTATGTATGTAGCCCAGGCTGGTCTCAAACTCACAGCCGATCCTCCAGTCTCAGCTTCCCAAGTGCTGGGATTAAAGGTGTGTGCCACCATACCAGCTTTTTTTTTTTTTTTTTTTAAGACTCTCCAAATTTAAAGACCCAATCCAAAAATGAACATCTGAAATGAATATACATTTCTTAAATGAAGAAATAAAACAGCAGAGGCGGGAATTTAGCTCAGTGGTTCTGCTGCCTGCCTCACAAGCAGAAGGACCGGAGTTCGAGCCCCAGGTACCCCCCGCCAAAAAAATCCCATTACTGCTTCATTTTTGTAGTATTTAATTCAGAAATTTGCCATATATTGGCCCTGCTAAAATAGAATACAGCATCTTTCATATGGTAGAAACCATCAAGGAAACTTTAGTTTAATTCTCCCTTCATACATTATGGCAAGTAGCAGGGAGGAAATGCACTTATAGATCATTTCTAGGCAAACTGTGAAGCTAACAGCCAACTTGTTTCTTCTTCCTATACAGTCTCTTCATTTCACTAGAAATGGACATCATGGCCTCCTGCGGAGAAAAAGTCACCATTCTGCATTTAGCTGTATCCATGTATTACATTACTGTATTTTTGTTTGCAATGTAAAAAATTCACATATAATAAACAATGTTGTGATGTTTTTAAAAAATCACTCGTCATTCAGGAGATGCACACTAAAACAATGCTGAGATTCCATTTCACTCCAGAAAAAATGGTTGTTATCAAGAAATCAACCAATAACAAATGCTTGAAGAGGTGTGGGGGAAAAAAATTCCCTTCTCCGCTGTTGGTGGAAGTGTATACTGGTGCAATCACTGTGGAAATTAGTGTGGAGATTCCTCAAAGAACTAAAATAGAGCCAGGGGTGGTGGCACATGCCTGTAATCCCAGTACTTGGGAAGCTGAGGCAGGAAGATCGTTGTGAGTTTGAGACCAGCATGGGCTACACAGTGAGTTCCAGGTCAGTCTCAACTACATAGTGAGACCCTGTATCAATACCCACCCCCAAAAGAACTAAAACTAGAGATTCCACTCAACCCAGCTTCTCCCCTTCTTGGTATCTTCCTGAAAGAATTAAAAGCATTATATCACAGTGATATATGCACACTCATTTTTATAGGGGCACAATTCATAGTAGCTAAATCTTGGAAACAGCCCAAATGCCCGTCAACCAACAAATGGATTAAGATGTGACTTTTTTATACTATAGCGTACTACTCTGCCTTTATACTATAGTGTGCTACTCTGCCATAAAGAAGGACAAGTTTGAGACATTTATAGCTAAATGAATGCACCTTCAGACCATACTTTTTATTTATTTATATATTTTTTTGGTACGGGGGATTGAACTCTGGACCTTTCAAGGCATGCATCAGAACCACTGAGCTAAATTCACCACCCAAGACTATATTTTTAAATCAAATAAATCTAACACATGTTTAAATACGACATTGTTTCTCAAGAGAAACTGAAAATTGAAATAAGGACTAAAATGTACAATAGACACTGGGAAATGGGAAGAAAATGTTCACATCAAAAAGGGAACAAGGGAGGGGGAGGGGGAAGGAAAGGAACAAAAAAATTTTTTTAAATGGAAACAAAGCTTTTGTACATGGGGGGACAGAAAAAAGAAGCAAGATATATCATGTACTGGTACAAATTCCCTATGATGTTATCATTGTGTATCTAAAAATGTCCCAATAAAAAATAATAAAAGGGAAGAAATTTTAAAAGCAAGCAAGCAAACAAAAATTTTAAATTGTGAGACAGGGTCTTGCTACATTGCCCAGGCTGGTCTCAAACTTGTGATCCTCCTCCCTCAGTTTCTAGAGAAGCTGTTGGATTTTTTTTTCCCAATGCCATCTGAAAGCTTTTTGTATTCAACCCACCCCACAACTTAAGGCACGTTATTTAAATAAGTTACACAGAACTACAACTTATATACTTGCTGAAGTGGATACTTGTCACTGTGGATTGAACTAGGGACCCTGCACTTGCAAGGTAGGCGACAGAACCACTGAGCTAAATCCCCCAGCTGAAAAATGTTTTTTTTATCATAAAACCTGTTCAAATTTAATTACTCCTATTTTTTGTATGTATATTTAAATCTAAAACAAACTCGATGGAGCATGGTGGTGCAGGCCTGCAATCCCAGAATTCAGGAGGCTGATGCAGGAGGACTGATCACCACAGGCCAGCCTGCTACACAGTGAATCCAAGGCCAGCATGAAATACAATGAGACACAGTTTCAAAAAAAAAAGGAGGCACGGTGGTGCACCCCTTTACTCCCAGCATTGGGGTGGGTAAGACAGTAGATATTTGTTGGACCCTATCTATCTATCCTGCAGATAAATGCTATATACATCTTACAATAATTTTACATGGTCTTCTAAACAGCATGGTCCAAAAATTAAAATAAAATAAAGACCTTGGTTCATAGCAGTGGATTTCAATATTTAGTAGTTCTGGGGGTTTTTTTGTTTGTTTTGTTTTGGTTTTTTGTACCAGAGATTGAGCTCAGGACCTTGGGTTTGTGCAGGCTGCAGAACCAGAGCTAAATTCCCAGCCTCTAATATTTAGCAATTTTAACTGATACAATTGAAAAGGTAAAAGTTGGCAGTGGTACATGTATCTAATTATTAGGACTCAAGAAGTGCTGCTACATATGCTATAATGCATGAGAGCTACACACAACAGAAAATTGTATCTGTTCAAATGCCAAAGAAACCATGGCCTATAAAAATCAAAGGATTTTCTTCTAAAATAAGCAGCTCCAGCAGAGGATTTAGCTCAGTGGTGCCTTGCAAGCGCTAGGTTGAGTTCAATCCCTGATGAAAGAAAGAAAAGAAAGAAAAGAAAGAAAAGAAAGAAAAGAAAGAAAGAAAGAAAGAAAGAAAGAAAGAAAGAAAGAAAGAAAGAAAGAAAGAAAGAAAAGCAGCTCCATCTATATAGAATAATCTAGATAGTTAGACAAGCTTTAAATTTATAAAATTTAAAATCATTAAAAATTAAATTCTGAATGAAAATTTTACAATAGTAACTTTTGCGAAACCAATTTGTTTATGCCACACATTTAAGCAAACCCTATAGGAATACTAGAGCCAGGCGCGGAGGTACACGCCTGTAATCCCATCACTCAGGAGGGCTGAGGCAGGAGGATCGCTATGAGTTCGAGACCAGCTTGGGCTATGTAGTGAGTTCCAGGTCAGCTACATAGTGAGAGACTCTGTCAAAAGAAAGGGGAGGGGAGGGGAGGGGAGGAAAAAGGAAAGGAAAGGAAAAAGGAAAGGAGAGGAGAGGAGAGGAAAGGAAAGGAAAGGAAAAAGGAAAGGAAAGGGGAAAGGAAAGGAAAAAGGAAAGGAAAGGAAAGGAAAGTAGAAAATGTGAAGACAGGCATGATGGTGCCTACCTGTAATAATACCAGGATCATATACAGATGCAAATTCCCTATGATGAGTGTTACCATTATGTATGCTAAATTATGTATACTATATCATTATGTATACTAAATATGTCAATACATGTTTTGCTATTTAAAAACAAAAACCAGTGAGATCCTAAGAAAAAAAATTGTCAAATAAACCTAAATTATAGGTACCATTTATTTTAATGTATTTCAGCTAACATTAAATTAGGTTGCGTTTAAATGCTTTAACCTGTAACACAAACCAAGCTATTTTTAAGTAATTAAAATATGCCTATTCTTGACCAAGTCATGACAATATGGTACAATATAAACACAAGCAAGCCTAGATCCGAATTCCAAAGCTGTATGTTTGCAGACAATTTAACTTCTATGAATCTCAATTTCCTCACCTAAGAAATAGGAAAGCTGTTGGGGATTTCACTCAGTGGTTCTGCCGCCTGCGCCTGCGAGGTGCAAGGGCTGGAGTTCAATCCCCAGTACCAA
>NW_022900947.1:30565163-30568963 GCF_012274545.1 Fukomys damarensis | reverse complement strand
AACAAAAAAAAAAAAAAAAAAAAAAGTAAAGCCAATTCAAAGACCTGTTCTTAACAATGAACAACAATGTATAAACAATGATACTGACAGGCATTCTACAAATGCCACCTATTAGCAACAATAATTGGTAGTAAAATAAAACAATATGAATAATACAGATTATGGTTTTACAGCCTCACAATCAACAATTCACCTATATTACTTAACTCAAAACTATAAAATGGGGCTGGGGATTTAGCTCAGTGGTTCCACCGCCTGCCTCACAAGCACTAGGTCCCTAGTTAGATCCCCAGTACCAAAAACAAAACAAAACAAAACAAAACTGTGAAATGGGGGCCAGGGATTTAGCTCAGTGGTTCCACCAACTGTCTTGCAAGTGTAATGTCCTGAGTTGTATCCCTGTATCAAAAAAAGCAGCAGCAGCAGCAGCAGCAGCAGCAAGATTTTAGGGTCAGGGATTTTAGCTCAGTGGTTCCACTGACTGACTGCTTCAGACTATTAAAAGTACTTTTAATACATATTTTCCATTCTTATCAACTCTCAACCACTACTTAAAATCCCAGTGGACGTACAAGCCTGTAACCCCAATAATGTTCATGGGAAACTGAAGCAGGACCCTTAAATTGAGGCCAGCCTGGGCTATACAGTAAGTTCAAGGTCAGCCTGGACTACACAGCAAACTACAGAAAAAAAAAACAAAGACTATCTGGCCGATAAATGACTGACTTCTAAACACTGTCTTAGGGAAAAGAGGTCTAGGTGGTGCCTTTAGTTTATCCGAGTAAAAAACACTGACATCACTCAAAACTCAAGTGACCTACACTCAAAATCCACGTATCCAATTCCCCTACACAGAAACAATTTTATCAATTTTTCAGGAATCCTTTCAACTGTACTGACAAGTAAGATCTATTTCCCCTTTTGACATACATGATGGTCTCAACACTCCTCTGCCCTTCTCTTTTCACATTTATATAAGAGGTTATATTTTAATTTTTTGTTTTGTTTTTTGACACAGGGTCTTGCATGTAGTTAAGGCAGGCTTTGAATGCACTATGTATCCCAGGTTGGATTACAGGCAGAAAAACTATATTTTAATCAACATACTCTATGACCACGTATAAGCTCTTACAACCAGAATTCAACAAACACCAGCTATCTTTTTTTTTTTTGAGACAGGGTCTCACTATGTAGTTGAGACTGACCTGGAACTCACTACGTAGCCCAGGCTGGTCTCGAACTCACAGCGATCCTCCTGCCTCAGCCTCCCAGAGTGCTGGGAATAAAGTCATGTGCCACCACACCCAGCCCAGCTATCTTTTAAAAGGTATTTTGAGGGGCCAGGGATTTAGCTCAGTGGTGCCACCAACCACCTGGCAAGCACAAGTACCCGAGTTCAATCCCTGGTACCCAAAAAATAAATAAATAAAATAAAATATAAAAAGGTATTTTGAATGCCCCCTAAAGGTCCTAAAATCAAACAATATTTTTAGAAACACAAGCATATAAATTAAATTTTGGTAAACTAGAGATTTACATACAATAACATAATAAAATACTCTATTATTTGATCATTCAAAATAATATATTTACACACTTAAGGAAATACATGGGCACTACAAGTCTTTCAATGAGTTGAAAATAATCTACTCAGAAACGTCTATTAAAATATCAATGAAACAAAGTACTGGTGAAAATAAAGCTATTTATTGTTTATATTATTCAAAGATTAAATCATTACACTTTCCTAAATGTTCTTTGCAACTTTCCTAGAACAAGTTTCCTTCCAGATTTATAAATGTTCTATTCTCTTTTTCTCTCTTATGAGGTGCTGGGGGTTGACTCCAGGTCCTCAGGTATACTAGGCAAGGGCTGCATTTCTGAACTATTCCTCCAGCACAAACCACTACTCTTAGAAAATAACTTGTCTGAACTGGGCATGGTGGCACACGACTGTAATCCCAGCGCTCAGGAGGCCAAGGTAGGAGGATCGCTATGAGTTGAGACCAGCCTGGGCCACATCGTGAGTTCCAGGTCAGTCTCAACCACATAGTGAGACCCTGTCTCAAAAAACCAAACCAAAACAAAAAACAACCTGTCTGTTTGCATTTCCTGTTTTATTTTTCTGAAACACTGTTTTCTTTAAAGAGCAATATTAATATACAAATATGCAAGACTAGAACACAAAAATTTTTGGTAATCTTCAACTTAAGTACTAATACCACGGTGAAAAGTCACTTTACATAAAGCAAAAAAGCATATGAATTATCAGAGCAGTAGTTTACCACTTTTAAATAAAAGAAAATAAAGTATTAGAAATCTATTAAGTTTCAAGCACACATAATCCATTATAGAAGAAATGTTTCAGGCTGATGGCAATAACAGCTGCAATCTTTCATTAAGAATAGGAATATAGCTAAATTATGTATCCCTAATTTCTTATTAAACAAAAAATTAAAATTACTGTTACAATGTTTCAGTGTAGACATTTATGACTATTTCTGCCCTGTACCACAAAAATACAAAGTCATGCTTCCATTCCAAGTTTTGGCAAATGAACAAATGCAAAGTTCAGAGTTCATACACATGCTCTGTTAAAAGGATTATTATGTACATACTATTTAATCACCTACTAATCACTTACATAAGTATAATAATTGTCATTTTCAATTTTAAATAGTTTTCTCCATGTGTATCTGGAAAGACACATGATCACAATACCCTCAGTAGCACAAAGCGTAGGTGTTACTGACTTAGAATGGTAAATTTCATAAATCATTACGGACATTACTAACGACAAAAGAAAAAACAAAACAGCTTGATATATTCTATAATAAATGTCAATCTTTAAGGTAACAATCATTTTCAATATTCTATTAAACTCAATAGGGAAAACATCCTGACATTCTTTTTAATTTTGATACGAAAAATTTTAATAATATTCGTATAGTTTTCAGTCACATAAGTAGTCCATTTTGAATACTGTATGTAAATAAACGTGGCCTGTAGTAATGCACAGTATGTACACTGCAGGACTGAAAAAGCACCAGGAGAAATTTTTCTTAAAAAAGCCATGCTATGTCGTGCTCTCTTTCAGGTCAGGATACAACAACTTAAATATTATACACAATAATGTATCTGGAAAAATCCCTTGTTCTTAATCTATTTTTCAAAAGTAAAAATCAATTTAACTATGAGGAACATCATAATGAAGTTTCACAGCACGAGTCACAGAGGCATTGTCTTGAGAAAGACTCTGATCTCTCTCTTGTCAACAGTGTTTTGAAATAAGCTACTCAAACACTCGATTATGTTTTTCCTAGCTAAAAATATTCAATACACCGAACAACTTGCCTTTGGCCAGTCAAAAAGCTTTAGATGCCAATACAGAGGCCTAAGAATGGGGGAGGAGCGCAAAGAAAGAAGATAATGATCTAAATTGGAATTAATTTCCTACCTCTAGTGAATATTCCCTTATCCCTGCCTCCCAACACGCCGCTATCCCTTTATGCCTTCCCTCGTCTCCCAGCACCCAACTACGAGGAGTAACTCGGCCTGTCCCCCTCCTTACATCCACACCTAAGGACTCGCGTCGTCCCTCCCCTAAGGACAGGACAGCAGAGGCCCGGCAGGCAATAACCCAGAATCCTCAGAAAAGTGCGGGCCCTCGCGCGGCGACTCCCCGGATCCGGTTACCACCTTTCCCCTTCCCCCAACCCACTTCCCGGGTTTTCTTGGGCTCGGCCTGCTCTCTCCCTTCCTTCCAGCGGCGGCCTCCGCCCGGGGCGCCCCCGGGAGCG
>NW_022900947.1:30549370-30564519 GCF_012274545.1 Fukomys damarensis | reverse complement strand
CTGCGCCTCCGCCCCTCTTTATACCTTTGCGCTTGCGGCCGGTGGCTCCGGCCCTGCCTGACCCCTTCCCCGCGGCCCTCTCTGCCCGAGGCCACCCTGACTCAGCCTGACCCCGAGCCACGCGCCGAACGTGTAGTGCCGGTCCCTGGACCTCGGGCCGGCCCACTGTCGATCCGGACATGCCCAGAAAACCCACTGCGGTGGCTTTTGTTCTGGAACCTTTGTGCTGCTGCTAGGATTCCACCATCTCAGGTGGTACGAACTATAAGGACGGTTATGGTTGGGTCGCAGTTTGAGAGATGTTCCATAGGGAGGCTGGGGGTGGGTTTGAAAGCCAGATGTTTATCTTTAACCTATTTCGATATTAGAGCTGTGGAATTAAAACGTTAGTTTTCAAACTTGAGTTCGCATCAGAATCTTTGGAGAGCTTTAAAAACAAAACAAGATTGCTGGGCCTCATCCCTAGAATGTAGGGTGGACCTAATAATTTGCATATATAATAAGCGCTCAGCCGCTACTGCTTATGGTAGTTCAGGAACGATACTGAGTGCCGCAGAATTTACAAGGCACGTGTATATTTTCAAGGGGAGGGGCAAAAATAGAAGCCTCTTGGGGGACGGGTTGAAAGAGGAAGGGGCTTTACTTCTGTAAACCTAGGACCGACTTACAAAGGTATCTGGCGTTATTAGACAATAAATATTGAATGAATGAGTAAAGTGTTTCAGGGCTGCGGATTTAGCTCTGTGGTTCCGCCTCCTGCCTAGCTAAATGCAAGGACCTGAGTTCAATCCCTGTGTACCCCCGCAAAAAAGTAAAGTATTTTAAATGGAAAGGAAATTTGAAAGTGGTTGCTAGGGTTAACAGTAATGTTTTTGGCGCCCAGAGGAATTTGAATAGAACTTTTTTTTTTTTTTTTTTTTTTTTTTTGCACACAGGGTTTTGTTATGTAGTTCTGGCTGCTCTTGAACTATGTAGACTAGGCTGGCCTGGAACTCACAGCGATCCTCCTGCCTCAGCCTCCCAAGTGCTGGCATTACAGGCCACCCAGCACCGCTCGAATAGAACATTTGGAATAAGCAATAAAAGTTATTTTAGAAGTTCCCTCATCTAACCAAACAGCAAAATACTCTATTATAAAAATATCACATCTGGGCGTGGTGTACTCCCAGCACTCGGGAGGCTGAGGTAGGAGGATTGCTGTGAGTTTGAGATCAGCCTGGCTACATAGTGAGTTCCACGTCAGTCTCAACTACATAATGAGACCCTGTCTCAAAAAAATAAATAAATAAACCAAACCAAAAAATATATATACATTTGATAATGTACTCATATCCAAAAATGTTTGTGTGTGTGTGTGTGTGTATATATATATATATATATATATATGAGAGTGAAAATGATCAAAGTATAATGTTAGGTGCATGTACGAATCTGCCTTAATGAAACCCATTTATCTGTATAACTAATATGTACTAATAAGAAATGTGAAACCCACAAAAGCACAAATACATGATTTTAGCAAAAAAATAACTAAAACTGTGGCAGCAAAAAGAGAAATATAGCCCCTAGAGGCAAAGTTTTCAGTGGAAACACATAACAAAAGGGACTTTATAGAAATCTCACCTCAGGAACCAAGAGGATTTTTTTTTATTCCAGTTCTCTCTCCTACTAGCTCTTTTGGCCAGCTTTGATTTCTTCATCTGTGAAATAAGGAAATTGGATTAGATGATCACTTTCAAGTTTTAAGACTTCAAGATTCTAAAGCATCATCCCAAAAAACATTTCCTTAAACGGACTGACGTAAATTATAAAACACTTGGGCCAGGGTGGTGCTGCCACTCGCAAGCTCAAGGACACAAGTTTGATCCCCGGTCAAAAAAAAAAAAAAAAAAAAAAAGATGAATTGTAAAAGCCTTCTAGCAGAGCCCCCTAGTGGTCATAGGAGGTCAACCATGTAGTTCTTGGGACAATGAATTACTGCACTGCCAGAATGTAAATCAAACTATGCTTTCTGTAGTATTTGCTCCAATTCCTTTAAAACGAATTGTTTTGTGGTGTGCAAAAACTTGTGAAGACATTACATATATCACTGTCATTTAGTGCCCAATCCTATTCTTGGAACTTTCATAAAGAAACAAATCACAGGGCTACCAGCTAGAAGGGTCTGGCCATACTGTGGGGTAGAGCACTTAGAATTTAGGTAAAATTTTTTCCAGTGCTGGGGATTGAACCCAAGGCCTACTGCGTACTAAGAATAAACTCCACCAATGAACAATCCCCGGGGCTAGGTTTGGTAATTTGGGGGTTTTTTGTTTGTTTGTTTTTGTTTTTGAGACGGGGTCTCACTGTGTAGCTGAGACTGACCTGGAACTCACTGTGTAGCCCAAGCTGGCCTTGAAGTCACAGGGATCCTCCTGCCTCGGTCTTCCGAGTGCTGGGATTACAGGCGTGCACCACCATGACCGGTTCTAGGTTTGGTAATTTTTAAATGCACATAATCATTAATTCTGAAGTTTCACTTCCAAGAATTCATTCGGCATTCCTTCCAGAGAATTAGACAGCTGGATATGAAATGATGTAAGACAATCTTCAAGATACTCTTTTTTTTTTTCCTTTTTCTTTTCTGCAGCACTCAGGATTGAATTTACGGAGTCCTAAACTACATCCCAGCCCTTTTTATTATTTTTAGTTATTTAGCTAGTTAGTTATTGCAGTGCTAGGGATTGAACCCAGGGGCTTCACACTGAGCAATATTCCCAGGCCATTTCGGAGGGGAGGAGACAGGGTTTTACTAAATTGCCCTGCTGAGACCAACATTTGCAACCCTCCTGCCTGAGCCTCCAGAGTTCTGGGATTACAAACATGTATCAGCATGTCCACTCTTTTTATTTCTTTAATTTTGCCTTGATTTTATTTTAATTTTTATAATAGGATTGAACCAGGGTGTTGCCCAAGCTAGGAAAGCACCTTACCATGGACTAAATCCTGGGTCCTATTTATTCAGAGACTGAGTCTCCCTAAACTGCCCAGGCTAGCCTTCAATTACAGCGATCCCTGCCGTAGCCCTCAGGCTCAGAAGTAACTGAGATTACTGAACTATCCAGCCCAGTTTCAAGATACATTTGCTGGGCCAGGGATTTAGCTCAGTGGTTCTGGCAACTGCCTCACAAGCCCAAGGACCTGAGTTCTATCCCCAGTACCAAGGAAACAAAAAGTTATATTAGCTTATCCTGTAGTCCCGCACTCTGGAAAACCGAGGCAAAAGGATCTCAAATTCAAGTCCAGCCTGTATATTTGATTTTTTGAGACAGGGTCTCACTATGTAGTTGAGACTGACCTGGAACTCACTGTGTAGCTCAGGCCGGTCTTGAACTCACAGGGATCCTCCTGCCTCAGCCTCCTGAGTGCTGGGATTACAGGCCTGTCCCACCACACCTGGTTTAAGTAATTTAAATAAAGATGGGGGGGATGTGGTTCAGTGGTGCTGCCCCCTGCCTGGCAAATACAAAGGGAGTTCCATCCCCAGGACCAATAAATACATACATACATACATACATACATAAACAAATAAATAAGCGGGGAGAGAGAAAATCTACTTTTTTGTTTGTTTTGTTGTTTTTTGAGATAGGGACTAGCTATGTGATTTAGACTGGCCTTAAACTCAGGATTCTCCTGTCTCGGCCTCCCAAAGCCTGGGATTATAGGCATGCCCCATGAGCCCAGCTTCAAAATAGATTTCTTTTTTGGAGACAGGGTCTCACTGTAATTTATGCTGTCCTTTAACTCCCTATGTAGCCTAGCTGGCCTCAATCTCATCATGATCCTCCAGCCTCAGCCTCTGGAGTGCTGGGATTTCAGGCGTGCTCTACCACACCCAGCTCAAAATGCATTTAAATGAAAAAAAAAAAAAAAAGCGCCATGCTAAATGCAATGTGGTAACCTGGATTGGATCCTAGAAGCAAAGGAACATAAATAGTGAAAACTCAAGGCTATAATTTAGTTAATAGTATTGTAGAAATATTAATTCCTAAATTTTGACGTAGCACCATGGTTATATGAGATGTTAATATTAGTGGAAGCTGAGTAAGAGTGCACAAAAATCTCTGTGCTACCTTTTTGTTCCTATACATCTGAAATTATTCCAAAGAATAACTGGTAACAAAAAGCTTACCTTTTTTTCCCCCTTAACTAGAGATTGGACCCAGGGCCTTTGTGCTGGGCTACATCCCAAACCTTTTTTTCAATCTTATTTTAGACAGTTTCACTAAGTGGCTAAATTGTCCAGGCTGGGCTCCAATTGCCATCCTCCTGCCTCAGCCTCCCTGACTCCTGGGATTACCTGGTATGACATCACACCTAGAAGTTCTCATTTTTAAGAAGCACTATGAAAAGCAGTGGCAAGTCCCAGCAATCCCAGCTACTAAAGCAGCTGGAAAAATCCCAAATTTGAGTCCATCCAGGACTTTTTTTACGCGGCTCCGCCTCTATTTTTTTTTTTTTTTTTTTTTTTTTTTTTTTTTTTTTTTTTTTTTGGTACCAGGGATCAAACTTAGAACCTTGCACTTGGGAGGCAGATGAGGTACCACTGAACTAAATCCCTGGTGTCAAAATAATTTTTTAAAGGAGCTATGGAGTGAGCTTGCTGGTGCAGGCCTTTAATCCCAGTACTCTGAGCAGCTGAAGCAGGAGGATCACAAATTCAAGAGCAGCCTGGGCCATTTAGCAATTTAACAAAACCTCTCAAAAGAAAAGTGGGGGCTGGCGATTTAGCTCAGTGGTTCTACTACCTGTCTTACAAGTGCAGTGGACCTGAGTTCAATCCCCACTACCAAAAAAAAAAAAAAAAGAAAAAGAAAAAATGGGCTGCAAATGTAGCTCAAATTCAATCCCCACTACTGAAAACAATAATGATGATGATAAATTTTTTAAAAATTGAGGCTCAGACCAAAAAAATCACAAACTTTCAGAATATGTATTAAACATTATGTGAAGGTTGCAAAATTGTTTTTAGATTGAATAGAGGAAAGCATCTGATTATTCTTCTGTTATTCCTAAAATTTCTAGTTTGGTTTTATTGCAGTAGTGAGGATTGAACTCAGGGACTTCACACCGAACTACATCCCAACCCCTTTCAAATTTTTAAATTTTGAGCCAGGTGTGGTGGCTCATGCTGGTCATCCCAGCATTCAGGAGGCTGAGGCAAGAGGATCACTGTGAGTTTGAAGCCAGTCTGGGGTACATGTTGAATTTGAGGCCAGCCTGAACCTACATGGCCAGACTCTGACTCAAAAAGAAAAAAAAATTTTTTTAATTTTGACATAGTATCTTGCTAAATCACTGAACTGGCCTCGAATTTTCAATTATTTGCCTTACCTCTGCCCCAGGGTGGATTACAGGGATGTACCACCATACTGGCCCCCCTTTTATTTTCAAATTTGAAGCAAGTGCTGGCTAAATCACTCAAGTTGCCTTCCAACTTGTGATCCTTATGCCTCAGAACCCCAACCCAGTACCTGGGATAATCCAGCTCCTTTATTTTTTGTTTTGTTTTTGTGTTTGTGTTTGTGTTTGTTTTTTTACTTGAATAAGCACATCAAAACTTCTAGAGCCAATGGGCCAGGCATTTGGCTCAGTGGTTCCACCACCTGCCTCACAAACCCAAGGGCCCGAGTTTGATCCCTAGTACCAAAAAAACAAAACAAAACAACTTCTAGAGCCAGAGCCACCAGCTACTCAGGATGTCACAGGGGACTGGGTCCAGGGGAGATGTTTTTCTACGTTCTTGGTGTCCTGAACAAAGAATTGGACAAGACACACAGAAGAAGTAGCAAGGGCATTTTTTTGTGTGTTTAAGTGTGGTACTGGTAATCAAACTTAGGACCTTATGCTTGCCAGGCAGGTGTAGCGCCACTGAGCTACATCCCCAGCCCAACAAGGACATATATTGGAGGTGGAAAAGGAGTAGCCGCTGCAGAGTTAGAGCAGCCAGAGAACAGACTTGCAATCCACTGAGGTAATGGGAAGGGGTCTTCTGTATCTGGACTTACTGGATTGACTTCTTCCCCATGCACATAAAGCACTGGGATTGTTGTCCTATCAAAAACTCACCTGGCCTGGTGGCAGCGCACACCTGTAATCCCAGCACTTGGGAGACTGAGGCAGGAGGATGGTCATAAATTCAAGGCCAGCCTGGGCTCATGAGACCAAGGGCGGTTTGACCTGTGTAGTGAGACCCTGTATCAAAAATGAATAAATAAATAAAAACTTCATTTGCCCTGGTGTCAGATTTAAACTATACTCTCAAAGACTTGTATGGCTTCTGCCAGGTGTGAATGAAGGATTTAATAAATCGCTGGCCTTGAATTCACCATGCAGCCCAGGCTGGCCCTGAATTTGAGTCACCTGAGTGCTGGGATTACAGGTCAGCACCGCTGCACTGGCTCATCAGTGGAGATGGGTTGAAAATAGCACTTCTCTGATTGGTTTTGTGTACAGTGCTCAGGAGTGGCAGAAACATCCTGAATCCTGTGTTCTATATGTGTCCCCTAGGTCTCTGTAACTAAGATATTCTGCCAGGTTTGGGTTTTTTTTTGGGTTTTTGTTTTGTTTTGTTTTGTTTTTTTGGGTACCAGGGATTGAACTCGGGTCCTTGCGCTTGCAAGGCAGGCCACCGAACTGCTAAACTAAATCCCCGGCCCTCTGCCAGGTTTTTGACTGGTTTGCCCCAGCTCTAATCTCTCACCTTATGGAGACTGAAGCAAGAGCATCACAATCTTTAGGTCAATTTGGGCAATTTAGCAATCCCTGTTTCAGAATAAGATATAAAAAGGGCCGGGGAGGCACCTTCATACTTTGCTGTCCCTGACAATAATCTAACATTTGAAATGCTTGAGGTTTCCTTTTGGTATATCCTGCTGGTTACTATTACCAATGTTCAGATTCAAATTTCCTTTTCTTCTAAATATAAAGGACTTTTTATACCCTTTTTCTGACCTTGGGCTTCTCTTCATGGCATGTGTCGCCCAAAGCTCCATTTAACTCTTTTTGAAATATATATTCCAACTCCGATTTCTCCTTGCTTCTTCTTCACTGTCGCAGACCTGAGCCCTCCACTTGTTCCTCTCCTCTCCCTCCCCCTGACCCTCCCAACTAGAATGGAGCTCCACCATCAAGGATAGAAAGCTGAACTTCTAAATTTAGCTCCAGGTCAGTGGGCACCACAGTATCGATTGTAATGCACTCTATGTTTTTCCAGATATAGAAAATAGATTCGAGCCACCATCACAGTGGCTTTCTAAATATCTGCGGCATAGAGTGGAAAGTTGATTTCTGTAACACAGAATATGCTTGCTTAAGTTACCCAGACTCCTGTTGGTCACCAGGGTTCTTAGGGGGAGCATTTTTTGCAAGGGATCTCATAATTCCTCTAGCCAAGGGCTAAGCAGCAATGCTTGTGGCTTTATACTACAAGCTCAGAATCCAGCAGGCTGCCACATGCTGACTAGCCCAGTCCTACTGCTGAGCTGGTTAGTTCCTTTCACTCCTGTAAAGTGGAAGAGTCCTTCATTTCAGAGTCTGGAAGACCCAGGAAGCCACTCTGAAATCCTCCTCCTAGGGCCAGCTCCACAGCTAAGAACTGGCCAGCAGAACTTCCTGTTAACTGAAGTTCACAAATTGCTTCCACCTATTTGACCCATAATTATGCCAATCATTCATTTAGAACAGAGATTTTCCCTCAATCGTAGAAGCATCATGAAGTTGACGCATTGTTTGCTTTTCTGAATCCACTCTCCAACCTTTCCACTCTGCTCTGTGCTCAAGATGCTAGAAGCACACTTTACATTGTAGACTCACATCCACAGGGCTCCATTCTTAAATTCTGCCTCCAGTTGAGTGTAGCAGATGGAGGCTCTGGCAGGAGACAAGGCCAGAGTTAATAAAATGGAAGGTTAGTAAAGGTTAATAAGGTCATGGGCTGGGGATGGAGCTCAGTGGCACCGCACCTGCCTCAAAAGTGCAAGGGCCATCCCTGGTACTGAAAGAAAAAAAGGTTATAAGAATATAATATATAGTAATATAACACATTACTATCAATATTATTAATATGTCACACGAGCACAATATTAATATATATTATTAATTTATATGTTAATATATGAGTAATAATATAATTTAAAAGGTTAAGAAAAGAAAAAAGCAGTCATTTGTTTCAAAATGACTTTACTTTTAAGCTAGGGGACAAAGAGAGGAACAGTAGAAAACCAACTGACTAGTTGACGTTAGCTTATTTCATGTTTCTCTTTTGGTAAGGATTACAAGAGAGAACTTTATTTTCATCCCAAATGAACCTGAACTATTTGAGAAATTTGACCTTTAGCTCCATAATTGTTTTTTGGGTTTTTTTTTTTTTTTTGAAACAGGGTCTTGCTATATGGTAAGGCTGGCCTTGAACTCACTATGCAGCCCAGGCTGTCCTCAGATTTATGGCAGCTGTTCTGCTTCAGCCTCAAGAGTGCTGAGATTACAGGTGTGTGCCACCACAGCCAACAAGTGTTTCTTTCTTCCCGGAGACATAGGACACACATGAGAAAGAATTCCCGCTCTGCCCACTGATGTTAGCAAGCACCATCAGTAAGGCCTTCTCAGGAAAGCTTACAAAGGCTGGGCTTTGATGCATAAAAGAGTTATAAATGAAATCACAAGCCAAACTAGCAGGAAATATGCTTTTCCTGTAAACACTGCTCTTTTTTTTTTTTTTAGACAGGGTCTTACTATGTATTCCAGGTAGCCTTGAACTTTTGGTGATCTTCCTGCCTCAGCCTCCTGAGTGTTGGTGAACAGGAGATTAGAGCATGGCAAAGTTGGCTGGGGAAGTAGCTGTGACCCTTTAATTACAGAATCTGAGAACACATGAGCACAATGGTTCCTGCATATGGGCTTCTCACGAGAATTCAAGCAGGTTTTTATAAGGTGGCGTAGACATGATGTCAGACTGAGGAATGGATGATATAAAAAGACAGTCACTATTGAATTTTGCCAATGTTCATTCTTGCATGGTGGCCCACCCTCACACTATAGGCTGTACTTCTTTACTACTTTTACTTTACCCAAACTTATTTTATAGAACCTCTTTCTTTTCCCACATCTAATAAAACTTTACTACTGTTTGCTCCTGTCTTAACCAACTATTTGCTTAGGACAGAAAGAATCCAACTGGATCTCATTTGGTGGTTTTGTGTTTTGTTTGGATCCTTGTCTGATTTTAGAATCATGGTAATGATAGCTTTCATGAATGGCTTTGGGAGTTCTAATTCCCTTTCAATTTTATTAGAGCTTGAGGAGTCTTGGTATTAGATCTTTCCTGATGGATTTGTAAAATTCATCACTGAATCTGTCATGATCTGGGCTTATGTTAATTGATAGTTGTTTTTTTTTAATCACTGCTTCAAGTTCATTTCCTCTTGTGGATTATTCAGGGTTTTTAAATCTTCTTGGTTCAGTTTTAGTGATTCAAATGTACTTAGAAACCTACCCATTTCTTCTGAATTATCCAATTTATTGGCACGCAGGTTCAATAAGTGCTGTAGTTGTTAATAAACTTGATTTTGGCACTGTCCATTGTAATTTCACATTTTCTATTTTCTTATCTGGGTATTAAATCCAAAGCCTCACATATGAAGTGTACTATTTTGAAGAAAGAAATTCATAAGATTTGAATAACAAGTATTGAAATGATAACTGTGTAATGGAACACTGGTGCTATAAAAAATTTAACAAGTATGCAGAATGAGTGTTTTTCAGTCTGTTTATGTTGATGAGACCTGTAATAACTAAATTTTTTTTTCTTGTGTGAAGACAGGGTCTTACTTTGTAGTTTAGGCTGGGCTTGAACTCACTTTGTACCCCAGGGTGGCCTCAGACTAGTGGCTATCCTCCTGCCTCAGTCTCCAGACTTCTGAGATTATAGGCATACACCACTTTTTCCAAACACATACACTCCTGTTGGGAGCCATTCCACATAATTTTGGGGAAAAGCCTAATCTTGCCTATAGGCCAGCTATGACATGATGAAACATAACTCTAGTTTGCCACAGCTGAGACCTCAATGGTCCCATGTTGTGTGAAACTCTAGGGCAAGATTACAGCAGTTGAAGATACCCTGGTTCCTTGAGAAAAAGAAAGATTTCACCTGAGGAGGGACAAATTCCTTATCAGTTTAACTCATCCCACCTACAGTTGTAAGACAGTCTTTGCTCATCTTTCGACCCTAATCAACATTAAACTTCTCATGACCTTAGATCTTCATCAGCATAAGGTGCTCATGGGCATAGGATTTCCACACCGCCCCCAGACATCTGATACTGTTTCCAATTATAAAATCCTTGTCCACCACCAGTCTCGCAAATGCAAGGACCCAAGTTCGACCCTTGGTACCAAAAAAAAAAAATCCTTGTCAATTTAGGATTATTGCTGCTCTCTGAGTCACCTGCTATTTCCTATGAACCCAATAAGTAGCAGCCAACTCGGGGTGCCTTTATCTTTGCTGCCCAGAGCAGCACTGATCAGGCCCAGAACCCTGCTTCTTCTCTAAGCTTCATTTCCTGTCTTTATTTAATTTGCCTTGTGCTGTCCTGTCTCACAGAATCCACTGTGGGGATTCTGGTAACTTTCCCTTTCTCTGTTCTCTACACATTCCTCTCTCAAATTTTAAAATTTTCCAATTTAGGGCCAGGGATTTAGCTCAGTGGCACTGTGCCTGCCTCGAAAGCACAAGGTCATGAGTTCAATCCCCAGCACCAAAAACAATTTTTTCAATTTAGCTCCCTCACAGTAATTCCTATCTTCTCTAGTGTTAACTCTCAATCCTCCCCAGCCTAAGCCTTGGCTTGTCTATATCTTACCTAGCTGACTGACCTCCCTATCAGCATATTCTGACAACCACATAGCCTTCCTCAAACACAAAGTAAACCTTCTTTCTCCTATGTCTCCTGTCTCTCCCTTACCCCCACAAATATCCTCTGAAAACTCAATCCTAATGGTTCAACTCAACTAAAAGTACTCCAGTAGAATAAGACCCACATCAAACTTTTTCTTCTCATCTCCCACTATTCCCCTTTCAAATCTCCCCCTTAGCATCAATCACCCCTCGTTCTCCCCACCCCACCTCAACTACTTTATTACAGAACAACCACAGATAATAAACTCTCATAGTGTACATAGAGGACAGATGAAGGGAGGAAGTGTACGCGCAAGGACTTTCTTAAAGGAATGTTGTAAGACTGAATCTGGTATGCTGTGCTCGCCCAGCAGTGATTCTTTTGGCAAAACACAGGGATAGCATCCAAATCACTTTATTTTTGTTGTTGTTGTTTTTGGTACTAGGAATCAAACTCAGAAACTTACGCTTGCAAAGCAGGCAGTGGAATCACTGAGCTAAATCCCTGGACCCCAAATCACTTTAGTAAATAATAGGAGTAAATACTTACACAGGACGTACAAAGCTGAAAATTATTCTTGGGAAGACAAAGACAAAAAATCTCCACACACTCTCACTTCTCTAATCCTTAATCTGCAGTAACTCCCCACAAGGCGGGGGGGAAGAGGGTATGAATGTATTTATACTTCTATATATAAGAAAGTCGTAGATGTAGATCACAGATACACATAGGAGCATGGGAAAGCAAGAAAATAAAAGATCTCCCAACTCTCCCAAAGCACAGCAAGGAATCAAAAAGAGAGAAGAAAACAAATACTGAGTAGCAAGAATCTGTGAAAAGTTCATAGAAGGGATGAAGAAAATAGATGAGTTCATTCTATATGCCTATGGTGAATTTCAGGGTAACTGGTAAAAAACCAAACAAACTAACCAAAACAGTTCAAATTTTGAATGATAGATTCATCAAGGAATATAGAATCCTGAAAAAGATGTCAGACAGAAATACCTGGGGGAAAAAAAGAAAGAAAGAAACAGAAACAGAAAAAAAGAAGAAATACCTGAAAAAAACTGTATAGAATTCGTAGATTGCAGAAATACCCAATGTGAAGTCAGAGCATCTAATACTGAGGGAAAAAATGGGAAATTACAATGAAGAACTCAAAGAATCCAAGAAGAAAATGAGAGAACAAGAAAAGATTATTCAGCAGTAACTAGATGAAAAATAAGAAGAGCAATCGAGGGCTAATTGAAGTGAGAGAAAAATTAGAAGATAGCATAGATGGTTTTACTAACATATTTACAGAAATCATAAAGGAAAATTGACCAAACATAAGAAAAGAATTCAAAATACAAGTAAACAGGGCTGGAGATTTAGCTCAGTGGCACCAGACCTGCCTGGCAAGCTCAGTTCCATTCTTGTTACAAAAAACAAAACAAAACAAAAAAGTGAGCAACACTTATAGAATACCAAGCAACTATAATGAAAAAGAAACTCATCGAGGCATAGCCTTATTCAATTACCAGATCTCCAACAACAACAACAAATTTTAAGAGCATCCAGAAAAAAACAAAAAAATCACAAATACAGGTAAACCAATTAGAATCTTAGCAAATTTCTCAGCACAAGCCCTAAAGGCCAGAAGAGCTTGGAGTGAAGTATTTCAAACCTTAATAGAAAATAACTTCTGACCCAGATTAACTTATCTAGCTAAGCTACCCTTCAACATAGATGGAGAAATAAGGTTCTAGGAAAAAAAGAACAGCTCCAAAAATGTATGTTTCTAAACCAGCTCTTAAGAAAAGACTTAAGAATATTCTTGACAGGGGCTGGGAATTTAGCTCAGCGGTTTGGTGGCCTGCCTAGCAAATGCAAGGACCTGAGTTCAATTCCCAGTACCAAAACAAAAAGGAAAAAAAAGAATATTCTTGATAGAAACAATGAATAGACACAGCTACAAACAGAGGAAACAAGTGAGGTCAATAGATAAACAGCAATAAAGAAATACATAAGGGAGGGCCAGGGATTTAGCTCAGTGGTGCCTTGCCTACCTTACAAGTGCAAGGTCCTGAGTCTAATGCCCAGTACTCCCCCCAAAAAAATAAGGAAAAGAAAAACAAAGGATTCGCCAACAGATAAAGAAGAAAAGTATAAAAAAGAAGGAGAAGGAAAGGAGAAGAAAATGATAGTAAATGACCAACACATATTAATAGTCTCTCAATATTAATGACCTCAGCTCTCGAATTAGGAGATACAGACTGGGCAAGGGATTTAGCTCAGTGGCACCATGCCTGCCTCCCAAGCTCAAGCTACTGAGTTCTAGCCCCGGTACTAAAAACAAAAAAAACCCAATGGAACAGCAACAACAAAAAAGACACAGACTGGCTGACTGAATAAAAAAACAAAATTAAACAGTGTGTGGCATGCAAGTAACTCATCTAATCCAACCTATTCATGTACTAAAAATTATAGGATCAAAAACAAACATTTCATGCACCACAAACCCCCCAACAAGCAGAGACAGCAATTCTGGTATCAGATGTGGTAAACTTCAAGCTACTACCAAAATAAATAAATAAATAAATAAATACTAACACAAACATAGTAGGGGATTTTTGTTTGTTTGTTTGTTTGTTTGTTTTAATTGAGGTTATTGGTAAAATCTAGGTATACAATACAATTACATTCATCATTGAGATTCTGTACCTTTACATAATAGGTCTTGATTCTCATTTTTCCCCTTGTCCCTGCCCTCCCTTCACCCCCTCCTCCCCTCCCCATTTACAAACACTTTATTTCCATTTTTTCAGTTTCTCATATTTTTTTCCTCTCCCTTATTACCTCTCCCCCACCCTTCCCACTTTCCTTAGACCTTTAGCCCTTTACTTCCTATTTCACATTATTAATTATCTCATTAGGATCCTGTGTACTATTATAGTTTTTCACACCAAAGAAGCTATTCCATATTTCAGTTAAAGAAATCTCTGTATGAACATTAAAAATAGGGAATCCTAAAATAAAACTAAAAAGGAAAGTAAAAGAGAAAAGCCAATGATGTAACATCAAAATAATCCTTAATTCTGGAGATAAAAATGGTCCCTGAGCATATTTAAATTGCTTCTCACTCTTATAGTCTTATTCTTTTTTCATTATTTAGAGAATACTTTATTAATTTCTGTAATCAAACCCACGTAGATATGACCTTACATATTTAGTACAATGTGTTACTCCTATACACAGGGAAAAAAATAAATTAATTAATTAATTAACATTTCTAGACCAATATGGTTGTCCATTTCTGTACAATGCCAAGTCAACACAGTAAATTGGGATGACTTTTTCCGAAGTTGGCAGCACCGTTGAAGTTTCCCAAAATTCAATTTATATATGTGTGTGTGTGTGTGTGTGTGTGTGTGTATAAAGACTAATAGTATGTTATGCATTGATAGCAGCAACAGCTTTTCCAGGTTCTGCAGTCATCTGAACCTGAATTATAGACATTCAGCACATTCCATTAAAAAAAGAAACAAAGAAAAGAATAATATCCAGTAAACAGCAAAGTTCTGTTGCTGCTGTGATACCTGGCACCATTTTTTTCTATTAGCCTCTTAATTGTCATCTGGAAAGAGAACATTCTAGAGTAATATAATTAAATATAGCTCTGATAAAGCACAGTCTTTACTATGTATCATAAAGCAGGTACTAGATATTTTACATTCATAGAGGTATGATACAGTACTGTCCTACATCAATAATACTAGATTCAGTTTTGGTTTGAAATTTACTTTGTCTGCAAATAAGATTGCTACTCCTGTTTTTTGCGGGGGCTCCTGTCACATGGAGAATTGTTTTCTATCTTTTCACTTTCAGTCTATGGGCTTCTTTTTGCACTAGGTGTGTTTCTTGTATACAACATATTATTGGATTTTGCTTCTTATTCCATTTTGCCAGTCTAATTCTCTTCATTGGTGAGTTGAGGCCATTGACAATGCTGGTTATAACTGATATGTACTGACTTATTATTGACATGTTATTGGCCTTTTGTTGACTCTTTTTACTTTTTCACCTTCTCCTTTTAATTTCTTGCCTTGCCTATTTGATTTGCTCTGTTGGGCCTCATGGTGTTGTTGCCTTCATTGTCTTTTTCTAGGATCTTGTTTAGAATTCCTTGTAGTGCTGGTTTGGTATTCATGTAGTTTCTCAGGTGTTCTTTGT
>NW_022900947.1:30516632-30548329 GCF_012274545.1 Fukomys damarensis | reverse complement strand
CCAACTGATACAATCAGCAACACATTAAGATCAAGCACAACTTGGACACTGACCACCTGTGGTAGTCACTAGTCTATCACCCTTAAATCATTTGAATTAAATTGAAATCAAGAAGCACTCCAGAACATGTCTGCAGTGAACAAACTTTTCAATATAGTATATTTACCATTTAATGTCTCAGACAGAGCAAGGATGCAAGACCCCTGATCTCAGTTAGCTGATTGCTGAACCCCCTGACACTGACTGACCTTGGGCTGCAAGGCCCAGATTGAGTTCCCCATCCTTCTGAATGGTTGAACTCCACAACGTTCTATTACAGGTTTCCCCCGCCCTTTCTTTAAAGATGTTCAAAGTTGGGAACTCAGAAAAATACCCTTGATGACCACCTCTGCCTCTGCAGAGTGGGTCCAAAGACTTGCACAGTCAGAAGGTCTGAGAGTGTGGTGGGGTATGGGGGTTCAGGGGCGCCACGCGGATACCTTCCCGGCGCTTGAGCGATGGCGGCTGGGTCGGGAGCAGGCGTAGTGTTTGTTTGTTTATTTGAGACAGGGTCTCACTGTGTAATTGAGACTGACCTGGAACTCACTATGTAGCCCAGGCTGGTCTCCAACTCACAGCGATTCTCCTGCCTCAGCCTTTTTTTTTTTTTTTTTGGTACTGGGGATCGAACTCAGGTCCTTGCGCTTGCAAGACAGGCAGCAGAACCTCTGAGCTAAATCCCCGGACCATCAGCCTTTTTTGTTTTGTTTTGTTTTTTGAGACAGGATCTCACTATGCACTTGAGACTGAACTGGAACTCTCTATGTAGCCAGGCTGATCTCAAACTCACAGCAGTCCTCCTGCCTCAGCCTCCCAAGTGCTGGGGTTATAGGCATGTGCCACCATGACTGACATAGTAGGGGATTTTAACACCCCACTTTTGAAAAGAGATTAACTAAACAAAAAAAACCAATAAAGACATTTCAGAGCTGAACCATACCCTTAAATATACAGGCCTAATAGATACAGAGTGTTCCACCTCTGTACAAGAGTATACATTTTTGTTTTTGGTACCAGGGATCAAACTCAGACCTTGTGTTTGTGAAGCAGGAGGCGGAACCACTGAGCTAAATCCCCAGCCTGAGAATATACATTCTTTTCTGCACCATATAATTGCTTTTACAAAATAGATCATATACTAGTCCACAAAACCTGCTTAAATGAATATAAAAGAATCAAAATAACTATGCACATACTAGCAGACCACGGTGCAATGAAAGTAGAAATCACTGACAGAAAAGGTAAAGCTGGAGAAGTTAACAACCAATGGGTCACAGAAGAAAATTTTAAAATTTAATGACAACGATCATACAACCCAGTGAAACTTCTGGGACACTATGAAAGCCATTCTAAGAGTAAAATTCATTGCAATGAATGATCACATTAAGAAAACAGAACAAGCTCAAATAAATGTTTCTGAGAAATCTTTAGACACTTGAGGAACGACAACAAATCAGTTCCAAACCGAAATTAAGAAAGGAAGGACCTGGGATTTAGCTCAATGTTTCCACGGCCTGCCTCGCAAGTACAAGGTCTCAGGTTCAATCCCCAGTACAAAAAAAATTTAAAAATTAAAAAACACAAGAAAGGAAATTATAAAAGTAGAGTGGAAATCAATGAGATCAAGACAAAAAACAGTAAAAGTCAATGAATTGAAGAGCTGGTTCTTTGAAAGAATAAATAAAATAGATAAGCCCTTAGACTCACCAAGAGAACAGAAAAGACTCATGTCAAAGCAATTAGAAATGAAAAAGGTGAAATTACAACAGACATAGCGGAAATCCAGAAGACAGTAACTATTTTGAAAAATTATATTCTAACAAATTAGTAAATTTTGAAGAAATGGACTGATTCCGAAACACATACAAACTACCAAACCAACCCAAGAACACTTTAACAACCCAATAACAAGCAATGAAATTTACACAGTGATAAGAAATCTGGGCCAGGGAATTAGCTTAGTAGTTCCCCCACCTGCCTTGCAAGTGGAAGGTCTGGAGTCGATGCCCTGTACCAAAAAAGAAAAAAAAAAAAAGAATCTACCAACTAAATAAAGCCCAGGACCTGACGGATTCACCGCTGAATTCTGCAAAACCTTGTGGGGCTGGGGAATTAGCTCAATGGTTCCACTGCCTGCCTCACAAGCACAAGGTCCTGAGTTCAGTCCTGGGCACCAAAGCAACAACAAGCAAAACCCCAGAAATTGAAAGGGATGGAGTGCTCACAAACTCATTTTTGGAAGCTAGTATCACCCTGATCCAAAAACCAGATAAAGGAGCCAGGCATGGTGGCACATGCCTGTAATTCCAGTATGCAGGAGGCTGAGGCAGGTTGATTGCTGGGAGATTGAGACCAGCCTGGGCTACATAGTGAATTCCAGGTCAGCCTCAATTTAGTGAGACCCTGTCTCAAAAAACAAACAAACAAAAAAAAAACAAAAACAGATAAAGACCCAACTAAAAATAAAAACTAGAGGCCAATCTCCTTAATGAACATAGATGCAAAAATCTTCAACAAGAGAATGTAAACAGAATGCAGTATTATGAAAAAGATCAAAGCTAGGTGTGGTGGCACACACCTGTAATTCCAGCACTTGGGAGGCTGAGGCAGGAGGATCGCTATGAGTTCTAGACCAGCCTGGGCTGCAGTGAGTTCCTAACAAGAGAATGTAAACAGAATGCAGTATTATGAAAAAGATCAAAGCTAGGTGTGGTGGCACACACCTGTAATTCCAGCACTTGGGAGGCTGAGGCAGGAGGATCGCTATGAGTTCTAGACCAGCCTGGGCTGCATAGTGAGTTCCAGGTCAGTCTCAACTACATAGTGAGACCCTGTCTCAAAAAACAAACAAACAAAAAAAGATTGTACATCAAGTAGGTTTCAACCCAGAGATGCAAGAATGATTCAGCAGGGCCAAGGCTGTAGCTCAGGGGTGCCTGCCTGGCAAGCACAAAGACCTGAGTTCCATCCCTGGTACAGGGTGGGGGCGGGTGTGGGGGATGGTTCAACATTCATAAGTGAATAAATGTAATATATCACATAAAAAAGCAAGGTTAAAAACCACATGATCATATCAATAGATAAAGGAAAGGCTTTTGACAAAATCCAATACTCCTTTATGATATAAACCTGAAGAAAACAGGTATAGAGGGTATCATGTTTTTTCTCATTATAGCCCGCCCTACTTTCTCCCAGGAGTGTTTTTTTGTTTGTTTTGATTTGTTTTGTTTTTTTGGTACTGTGTCTTCTAATTGGAGAGCTGAAGTCATTAATATTGAGAGATATTACTGATATGTGTTAGTTATTTACTATATTTTTCTTAGTAGTATTCTTATCATTTTCTTCATTATTTGTTGTTGAATACTTTGTTTTTATTTTCCTTATGATTTTTTTTTTGTACTGGGGATCAGACTCAGGACCTTACACTTGTAAGGCAGGCAAGGTACCACTGAGCTAAATCCCCAGTCCTCCCAGGTGTTCTTTTATCTTGCTTTTTCCTCTTTTACTAGGCCTGAGCTCCCTCTCTAGAGTCAATTTTTCCTTCACTCTTTACTTTTATTTTTTCAAATAAACTTTGCCACTGCTTAAAAAAGAAAAAGAATGAAAGAAAGATATAGGTATAGAAAGACCATATCTGAATATGACAAAATCTATTTATGACAAACTGATAGCTAGCATCATACTAAATGAGGGAAAATTAAAACATTCTCCCTAAAATCAGGGACAAGACAAGGATGTCCACTATCACCTCTTCTATTCAGCATAGTATTTGAAACATTAGCCAAGCAACTAGGCAAGAGAATGACATAAAATGGATACGGACTGGGGATGTAGCTTGGCGGCATAGTGCCTGACAAATGCAAGGCCCTCAGTTTGATTTCTGGTACCGAGAAAAATAAAAGAGATACATATAGGAAAGAAAGAACTTATTATTTGCAGATGACATGATACTCTACATAGATGACCCAAGTAACTCCACCAAAAAACTCTTACAATTAATAACCAACTTCAACAATGTAGCAGGATACAAGATCACACAAAATTACTAGCATTTGTGTAGCTAATAATAAACTGATGAGAAGGAAATTATGAAAACAATGCTATTCACACAGCTTCAAGAAAAATGAAATACCTAGGAATTAACCTAATCAAGGAAATGAAAGACCTGTACAAAGAAAACTACAGTGCTCCAAAAAAAGATTGTACATCAGAAAGTGGAAAGATGTTCCCTGCTTCTAGACAGGCAGAACCAGTATTGTCAAAACAACCATACTCCCAGAAATGATTCAATCAGTTGCAATAGAAATACTAACAGCACACTTTACAGATCAAAAAAAAAAAATCCTAAAATTCTTATGGAGCCAGAAGAGACCCAGAATAGCAAAAGTACTTTTGGGCAACAAGAGTAAAGCAGGAGGCACAGCAATATCCAACTTCAAGCTATACTACAAAGAACAGTGATAATCATCATGATACTGAAACAAAAAGAAATATATGGATCAATAGAACAGAACTGAGGACACATTCACATTCAGACACTGTTTCATTCAGACAGCTGTTTCATCTTTGGCAGAAGGGCCAAAAGCATGTATTGGAGGAAAGACAGTCTCTTCAACAACTGGCATAGGAAAACTGGTGATCTGCTCAGAAAAGATTGAAGCTGGACCCTTATCACCCACCATATACTAAGTTAAAATAAAAATGGATCAAACATCTAACCATTGAAACTGAAACATTACACCTACTCGAAAATAAAATAGGTAAAACCCTTGAAGACATAGGCATAGGAAAGGATTTTCTAAATAGAACCTCAACTGCACAAGAAATAACAGCAAGAATCAACAATCAGATTACATCAGACTAGAAAGCTTCTGTAGAGCAAAAGAATCAATTAGTAAGTGGAAGACAACCTACAGAGTTAGAAAAAAATTTTGCCAGCTACTCCTCAAAGGACTAATATCTAGAATATACAAAGAACACACAAAAATTAAGTCACCTAAATTAAAGACCCAGTCAAGAAACGGGCAAGAGAAATGAACAGATACTTCTCAGAGGAAGAAATACAAATGATCAACAAATATGTGAAAAAATGTTCAACAGCTCTGATCATTAGAGAAATGCAAATTAAAACAATGCTAAGATTTCATCTTACTCTGGAAAGAATGGAAGACAAACAATAACAAATGCTGAGGTTATGGTGAAAAAGGAACTCTCCTTCATTGGTGTGCATGTAAACTAGTACAACCATTGTGGAAATCAGTTTATAGATTTCTCAGTACATAGATTTGATTCCCCTGCTAGGTATCTTCCCCAAAGAGCTTTAAGACATCATACTACAATGATACATACATACCAACGTTTATAGCAGCAAAACTCATAAGAGCAAAATCCTGAAAGCAGCTGGCATACTCATCAACAGATGATTGGATGAAGAAAACATGTCTCTGTATAATGGAATACTACTCAGCTATAAAGGAGAACAAATTTGAGATATTTGTAGGAAAATGAATGCACGTAGAAAATATAATGTTGAGTGAAATAAACCAGACACACAAGTTTAAATACTGTGTGGTAGGGCTGGGGATTTAGCTCAGTGTTTCCACCACATGCTTCAAAAGTGTAAGGTCCCCAGATCAAATCCCCAGTAGCAAAAAAAAAAAAAAAAAAAAAAAAAAAAATACTGTGTGGCATCTCTTATTTGAGCGAGGCAAAATACAAAGAGAATAATAAAAGGGCTAGTGTCACACCTGCCTGGCAAGCACAAGATCCTGAGTTTGATTCCTTATACTGGGGGAGAAAAAAGAACAGTAAAGTATATGTAGAAGGGGACAAGAGGTTGGATCCCTTGCAATAGGGAAGTGGTCTAAGGAAATAAGGGTAAGTGGTCAAGAGGAGGAGAAGGGGAAATAATTATAAGATGTGTCAGGGCTGGGGATTTAGCTCAGTAGTTCCACTGCCTGCCTCGCAAGCACAAGGACCCGAGTTCAATTCCCAGCACCGAAAGGAAAAAAAAAAAAGATATGCCATGTACAGAAACCTAATAACCTCAATGAATGTAAATATTACATGCCATAACATGAGCTAAGATTAATAATATCAACAAGAATGAAGAATAGGATAGGGAACTAGAGGAAGAAGTAGAGAGGGAGGTACTAGAGGAAGAAGTAGGGAGAGGGAGGAAAGGGGAAAGGGACCAGAAAATAAATAAATAAATAAATAAATAAACAAATAAATAAATAAATAAATAAATAACTAACCTGACGCTGAGCACGTGGCGCATGCCTGTAATCTCAGCGCTCAGGAGCCTGAGGCAGGAGGCTCATGGGGAGTTGGAGGCCAGCCTGGGCTGCAGAGTGAGTTCCGGGTCAGCCTGAACTACATAGTGAGACCCTGTCTCAAAAGCAAAACAAAACAAACAAAAAATCTGGAAATTGTAGTGTATCATGTACCCATTCCCCAAGATGACTGTAAACTTTGTGAATTGCAAAGATCTACTAATAAAAAAAGTGAAAAAAGATGAGCATATCTTTAATAATTACAAAAAGCATAAAATATGTTGTTTTTCTAAAAATGTTTATAATTTTACTTTTCAGATGAGTGGAAATGGTATGAATATAAAATGCTATAGCAAACACTAGAAGGCACTATTTCTCTCCAGAGGCAAAAAAAATTTCTTATATTTTAGACACCTGTAGCCCAGTTTTTATTCAAGACCCAGAGAAAAAGTACATTATGACAAATGTTTAAAATATACATTTCTGGAAGGGTGAGGGAAAGGTAATAAGGGAGAGGAAAAAAATATGAGAAATTGAAAAAATGGAAATAAAGTGTTTGTAAATGGGGAGGGGAGGAGGGGGTGAAGGGAGGGCAGGGACAAGGGGAAAAAATGAGAACCAAGACCTGTCATGTAAAGGTACAGAATCCCAATGATGAATGTAACTGTATTGTATACCTAGATTGTACCAATAAACTCAATAAAAAGAAAAAAATAAAATAAAATATACATTTCTACCTGGGGGTTTAGCTCAGTGGTTGTGCCACCTGCTTTGTAAGCACAAGGACCCAAGTTGGATCCCCAGTACCAAAAATAAATAAATAAAATAAATATACATTTCCACAGTGCACTAAGCAGTACAAAGAAAAAGGGAAAGGAGGACAAATGAGATAAAGGATACATTGAAAGCACGCCATTATAATGAAGAGAGAAACAAAGTTGCAAAGAGCAATGAAAGAGGAGATGAGGGGGAAAATGAGGCCAAAGCACATTTCTTTATACAACATAATATATGGAAGGCGTTTTCCCTGTCCTAGCCTTTGTTATATATCAAACAATGCTAATTTATAATTAACCAGTGGTTCTCCAGCTCTGCCCTGGCTCATTTTTTTCGCTCTCTCACACCCCAGTTCTCCAGGGTGTCTCACAGGGAGGACCCTGGGACTGCATCGGGATCCCAGTAGAAGACCTAGAGGAGGTTTGGAGTTGTCATGGAAACGCCCAGCCAGTTTGATAGCCCTGGGTGGCAGGAAGGGAGGTAGGCAGACATCTAGGTCCGAACATTTACTTAGGTGAAACTTACAAAAGATTGCTTTAGCTCAGTGGTTCTGCTTCCTGCCTCGCAAGCGCAAGGGCCCGAGTTCATTCCCCGGTCCCAAGCAAACAAACAAACAAACAAATATTGATGTCAGGTGCAGTGCTGAATGCCTGTAATTCCAGCATTCCAGCGGCTGATGCCAGAGGATTCACAGTTTGAGGCCAGCCAGGGCTACATAATGGGACTCCGTCTCCAAAACTAAAAAAAAAAAAAAAGAAAAAGAAAAGAAAAGGAGAGAGTGAGAGACAGGCAGGCAGAGGCAGGCAGGCAGAGACTGAAGGGACATTTTGAGGGATAGAAAAGTAGACTGGGAGGCCGGGGATTTAGCTCAGTGATTCCGGCACCTGCCTGAAGCACAAGGGTTTTGAGGGATAGAAAAGTAGACTGGGAGGCCGGGGATTTAGCTCAGTGATTCCGGCACCTGCCTGAGGAGCACAAGGGCCTGAGTTCACTCCCTGGTACAAAAAAAAAAAAAAAGTAGACTGGATAGAAACTAGCCTGGCCTATTAAACTTTGTGGGACACTCTCTCTCTCTCTTTCTCTCTCTCTCTCTCTCTCTCTCTGTCCACCCCTCTGCACACCTTTTAATTATTTCAAGGGAAAGACGCAGAGAGGAAACGCCCGAGGAAAAGAAGGCGGGGAAGGGCGTTTGCAGAGTCTCCGCGGTGCCCTTGGTCCGAAAGGCCGAGGCGGAGGGCGGAGGCGGGAGGGGCAGCGCTGGGAGGGCCGGCCTGGGTGACTCCGCCATTCGGGTTTCATATTTTGCGGTTTGGATGCACGCGGAGTTTCCTAAAGGAGGTGATGCGTGTAGGGCAAGGCGTGTGAGGTCCACAGGGCTTCGTCACACAGGCTTCGAGCCAGACGCCGCCCGAGGGATGCGCGGCCCGTGTTCCAGCTGCGGATGACACCTGCAGGCGGGCAGCCTCAGGGACAGTCGGGCACTTGGGGTTCACGGCGAGGGGAGCGAACACAGACCGCTGTGAGCCTCTCAGAGCACACGATCCACCCCGCGTGGGCAGCAACGAGGAGCAGGAGGAAGGGTCAGGGTGCGCGTGCCAAGGGGCCGGCTCACCGGGGTCACTTGCTGCCCCGGTCCCCAATGACGGGTTCGGTTTGTTGGCTCCTGACGGGCTCCTCGAGGTTTTTACCTCAGAAGACCTTCACTTGTTCCCCATGAAAAGATCCAGACCCAGCAGAGAAGCTGAGTCTAGACAGCCGTGCAGCCGCTGAGGTCAGGGCCAAGGGCACGGGACGCATGGCCCTGGTTACAAGCTCAGTTTGTGGGTGTGCATCTCTGTGTTTTGTGTGCTCCTGCGGCTAATAAAGGTCCCTTTATTTTAAAAAAAAAATAGGGGTTGTGAGGTTGACTTCTATCATCCACCCTTGTTAATCTGTGTTAGAAAATGACTGGCTCATCCAAATCAAACCTGGTACATTTGGCTCCTAGCTGTAACTCAGAATACTGAGAATGCCTAGAGCCCAGCACCGGAGACTTAGAACCCCAATTATGCTAGCTGTGCTTTATAGACAAAGAAATCAAAGTGGCTCATCTAGAGAAATGAGCATAAGAATGGAGGTTAAAACATTTGGTCAAGCTGGGCAAGGTGGCTCACACCTGTAATTCCAGCACTTGGGAGGCTGAGGCAGGAAGATCTTGGTGAGTTTGAGGCCAGTCTGAAACACACAGCAAGGCCCTGTCTCAAAACCAGAAGCAAACCAGTTTCTCAAAAGTCAATCCTGACTCCACACCTGCCTCAGAAGCACAAGGTCCTGAGTTCAATTGCCGGTACCAAAAAAAGTCAATCTTGTCCTGATTTCAGAGAATCATGCCTTACACCTTACAGGCCCTCAATAAGTGGTAGTTGACTAAATGAACATGAAAACATTTTTCTGGAATAGGCACTAAGGCTATCAACTTGTATGATGAGAGGTATTCTCAATTGCTTTCTCAGTTCTTCAAAGGAAAAATCCAAAGACCTCAAATGAGTTTTGTCCCAATCTCTGAGTTAGAACAGAAATATTTTTTCTTTTTTTCAGAAATTTTACTAAAAAAAATTTTTTTTTTTAATTTTAGAAAAAAAATTTTTTTTGAGGCTAGATCTTGTCATGTAGTCCAGGCTGGCCATGAACGTTTGGTGATCCCCCTGCTCAGTCTCCTGAGTGCTGGGATTATAGTTGTATGCCTCTATATGTGGTTTTGGGTTATGTTTTTGTTTTTTTGGTACCAGGGATCGAACTTGTGTCCTTGCGCTTGCAAGGCACGCAGCAGAACCACTGAGCTACATTCCTGGCCCCAGGGGTTTTTGTTTTGTTTTATGTTTTTTTGTTTATTTGTTTCTTTGTTTTAAGACAGCATCTGGCTTTGTAGTCCAAACCAGGCTTCAATTTGCTATGTTGTTCAGACTGACTTTGAATTATGATCCTCCTGATTCAGCCGCTCTAGTATTGGGATTAGAGGACTTGAGCCACTATACCTATCTTAGCATTTTTTGTCTTTCTTTTCTCTCCTCTCCCCTCCTTTTTTTTTTTTTTTTTTTTTTCTTCCTGAGACAGGGTCTCCCTGTGCATTTCAGGATGGCCTCGAACTCACTATGTAGCCCGGGCTGGCCTTGAACTCAGAGAAATCCTCCTGCCTCAACCTCCCAAGTGCTAGGATTTCACTTGTGTACCACCATACCCAGCCTCCCCACTTTTTTTTTTTTAGTCAGGGTCTTGATAAATTGCCCTGGCTGTACTTGAATTTATGCCCTTCCTGTCTCAGCCTCCCAAAGTTTAGATTATAGGTGTGTATTATCACGCCTCACCAATTAGTATGCTTCTGAATAAAAGCAACAAACTCCTACTCAAATTGGTTGAAACATCAAGGACAATGTTAAACTCTGAAATTTGAATCTGTGGAGTGGGCTTTAAAGCTGACCTAGAGTGTCCCTAGTGTCCTTTCCCAGTGATTCTCTGGGCTGCGCTTTTCCTCCCTGTTAGCTTCTCCTTAGGCTGGTCTTTAAAGACCCGACCACTTTTCTGGCCTCTCACCTGCACATGACTATGCTGGAGAAGAGAGGCTACCTCTCTTTACAGGTACTTCTCCTTGTCAGTGACTACATTGGATCTCATTTAGTGCAGGACTAGACCAATGCTCGAAGCCAGAAAGGATCCTCTGTACTTGTTTAGACCAATCACCAGTGAGATGATTACAGGTGTGTGTGTGGTGATGAATGCCTGAAATACCAGCACTCTGGAGGCTGAAGCAGGAAGATCGCAGTGAGTTCAAGGCCAGCCTTGAACTATATAGTGAAACCCTGTGTCAAGAAAAAAAAAAAAGAGAGACACTAGCCCAGGTTACATAGTGAGTTCAAGTCCAGCCTAAACTGTATACCATGTGTCCCCTGAAATAAGACCAGGTGTTATTTTAATTTTTCCTCCAAAAGACTCACAGGGCTTATTTTCAGGGGACATCTTCTTTATTCATGTATAACAGTCTACACTTATTCAAGTACAAAAATCTACATTTATTCAAATATAGCTGGGCATAGTGATTCACACCTGTAATCCCAGCACTCAGGAGGCAGAGGCAGGAGGATCGCTGTGAGTTCGAGACTAGCATGGGCTACATAGCGAGTTCCGGGTCAGTCTCAACTACATAGTGAGACCCTGTCTCAAAAAACCACCACCACCACCACCACCAACAACAACAACAACAATATAGTCATGAGATTTTCTGGAACATGGACATTTGTAAGTCTCCAAACCCTGAATTCTGGCCTGAATTTCTTACATCTCCATTTCCTATAGAACCATTGGCCCCAATCTCTCATGTCCAGCAATAGAACTCTCCTTAAATGAGCACTTTTTGTTCGTGCAGGCTCCTCTTAGCACAGTGGCAACACAGCTGTCAGTGATCTTTATCCCATGAATCCTTCCCCCAAGTCATGGCCTCTTGCAGGCTGGGCTTCACAAAGTTGCCATTAAATCAAGTGTTAATTGAAGACTTATAAGACATGGGTGTCAACAAAAATGATGACAGTTAAGAATGAGGGTCCAAGAGCTGGGGATTTAGCTCAGTGGCTCCTCACAAGAGCAATGTCCCAAGTTCAATCTCTGGTACCAAAAAAAAAAAAAAAAGAAAAAAAAAGCCAAGCATGGGGTGTACGCCTGTGACCCCAGCACTTGGGAGGCAGAGGCAGGAGGATCACTGCAAGTTCAAGGCTAGCATAGGTGATATAGTGCTGAACTACAAAGCAAGACCTTGTCTCTAAAAAAAAAAAAAAAAAAGACCCACACAAAAGTAACAAAAAAATTGCAGGAACCAAAATTCAGAAAACATTTATTTATTTCACAAGAGTGCATTAAGCACATCCATTACAAAACACAATATACAGTGCTGCTTTGGGTCATGAACTAAATTCTTTCCATGACTGCAGTTGCAGACTGAATTGGATGAGAACGGAATCAAATTCAATGGCCAGGTTCAATGTTGGCCTTGTGGGGAACTTTGATTTGGTTCTTGTCTGATTCGGTGTGTGACCAGAATCATGAGACACAACTCTACTGATTATGAAGATTCATTTTAGACATAGCCACGTCCATTTGTTACCAACTGTGTGCATTGTCCATGTGTTGTGTCTATATTCAGATTGATCATTCAGCAATTAGTCTGTTTACATGGGCATTTACCGCTCATCTCAAGATGTCTGCTTGGGCATTTATAAATTCTTAATTATAATTTATATTATCATTTAGTTCAATAATGTTTATTTATATTTAATTGAATATAAATATCACTATTTTATAATTTAATATGGCAGTGGTGTGCAGCAACAGATGCACCAAATGTATCCCATCTGGCTGAAGATCTTTTTTTTTTTTTTTTGTTATTTGAGACAGGGTCTCACTATGTAGTTGAGTCTGACCTAGAACTCGCTGTGTATCCCAGGTGGGTCTTGAACTCACAGCGATCCTCTGGCCTTGGCCTCCCAAGTGCTGGGATTATACGAGTGCACCCCCATGTCCAGCTCTGGCTGAAGATCTTAACTGGGGCTTATTTTTGAGGTAGCACTTATATGATGAGCATCCTGAAAAATTGTGCTAGGACTTATATTTCAGTTAGGCCTTATTTTTAGGGAAATATAGTACCAAGATCCTATCTTAAAAATAACAAAAACAAAAAATGAGTTGGGTAGGATTCACAGATCAATGGAGCCTTGTCCCTGTAGCTAAGGTGTAATAGGTGCAGAAAAGTCAACCATTGCCAGGGACTTAGCTCAGTGGTACCACTCCTGCCTCGCAAGTGCAAGGTCCTGAGTTCAATCCCCAGTAACAGAAAAAAAATAAAGGAACAGACAACCATGGAGTCCGCTGGAGCCGGCTCAGCAGTCAGGAGGAATGTGATTTCCAAGCATGAAGGATACAGATTTGGGAGACACTGGCCTTGACGTTCAGTTGAAGGCTTGGGAGGATTTAGGATGACATGAATTGTGCAAAGGACAAGAGGACACTGAGGAGTCACACTGAAGATCCAATGCAGAGGGATATGAGCCAGCCATTAATGTAAGAGGGGCCCAGAGGGGTATTTGCGAAGCAGGCAACTTGCTGTGTCCAAAAACATGGTGGGAGTGCTTAAAAGGTTTATTTTTAGCTGGATGTGGTGGCACACACCTGTAACCCCAGCCCTCGGGAGGCCGAGGCAGGAGGATCCCTGTGAGTTCGAGACCAGCCTGGGCTACTAGTGAGTTCCAGGTCAGTCTCAACTACACAGTGAGACCCTGTCTCAAATAACAAAAACAAAACAAAACAAAACAAAAAGTTTATTTTTCATTTGTTTTTCCTACCTCTCCAACTCCATGTACTTCTTCAAGGACAAATGCCTGGCCATGTATTTCTTCTCTCTCACAACGTTCCTCAAAGTTTTTCATACTTGGCAAATGCTCAGTGATTATCTGTTGATTGATTTTGTGATGTTGATGAGACATTTGATCAAGAATGTGCATTGTGGGCTGGGGATTTAGCTCAGTGGTGCCCCACCTGCCTCACAAGTGCAAGGTCCTGTGTTTGATCCTTGGTACCACAAAATAACAACAAAAACAACAACACGTGCATTGTATGAATACATAGGGAAAAGTGTAACCAAAAGCAGGAATACTTGAAGAACTCTAGAATCTCTTTTCTTTAATTCTTAACGCTACATTTTAAAAAATGGGTTTTTTGAGGGAAAAGAGTGCTAGGTGTCAACAGAAAGCCCCACCCATGCTAAGCACCAACTGCACCACTGAGCTACACCCAACCATAGAAATAAAGCATTTATTAGAAGTTACTTGTGTGCCACCCCTCAAATGGGTGGAGTTATAGGGGCACGGGGGTGCTCTTCAACTGACCCTTCGGATGTCCAGTGCACAGATAGCTGTTTTTGCACTTTTCCACACCTGACTCCGTGGCCAGCCACTCATTAAAAATAACAACCACGACAAACAAACAAACAAACACATAAAACAGCCACAGCCAGGCCAACTTTTTTTTTTTTTTTTTTTTTTTTTTTTGTACCGGGGATGAACTCGGATCCTTGCGCTTGTGAGGAAGGTGGCGGTACCACTGAGCTAAATCCCCAGCCCCGAGGCCAACTTTTGAACCCACAAGAGGAAAAGGAGAAGGTAGATTGAGCCACTTCTCAAAGCGATCTTCACACAGGGACCTTCCCTTTCATACAAAGATAAAGTACAAACTACTCAGGATGCTCCTGAAGAGTTTCGTTAATTCTGACTTTAGGAAAGAACTGGAATAGAGAGAGCTGCTGCAAGAGAAAAAATAGCGATCATCCACACCATTTCCTCTTCACTGTCAGAGAAGCCTCTGTCAGACCATATCCTGCTGCCTGCTGGGGATTTAGCTCAGTGATACCACCACCTGCGTCTCAAGGGCCTGAGTTCAATCCCCAGTACCGAACCAAACCAAACCAAACAAACAAACAAAAAAAAGATTCCTGCTGCCAACCTCCATGCAGATGGTCCTCTAACAGATGAGGAAGATGGAGATTTTGAAGAGGAGCATGATGACCATGATACTGAAGCTTTTCTTGCAGAACTGGAAAATTTTAAAAAAGAAAGAGGTGACAAGTGGAAAAAAATGAGAACCAAGACCTGACATGTAAAGGTACAAGATCCCAATAATGAATGTGAATGTAATTGTACTGTATACCTAAAATGTACCAATACACTCAATAAAAGAAAAAAGAAAGAGCTGAAGAGCAGGCCAGGAAGGAGCCAGGACAAAAAGCTGAAGAAGAAAGGATTTGTAAGGGAAACATTGGGAGTGGAAACCCTCTCCTGACTCTCACTGGCTCATCCCAGCCTCAGGGCAGCTTCACAGTGAGAAGATGGGGTGAGGATGTTGTCTTCAAGAACCTGCAAACGGTGGAGATGATCAGAAGAAAGAGAAAAGATTTGTCAATGGCACAGTGCAGTCTAAATTTCATAAAAAGTTCATGGAGAAATATATCAAATAGTACAGTTTTATGTGCTTAATTAAATTCTGTAAAAATGTTTCAAAGAAGAAAATATTTAATAAAAATTATTTGTTGTCACCTGTAATCCTAGCCCTCGGGAGGCTGAGGCAGGGGATTGCAGTGAGTTTGAGACCAGCCCGGGCTACAAAACAAAACCAAAAAAAGTTATTTGTGTACTAGTAAAACCACTGGAGGCATCACCTGAGAGGACACTGGTAACTTTGGAAGAGTCTATATTCTACTTACCAATAATGTAATAAACATGGTTAAAACGTAAGATCTTTATTTAAAATGTTAGATGCTTGTCACCTGCATTTGGAAAAACCCTGTATTACATAATGTCAATATCATGGCTCTCTTGTTACTTTTATCCTTTCAGGATAGTAAATGAAATGTTTGTATTTTGTACACTTTTTTTTTTTTGGTGCTGGAGATCAAACTGTGGACCTTGTGCTTTCAAGGCAGGCATCAGAACCACTGAGCTAAATCCTGGGCCCTACCTTTATCTTCTTTATATCCAAAATACAAGCAATTTCAGGCTGGGGATTTGCAAGAGCAAAGTCCCAAATTTAATCCCTGGTACCAAGGTACAAAAAAAAAAAAAAAAAAAAAAAAAAAAAAAGAAGAAGAAGAAGAAGAAGATAAGGGCAAAGAACCATCTCTTTATCATTCAACTTAGTCTCTGTTTTAAACACTTTCATATTGTTTTAACTGTCTTGCACATATTCTCTCAAAATTTGTGTCGGTAAGACTGTTTTTCTTCATTTTTTTCCCTTTTGGATTTTTGACAAGGTCTCTCTATGAAGGCCACACTGGCCTCACACTCAACAGTGAGCCTCTTGCCTCATCCTCCTGAGGGCTGGAATTACTGGTGTGCACCACCACACCTGGCATTGTTTTCCTCCACTGAAGGGCAGCAGTGGTTGGCATCTGTTAAGCTCCTCAGCACAGGATAAAGTACTGGGCATTAAGCCCAGGGACACTCTACCACTGAGCTGCCTCCCCAGACCCATTTATTTGTTTTAGACATGGGGACTTGATACATAGTCCAGACTGGCCTTAAATTTGCTATGTAGCCTAGGTTGGCCTCAAACTTCCCAAGTGTTCACCAATATGCCTGCCTGTGTGAAATAGTTATTGTTGTTGCCTTATGGTTCCGGGGACTGAATTTAGGGGCTTTGCAATTATCTACATTCTCTGTCCTTTTTATTTTTATTTTGAGGTTCTCATTAAGTGGCTAAATTGCCCAGGCTGAGCTTGAATTGCTGTTGTCCTGCCTTCAGACTCCTAGAACGCTGGGATTACAGTTATGTGCCATCACATCCAACTAAGTGAAGACTTTTTTGTTGGTTGATTTGTGGAAAGATTTTAGCATCAGATTAGTATCATGCACATTTTATAATTAACACTTGATGATGATTATTATGAAGGTATTATATAAAAATGGAAATTTAAACTGGATGTGTGGCACATGCTCGTAATCCCAGTACTTGGGAGGCTGAGGCAGGAGGATCGCCATAGATTCAAGGCCAGCCTGAACTATATAGCAAGATCCTGTCTCAAAAAAGAAAAAAGGCTGGGGATATAGCTCAGTGTCAGAGTCCTTTCCTAGTGAGTGTGAGACCCTGGGTTCAAACCCCAGGGCCATAAAAACAAAACAAAAAGTCATGATAATTTACTATTATTAAGATTTCATTTGAAGTTATCAGTTCTAGAGATTAAAGGCTCATGAACTGCTTTCCTATTTTAAAAAATACTTGCTCTATTGCTACCACTAGTAATCCCGCATACATCAGTAAACATCAGGTTGTAGAGATTAGAGTTTGTTTGGGGTTCCCCCCACCCCATACAAAGAGTTGAACTCAGGACACTGACCTTGCCAGACAAGCAGAGTCTAGAGTTTTAGAGGACAATGGTTAAGAGTGCTGGCTCTGAAGTCAGAAAGCTGAGATGACTTTCCTTAATTGCGACTTCTTTTTTTTTTACTTTTTTGACAGGGTCTTGCTGTAAGTTTGATCTCACTATGTATCCCAGGCTGGCCTCACACCCAAGACTGAATCCTCCTGCTTCAGCCTCCTGAGTACTGGGATCACAGGCATGCGGAACCACGCTTTAGTTTTCTCTCTATAAAAGCTAGTAACAATGTCGTAATAGCATTATTGGGAGAATTATGCACGATACCTTCCACACAGAACAAGACTAGCACACCGAAAATGTCCACCTGTTGCTGCCCAGTGCCTATTCGCCTTCTATCCCTCGTGAACCATCTACTCTGGCTATGAGCAGCTGGTAGACAGAGTCATCTGTGGTTTAACAGCATCTTTATTTAATGTAACTTCCAGCATTTGGGTGGAGAACCACTTATTGGAGCCAAGGACTGTGTGCTCCTTTTCTAGGTCATGTTTATTTAATTACTCAGCCAGTGTCTGTGTTTGGTCTTTTATTTCTCAGTAGTTCTGTGATTTAATTGTTGAAAATGCTATCTGCCCTTAAAGTATGTTTCTAACCTGTCTCCACCCTGCAGTAGGAAAATCAGGCCTCTGTCCATATAAATCATCCTGTCCAGAAACCTTTGATTTAGACTCTGTCTGCAGTTCAAATAAGATACCATGTTTTCTATGATTTTAGGGCACAGTTTGCTTTTACATTGTACTTTAAAACTACTGCCAGATTCCATCTTTTTTCTTTTTGGACTCAGGATCCAGGGATCGAACTCAATCCTCGTGCTTGCAAGGCAGGTGGCGGCACCACTGAGCTAGAGCCCTGGCCCCTCCATTTTTTTTTTGGTTTTTATCTGCTGGATTCCCCTGACTGTGCTCTCCTAAAACTTTTACCCTGGTTCTAGTGAACCTATACTAAAAAATTGAAAATTCTTCCATAGGAGGTTTTTCATTTCCAGTTTATTTCCATTTCAATGCATGTTGCTTACTACAAATCATTTCACAAAAGGCCACAAGTATGGCTCAGGGATAGAGTCATTTCCTGGCACACACAGTATCCTGGGTTTGTTGCACAACACTGCAAACAAGAAAAAAATAATAAAAACCAAAATATTTCATAAAACATGCCGATTTATGCATGAACACTTCTACTCAGATTTTCCTCACAGCCTTGTTCTGAATATGAACTATGACATTCTTTGCTTGACATGAGGCGAAATACTGGATTCTGTGTTTAAACATAGCATCATTTTCTGGAATCTGACCAGTCTCTTGGCCAACCATACTGTGATATCACAGCAAATGTAAGTTCAGGTGAGCTTGTTCTTTGTACTTGGGAATTAAACCCAGAGGCATCCTACCACTGAGCTACATCCCCAGCATATATGTATGTATGTATTTTTAAATTTTTATTTTTATTTTTGGCACCTGGGATCAAACTCAGGACCTTGCCCTTGTGAGGCAGGTGGAACCACTGAGCTAAATCCCTGGCTATATGTGTTTTTTTGAGACAAGGTCTCACTATATAGCTGTACTGGCCTTGAATTTGTGGCGATCCTCCCGCCTCAGCCTTCCTAGTGCTGGGATTACAGGTGTGTTCACCATGCCAGGTTTAGTCCTTGTTTGAGGCAGGATCTAGCTAAACTGCCCATACTTGCCTAGAACTTCCAATCCTCTTGTCTTAGTCTTCAGGGTAGCTGGGATTACAAGAGTGTGCCACTGTGTCCCCCTCCTCCTTTTTTTTTTTTTTTTTTTAAGAGTAGGAAGAATTTATTGAGAGAAAGATAGCTTCTGTCTAAGACAGACAGAAAGGGGACCAGAAAGTGAGATTGCCCCTCCTTTTTTAGATAAGTCTATGTTGCCAACTGGCTTTGAATTCCTGGACTCAAGCAATCCTCCTGCCTCAGCCTCCCAAGTGGTTAAGTATTTTAATTTCAAGTACACTTCTATGTGTTGAGAATGGGTGGAATTGATTTGGAGCAGGCCACTTTTTTTTTTTTTTTTTTGTACCAGAAATCGAACTTGGGACCTTACGCTTGCGAAGCAGGCAGTGGAATCACTGAGCTAAATCCTGGGCCTTTTTGAGACAAGGTCTTGCTATGCAAGTCAAGCTGGTTTTGAACTCACTATGGAGCCCAGGCTGGCCAGGAACTGTGGCAATCCTCCTGCCTCAGCCTCCTGACTATTGGGATCACGGGTGTGCACCAGCAGACCTGGTGGAGCAGACAGTTTTGGCTCCCCTTTTAAGTACTGGTGATCTGGAGTTGAACTATTTTGCTTATTTTTTCCAATTTTCTCCAAAATTGTATAATTTAGTAAAAGGCAGTATGGTGTAGTGGGTAAGAAGCTAGTCTCTAGACCAAAACTGCACAGGTTCAAATCCTACCTTTGAAGCTCATTTGGCCTTTAATGAATTAATTGGATCACCTGGGTATCATTTCATATTTTTATCCACAAAACAGGATAACAAAAGTAAGAGCCACCATAGGACTGCAGTAAGCATCATCAAATAAAGTAACACATGTAACTAGGAAAAATTATGTAATATTACATCCTCTGTCATCCTTTATTTTCCTTTCTGATCTTTCCAATGGTCCCACTGAGGACAGGGTGTTCTGCATGTGCTTGTTGTCTTAGACTGTTTTGTCTTGGGCCCAGGATTTAGCTCAGTGGTTCTGCCGCCTGCCTCTCAAGTACAAGGACCTGAGTTCGATCCCCAGTACCAAATAAATAAAAATAAAACAACCATATTTTGTCTTAAACTTAATATCTACAAATATACTAACCGTTATACTTAAATGGGGTTCATTTAAGTCAGCTGTCCATTGCTATAAGGAAATACTACAGCGATATCTTGGTCCATGAATGCTTCTGTTTGTGAAAAATTTGGTTAGCAAATAGAAGTATACAGCAAAATTTTGCTTCCATTCATGAATTCTACATTGTGTGACAAACACAACGGTGGTCATCTTCCCCAGAACCATGGAACAAATTATGTTTAGTGAACCAAGGCATCACTGTATTTGGATAATCAATTTTTTAAAAAAGGGATGTTTTGCCAGGTGTAGTGGCACATGCCTATACTCCCAGCACTATGGGGTTGCAGGTTCACCTTAATGACTTGGCAAGACCTTACCCCAATAAAACTATGAAAAAAGCATAGTTCAGTGCAAAAGCCCTGGGTTCAATTTCTAATTACTGAAGAAAAACAAACAAATAAAAAAGAGGAGGGCCTGGGATTTAGCTTGGGGCACCACACCTGTCTTACAAAAGCAAGGTACTGAGTTTGATCCCTGGTACTTCAAAAAAAAAAAAAAAAGAGGAAAGGTTACTTTGGTTCATTATTTTGTAGGTTTCAGTTTGTCATTGTCACTTTTTTCATTGTTGAGACAAAAATACCTGGCACCCAAAGTTAAAGGAGGAATAGTTAAGGGGCTGAGGATTTAGCTCAGTGTTGCTGCACCTACCTTGTAAGCACAAGGTCCTGAGTTCAATCCCTGGTACAAAAAAAAAGGGAAGGAAGAGTTTATTTGGCGTATAGTTTTTAGAGGTTTCCTGAACCTCTCTGTGAGGTTGGCTGGCTCTAAGGCCAAGACAGAGTGGCAAGTGGCAGAGGGGCATTAGAGAGGAGAAACAGTTCATTACAGGCAGAAGACAGCAAAAGCAAGCCAGACGGATGATCACAGCTCTTTCTATCCCTTGTATCTTTCTTCTTCTTTTTTTTTTTTTGGTACTAGGGATCGAACTCAGGCCCTTGTGCTTACAAGGCAGGCAGTTGAACCAATGAGCTAAATCCCCAGCCCTATCCCTATACCTTATTCAGGCTACGTAGGGCGTGTATCACTCTCACCCTTAATCCTAGTGCCCTTGATTTCAACACTGCACCATGAATCAATTTTATCATCACACACTCTAGATCCAGCTACCTCTGAAAAAGCCTTACCTATGACCAGCGGGCTTTGGGGGGACATCTAGACCCAAGCCATAACACTCTGTCCCTGGCCCCCCAAAGACTCGTGCATGTCTCTTTATGTAAACGCATTTAGTCTATTTCTAAGAGTTGCCAAAATTTTAACAGTTTCAGCATTGTTGAAAAGTCTGAGTCTAAGCTCTCCTCTGAGATTAAGGCCAACTGTTACCTGCAAACCCCTGTACAAATGAAAAGAAAGTGAAACACTTAGCATTTAATGGCACAGATAGATATTTTTATTCTAAAAGGTAAAAATGGGGATAGCAAGGAATGGGAACAATGTATGACATAGAGACTGAACACCTGGTGTAGGACCTTGGTCATGTCACACGAGTGTGATTAAGTGTGTTAGGTCTTTTTTGTTGGTACCAGGGATTGAACTCGGGACCTTGCACATGCCAGGCAGGCGGTAGAACCACTGAGCTAAATCCCCGCTGTTAGGTATTCTTAGATAACTGTGGGCTGTTATGCACATGCCCTGAGAGCAGAGCTGTAATCTTGTGTTCTCAGATGCCCTCTAACACCTGGGATTTGAGTATAATCAAGATACCCCATAGCTACATCCCCAGCTCTTTTTTTTTTCAGAAAGGGTTTCACTAAATTGCCCAGGTGAGGCTTGAACTTGTGATCCTCTTGCCTTGGCCTCCCAGAGTGCTGGGATTACAGATGTGTGCCACCATGCCTGCCTCCAGCTTTTTGATGATATTGGCTTCAGTCACTAGGTATGCAATGCTAAACTCTGATCCCCACAAATGCCCTCCTCCTTAGCAGCTATGTGGTTTCATTGGTTGCTGGGTCTGTGAGCCAATTTAACACAAGGCAGATTAGCAAAAGAAAAGCATACAAATTCAGCTAATTTTACAGATACTTAGGGGTCTCTACAAGACTGCAGTCTGAAGAAATGGCCAAAGCAAGATTTTTCTGTTTTAGGCAGGGTCTTGCTAATGTTTTTGTACATTTTTTAAATTAAAAAAAATTGTATCTATTTTTTTGGTACTGGGGATCGAACTAGGTCCTTGTGCTTGCAAGGAAGGTGGCAGCACCACTGAGCTAAATCCCCAGGCTTTTTTTTATTTTGAGAAAGGGTTTTGCTACATAATTCAGGGTGGCCTTGAATCTACTATGTAGCCAAGGCTGGCCTCAAACTTGCAGCAATCCTTCTGTCTCTGCCTCCCAAGTGCTGGGATTGCAGGAGTGTGCCATGATGCTCGGCTTGTACTTTTTAAAATTTTTGGTACCGGGGTTGTACTTTTTTTAAACAAATATTTCTGGGGCTGGGGATTTAGCTCAGTAACATCAGCTCCTACCTCACAAGCACAAGATCATGAGTTCAATTTCTGGTACCAAAAAACAAAACAAATGTTTCTGATCAAGGTTTGAGTCTTCTTGCTGCACAATAAGCAATATTTGGGAGATGAGAGTTAGTGGGAAGAAAGGCAGGTTTTACTATGGTGAACTAGCTGATCAGAGAAAATGTCCAAATTCTCAATCTAATGTCCATTCAGAGAATTTGGAAATGCAAAAGGATTGCTATTTATTATTTACTTATTTATTTATTGCTAGACGGTGTAGTTCAGGCTGCCCTTATTCCTCACTCTCCTGCTCCAGCCTTCTGGGTGCTGGGTAACAGGTATGTGCCACCATGCCTAGCAGGTTTTACAAGGAAGAAAAGGAGCATGAGGTAATGCACAGGAAGGGTATGTGGTGACCTTCAGGGATGTTCTTCTATCTCTTAGTTGGACATTCACGTGATTGCAAATGACTTTTAGCTCCTGACAGTCCTTAATCCTTTCCGTAAACATTGTATTTTTATGCAAGTTAATCTCCCTCCACCTCCCCTTCTTCCCCTTCTCCTTTATTGGAGATTAAACTCAGCTATGCTCTACCACTGAGCTATATTCTCAGAGCTTGTGTTTTGATTTTTTTGATTTTTATTTTTTTGTACTGGGGATCGAACTCGAACTCGGGACGTTGTGCTTGCAAGGCAGGCAGCAGAACCACTGAGCCAAATCCCCAGCCCTTAGCACTGTTTTGAGACAAGACCTTATTACGTTGCCTAGGCTGGCCTCCTGCCTCAGCCTACTAATACAGTGCTGTTTTGTTTTATTTTTTATTCATTGTTTATTGGTCCATTTTAGGTATACAATATAATGACATTCATCATTGGGAATTTGTACATTTACATGATATTATCTTGATTCATATTTTTATAGTGTTGTTTTAATTAAAGTATAGGATTAGCAAGTCCTGGCCCATAATTTGATTTTGTTTGAAGGCCACCAAGTGTTCTAGGTTTTGAAAAACTAAAGGAAGATTAGTAATCAGCGGTCCAGGGAACAATATTTCTCCTGTTTGTTTCCTTTTCTATAATACTTGACTCTAGTAGTTGACATCTTTTGAGACAGGATCTTGTGCTCACTTTGGCAGCACATATTCTAAAATTGACACAGGTCTTACTATGTAGCTCAGGCTGGCCTCAAATTTGTGGACATTCTCCTGCATCATCCTCCCTGAGTGCTGGGATTGCAAGTGTGTGCCACCATATCCTGTGTATTTAGTTTTTTTGAGACAGGGTCTCACTATGTAGTTCATGAGTGTTACCACTACACCCAGCAGGGTCTCATTATGTAGCCCAGGCTGGACTAGAATTCTCAGAAATCCTCCTGCCTCAGCCTTCTGAATGCTGGGACTACAGGTGTGCGCCACACCTACATCACAGGGGTCCCCTTGACTATTATCTTAGTCATGGTATTATAGCTCTGGAATTCTCTGGCCCAGGGATGGTTCTATTCCCAGGTAGGGATTGTCTCTGTCTGTGGGGCTCCACTTTTCCTAGAATCTGGATGATAACCAATTTAGGACAATGGCTGGAGTTATCTGGATGTAGCTGAATGTCCCTTATCTTGTCTCGTTAGCATTCAAGGGGGATGACACCTTGTAAACTCAGGGCTAATGCACTTTGTCTGTCAGCCCCTGAGAAGAGATCTGACCCAAAGGAGACACCATGAAGGTCAGGCTTCGTTCTGCTTTTACTCCCTATTTGGTATCTATAGGCCCAGGAGCAGAGTCATGGTTCATAACAAAAAATGGCTTGGAAGCTGCACACTGTCCTAAAGGAAAACACAAGTCATTCATTCATTTCTTTATTTTATTTATTTTGGTTTGTTGAGACAGGGTCTTGCTATGCAGTCCAGGCTGGCCTCAAATTTGTGATCTTCTTAGCCTCCTGAGAGCTGGGAGTCACCGTGCCTGGCTCATAAGTCATGCTTTTAATGAGCAGCAGGCAAGGGCCAGGGTTTTGCCTATTCCTATCCCTAGGGTGGCTCCTACTGATGTCAGCGCTGTGTCCTGCCTCATCCTCCTGGGTGTTGGGTTACAGGTGTGCACACTGTGCCAGAAACCGAATAATTACTATTAGTGGTTTGCACTTCCTTGCAGGCCACTGCTGCATTTGGCATTGGGCCTATTGCTGTGTGGCCTGAACTCCTCCTGGACCTGTGTTGCTGCTTCAAGAGCTCACAGAAGGGACTTAGCCTATTGGTACTGATCACCTTCAGACACTGTGTAGGGCTTCTTCAGTGAGCAGCAACACATCTCACTTTGGTTTCCACTCGGGATTCTCAGATTTCCAGAGTAGAATTCCCAGGAGGGTTCCCAGTGCCTTTTCTTTCACCTGTACTGGAAACTGAACCCAGGGTCTCCTTATACAGCCACAATTTTAACTTTTAAAATTTTGAGGCAAAGTCTCTTTCTAGTCACTGAGACACAGTAGACACAATTTAAGGAAAAAAAATATTTGGGTGTGGTGGCACAGGCCTGTAATACCAGGGAATCTGAGCAGGAGATCACTGAGAGTTTGAGGCCAGCCTGGGCTGCACAAGCACAAGTATGTCAGGAAGCCCTTGACCAAACTGGCCTTGAGTTTGTATCTATGCTATGACAGTTTTAAAGCATTGCTTCTTTTTGTTTTCACTTTATTGAGACAAGGTCTCACTATAGAGTCCAGGTTGGCCTTGAATTGGGGATCCTCTTGCAGAACACACCTGTCTGCCTGGGATGTGGGCATGCTCACTGCATGGCTCACTGGTTTTTATGGTTGCCCTGCCTCCTGGCTGTGCCAAGGGCAGGCTCATTGCATTTGTTAACACTCCTCTCCAGGCCTCTGTATGATTTTGGTCCAGCGGGGGTTGACTGCAACCTCCTGATGCTGGGATTACAGGTGTATGCCATCATGCTCAGCTAGCATTGCTTATTACAAAAACTGCTATATGGGCTGGGGATTTAGCTCAGTGTTTCTGCTGTCTGCCTCGCAACTGCAAGGTCCCGATTTGATCCCTGGTATCCCCCCGCAAATAAATAAATAAATACATACATACATAAATAAATAAAAATGCTATCAACCTTTCCAAACATCAAGATAGAATAGTGTAATGAAGTCCATATATATAGCGCGCTCTCTCTCTCTCTCTCTCTCTTCCATATATATATATATATATATATATATCACTTAATAAGGCATTGTTTTAAATTAAAAAACGAGGTCAGGTGATGACAGACCTGTAACTCCAGGTACTCAGGCTAGTTTCAAGCTCTTGGTGAATCTCCTGCCTCAGCCTCCTGAGCATTGGGATTACAGGTATGTGCCTGGCTCAATTCTGGTTTTTTGGTTTTTTCTTGAAAGCAAGGAATTTTCAAATACATCATTTGTATCTCCTTGTGTGTAAACTGTTTATATTCTGTACATGTACTGTAGACGTTGTACCTTAATTTGTTAGATGACAGTGTTACTCCTTTACATATAAGTATTTGTTCCAAACACTTTCCAGTTTGTGGTTCTTATTTGAACTATATCCATTCGACAGATATTTATTCAGTCTCTACTACATTCCTGGTTTTGTGGCAGGAATTCAGTTATTCTCTAAAGTATATATAGAATCACACATACTCTCTCTTTTTTGTTCTTCCATTGTTTAAATTTTGTAAAGATTGAACTTTTAGATCAGGGCATAAACCGATACAGGATCCCACAGTCTGATCCCTGCAGTTATAGCTGTCCTTTAGAAACTTCACGGGACTGTGGAAAGACGCTGGGCAGAGACACAATCCGAATGCATGACTGAGGCTGCTGGATCAATGAAGGCAGTGCACTCATGTGGCTGGCAAGTTGGTGCTGTCTTCCGGTAGAGACACTCATTCTTTGGGACCTTTCCACAGTGCCTGGCTTCCCCAGTGCACGAAGTCTAAAACAATGCGGTGGAAAGCTGTCATCAGTGCCATGTCTTCTGCATGAGACATGCTCTATTCCGGTGGTCAAAGTAACTCTAGTTTAAAAGGCTGGTGGAGACTCATTCTCCTAAGAATCACCAAAGGTCCTTGCTAGCTCCCAATAAAACAGGGGAAATAAATGTAACTCCCAACCTGTTAGATGTCAGATACGCCAAGTTAGTGTTCCCTCAAATCAAGGAATGAATTCTAAGGAACAATGCAGGTTAACAGTAGGAAATATTTATTCAGAAAGGTAGCTCCTGAGAGACAGGAGGGGACCCAAAAGCAGGTTGCCTCGGACCCCACTTTACAGAGAAAGTTTTATAGAGCAAAATCATGAGGTGGGTACAACATGGGACAAAACCATGATCAACCAATAGGATTACAAGTTTAGCCACTTAGGTAATATTGATCCGGTGGGGAAGCAGGTCTGTAGCAAGTGTACATGGAAAGAGCAAGGACCGTTTTTAGGAAGAACTGAATCAGCGGGTCTTGATGTCTACCCAGACTTTATTGGTCCAGGTGAGTATAATCTTCAATTTATTTATTTATTTTTAAATTAAGTTTATTGGTAATTTTAGGTATACAATATGCTGATATTTGTCATTAGGAATTTGCACCTTCACATATCTTGGTTCTTATTTTTTCCCCATTCCCCTGTCCTCCCTTCAACCCCTCCACACCTATTTACAAAGACTTTCTTTCTATTTTTTCCTTTCCCTTCTTTCCTTTTCCCTATTCTTTCCACTTCCTCTTCCCCTTTAGACCTTTTCTTCCTGTTTCATTTTTTTTCTCTTAAATTCTTTTATTGGTACATTTTAGGTATACAATTACAACATTCATCATAGGGAATTTGTACCTGTACATCATATATCTTGCTTCTTCTTTTTCCCCCATCCCCCCTTGACCCCTCTTATATACAAAAGCTGTTTTCATTTTTCCATTTTTTCCTTTTCCTTGTCCCTGACATCCCTTGTTCCCCTTCTCATTTGAACAGTTTCTTCCCACTTCCCAGTATCAATTAGGTTCTCAAACATCTCACTCTCATTCTTTATGGCAGAGTAGTACCCCACTGTATAAAAAACATCTTTATCCATTCATTTGTTGATGGGCATTAGGGCTGTTCCTAAGATTTAGCTGTAACAATCTGTGGTGCTATAAACATGGGTGTGCATATGCTTTCAATTCTTTTGGGGAGATATCAAGAAGGGGAATAGCTGGGTTGAGCAGAATGTCTAGGTTTTTTTTGTTGTTGTTGTTGTTTTTGGTACTGGGCATAGAACTCAGGACCTTGTGCTTTGTGGAACCAGTGAGCTAAATCCCTGGCCTGAATCTCTAGTTTTTTGAGGAATATCCACACTGATTTCCATAGTGGTTGTACTAGTCTATACTTCCATTAACAGTGGAGAAGGGCTCCTTTTTCCCCACCGCCTCTCCAGCATTTGTTATTGGTTTATTTATTAATTTATTTCTAGAATGAGATGGAATCTCAGCATTTTAATTTGCACTTCAAATGGTCATTCTGCTTTTTGCGTTTGTTTTTTTTTGTTTTGTTGTGTTTGTTTGTTTGTTTTGGTACCAGGGATCCAACTCAGTACCTTGCACTTTTGAGGCAGGCCCTGGTCATTCTGTTTTTACCTTGAGGCCTGGCCTTCAATGGATGTGGCTTGAATCACAGTCGCAATGTGTTTTCATCCTCTGCATTAACTTCTGCACTGACTCCTTGAGGGCCTAACCCTAGGTGACTGCCTAGAATATTTTTACCTAACTAAGCTGTTTATAATATTAAGGACTTCAACTTACTCCTTGATTTTCTTGTTATTAACTCTGTAAAGCAAATACCATACTAGGAATTTTGCAGCAACCAGTGCAGTTCTAGTTTTGTTTAAACACAGCTGTGTTTTTGTCACAGCTGTGTTTTCAAATACATATGTGCACACAGGTGCATCCAAGCATACGAGATTCTGTCTAGAGTTCCACAAACTAAAGATCCTCTGCTACAGACAGGGTCAGTCTATGAGCTTCCTGAGGGCACTGGACTCCACTTCAAACTCTAAATTCAAGTCCAAGACTGTACAGTAAGAGCCAAGGAGCTTGATTCATGCCAACCTGCGATCGCTGTTAACTAGCATACACTTTTGAGTTATATCAGAAATCCTTAATTTTTCTAGAAAACTTTACCTATGTTCAATATTCACTTTAATTAAAAACTTTTGCAGATTATGCAATTTGCTGAAGGTGATTCAGCTTGCAGAGGGGTAATTAGCCAAGTAGCTGAGGTAGTCAGCACTGGTGAAAAGATTAAGTTACAGCTTTCACTTCTCTTGCTGGAAAGGCCCAGAGGTGCCCCAGTAAATCCTCTGGGACTGACACTTTCACCACTGGTCCCAAGGGGGTAGGGGGCAGGGTCTCCCTGCGATGCACCACTTGGACCAGAACTTCTGGGCTAGCGGGTAGCTGCGATTGCTTGTGTGCAACATCACAGATGGCCTGGTTACAATTTAATTAGTCAATTCACAGATTTAAGAAAATATACAGTAATCCTAAATTTTTACCATTTAGGATTAAATTGGGCCATTTCCTGAGAAATTCTCTTGGGGTGAGGGTAGGAGTCACCAATTTAGTCTAAAAGAATTAAGTTCTAGTCATCGCCCTGACCTGGACTCAGAGCCACCTCTGCTGTGCGGCCCAGCCTGAACTATGGGCCTCCTCTGGAGCTGCACTGTTTCCAGTGGGTGCCAGTGACTGGCTGCAACACAGTGCAAGGAGGGTAGCACCATTCCCCCCATCCCCAGCTATTACATTCCCTGATTGAGCCAGTCCTTGGACGCACTCTGCAGAGGCATGGTGGACTATAAAGGGTGGTGATTGATCTTATTACATTCCTGATTGTATCAATAGGGATAAAGGATAGGGATTGATTTGATGAGTTGTTTTCTCAATTATGAAAATGAGAATGTCTGTAAGTCATTAGAGAATCAAAGACTGGGATGCAACGATATCAGAAAGATTTAATGACCCAGAGATTGAATCAAGGGCAACCCAATAGCAAAAATAAAGATGAGAAAACACTTAAGCAAGCCACAAAGACAGACTTCCAGTTCACCAATGGCAAACAGTAGGGCAAGGGAGGATGAAAAATCAGATAGTGGACCTCCAGGACACTCAGAACTCAGAGCACAGGAAGTAAAAAAATCTGATCAATAAAGCTCCAGAAAAATTCAAAACAGAAATTATTTCCCAGATAACCATAGAGATGGTAAGCAAAATGAAAGACATGATTCGAGTATCCAGAACAGAAACTGACAAAAAAAAAAATAGATGAGCTTAGTAACATAATAGAAACCATGAAGGCCAGAATAAGAAAGAAATGGAAACAATGAACACCCAACATAGGAAAGAAATGGAACCCATTAAACAGATTCAAACAGATATCCAGGAGATTAAAAACTCTACTGAAAGCTTACACAACAGAAAAAAAGATTGCGAAGATAGAATGTCAGATATAGAAGATAGGATAGCAGACAGTGACCATGAAAAGAGAGGTCTCTTAAAAACAGTAAGGGAGCATGAGAAATTGATCCAACAACTCCTAGATGACGCAAGGAATAACATAAGACTGATAGGTATCCATGAAGTACCAGGAGAAAATGCAAATGACTTAAAAAGCTGTTCAACGAATTAATGACAGAAAACTTCCCAGAGGGGAAGAATTAGACATATAGATAAGCGAGGCATATAGGACACCAACTAGCCACGATTAAAAAAAAATCTACACCTAGACATATAATAATCAAGATCCTAGAAACCCAACAGAAGAACAAAATACTACAAGCAGTAAGAGAAAAGAAACAAATCACATGCAAAGGAAAGCCCATCAGAATCAAAGCAGACTTTTCAACACAAACCCTCAGGTCAAGGACAGCCCAGAGTGAGGTATTTCAAGTCCTAAAAGAAAACAACCTACAACGAAGACTGATGTATCCTGTAAAACTCTCTTTCAAAATGGATGGGGAAATAAGATACTTCCATGACAAAGAACACTTGAGAAACTTCATGAATACTAAACCAGCACTACAAAGAATTTTAAACAATATCCTAGTAAAAGACAACGAAGATCACAACACCAGGAGGCCCAACAGAGCAAATCAAATAGCCAAGGCAAGAAACGAAAAGGAGAGGACAAAAAATAAAAAGAGTCAACAAAAGGACAATAACATGACAATAGTAAGTCAGTACATATCAGTTATAACTATCAATGTCAATGGCCTCAATTCACCAATAAAGAGAAATAGATTGGCAGAATGGATTAAGAAGCAAAATCCAGAGCTGCCATCGCTCAAGCGCCGGGAGGTAGGCCAGGCCCTGATCCTCGCCTGCTCCTGACCCAGCAGCCATCGCTCAAGTGCCAGGAAGGTAGCCGCGCGGGTGCCCCTGAACCCCCAGAAGCCCCCCCCCAGCACTCTCAGACCTCCTGACTGTGCAAGTCTTTGGACCCACTCTGCAAAGACAGAGGTGGTCATCAAGGTCATTTTTCTGAGTCCCCAACTTTGAACATCTTTAAAGAAAGGGCGGGGGAAACCTGTAATAGAACGCTGCAGAGTTCAACCATTCAGAAGGATGGGGAACTCAATCTGGGCCTTGCAGCCCGAGGTCAGTCAGCGTCAGGGGGTTCAGCAATCAGCTAACTGAGATCAGGGATCTTGCATCCTCACTCTGTCTGAGCCATTAAATGGTTAATATACTATATTGAAAAGTTTGTTCACTGAAGAAATGTTCTGGACTGCTTTTTGATTCCAATTTAATTCAAATGATTTAAGGGTGATAGACTAGTGACTACCACAGGTGGTCAGTGTCCAAGTTGTGCTTGATCTTAATGTGTTGCTGATTGTATCAGTTGGGGTAAAGCATTGTGGTTGATTTGATGAGCTGTTTTCTCTGATGTTATGAAGATGAGAATGTCTGTGGGTCGTTAGAGACACAGAAGCTAGGGCGCAACTATATCAGGAAGATTTGGGTGATAATCCAGAGATTAAACCAAGGACAGTCCGACAACAAAAATTAAAATGAGAAAACACTTAAGCAAGACACAAGGACAGACTTCCAGTTCACCAATGGCAAACAGTAGGGCAAATGAGGATGAAAAGGCTGATAGTGAACCACCAGGACACCCTGAACTCAAAGCACAGGAAGTAACAAAACAGATCAATCAGGCTCTAGAAAAATTCAAAACATAAATAATTTCCCAGATAACCATAGAGAGAGTGAGCAAAATGGAAGTTGTGATTCGAGACTCTAGAGCAGAAACTAACAGGTTCTTTCTATGGCCATATTCTTTATCTGACAGAACTCTCTAATATACATTCTTGTCTATAGGAAGCATGAAAATCTGACCTGCT
>NW_022900947.1:30512012-30514233 GCF_012274545.1 Fukomys damarensis | reverse complement strand
GGAAATTGAACAACACTCTCCTGAACAATCAATAGATCACAGAGGAAATTAAAGAAGAAATCAGACAGTTTTTACAAATAAATGAAAATGCCAGTACAACATACAGGAATCTATGGGACACAATGAAAGCAGTTCTATGTGGAAAATTCATAGCACTGAATGTCCACATTAGGAAAACAGAGCAAGCTCAAATAACCTAACGATGACTCTTAGACTCCTAGAAAAACAAGAGCAAGAAAAACCCAAAGCTCGAACAAGAGAGGAAATTATAAAGATTAGAGCAGAATTCAAAGCAATGGAAATGAAGAACGATACAAAAAAATAAATGAATCAAAGAGTTGGTTTTTTTGAAAGAATAAATAAAATTGATAAACCCTTAGCAAACCTTATCAAAAAAAGGAAAGAAAAGGCTCAGATTCATGCAATCAGGAAGGAAAAAGGCGAAGTCACAATAGATCCCACAGAAATCCAGAGGATCGTTAATACATACTGTGTAAACCTGTACTCTAATAAAATAGAAAACACAGAAGAAATGGACAGATTTCTAGATACTTATGAATTACCAAAGTTGAACGAAGAAGATAAAAATATTTTAAACACCCCATTCACAATCAGTGAAATTGAAAATGCAGTTAAAAACTTACCAACAAAGAAAGGCCCAGGTCCTGATAGATTCACTGCTGAATTTTACAAGACATTTAGAGAAGATCTACTGCCATTACTCTTCAGACTTTTCAATGAAATTGAAAGAGAAGCAATAGTTCCAAATTCATTCCTGGAAGCAAATATCACTTTGATTCCCAAGCCTGGGAAAGATGTAACTAAAAAAGAGAACTACAGGCCAATCTCCTTAATGAATATAGATGCAAAAATCCTCAATAACATACTAGCAAACAGAATACAGAGGATCATCAAGAAGATCATACATCCTGACCAAGTCGGATTAATTCCAGGGATGCAAGGATGGTTCAACATATGTAAATCAATAAATATAATACACTATATTAACAAAGTCAAGGACAAGAATCGCATGATACTCTCAATAGACGCAGAAAAAGCATTTGACAAAACTCAACAGCCATTCATGATTAAAAACTCTGCAAAAAATTGGAATAGATGGTCTATGTCTCAACTTAATAAAGGCTATTTATGACAAACCAACAGCTAACATTATATTAAATGGCCAAAAACTGAAAACCTTCATGTTAAAATCAGGAACAAGACAAGGATGCCCACTATCACCACTCCTCTTCGATATAGTTCTGGAAACATTAGCCATAGCAATTAGACAAGAGAAAGAAATTAAAGCAATAAAGATAGGAAAGGAAGAAGTTAAATTGTCATTATTTGCTGATGATATGATACTCTACATGGAAGACCCAAAAAACTCCACCAAAAGACTTCTCGACTTAATTGACACTTTTAGCAGAGTAGCTGGATACAAGGTCAACACCCAAAAATCAATAGCCTTCTTGTACACAAATAACAGACTCACTGAGAAAGAAATTAGGTAAGCAATTCCTTTCACAATAGCACCCAAAAAAATGAAGTATCTGGGAATCAATCTAACAAAAGAAGCAAAAGACCTCCACACTGAAAACAACAGCACTCTGAAAAAAGAGATGTAGGAGACTATAAGAAAATGGAAAGATCTCCCCTGCTCCTGGGTAGGAAGAATCAACATAGTGAAAATGGCCATACTACCAAAACTGCTATACAGATTCAATGCAATATCAATTGAAATCCCAACACTATACTTCACAGAACTAGAAAGAAGAATAAAAAAATTCATTTGGAACCAGAAGAGACCTAGAATAGCAAAAGCCATCCTAGGCAACAGACACATGGCAGCGGGTATAACAATTCCCAATTTGAAACTATACTATAAAGCCACTGTGATAAAAACAGCATGGTACTGGCAAAGAAACAGACCTGAGGATCAGTGGAACAGATTGGAAGACACAAAAACAACTCCAGATGCATTCAGCTACCTCATCTTTGACAAAGGAGCTGCCAGTCCCCACTGGAGGAACGATAGCCATTATGAATGAATCTAATTTCTCATTCTTTATGGCTGAGTAATATTCCATTTTATAGAAAAACCACATCTTCTTTTTTTTTTTTTTTTTTTTTTTTTTTTTTTTTTTGGTACTGGGGATTGAACTTGGGTCCTTGCACTTGCTAGGCAGGCCACTGAACCGCTGAGCTAAATCCCTGGCCC
>NW_022900947.1:30510922-30511843 GCF_012274545.1 Fukomys damarensis | reverse complement strand
TGCAAAAGAAACCATCAACAGAACTAAGAGACAATCTACAATGAGGGAAAAACCTTTTACCAGCTGCTCCTCAGACAAAGGACTATTATCTAAAATATATAAAGAACTCAAAACAACTAGCCCCCCCAAATATAAGGACCCAATTCTAAAATGGGCATCTGAAATGAACAGATATTTCTCAGACTAAGAAATAAAAGCATCAAGTAAATATACGAAAAAATGCTCCACATCACTGGTCATTTGAGAGATGCAGATGAAAACAACACTGAGATTTCACCTCACCCCACAAAGAATGGCTGCTATCAAGAAATCACACAACAAATGTTGGCCCGGTTGTGGGGAGAAAGGAACCCTTCTCCATTGTTGGTTGGAGTGCAGACTGGTGCAACCACTATGGAAGTCAATATGGAGATACCCCAAAGAACTAGGATTAGAGGTTCCATTTGACCCAGCCATCCCTCTGTTGGGTATCTTTCCAAAAGAATTAAAAGAATCATACCACAGTGATATACGTGCACCCGTGTTTATAGTGGCACAGTTTGTAATAGCTAAAACTTGGAAACAGCCCATCTGCCCATCAGTTGGAAACTGGATAAAGATGTGATTTTTCTATAAAACGGACTACTACTCAGCCATAAAGAATGAGAAAGTAGATTCATTCATAGGTAAATGGGTACATTTGAGGATATACTCCTAAGTGAAATAAATAAGTCACACATATGCAAATACCAAATAGTTTCTCTGGTATGAAAAACTAAAATAGTACTCAAGATCCTATCAGGACAATTAGCAATATGAAATAGGAAGAAAAGAATCAAAGGTGTAGGGACAGTGAGAAGGATAGGGAAAGGGGAATAAGGGAAAAGGAAAAAAATATGAGAAAATGTAAAAATGTAATTAAAGTGTTTGAAGGTGGGGAGG
>NW_022900947.1:30487649-30510664 GCF_012274545.1 Fukomys damarensis | reverse complement strand
GAACCAAGACCCAAGACCTGGTATGTAAAGGTACAAGATCCCAGTAATGAATGTAACTGTACTGTCTACCTAGAATATACCAATAAATTCAATTTAAAATTAAAAAAAATAAATGCACAGAAGTAACAGATTTAAAAAAAAAGAATTAAATTCTAATTCAGAAACCGCATTCTAGTTGGGAGTGGTGATGCACGCCTGTATTCCCAACACTCAGAAAGATCGCTGAGGCCAGCTTGGGCTACACAGTGAGTTCAAGGCCAGCCAGAACTCCACAGGGAGACTCTGACTCAAAAAACAAAACAGAACAAAACCCACAGAAAATCAAAAACAAAACATGCTGGGCGTGGTGGCACATGCCTGTAATCCTAGCACTCAGGAGGCTGAGGAACGAGGATCGTGAGTTCGAGACCAGCCTGGGCTACATAGTGAGTTCTAGGTCAGTCTCAACTACAGAGTGAGACCCTGTCTCAAAAAAAAAAACAAAAACAAACCAAAAACCAAAAACCAAACTAGAAACAGTGTCCTTACTGCAAACCACTAAAAGCAAAGCTCGGGATGGCTGCCTAACAACGACCCCCTTTCTGTCCCAGTCTGCCACCTCCTCACCAGCCGGTCGCCTTTGGACACATTGTTTTTAAAAAATGTGTGAACTTGAGGCCGGCATGGTGGCTCACGCCTGTAATCCCAGTACTTGGGAGGCTGAGGCAGGAGGATACTGTGAGTTGGAGACCAGCCTGGGTTAGTGAGTTCCAGGTCAGTCTCAACTACATAGTGAGACCCTGTCTCAAAAAAAAAAAAAAAAAAAAAAAAGTGGGAACTTAATTTTGGTCAGTTTTTCAGTGAAAAAAAGTCACAGGCAGTAAAGGGTTACCCATAATTCCACACCTGACATACTTTTGTAATCTTCAAAATTCAAATTTTATCTGGGCCCCAGTGGTCAAACACGGCACCACCTTACACAGGTCTATTCAGTCTCAGCAGTTTGTGTGCCCACTTCCACCCGGCGGCTTTTCTTTTTTCTTTTGGCACTGGAGACTGTCTCCAGTGAACTACATCCTCAGCCCTTTTTAAATTTTGAGACCGTCTGCCTAAATGGCTAAATTGCTCAGGCTGTGCTTGAATTTGCGATCCCCTTGTCTCAGCAGCCCACAGTGCTAGTGTTACGGGCCTGCAACGCCACGTCTGTCTGCCACCCGACACTCAACCCCACGGCCGAGGGAAGCCGCTGGCTCAGCAAAGGGAAACCCGCGTGAGACGACTTTGTCCACCCAACACGACACAGAGCCGAAGAGGAACAAGAGGACAAACGCGGGACCTCACCCGGCTTCCTTCACAGTCCTCGGCCCCACCCCGCCCAGCCGGAACTACAGCCCGGCTCCTCGCCCGACGCACGGCGGGACTTGACGCTCGCACAGCGCCCCAGCCCCGCCCGGACTCTCAGGGTAGACGCGTGGCGCGCAGGCGCAGGAGGCGGGGCCGCTGGGGTCTCCAGGCTCTGCAATCTGTTGCGCCGCCCGTTGGAGCGGGCAGATCCGGGTCTCGCGGCTGAGAGTGACGTGGTCAACCGAATCCAAACAGAGCTGAGGGAGGAAGCCGCCGTCCGGGAGCGGCAGCTGTAGCAGCGTCCCGAGCCGCTGCGGCGTTCCGGAAACCCCAGGCGGTCTTTCTGCGGCGACTGCGTCCCGACCCACACCGTCCCCGCCCCGTCGGTTGTCTGGGCGGGTGAGTGCCTTCCCCTCTCCCACCGCTGCTGTCAGCCCACCTTGCCGTCACCCCGGCTGTTCCTGGGGCCCCATCAGGCGGCCAGGGACTGCGGCAGAGCGGAGTGCTGCTCAGGTAGCCCGGCCGGCGGCTCCAGAGCGGAGCGAGGCTGGCAGCCCGCAGCTGGGCTTTTTGTGCAGGGCGCCGCGTCTGGGCTGGAAAGTGGACGCGAGCCACGGGAGGTTTTATATTTAGGGCTACATGGTCTGCACGGGCGGAGGCGTCTGATGGAGTGAAAAGTCGCATCTGGAAAGGAGAAACTCCACAGCCCTGCGATGTACACACTGTTTCATCTGTCTCAGCCCTTTCTGTGGCTGGCCAAGTCACCGGGAAGCGTCCTTTGTTGTGATTGATGGTACAGGAAAGCTACCATCCTGAAAGGAAGAGCTTTTTTAGCCTGCTTGGTTTGCGAATTTAAAGGATTCCCATTTTCCTGTTTGTTCAGTAAGTGGAACCAGGGCGGATGGTCAGGAGGTAGCAGCGCGCCCTTTATTGGAACGAGTGCTGTGAGGTGGACTTCAAGCCTCGTGTTGTTGCTGGAAACCAAAGTTTTCCAAAGTGGCTCTTTAAGAATGTTAGGATTGTACCCCAGATCATATTTGTCAGCTGTGGAGAATTGGTAGGATGTTTTCAGTTGCCCCGGTGTACAGAATTGAGGATGTGGCCTAAATAAAAGAATGTCGTAGTGTTGGCATCTGGAGAGTCGGTGAGCTCCACGCACTGGTGCCTTTGTAGGAGATGTCTTCCACTCTAGGGTTTGTGTTGACCGAAGCCCTTGGCAGCTATTTGTGCACTAATTCGGAAATGCAAGGCCGCTCCCAGACGAAATAGTGCTGCCAGTGCTGTGGAACTGGCCCAAGGCTCGGGTCCCCTCCTCTTTAGGCGATGGCTCCCGTGGGTGCCTGTAATGTAGCCTGCGGCCAGCCGGCTCCCTCCCTTGGAAGGGAGACCAGAAAACCAAACTTCCTTGGCCTCCTTGCTTTTTTTTTTTTTTTTTTTGGTAGGGGGATCGAACTCAGGACCTTGTGCTTGCGAGGTAGGTGCGGTGCCACTGAGCTAAACCCTCTTTGCTTCTTTTTGTTTGTTTTGCTTTTTGTTTTTTGTTTTTTTGAGACAGGGTCTCACTATGTAGTTGAGACTGACCTGGAACTCACTATGTAGCCCAGGCTGGTCTCGAACTCACAGCGAACCTCCTGCCTCAGCTTCCCGAGTGCTGGGATTGCAGGTGTGTGCCACCACGCTGGGCTCCTCCTTGCTGTTTAAAAAGAACCCCCCCCAAATAAATAAAATAAAACAAAATAAGAAGAATCCCTAATACACACCCAGAATGAAGAAAAATTTGCCTTCTCCCTCTTAGATCCTGGAAGAGTTCTCAAGCATTGCTGCTATTCCTTTGCTTCCTTGAAGTGTATGTCCTTGTGGTGGTAGGACATGGACCTCTTCTTATATCTTTCTGTGCCATTGAGATTTGATTTTCCTTTTGTCAAGGTTGGAATTATAATGTGGATGAAAGAATATTTGGGGGGGTCTTGTTTATTGTTAGGAAATTACTTTTTTTTTCTCAGTATGGGAATCAAACTCAGGATCTTGTGCTTGCCAGACTGGCTTAATGGCACTGAACTACATCCCGGACCCCAAGGAAATTGCTTTCAAGTTCCTCTTTTTCCGGTTTTTACCTTTTATGGTAACCAGGGACTATATTTTTGCTTATTTGAAATGCCTTTTGAAAATAAAGAAAATGTAGCTAAAAGCAGATGAGCAAAAGGAATAATCATCAGTAATACTGCCACCCATAAATCACCAAAACATTAGTGTATATCCTTCCAGACTTTTTTGCATTTATGAATTTTATAAATATATGATGTCACACTACACATGCTTTTCTGTAACTTGCTTTTTCATGTACCAGTACTTTTTAAACAAAACCTAAATTTTTGCAGCTTTTTTTTTTTTAATTTTAAAGACAGTCTCACTAGGTAGTTCAGGCTGGCTTCAAAATCACAGCCTCCCGCCTCAGTCTCTGAATGTTGGGACTACAGGTGTGTGCCACCATTCATGGATCTGGATTTTAACTTTTACAGGTTGTTCATTGTGTTGGAAAGCGATAAATACTAAAATCAATGGTTTGAAAGTTTTTCTCCTGGATTTCTGTGGTGACACTGTTAGCTTGTTTACCTTGGAAGAAGAGGTATAGCCTGAGTTGACCTTGTGGAAGTTAAAATTTTGGCTTATTTATTGGTTTTATTCAGGTTAAGTTTAGTTATACTATGCTACAAATGTGGATCAACCTAAGTGAAGTATCCTAAAGCTGCTAATAACCCATTTAGGGTTGATTTTTCATAAGCTTACTGAAAGCTTGCAAATCTCATTTTTTTTAAGAGTAGGAAAAATTTATTGAGGGAAAGAAAACTTCTAAGAGAGACAGAAGGGGGACCTGAAAGTTGCCCACTCACCCCACTTTTCAAAGATGTTTTATACAGCAAAGCCATGTGGTGAGATGGGTACAATGGGACAAAACTTGTAAGACCCAGTGGAAAATTAGAAGGTGGGCACGAGGTGCAGCAAACCATGACCAACCAATAAGATTACAAGTACAGTCATCCAGGTAATATTGATTAAATGGGGGAGCAAGTCACATAGCAAGCATACAAGGATTTTCAGTAAGGGTGGGGGTCAGCGATATTTCCTGGAAAGGCTGGGTTAAGACTTTGGCCCCTCACCCAGGTGATTGATAACCTGTTTAGAATATCAAGCACTGCTGTTCATCCCCTGGGGAAGCATAAGAATATAGTAGTTTCTCTCCTTTTACAATTCTGGCCTTGAGTGAATGTGTCTTGATTTTCCTCCATGTTGGCTCCTTGCTGTGTTGGCTCTCTGAGAACACTTGCAGAGGCCCTGCCTAACTGCTTGAAAGATATCTAATTTATTTACCTATCTGCGATACTCCCCTTTCTGAAGAAGTACCTCTAACTGCTGTGAGGGGGGCAAAGGGCAAAGACAGCTGTGGCTACTTCCAGCTGAAAAAGGTCGTAATTGTGATCAGAGTTTCTCTACAGAGGATCTATCTAAAGGCCTTCGATAGGCGCCAGGCATTGTTATCTTGGTAGCTGCATAGCTTTTAAGTCTGGAGGCATCAAAGCCAAAGAAAGTTAAGAATGCATGGGCCAAATTATAAGTTCAGCAGGATTGCTATGAATATTAGCCCACAAAGAGGATAAGGAGAAGATCCAGGGGACTTCAGAATCCAACATAGAAGTCATATTGTATAGTTTAGCAGTTATGAGCTGTATATAAGATCAATCTGGTAGATCCCGGTATAAGAAGTCTAGCACATTTGTCCTTGGTTCCATTTGTATGACTGCTTGGAGTTTGGCAGCCTCAAAGAATGTAAGATCCTGTAGGAAAGGTTTCTGGATCTTGTAGACCTTGAGGAGCAGGGCCAAAATATTGGCTGTCCTCATAGCCCAGTTACCTTAGTTTTGGTCTCCAAACATTCTGGAAGCTTTGTTTTCAATCCAGCAGCCAAAGAGGAGGGAAGTGCCTTGAATAAATACTCCAAATAGTAGTTTTGGTGGAAGACCTCCAAAATGATATGGGGGAACAGATGTAGCTCCCAAACCTGCTAGATATCCGAATTCATGTTCTCTAAAATTGAAGAATAAGGCCGGGGATTTAGCTCAGTGGTTCTGCTGCCTGCCTGACAAGCACAAGTTCCCGAGTTCAATCCCCAGCACCAATCAATCAATGAATTCTAGGAACAACAGAGGTTAAGAGTAGGAAAAATTTATTGAGAGAAAGAAAGCTTCTGAGAGACAGAAGAGGGACTGGAAAGTGGGTTGCCCCATCTCATTCTTAATACTCACCATGTGACTATGTTCTTCTTTGATCTTCCTCAGTCAGTGTTCACTATGTATTTACTTCTGCCCGTTCCTGCAGCCACCATCTCTCCTGATCAACTCTAGTAAATGCCTGGTCTCCCTGCTTCCACTTGGGCTTTTTAATGGTGCATTCTTTTTTTTTTTGTATTGGGGATCAAACTTGGGACCTTGTGCTTGCGAGGCAGACTGCCAAACCACTGAGCTAAATCCCCGGCCCTAATGGTGCATTCTTACCACAGCCTGAGAGATGACTTAAAATGTAACTTTGTGTCATCCCCATTCAGAATGGAGAACAAACTCCTTAGGACGCCCATGCAGTTTGGCTTTGCCTTTTCCTTCTGCCTGCTTCATTACCCAGGAGCTTGGCCACATCAGTGGCTTCATATTTCAGCCCCATTATTGCTGTTTTCCCTGGGACCTGCTGAGCTGGCTCTTGCCTAAGAGCCTCTGCATTTGCTGCACCCTGTGATTTGAGGATTCTGCGAGGGCTTTGGATGTTTCCGTCGTGTCATACAAGTCATGGTTCAGGTGTTGGCTTTTCAAAACAGTTACCATGTATCTCCATTCTCTTCTTTTACAGCATTTATCACAACCTGAAGTTTTCTTACTCTTTATATTTTGTCTCCACTGGAAATCAGTGCTTTGAGAATGGGGATGTTTGTCATTTGCGCAGCAGAGTAGGTGTTCAGTGAGTGTTGGCTGAATGAATGTTCATATTTTTTCTTGATTGAAACCATTCTTTAGGATAAGAATCCTAATTTTCAGACTTTTTATAAGATATTGCTTTAATTCTCATACTTAATTCTTTATCTTTTTTAATTAATTCTTTATCTTTTTTTGTGGTGCTGGGGATCAAAATCAGGGCTTCGGGCCAGGTAGGCCAGCACTCTACTGCTGAACTCTCTCTGTCTTTCTTTGATATTTGGGCTCTGGCACCCTCATTTGACTTCAAATTTAGGAATTAAGCCCTGGAGAAATCAGTCTCCTGAATCTACATTTTCAGCACACCCCTTGGTGATTTTAATGCACATTAACGGTTTGAGAACATCTCAGTATTTTAATGGCTTTTTTTCCTGGGATATTGCTTCTTGCTTTGTAGTGGTTAAAGGTAGCTACTTTTTTTTTTTTTTGGAACACTATGTGTGTCAGGTGCTATGTTAAAAATTACCCTTATATAGTTTTTGTTTAACTGCAGAGCAACCTAGTTGCAGTATTCCTAATTGCACTGTACAGGTGAAAAGGGGGCATGGTAGTCCAGGATTCTGGGAGGTAGAGGCATGAGAGTTGCAAGTTCAAGCCCAGCCTGAGCAATTTAATGACTTAGCAAGACTGTCTCAAAATAAAAGATTTAAAATAAAAGGACTGGGAAGCTGGGCGTGGTGGTGCATGCTTGTAATTCCAGCACTCAGGAGGCTGAGGCAGGAGGATCACTGTGAGTTCTAGACCAGCCTGGGCTACATAGTGAGTTCCAGGTCAGTCTCAAGTACATAGTAAGACTCTGTCTCCAACCCCCGCAAAATAAAATAAAAGGGGGATGTAGATTGGTGCAGAGATCCTCGGTTCAATGCCCAGTACTGGTTAAAAAAAAAAAAAGCTACTGACAACATAATGACAGAAACTTAAATATGAACCTCAATGTGTCATTTTCATCCATATACCCTAGTGCTTCAGAACTACAGTCAGAACTATGCAGTACTGAGTGTACCCATGTGGGTATCTCATACCAAATGGGAATTTTTTTGTGTGTATGCATATGGTAAGGATCAAACCCAGGGCCTTGTGCATGCTAGGCAAGTATTACGCCATAATACTAGGCAAGTATTATGAACAGCATTCCTACCCCACCTGAAACACACACACACACACACACACACACACACACACACACGGTAAAAAGAGCCCAAAACCAAGACTGACCAGGACCATAAAAAGCATTTATTATAGGGAGGATCTGCTGGGCTGTCTCTGAACAAAGGAGAGAAAGCAATATGGTTGAGACAGGGAGTGCTACTTATAGGACTGGGGTGGGGCTCATAGGAGCTGTGGTGGGATTGAGTGATGTAGTGGCTAGGGATTGTGGGAGCCTGTGACATCACTAGGAGGGGCTTGTGTCATCACTAGTTAGGGCCATCTTAAGGCAAGGGGAATCTAACAATATAGATCTATCTATCTGTCTATATATGTATGTCGAACTCATGGTCCTTGCGCTTGAGAGGCAGGCATAGTGCCACTGAGCTAGATCCCGGCCTACAAAACATATTTTTTGGGGGTTTTTGGTATTTTATTTTTTTGAGACAGGGTCGCACTATATAGTTGAGACTGACCTGGAACTCACTATGTAGCCCAAGCTGGTCTCGAACTCACAACGATCCTTCTGCCTCAGCCTCCCAAGTGCTGGGATTACAGGTGTGCACCACCATGCCCTGCAAAACATTTTTTTTGTGTGGTACCAGGGATTCAACTCAGGACCTTGCACTTACAAAGCAGGTGTGGTGCCACTGAGCTAAATCCCTGGCCCGGAACTTTTTTTGTTGTTATTTTTTAAAATTTTTGTTTTTTTGAGACAGTCACTATGTGGTTGAGACTGAGCTGGAACTCACTATGTAGCCCAGGCTGGTCTCTAACTCATAGTGATCTGATCCTCCTGCCTCAGCTTCCGGAGTGCCAGGATTACAGGAGTGCCCTACCATGCCCGGCAGGTCTTACATTTATTAAAGGGAAAGAAGTATGCTCTCCAGAGTGAGAGCAGACCACTGAGAAAGCTCACCCTGGCCTCATGGTTGATGGCCCTTAACCTCATTGTTTTTTTGTTTTGTGGTACCAGGGAACAAGGGCCTTTATGCTTCCAAGGCAGGCAATGGGCATCACTGAGCCAAATCCCTGGCCCCAATGGCTCTTATCTTTTAATGGCCTGTTTTTCAGGCTGATGTCAGATCTTGTGGCGGTCTGGCCGTCACAACACGAAAGTACCTGAGTTGGGGAGTGAGGATTGAGAAAGGACAGCACACTCAATAGTGTGGAGACAAGAGGTCCGATTTATTACACAGAAACAGCTCCTTTTAAAGGCAAGCTAACAGGAAACATCAAGCAATATTAGGGAGGAGATCAAAGGTCAAATTTAACAAAGTCCTTGAGCCGGGCGTATTGGTGCACGCCCGTAATCCCATAAGACTAGTCTGGATTACAGTGAGCTCCAGGTCAACACCCGTAATCCCATAAACCCAGCCTGGATAATCCCATATGCCCAGCCTGGATTACACAGTGAGCTCAGCCTGGATTACACAGAGAGCTCCAGGTCAATCTCATCTGCATAGCTGAGACCCTCATCTCAGAAAAGCCAAATAGAGTCATAGATTGTGTCAATGCCTCAATGGTAGAAGTTACTTTTCCAATGTCAAATGCCAGCGGGCTCCCACAATTCCCCCTTTTTTATTATATTTAGAGCAGGGAGCTTCCCAGCTCAGCAGAAAGACTGTGCCTGTCTTAGGTGAGAAATGTCCAGAGAAATCCCTTACCCGTCATCAAGCCATGAGAAGTTCAATACTCATGCTCTGTCTTAGGTTGGATATTTCTCCACAAATCTCTTACCCGTCTTTGACTACCAGCCATCTGCAGGGGTTATACCATGGGTTGTAAAGGCTTGACATATAGCTTTCTCTACCTCTACCAATATTTGTAAACCTTGATCTTCATACCAGGACTCATTAAGTTTTCACAGGCATCATTACAAAAGGAAGTTGTCTCAAAACTATCACAGAATGAAAAGGAGTCATCATCTCTGAGAATATACAATTGGTCAATTTACAAATAAAACAGCTGTTGTCATATTCATTATCAGTTTCATTTACAATCTCTATACTTTTTACTAATAACATATAAGGAGCGTTAACACAAGACATTATATTAGAGGCACCTATGCCAACAATATTGAAACTAAGGCTAGTGACTTTGACCTCTGACCATAAACATATTTCTCCCAATGCAGTAGCAGGTTTCCAAATGTTGGTTTGAAGAAAATGTGAAACTGTCCACCAAAGTCCAGAAGAAAGGCTAAGACCAGCAGATGAACTCTTTGATGTAGTGTTGGTTAAAGATTGAGGAATGTCCTTTTTGTCCCAGAAAAACTTCTTAATGTAGCAGTCTCATTTTCTTTATAACATAGAAACATTATTTTATAAATGACCAAGTATATTTGTATTATTCACCAGTACTGGCACTTCACGTGAATCAGATGAGACAGGATGTGTGAGGAGAGGATCTGGCATATAAGTCCAATGTCCTTGAGGATTGGCATCACATCTTGCAGGAACTGACATCAGCAGGAGTATCCACATGACGAATCAGTCTTTCTGGTAGCCATCGAGCTCCATCATGTTCCTGCGAGAAAACACAAACATGCCCTCGGCCCCATATTAAAACGGGGTCAGGTCCATACCATTGGCTAGTTAAAGGATCTCTCCATTTTACCAAAGCATATGGAGAACCTTGTGGATGCCAAAATCTTTCTGCTGCTGAATGGCCATTCTTATCGATTTGTAAAAAATTTAGAATGTAAGTAGCATGATTTAAATAATTTCTAGGTGAGGAGGGATATAACTCCCCCTTTTTTATTTTTTGAAGCTGTAGTTTCAGTGTGCCATGAGCACGTTCAACTATTCCTTGTCCTTGGGGATTATAAGGGATACCAGTAACATGTTTAATATACATCTGTTGACAAAAATTAGAAAAGGCTTTACTAGTATAGCCAGAACCATTATCTGTTTTAATCTTTGAAGGCACTCCAAGAACAGAAAAACAAAAAAGACAATGTGTAATAACATGCTTTGTAGCTTCCCCAGTTTGAGCAGAGGCCAAAATAAAACCAGAAAATGTATCAATAACAACATGAATATATTTCAATTTTCCAAATTCCATGATATGGGTGACATCCATCTGCCATAATTGATTAGGAAGCAAACCTCTAGGATTAACACCATAATGTGGAACAGAAGAAAATTGAGGACAAGTGGAACATTGTTTGACAATTTGTCGGGCAGCTTCTCGAGGAATCTGAAATTGATATCTAAGAGTACGACTATTCTGGTGATGGAGTTGATGAGATTGACGAGCTAAATCAATTTTTGAAAATGCAATAAATTTTGTGGAGACATCAGCAAGATGATTCCCCAAAGACAATGGACCAGGTAAAACAGCATGAGCTCGAATATGTCCAATAAAACAAGGAAGAGAACGAGCATGAATACAATTTTGTACTTGAATGAAAAGTTGTTGAACTTCTAAACTACTGGTATCAATACAGGCTACAGTTTCTAAAAAAGGAAGGGCTTTAGCCAGATATTGACTATCAGTATATAGATTAAAAGAAACATGAGCAAATTCCTGAAAAACAAAAAGAATGGCATGCAATTCAACTACTTGTGCTGAAGCAGCAGGTGTGGAAAAAACCTTTTCATGACCATCAATAACATAAACTGCTTTTCCATTAGAAGACCCATCAGTGAAAATAACAATGGCATCAGGTATAGGCCTAAATGAAATAATTTTTGGAAAAATAAAAGATTGAAGATTTGCAAATTGTAACAATTTATTAGGTGGATAATGAAATTTAATTTGACCTGAAAAATGTGCAAATGCAATAGCCCAAGAATCACAATTCTGAAACAGCCAATCTAGTTGTTTTCCTGTAAAGGGAATTACAATACTGAAAGGTTCCAAACCAAAATATTTCCGAGCATTACATCGGATTGATTGAACAAGTTGGGCAACAGCTTCATAATAAGGTTGTAAATTTTTGGCAGGTGAAACAGATAAATGTAACCACAATAAAGGTCCATTTTGCCACAAAACCGCTGTAGGGGAATGTTTGGTTAGAAAAATAAAAGCTTCTAAGGGTTTTTGATAGTCAAAATAAAATATCTGTTGATTAGAAATGGCTATTTCCACCTTTTGAAGAGCCAATCGTCCTTCATATGTAAGGGTCCTGGGGGAAGAAGGATCAGGATCCCCTTTCAAGATGTCAAATAACGGTTTTAATTCTCTAGTAGTTAATTTTAAATAAGGCCTTATCCAATTAATATCTCCTAACAATTTTTGAAAATCATTCAAAGTTTTCAAATTATCTTTTCGAATCTGTAACTTTTGGGTAAATATTTTTCGAGGATAAAGTTGATATCCCAAATATGAGAAAGGAGATTCCCATTGAATTTTTTCAGGAGCAATAACTAATCCATAAGCATTTAAAACCTTTTGTAAATAAACAAATACAGTAAGCAATAATGGTTCATCTTCATTTGCTAAAAGAATATCATCCATGTAATGTATCATATAAACAGAAGGATAACTTTGTCTAACACAGGAAAGTGCCTGTGCTACAAACTTTTGACACAAGGTAGGGCTATTTGCCATACCTTGAGGCAAAACTCTCCATTGGTACCTTTGCATAGGCTCCTGGAAATTAATAGAAGGAACACTAAAAGCAAATCGTTTACAATCTGTAGGAGCTAGAGGTATAGTATAAAAACAATCTTTTAGATCAATAATTATTTTAAAAGTATTTCTAGGTATTGCGGAAGCAAGGGGGAGACCAGGTTGTAATGTTCCCATGATTTCCATAGTTTTATTAATCTTTCTTAAATCTTGTAATAATCTCCATTTACCAGATTTTTTCTTTACAACAAAAATTGGGGAATTCCAAGGAGAGACAGACGGTTCAATGTGGCCTTTATCTAATTGTTCCTGCACTAACTGTCGGATGACTATTAACTTTTCACTAGTTAAGGGCCATTGATCAACCCAAACAGGTTTTTCGTCTTTCCATACAATTGGATCTGCATGGGGTGCAGGCATGTCAATGACCCCTAGGGAAAATATCCCAGGCCTTGTCTAGGAGGATGGGCTGTCGGAGTCACAGGAGATTGAATTCCTTGACCTTCCTTTCCTAAACCAACATTAGGCAAGAATCCTTGATCAAACATTTGATTAGAAACCTTTTGATTAGGGCTATACAAATAAACTCCCATCTGTTGCATGACATCTTTTCCCCATAAATTAACCGGGAGGCCAGGAATAACGTAAGGCTGAAAAGTCCCACAGTGTCCTTCAAAATCACTCCAATTTAACATATCAGTACTTTGTTTAGGATTTTTACTTTGACCAATGCCTTGTAATTGAGAGACAGTCTCCTGCAAAGGCCATGTGCAAGGCCACTGGTCAGCAGTTATAACAGAGACATCAGCACCAGTATCTAATAACCCAATAAAAGATTTTCCTTGAATTAACAATTTTATTTCTGGCCTATTAGCTCCAATAGACTGCACCCAATAAACATCTGAGGACCCAAAACCTTTATTCCCTCTAATGGCTTTTTTATATCTTCCTGAAGTGACTACTCTGGGTAAAATAATCAATTGAGCTATACGCTGTCCAGGCTGAATAACAGAAATTTGAGAAGGTGAACAAACCATAATTTTAATTTCTCCAGTATAGTCCTCATCAATAATTCCTGGGGAAATCATAAGCCCTTTCATAGTAGAGGAACTCCTACCTAACAAGAGACCCAAAGTATCTTTAGGTAGTGGCCCAAAAACTCCAGTGGGTAGGGCTTGCATTCCCATTTCAGGGGTTAATACTGCATAGGAGGAGGAACTGAGGTTCAATCCTGCGCTGCCTGAGGTGGCTCGGAATAAGTCCTGAATGGATTTTTTGACTGATTTTGAGGGATCAGATTCTGAAAAGCCCCAAAAGTTTGATACGGGGCCAGGGGCAGGCCCCTCCGTCCATTTCCCAACGGAATAAAATTCCCCATGGCATCTTTTTTAGATTTACATTCATTAGCCCAATGATATCCTCTTTTACATCTAGGGCATAAACCAGGCTGCTTGGAAGAAAGCCCACCTTCTTTTCGTTGAGGGCAATTTTTTATCAAATGTCCTGCTTGACCACAACCAAAACAATTCCTATTATTTCCCTTTTTCCGAGGACTTCTATGTTGCTGAAATAAGACCTCTTTGACGGTCTTTCCCTGTAAAGCCGCAGCCATGGCAAGACCCTGGGTGTAAGAGGGGCCAATATCAGCACACAAACGAACATAATCAGATAAATCAGCCTTCTTTCTAAAAGGACGAAGGGCAGCTTGGCAGGCAGAATTAGCATTCTCATAGGCCAATTGTTTTACTAAAACTATACCAGCTTCAGATTCTCCTATGACTCTGCTGGCCGTTTCTAACAAACGATCTAAAAAATTTTGAAAAGGTTCATCTGGCCCTTGTCTGATTTTAGAAATATCTTCTGAGGCTCGTCCAGATGAAGGAAGTTTTTTCCAAGCATTCTTAGCAGCAGTATTAATCTGAGCATATACACCTGGGGAAAAACCTAATTGCTGAGTAACCTCCGCATAAGATCCCTCTCCTGCTAGCATCTCATAAGTTACATTAAGTTCTCCTTGCTGTCTATTAAGATCTGCTACTTTCTGGCATTGTTCTGAATATTCAGATTTCCATAACAAATAATCTCCTCCAGCTAGGCAAGCCTTAGCAATCTGTTTCCAATCAGAAGGTGGCAAGGCCTCAGTTGCAAGAGAATCTAGCACCGCTAAAGTAAAAGGGGCAGTCGGCCCATATTGGGCACAAGCCATTTTTAATTCTTTTAATTGCTGAAAAGGAATTGGAGCATGTTGACGAACAAGGTTTCCCTGAGCATCCTGAGTCTCAAAAACTGGGTATGCCAGAGAAAATGCAGATACATCCTCACCCTCTTTAAGGGCTTGTTGTAAACCCTGTTGAACTGGAGACTTAAGGAGTTGGGAGTTTACTCTCTCAGGCTTCCAGCCTTCACAAGGTCCTGAAGCCAAAGCAATCAAAGAAGGTTCCTTTTCTAACCGATTGTCACAAGGGGAAGGATTAAGATTTGCCACTGGGCTAGGCATGTTTTTAGGAGGTTTATGACTAGTCCATTGAGCTTCTATTTGTTGTGACAGATTTTCTATCAGTTTTTCTATTTTTTCCATCACTTTTTCTATTTTTTCCATCCTGTCTTCTAACTGAACTTTTTGTGAATCTTTAGTATGGGCTGCTGCCATTGAAGGCTGCCATACATTTTCATAATATTTAGCAGCTTCTTCCTCAGGGCCTAGGGGCTCTGGAGGAGCCGTGGGAACAATAGTTTCACTTTTGTCATAAGATTCAGGTTCCTCTACAGTCAATAAATTTTTTAAAATATGTACAAAAAACATGTAACTAATGCTGGCTCCCATTTTTAATATTTACAAGAAAATTCACCACTCCTTACCTTTTCGTTGAGGCCTCCTTCTTCTCTGCGGTGTCCTTCACTGGATCCCTTGATACCCAGGCCCCACGTTCGGGCGCCACTTGTGGCAGTCTGGCCGTCACAACACGAAAGTACCTGAGTTGGGGAGTGAGGATTGAGAAAGGACAGCACACTCAATAGTGTGGAGACAAGAGGTCCGATTTATTACACAGAAACAGCTCCTTTTAAAGGCAAGCTAACAGGAAACATCAAGCAATATTAGGGAGGAGATCAAAGGTCAAATTTAACAAAGTCCTTGAGCCGGGCGTATTGGTGCACGCCCGTAATCCCATAAGACTAGTCTGGATTACAGTGAGCTCCAGGTCAACACCCGTAATCCCATAAACCCAGCCTGGATAATCCCATATGCCCAGCCTGGATTACACAGTGAGCTCAGCCTGGATTACACAGAGAGCTCCAGGTCAATCTCATCTGCATAGCTGAGACCCTCATCTCAGAAAAGCCAAATAGAGTCACAGATTGTGTCAATGCCTCAATGGTAGAAGTTACTTTTCCAATGTCAAATGCTAGCGGGCTCCCACAAGATCTAGAGTGACTTCCCACTTTCTGAAATTCCTCTTTCTGGTATCGGAAAGATAGCACTTTTTGCTTGGTCCAGGTTGAAGGCCTTAGAAACTTTTTCTGCACATGAGTCCTGGATCTCTATGATTGACAGGTCATGCCCTAATGGGTCTTGGTGAGTTGCTGAATTGCCTAGGCTGGGCTCAAACTTGCTGTCTTCCTGCCTCAGCCTCCAGGAGTACAAGGATTACAGGTATATGCCACCATGCTCAATTTGGAGACATTTTAATGATATAAAATGAAGAAGCCATGCATGGTGGTACATGCATGTAGTTCTAGCCTTTAAGAGTCCGAGGCAAGTGTGAGGCCAGTCTGGACTATGTAGTGAGTTCAAGGCCAGCCTGAACTGCATAGGAGACATTGATTCAAAAACCCCAAAAACCAAATGAAGTGATTTTTTTTTTTTTGGGGGGTACTGGGGATCAAACTTGTGTCCTTGCTCTTATGAAACAGGCACCAGAACCACTGAGCTAAATCCCTGACCCCAAATGAAGTGATTTTTAATAATAGTTCAGTTAGTATATACAATGTACATAATACTTCAGTATGCCTAAAAAACTTAGTTTCTTCTTCCTCCTCTGTCCCTGCCATCTTATTCTTCCTTTTTTCATCCGTACAGGGACTTAAACCCAGGAAATACTGAGCTACATCCTCAGTACCCTCTCTTTTATTTTCTTCTTTTTTGGGGCACTGTAGATTGGAGCCTCAGGGCCCTCTGAATTACATTCACTTGTGTGTTTTTTTAGGGGAATAGCGATATTTGTGATTGAACTCATGACCTCAGAACTGAGCTACATCCCCAGTCCTTTTTAGTTTTTTATTTTGAGATGTTCTCTTGAGTCGTCTAACTTGCCCAGGCTGGGCTCAAATTTGAGATCTTTCTGCCTCATCCTCCCAGTAAGTATAAGCATGCACCATCATACCCAGCTCCTGTAGTTTCTGTGTTTCATTTTGAGACAGAGTCTCACAAAGTTGCCCAAGCTGGCCTTGAACTTGCAGTCCTCCTGCTTCAGTCTCCTGAGTAACTGGGTTTACAGGCAAGTGCCACCGTGCCTGGCTACGTGAAAGTTTCTAATGCAAGGTACTGGGGAAAGGAGAGCACCTTCACTTTTCTGTGTGGATTTTTTTGGAGGGGACAGAAATGTGACATTTTTAACATTAAATGTGTATTGCTTTAAAATAACTGTTTTGAAAACTGTATTTTTTAAAAATCAGGTTTTAGGGGCACAGTAGGGCTTATGTATATTTGATAACATCTTTAACTTCAGTGTATTTATTGTAGAGAAAGTTTCCTTGTTGCTTATTTTCATATTGAATTTTCGTTTCTCCTTTTTCTTTTTTTAAGTTTAAGTCAGAGCACAGATGGGAGTCAGTTTTGTGAAAGTGCATCATGAAGCTGGTTTATGCTTGCCTGCGCTTACTGACCAATATTACAAGTGCAAATATTCCAAAAGTTAATCTCACAATTTCAAAACTCACCAGCACTTTGTAATACAGCTATTTATCAAAATGACTTTCTTAACATTTATTGTTTCTTTCTTTCTTTGTTTTTTTTTTTTTTTTTTTTTTTTTTTTTTTTTTTTTTTTTTTTTTTTTTTTTTTTTTGGTACTGGGGATCAAACTCGGACTTTCTTAACATTTATAAGGAACTTTATATGCACTGTGATTTGGGAATCATAGGGTATGGATTTTCTATATCTTCTGTTGAATTTTTGTTTCTTTAGGAAAAACAACCCTTTTTCCTGAGGTTAAAATATTGTATTTTGATCATGACTAATATATGCTTTTTTTGTGGTGCTGAGGATTGACCCCCCCGTACTTGCCCTTAGCTTGTTATTAATACACTGAAGTAGAAATTTCAGTAAATATTTTCAGAATTGGAAATTTTTGGTTAATGATACTGAATATACATGAAGAGTGAATTGACGACTTTAGTTTGAGCATTTGTGGTAAATGTTACCTCTGGACTTTGGCCTGGTAGAATCATTGTGATCATTTGTGAGTAAAGTAAAATTCTTGTCCAGGAAAGGACAAGAAATTAGTAGTAGGCAAGGACAGAGCTTCAGAATAGACTTCTTCCTTCACATACCCTTTTCTGTAGAAGAATGATGTCTCAGGGAAGGAGAACACTTCAGAGCAGCATGTGGGTAAAGGTGAAAGATAGCTGAGGTTTGAGTTGGCCCAGTTCATTCTCAGTGTATAAAAGCACCCTTAGAAATTCTCACTCAGTCCTCACACAACCCTTAAGATGAATGGTTTCAGTTATCACTTGTATTTGAAAAACCCAAGTCACAGGCTAAGTGATTTCTCCATTTCTCAGTAGTGCTACACCTGGAGTCTTATCTAAGGCATATTCTTTCTGCTGTCCCATTTGCTGTCTAAAGTGAGTCCTGGAATATGAATCAAACACAGAAAGGATAAAAAAGATCACCAAGGAAGAAAAAGGTAGTGTCTAAGACAGTGTCGGGGTCTAAATGTTTATCCTTATGACCTGCAGTGTGGTAGTGCTAGGAGGTTGGGGACTTTGGGAGGTGATTAGGTCATGAGGCCACCTCACAAAAATGTAGGAGCATGGCCCTATGAAAGACACTCCAGAGAGCTGCCTTGCTTTCTTCCCCCTGTGAGGATACAACGAGAAGGCGTCATCTGTGAATCAGAACAGGCCATCAGCAGACATTGAGTGATCCTGGATTTCCCAGCTTGCAGAAGTGTGAGAAAGCTGGATGAGGTGGTTGGTGCATGTCTGTTAATCCTATCATTCAGGAGGCTGAGTGAGGCAGGACAATCCCCACAAATTCTGGGCCAGCCTGGGCCCCACAGTGAGTTCAAGACTAACCTGAACTACACCCTGTCTCAAAAAACAAAAACAAAAAGTGAAAAATAAATCTGTTTTTATATTACCCAGTCTCTGGTGTTTAAGCATAGCAGCCCAAATGTTTTTTTGTTTGTTTATTTATTTTTCTTTTTTTGGTACCGGGGATCAAACTCAGGTCCTTGTGCTTGCAAGGCAGGCAGCAGCACCACTGAGCTAAATCTCTGGCCCTTATAGCAGACCAAATGGACAAAGACAAAACTGGAACAGGGAGTAGGATGTTGCTGTAACTAGCATCTGTTTTATTGTTGTATGTATGTATATATTTAGAGTCTCCCTGTGTAGTACGTGCTGGCCTTGAACTCACGGTGATCCTCTTGCCTCAGCCTCCCTCGTGCTGGGATTACAGGTGTGCACCACCATGCCTGGCTCAAACAATACATCTAAAAATGTAAAAAAGATAAAAATGTATTGGTGAGCCAGGGATTTAGCTCAGTGTTTCCACCGCCTGCCTCGCAAGCACAAGAACTCGAGTTCAATCCCTGGTACCAAAAATAAATAAATAAATAAATAAATAAATAAATAAATAAATAAATAACATTGGCTTTGGACCCGAAAAAGTGGTAGTAACTGGAATAGTTTTAGAGTATGTGTTAGATGCCTATCTAGCACAAATGGGACCCTATAAGTGATTTTGTTGAGGGCTCAACTGAGAGCTCTAGACAAAGCCTTGATCTTAGCACCTGGGTAGTCCTGAAGAGCATGTTGGTGGAAATAGGTCTGTGGGGGCTGTTCTCTTGAGGTCTCAGATGGAAGGCACCGGAAAGTAGAGGAAACATCTTTCAAAGTCACAAAGAACTTGGCTGAATTATGCTCAAGTCCTAGTGTTATGTGGAAGATAAAACTTGTAACAGTGAAAAAAAGAAATGATGCTTGGCTGAAATTTCTAAAGTAAGTATCGCGTGTGTAGCTTGTCTTCTTAGGAATGCTTGTGGTAAAATGGGATGAGAAACTATTTTTGTGATTTTGAGGATTGAACTCACAGGGCATTGTGCATGCTAGGGTAGCACTGAGCCAACATCCCCGGCCTGCACCCCACCCCTTTTTGGCTTTTTGAGACAGGGTCTTGCTCTGCAGTTCAGGCTGGCCTTAAAGTCATTATGTAGCCCAGGCTGGATTGTCATCCTACTTACTGTCTTATCTACCTACCTATCTATTGTCTATCCAGTTTTTGAGACAGGGTCTTGGTATGTAAACTGAGGTTGACCTTGGACTCACTATATATCCCAGTCTGACCTCATACTTGTAGTAATCCTCCTGCCTCAGCCTTCCAAATGCTGGGATCATAGACGTGTGCCACCATGCCTGGCTTTCAGAAAGACCATATAAAGACTGAATTTTTAATCGAAAAGGAAGAAGAATGTTTGCATTTCGAAGGTTCTTAGCTTGACTATGTTGAAAGGACTGAGAAAGCATGAATATATTTGGGAGAGAACAAGCTTTGTAGCAAAGAAAAAAAATGTTTTTTTATGTATCCTTGGGGGTTGAAATTGTCGCGAGCCGGATTGCCTTGGGCAACTCGGTCTGCGACTACAGGGGCCTGAACTGGCAACACGTGAGCAAAGAGGCACACACTTGATACACAAGGAGTTTACTTTTGTTCCTCATCTCCGGATCTCTACCCCGCTCTCTCTCCGCGCCCGGAAGGGGTGGCAACATATATACCATAATGCAACCAATCAGCATACAGAGAACAGATTATTACCTTATAAGGATACATCAAACACCCACGGGAACATATCATGTGATCTACAGGAAAACTAAACCTAATACAAAATGGCTTCATAGGCTATATCATAAAATGGCGGAGGGGCGGATCTATGGTTCTCCACAGAAATACCCCGGATCTTCCCCATACCATGCTAAGCACACGCTCTTTGCCCAGTGATGGTGAACCTTTTAGAGCCCGAATGCCCAGACTAAAACCCAACATTGCAGTTAAACCTGAAAGCTTGACTGCTGGAGTGACTTGGCTTATGTGCCAGCAGAGAGGGTTCTGTGTGCCTGCTGCAGCCTGTGTGCCATAGGTTCGCCACCACTGAACTCCTTCTATACCTCCAGTCCCCTGTAAACTTCAGAAGAGAATTAGTGTGAAATAGAAAGCTAGGTGCTAAGCAGGTTGTGGAGGCTGAGGCAGGAGGGTTGCTGTGAGTTTGAGACCAGCCTGAGCTACATGGTGATTCCAAGGCCAGCCTAAACTACATAATGAGAACCTGTCTTGGAAAAAAACAAAACAAAAAAAACAAAAAAACAAAGAAACAAACAAGAAAGCCAGGTGCTATTCATCAAGATAGTGGAAGAAGCTGGGCGTGGTGGCATGTGCCTATAATCCCACTGAGGCAGGCAGGAGAGGCTCAAGTTCAGGACCTGCCCGAGCAATTTAGCAACCTGCTGAAACCCTGTCTCAAACAAAAGGGGTGGGGTGGGAGTGGGGATGTAGCTGAGGATGAAGCCTGTAGCTTCAATTCCCAGTAGTTTGAAGTAAATATAAAACAGAAGAATGGCCCAGGAGGTGTTTTGTTTTACTTTATTTTTGTTTTGTTTTCAAGTTTTTCTGGCTACACATTTATTCAACAGAAAATACTGTCCTCTGACCTTACTGAGGTGGCTGACCAGGTCCACAACCAAATCAGTGCCTAGACTGGAATTTGGCTGATCTGCCAGCCCGGCTTACTTGTCAGCCCCGGGGGCACTGTGCTCCGTCTGCAAGTGTCTCCTGGCTTCTTCTCTTGAGTCCTGGGTTTGGGCCGGGATCTGCATCTTGAGCTAGCTGCGGAGCCAGGTGGCAGGCACAATCTTGGGGTGGAGGGAGGTAATGGCGGAAATACTGGTTGCCTTGTTGGTATGGTACCGGTAGAAGTGTCTTGGAGGTTCATCATATAGCGTTGGACTTGAGAGAGAGACTGTGTGGTCTTCCTGACGTGAAGGGTGTACACTTTTGTCTGCCAGTTCTGTGTGCTTGGGATATGGACATCTTTCTTGGCCACCATCAACCCTCCTTACAAAGGACTTTGTAAGTGGGAATCCGGTTTTTGTGGGTATAAACATCTCCGTGGCTGTAAGGTCCAAGTCAGAGGCTAGAAAGCTGTTTTGTTTTTTGAGACAGAGTCTGTCTATGTGAATTCACTACGTAGCCCAAGCTGGCCTCTAGGTTGTACAAATCCTCCTGCCTTGCCCTCCCAAATGCGAGATTACAGCCATGTGTTAGCACGGCTGGGCATCGCCACCACACCTGGCTGCGTTTAGCTTTTTCAGAGGTAATGACTAATGTAATTTGTAATATTTATTTTGGCTGTTAATTATATTCTGATATATAGTTACTACATTGAATAAATTAACAATAAACTTTCAGTGGTCAGGGGCCTACCTTTTGTTTCTTCTATATTTGCCTCTAAACTTTTCTGCCTGTAATTTAGTCCCTGTGGACTTGTTAGATGCATCCTTTTCAGGAAAGGGGAAGTAAAAGAAGACATGGTTTTGAATCAGTGGGTGCCGCAGCTTTGGCCAGTCCTGACGCCCTCTGGGCTCAGTTCTTTCTCTAACAAGATGATGGGAAATGCTGGCCTTCTGAGCTGGAATAGTGCACTGTGAGGGTGTGATTTGCTGAACAGGGTCACCAATGAGGTCTAAGTATCCACATCTCTGCAGTAACGCCTTCTGCACCCTGCTGGCCATGCTCACCTGTTGCTTCTAATGCTTGCCATTCCACTCTATGGAAAATAAACTTTTGTTCTTCTTTCCAGCTTGCTTTGGTCTCTTCCTTTGGAGAAAAGTATGCTCTCTGAAAGGGTATCTTCACACTCTGTGTTCTTCTTAAAATATCTTCTTTTTGGGCTGGAGGGTATTGAGACAGGGTCTCACTATGTAGTCTAGGCTGGCCCCAAACTCACCACCACTCACCTGCCTCAGCCTTCCAGGTGCTGGGATTGTAGGCATGTTAAACCACGCACGCCTGGCTCTAAAAATACACCAACATCAAAGATAGGTTTTTTTTTTAAAAAAAGTGTATCTTACTCTTGTAAGAAACACTAGCTATACAGTGACCCTAATTAGGGTGTTTTATAAGAAATTTGTAACTTTAATGGCTTGGCTATTTGATTTTTTTTGTGTGTGTTTGTGTGTGTGTGGTACTAGGGCTTGAACCCAGGGCCTCCTATATGCTAAGCAAGTGCTCTACACTGAACTGCCTCCTCACCGCACCCTCTATTTATTAAAGTTTGAGACAAGGTCTTGCTAAGTTGCCAAGGCTGGCAACTTTCAGTCCTCCTGCCTTCGTCTCTAGAGTAGTTGGGATTATAGTTGGGGGTCACTGTGTACAGCTCATGGATCCAAACTCAAATAATTTGTCACAGTAGGATCCAGGGAGGTTTAACACCTAGGTACAAATAATTGTGATATGTAGGGAATATAATGGGTTTATTTCAGCATTTAAACTTTTTTTTTTTATTTTTTTAGTTTTTGCTACTGGGGATTGAACTCAGGTCCTTATGCTTGCGAGACAAGCACAAGAACCACTGAGCTCAATCCCCAACCCCATTTAAACTTTTTAAATGTCTAAATTCTTTCAGGCAGATGGCACTTTAACAGAATTTTTTTTTTTTTTTTTTTTTTTTTTTTTT
>NW_022900947.1:30448324-30487328 GCF_012274545.1 Fukomys damarensis | reverse complement strand
TTTTTTTTTTTTTTTTAGACAGGGAACTCACTATGTAGCCCAGGCTGGTCTTGAACTCACAGTGATCCTCCTGCCTCAGCCTCCCGACTGCTGGGATTATAGGTGTGAGCCACCATGCCCAGCCAGAATTTTTATTAAAGTGTAATTAGTCACATCTGAGTATCCTTTCCTTGTTTCCCATCAGAGATGCAAATGTAGATCAAAAGTATATCATTACTGTGCTGGGCATGGTGGTGCACCCCTGTAGTCCCAGCACTTTGGGGGGCTGAGGCACGAGGATTGCCTTTCTGTCTCAAACAAAACAAAACTATATTATTATTAAGAAGTAATAGGGGGCCCGGGATTTAGCTTAGTGGTTCCTCCACCTGCCTTGTAAGTGCAAGGTCCTGAGTTTGATCCCTGGTACAAAAAAAAAAAAAAAAAAAATAGGGAGCCAGGGATTTAGCTCAGCATTACTGCCACCTGCCTCACAAAAGCAGTGTCTCAAGTTCGATTCCTGGTACAATAAATAGATAGATAGATAGATAGATAGATAGATAGATAGATAGATAAATAGCTTCCTGAATTGTAAGGGTAGTTTTCTTAATTGATCAGGTGTGTGGTGCCCTTACCTCAGAGAAACAAATACTTGGGGCAGATCCTCATTGTACCTAGTTAATTGTGTCAGGTCTTCACTCTTGAATGTTTACTGTTTTTGGTACTGAAAATCAAACTCGGGGCTTTGCACTTGCCAGGCAGGCACTGTACCACTGAGTTGCATCCCCAGCCCACTTGAATGTTTTCTTGCTGACAGATGTGAGGTGCATGTCTACACCCACCCACATGACCAAACAGTTATGAAATGTTTATATTGGCAGGAAGATCTCTAAATTGCCATGGGAAGAATATGCATCAAAATAAGTGAGAGGCAGTGTGTGGCAGACATTTCAGTTAAATAGTTTAAAGCAAAAAAAAAAAAAAAAAAAAAAAAAAGTAAAAAGTGATAGGAAGTCAGTAGATAGTTTCTATTTCTGTGTTGCTCTAAATTTGGCTTTGTAAGGGTGAAATGATGTGATCAGCATGGTTGGTCATGTGTGGCAGATGTGGAATGAGATCCGGCTGGCAGTTTACTCTGACTTGATTTCCTGTCCATGATCTGTCACATATTAGATATGGGATTGGTCATCCTGCTAGTTTATTTAAACCATTTTTTCTCATTTAAAACTTGGTAATTTTTGCAGGGTGTGGTGGCACATATCTGTAATGTTAGCACTTGGCTGGTTGAGGCAGGACAATCATGAATTGGAGACCAGTCTGGGCTGCAGTTCAAGGCTAGTCTGGGTTATGTAGCAATACCATGTTTAAAAAAGAACACCAACGAATAATGTGGCAGCATGCCCCTGAAATCTCAGCACTCTATTCTGAGGCAGGAGGATCATAAATTGAACCCAATATGAGCAAGTTGATGATTTAGTGAGATCCTGCCTCAAAATAAGAAAGCAAACAGGGCCGGGGGTGTAGTTCAGTGGCTCACCTGCCTTGCAAGCGCAAGGTACTGAGGTCGATCCCCAATACCAGGGGGGGAAAAAAAGAAAAAGCAAACAGGGCTAGGGATGTAGTTTAAGGGAAAGACCTGGGTCCAATCCCAGTACCACACAGAAATAGAATAGAAAAGAGTGGATTATTATCTTGCTTTGACATTGTCAGAAAGGCTGAGGTTAAGATGTGAAAGTAGTAAGGCTACATTCTAATATAAACTATTAGGCTTGTCTATATTTGATTGAGCTGGGTGTACTGGTGCATGCCTATAATCTCAGCACTCAGGAGGCTGAGGCAAGACAATCTATATGAGTTTAAGGTTGGCCTAAAACTACAAAACAAGACCTCTCAAAAAAAACAAAACAGAACTATATGTATTTGATTGAGACCAATTTCTGCTGAGACTAAAGCAAAGTTTAACACTTTGCAAAAAGTATTATATATGAATGGGTTTGAGACTAAGTAGTCTGATGTCATTCCAACTATTTATGTAATAGCATATTAATGTATAGTATAATAATATCACTAGAATTAATAGATATTTTGTTCTTCCTATTTATTTTTTATTTTTTAAATTTTTTTTTTTGGTACTGGTGCACCATTAAGCTAAATCCCCAGCTCTGTTCTTCCTGTTTATTATGAAAGGTACCTAGGGTTTTGAGATTGCTCTGCTCAATAGGTCAGTCACTTTTCTTTTCTTTCTTTTTTTTTCCTTGGTACTGGGGATTGAACTCAGGACCTTTCACTTGCCAGACAGGCAAGGCACCACTGAGGGGAATCTCTGGCCCCTTGTTTTGTTTGTTTGTTTGTTTTTGTTTTGAGACAGAGTCTCACTATGTAGTCCAGGCTGGCCTTGAACTCACCGTATATCTCAGGCTGGCCTCAAACTCATGGCAATCCTTTTGCCTCAGCTTCCCAAGTGCTAGGATTACAGGCATGCCCCACTGTGTGGGTGAAAGCCTCTAAATAAAACTTGCACGGGGGTGGGGTGGGGACAAGGTCTCAACTGTATAGTTTAGGTTGGTTTTGAACTTATGTGTTCCAAGATGGCCTCAAATTTAGGGCAGTCCTTCTGTCTCAGCCTACTCCTCAGTACTAGGATTATAGGCATGTGTCACCATGCCAAGCAATAGAAGTGCATATTTTTCTAAAAAGACTTTTCCCCCCACAGTACCAGTGAGCTGTATCACCACCCCCACCACCTCCTTTTTTTTTTGGATACAAGATCTTGCTAAATTGTCCAAGCTGGATTTGAATTTAGAATACTCCTGCCTCAGCCTCCCAGAGTGCTTGGATTATAGGCATGGGCCACTGAGCTAGGCTTAAAGATGAATACTTTAGTGGTATAAATGGGAAAAAGAATAGAAGCTGAAGGAAAAAAAAAGTAGCTTGAGTATAGTGGCTTATACCTGTAATCCTAGCACTGTGGTAGGCTGAGGCAGGAGGATCACAAATTCAAGCCCCCAGCCTGGACAACTTAATGTAATGAGTCCCCTGTCTCAAAAGTAAAAATAAGAGAAGGGCTGAGAATGAAACTCAATGTGAAGGCCCTGTGCACACACACACACACACACACACACACACACACACACACACACTTCTAGGGATGTGGCTCAGTTGTAGGGTGTTTCCCTAGCATGCATGAGGCTTTGGGTTTCAGTCTCCACCACACAAAAGGAAAAAAAAAAAAGCAAGCTCAAGTGTAGGCTTCCTGCGTCCATGTGACAGTTCTGTTTCTGGCATATGCTTTATTTTTAGTTACACACACACACACACACACACACACACACACACACACTTCTAGGGATGTGGCTCAGTTGTAGGGTGTTTCCCTAGCATGCATGAGGCTTTGGGTTTCAGTCTCCACCACACAAAAGGAAAAAAAAAAAAGCAAGCTCAAGTGTAGGCTTCCTGCGTCCATGTGACAGTTCTGTTTCTGGCATATGCTTTATTTTTAGTTTTAAAACTGGAGCTTTGATCAATGAGTTTTTGCTTTTTCTTGGATAAAAATGCATAGGATGCTTCTTTTGCGGGGAGGGAACCTGGAATCAAACTCAGGACCTTGCGCTTGTGAGGCAGGCAACAGTGCCACTGAGCTAAATCCCAGTCCTTCATTGTAGTTTGATCACACCTCATAAAGACAGGAAGGAGGACTTCCAGAACTGTTTCAGAAAGTGACTTAAACAATGCGAGAGGTATTTCATGGAAGGGGGACTATATTGAGGGCACTTACTGACATGTGTCTTCTTCAATAATAAAATTTAAAATGTATACACTGTACACCATTCTGAGTAGGGTAATGAAATCTCTTACTTTCCTGCTCTGCCCTGCCCAGGAAGTGCGTCCTTGCTTTATCTAGGTATATCCTTGCTACCCACCTGTTTCATCAGTTACTCACCAGCTGGTTGGGCTGGACTGGAAGAAGTGGTGCTTGTGTTTAAGTATTTATTTACTTTACTGAAAGTAGTGATAGTAGCAAGTAGAAAATGCTAGAGAAGCTGTGAAGTATTCCTTTAAGGGAAAGGGTAGAAGTTCTGTACTTAATAAGGAAAGAAAAATGTTGCTGCCAAGTGTAATTGTGCACGCCTATAATCCCAGCACATGGGAGGCTGAGGCAGCAGGATCACTTGGAGTTTGAGGCCAACCTAGGCTACATAATGAGTTCAAGGCCAGTCTGTACTGCACAGCAAGACCCTGTCTCAAAAAATGAAACAACCTCTAATCCTAGCACTATGGGAGGCTGAGGATCACAAATCCCAACACTTGGGAGGCTGAGGCAGGAAGATTGCTTGAGGCCAATCTGAATTATGTGGCAAGACCTTGTCTCAAAAACAACAAAAAAAAGAATGAGTCTCCCATCTATGAAATTGTAAAAGGAAAAGAAATTTGTGTTTTACTCTTGTAACTCAAACTACAAAAAATATGGCCCATGACTCATAAAAGAAAACTTACCAATATTTTTTTAAGATTTTGTCTCAAAACAAAAACTCTAAATTGTAAAAATTTTGTACTATTTCTATTTATCACTCTATAGGTATATATGATATCCTTATGGTATTGCTATATGGGAAATTTTGTCTTTTGTTTGTTTGATTTGGGTAATAGGGATCGAACTCAGGACCTTTCATTTGCAAGGCAGACATGGCGCCACTGAGCTAAATCCCCAACTCTTATTTTTGTTTTTTTTGAGACAGAGTCTCAATATGTAGCCCAGGATGGCTTTGAACTTGAAGCAGTCCTGCCTCAGCCTCCTGAGACTTGGGATTCCAAGTATGCACCACCATGCCTGGCTGAATGGGAGTTTTGGATGGGAGTTTGATTTGGTTTTTATTTTGGGTTCTGTTTACATTTTGATTTATTTTATTGATTTATTTATTTTTTAGTATCAGGGAGCGAACTCGGGTCTTTGCACTTGTGAAGCAGGAGGCGGAACCACTGAGCTAAATCCCCAGCCCTCTGTTTACATATATATGTAAATGTATGCGTACACAAACATATACCCATATGTAAATATGTAATACGATTCAAAAAGTAAAATGCAGGGCCAGGGATTTAGCTCAGTGGTGCTGCCGCTTGCCTCATAAGCACAAGGTCCTGAATTTGATCCCCGGCACTAAAAATAAAAGTAAAATGCATAGAAAAATAAAACAAGAAAAAATTATCTAATCACCTTAATAGTAATCATTTTGGGGTAAAATAATCCTTAAATTTAAATGCTGAGACTATAGCAATTCTATATACTTTCGAAAGCCTTTACCACAAGAATCTCATTAAGCCTGATTTCTGACTTATTTCTTTGGAGGAAAATGGAATCCTTTGAATAATTTTATTGGAAGAGGGAGCAGGGAAGTGACCTTTATTGAAGAGGAGAGGAAATTAGGGATGAGGGAAGGGTTAAGTTACATAAAGTTACATATTTTTATAGTACAGGCTCAAAAATTAAGGAACAATCCAAGGTGTTGCGGTGATTCTGTGTCCTTAGACCTGACAGCTTTTCTTAGCTTATTTACAGTGCTGGGCGTTGAACCCGGGGCTAAGCTCCACTACCAGCCCTGCTGTGCTGTTTTTAAAGTAAGGAATGGGTCTAAGACGTGGAGAGGAGATCCTGACAGAGTCTGTTGTTTTGATGAGGGTGCCAGGAAGGAGTTATTTAAGGGGAAAGGATGGACAGAGTTGTACTTGTAGTCTGTGTTTCGTGCCATCCTGGAGAAGAAGCATCAGGTCAAGCCTCAGAGTCAGAAAGAGCACAGGAATCTAACACCGGGCTGGGGGAACAGGAATGCCTGCTAGGAGTCCTCGGCTTTGCCAGGATTAATCTATAGGCCTCCTGGCAGACCTACAGAAAGGGTGATACCTGCAAGTTCCTGAAACTCAATGGATAATTGTGGACTCGAATTACCCATTATTATTAATTTAAGATAAGCAAAATGTCAGTAATAAAGCTTTTATTTTTATCACTTATAAGGAATTTCCAAAGATCGCCTGGAACTGTGTTCTAACCCTACTTTCCCATAAATTTTCCAGGTGTTCAACCCAAAGTTTCCAGTGATGGAATTTTTCATGAGCATAAACCTGTTAGTACGTGGTTCTTTCCAGCTTCTCTTTTAATGCTGTGTTTTCAAATTTAATTACAATGTATGTGCCATTTTGTAATCTGCTTTAGTATGCTTTTTCCACATAACACACAGACCTTTTCCTCTTACTGAAGAAAGCTTATTTTTTCATTGTACAAGCAATATACTTCCATCAGAAAAAAAAAAGTTTCAGGGTGTGTGTCTGTCTGACTGGGGATTGAACCCATGTGCGCTCTACCACTGAGCTACATCCCCAACCTTTTTTTTCTTCTTTTTTTTTTTTTTTTTTTTTTTTTTGTTTTTATCTCGTTTTTTTTTTTTTTTTTTTTTTTTTTTTTTTTGTTTGGGATTGAACTCAGGACTTTGTGCTTATGAGGCAGGCTTGGTGCCACTGAGCTAAACCCCCAGCTCTCCCCAACCACTTTTGAGACTGGGTCTTTCTAAATTGTCTGGGTGAGATTTTAATTCATGATCTTCCTGCCATAGCCCCCACAAAGTACTGGGATAACAGGGTGTAGGCCACTGTGCCTGGCTGGCCGGCCGGCCGACTTTTTGTTTTTCTTTTCTTTTTTTCTTTCTTTAAAACAAAGTCTTGGACAGGGCATGATGGTGCATGCCTGTATTGCAGTACTCCTGGGGCTGAGTCAGGAGCATGGCCAACCTGGGCTACATAGTGAGTTAAGGCCAGCCCGGACTGCATAGCAAGACGATGTCTCAAAAAAAGGACAGAGTCTTGCTGTGCTGCACTGCTTGGCTGATCTTTTGCTCCTAGGCTCAAGTGATCCTCTTGCCTCAGCCTTGCAAGTAACTGGAACTGCAGGCATGTGCCACCGTGCCTACCACCCGAAGAATGTATTCTAAAGCAAGCGGTTCAGTTTACTTGGGCACACACAGTCTACTTTAAATCTCCCTTGTAATTATAGGTAATTAACGATTTGTAGCTTGAGTCAGATGTTGACTCTGAAAAAATTAATGCAATACGCTTTAATTATATGTAAAAGTTCATTCTGAGATCTAGGAGTAGCAAGACATGTTTAGTCTTTGCTGGGTTCTGCTTCGTAGTTATCTGTTCGTCCTCTTTGCCCAGCTTGGTTCTCATAGACAACCGATTAAAAAAAATCTGTGATTTGAGCCAACTAGAGGTGCACATACGCCCAACCCCTTTCTTCACCTGCTTAGATTCAGTAATTTATTTTTTCAGATCCTTCTCCAACTTTCCAAGTCTAGTTTCCTAGAGATGAGAATTGAGAATATCCAGTCCTTTTTAGGGTGTCTCCAGTGGGCTAGCATACAAAGAGCCAAATCAGTTCTAGAAATACTGTTGCAGAAGATGGTTCTGCTATATACACCGTTACTACACAGTATAATGTTCTTTTGGTTAATATACTGGTACTTCCTATTTACTAGTACTTGAGTTGTTGGTTTTATTTTTTGTTTTATTGAGTTTATTGGTACATTTTAGGTATACAGTACACTTACATTCATTATTGGGATCTTGTACCTTTACGTGACAGGTCTTGGTTCTCATTTTTTCCCTACCCTCCCTTCACTCCCTCCTCCCCATCCCATTTACAAACACTTTATTTCCATTTTTTCATATTTTTTTCTTTTCCCTTATTACCTTTCTCTTACCCTTCTCACTTTCCCTACACCTTTAGCTCTTTTCTTCCCATTTCATGATATCAGTTATCTCATTAGGATCTTATGTACTGTTACAGTTTATTCACACCAGAGAAACTATTCGGTATTTACACATGTGTGACTTATTTATTTCACTTAGGAGTATATCCTCAATATGTATCCATTTTCCTATGAATGAATCTAATTTCTCATTCTTTATGGCTGAGTAGTATTCCATTTTATAGAAAACCCACATCTTCTTTATCCAGTCTCCAACTGATGGGCAAATGGGCTGTTTCCAAGTTTTAGCTATTACAGACTGTGCCGCTATAAACATGGGTATGCATATATCACTCTGGTATGATTCTTTTTGTTGGTTTTTTTAAAGCTTTTTCTTTAATTTTTCGAGACAGGGTCTCACTATGTATATTCCTCTTGCTCATTTCTCTACTGTGAAGTTACTTTTCCTTTCTGTGTGCTGTTACTTAGAAATGAAGTACTAAGTCCAGGCGACACTCAGGGTAAGAGGAGGAGGTTAAGCCTTACTTGGGCAGTGAAGGAATCTACTTTTGTTATTTGGAATTATTTTAGGAAGATTTGCCCCTGGAAGACTTCTTCCTCTTTCTCTACTGCTCCCTCCAAATAGATAAAGTCTTTTTATGTATGCCCTTAAGCCTAGAGATTTGATTTTTAGAACTGTTCTACAAAAATATGAGCCCAAAGAGAGTTGTTAAAATATTATTTTAAAAATTGGAAATGTGGAGTAGTCTGTAATAAAAGAATGCTGAAATTATTTACTCGTAGAGCCGGGTGTGGTGGCACACGCCTGTAATCCCAACACTCGGGAGAATGAGGTAGGAGGATCGCTGTGAGTTCGAGACCAGCCTGGGCTACATAGTGAGTTCCAGGTCAGTCTCAACTACAGAGTAAGACCCTGTCTCAAAAAAACAAACAAACAAACAAAAATTATTTACTCATGTTTTATGGTATTATATAGCAATTAAAAAGAATGAAGAAAAGCTGGGTATGGCATAAGAGTCACTGAGTTCACCTACTTCGCAAGCACAAGGTCCTGAATTCAATCCCCAATAACAACAACAACAACAAAAAAAGAATCACTGAGTTCAAAGCCAGCCTGGGCTACATTGCCAGACACTGTCTCAAAAAAAAAAAAAATAAAAAAAAAAAAAAAAAAAAAAGAAAAGAAAAGAAAGAAAGAGAAAGATAGATAAATAGGAGAGCTTTGTATACTGAAATAAAAGTTATAGAACTTGTATAATATCTCATAAAACCTATATCTATTAGTTATAAATATCTGATAACTGCTGTTGTCACCATTTACTATATTGTTTGGCCTAATAGTGAGCTACTTTTAAGGAATCCAATCTTATCTATAAGCATAATTCTACAACTCTATAAAATGCACACTGTAGTAGAATTACAATATCTCTTTTTTAACCTTCTTCAGAGTTGTAAGCAGGTAATTAAATTTGACTTTCAGGAAAGGTTGTGTAGTTGTAGAGAAGGGAGAAAATGAGCTGCATCTGCAGAATAAGGGGAATTGCTTTTTGCCTTCTCAGTGTGCAGAGTGCCTCATTTCACTGCTTTTCTTTGCTGCGAATTGTTTAGGCATTTGAGATGGCTTTGAGATCTTTAGATTAATGTCCCATAAAAAGTTGCTACAAATAGTGTTAATATGCCTAGAGTCAGATTGCTGTTATTAATTAGTAAAATGCTCACATAAATGTTACAAAAAATTTAGAAATACAAAAACGTTGAGAAGTATAAGAACTCTGCAGTCCCTGTCGCCCAATCTCATTGTCAACTCAGGGCCAATTTGATTTATTCTAAACCTGCGTCTACTTCCCTCAGTTCCCCTATGATGTTGAGCGCTACTTTGTGGCTTTGCCTCATGAATGCTAGGCAAGTACTCTGGCACTTAGCTACATCTCCACATCTCCAGTCCCTCTAAATTGTTTTTAATTTTGAGTTATTTTAGATTTCATGACTTAGGACTTTGGTGACCTATTGTGCTTTTGTTTTTTGAGACAGAATCTTGCTTTGTAGTACAGACTGGCCTTGAACTCACTATGTAGCTCAGGCTGGCCTCGAACTTACTGTAATCCTCCAGCCTCAGCCTCCTCTGAGTGCTGGTACAGCTGTGCACCACCACCTAGCTCCTATTATGCATTTTTGAGAAACAGGTAGTAAAGCTAGTTGTCGTCAAAGGTCAAGCCCATGACTTTGATGTTAGTACTGTTCTCTAAAATTAGAAATATAGAGGAACTGAGCAAATCTGTGAAACGGAAAAGGCGAAAGCGTTGTTTTAAGTTATTTTCTATCGAAGGCTTCTTTGAAGTGGATTTGCCAGAGTTATGATTCAGTGACCCCATTCTGTCTTGTTAGGATGAGACGCTTCCTACTGCCCCCCTGAAGACCAGAGGCGTCACACGTGCGGCCGGATGGAGCAAAGGTTGTTTTTGCTCGTTGCTTTAGCTGCTGGCGCATATTCAACATTTGTTCGTAGGCCCTAACTGACAGGGTCCACTCTGTTATTGTTTAAAGTGATTTTTAAAATGGAAACTCTTAGCCAGGCATGGCGGCGCACGCCTGTAATCCCAGCACTGGGGAGCCTGAGGCAGGCGGATCACTATGAGTTTGAGATCAGCCTGGGCTACATAGTGAGTTCCAGGTCAGTCTCCACTACGCAGTGAGACCCTGTCTCAAAAAACAACAACAAAAAAAGGAAACTGTTAACTGAAAACTGAGCAGTACTTAAAAAGAGTACAGGTTTACACGAGGCGGGTTCTACAGAAACATAGTCTCATTTACTAGAGGCTAATCAAGACTGCAGTATAATTTAAAATTCTAGTTCATTTACATGTTCCAGCATATATATAGATATAGAGACGATAAACACTGTCATGGATTCAGTAAATATTTATTCAGTGTGTGCCAGGGCCAAAGTAGTGAAGCAAGTGTTTGGAATTGAATGACTAAGATAGGTTTATGCTCTTGAGAAGCTGTGTTCTGGGGAGAGGAGGTGAAATCTCATTTTCTTAATTAAATGGGTTAAAAAGAGACTTGAAAACCGCTGTGTTTTTAAAAAACAAGTAACATTTTCTTGTTCAAAGGCTACAAAAGTGGCTAAGTATTGAGCATTTTGGTATTTGCATTTGTTTTTTTAAATCTTGGTAAAATATCTTTTAGCTTTGACCAACATTTCATTGGCCCAGTGGCATACAGTAGGGAGGATGATGAACCAGTGTTGTTGGTGGGTGCTTGATTGTGTCCACACCAGCACAGTCCCAGCTTTGCTGAGAAACAGGGTGAATTTTATCTACCTTTAAAAGTTGCTCATATTGGGCAGGGTATATAGCTCAGCAGTGCAGCACCTGCCCAGCAAGCGTGAGACCCTGGGCTCGATTCCCAGTGCCAAAAGAGAAAAGTTAAAAAAAAAAAGCAGCTCATATTTACTTTCAGGGTTTTCCCTGTTAGATATGTATGCTCAGTTCACTAACCAAAAAACTCATCCATTAAACAGAAAAAACACAAGGACACAGAGTGGCCTCAGACAAGAATGTGAGCTGGTCAGCGTTTATGTATGATGTTTCCTAGCTGCTGGGGGTTAGGGCTTCTGGCTGAGGCCTCCAGAACCTCCATTGCCCTTCCTTGCATTTCTCTCCTTTTCTCTTCCCTTCCCTCTTATAATTTATTTGTTTGTTTGGTACTGGGGATTGAACTCAGGACCTTGTGCTTGAGAGGCAGGCGGTGGCACCACTGAACTCATTCCCTGGCCCTGTCTGTTTTTTGTTTTCCTGTTTGTTTTTTGAGACAGGGTCTCAAGGCTGGCCTTGAACTCACTGGGTAGCCAGGCTGGCCTCAGACTCCCAAGTGCTGTGATTACAGGTGTGTGCCACCATGGCTAGCTTCCCCTTCCTTCTTAATGGGAAGATACTGGATGAAATGTGGATTTGTCCTGACTGTTCACCTACTTGATTTCACCTCAGTATATTGTAGGCAATTCCCCAAATCACCATGTTAATTATTTCTAGCAGGTGTGTAGAATTTCATCTACTCATACTATCATTTATTTCATTTGAAACACAATGTAAACACCTGTTTTGGGGTAGTACTGGGAATTAAATCCAAGACCTTCACTTTAGGATGCATCCTTAGCGCCCCCACCTTTTAAAGAAAAAAAAACACAAGGTCTCCAGATGTAGCTCAGTGGCATCATGTCTGCCTTGCAAGCGCCAGGTCCCCATTACTTCCACCCCCAAAGAACCCCACAAAACAAACTCTCATAAGTTGCCCAGACTGGGCTTGAACTGGGCTCAACATGGTCTGAAAAACCCTGTGTGTGTGAGCTGGGTGCAGTTACACACACGTGTAATTCTAGCACTCTGGAGACTTGAGGCAGGAGGATCACAAGTTCAAGCCCACCTTGGACAACTTAGCAACCATGAGACACTGTCTCCAAAAAAGGACAAAGTGGGGCTGGTAATACAGCTCAGTGTGGAGGCCCAATGTGGGGCACAGGGGAAACCTTAAGTGGCCCTGGCTTCTGACCTCTTTGTTCTCACTTCATACCATTCTCCCTGCACTTTGACCTAAAAATTGCATTGGGCAGTAAACTGGTTCAGTCAGCACTTAATTCATTTGTTTTCCCAATCTCGCAGAGATCTTCATCATAAATGGGGCTAGTTCATAGCATCTGAAGACACTTACAGGAAGTTGGACTGACAGCAGAGGGGTAACGATTCATAGATTCATAATTCATTTGATAAATTCATAATTCTTAGCAGACTGATAATAAATTCATAGGTACTGTATAGGTCATTAATCAATATGAAACTATAGTGCTGGAGATTTAGCTCAGTGGTTCCATCGCCTGCCTTGCAAACACAAGGTCCCGAGTTCAATCCCCAGTACCAAAAATGAATAAATAAAATATGAAAATACATAACTAAGAGAACTGTTAAGAATCTAAGGGCTGGGGATTTGGCTCAATGGCTCTGCTGCCTGCCTCACAAATGCAGGGGCCTGAGTTTGATCCCTGGTACAAAAATAATAATAATAATAATAATAATCTATGCAATATATAAATTTTTCATAGTTGAAGAGAAAGAGTAACAATAGGAGTCTTATACTGTTTTTTTCCTTCCTCGTAGATTTCAGTAGTCAAGTAAAATCAAGCTGGGCAGTCATGGCAGAAGGAGGATTCGATCCCTGTGAATGTGTTTGCTCTCATGAACATGCGATGAGAAGGTTGATCAATCTGGTAAGAGAAATAGCACAGTCCTGGGGTGAACTGATCTGTATTCCTTCTGTGCTGTTTTTCTGAGACTTAGTTACTGGAAGATTTTCATCTGATGGTCACTAAAAAGTATATTGTAATTGAAATTCCACAGTGGATTAAGTCATAATGATTATGGTATTTGCCAGCCCTCTTTTATTGTAGAAGTTCGATTACTACCTCTATTTAGATTTATGTTACCATCATTCTACCATAAGCACATAATGTCAAGTGAAATGAAATTGGACACATATGTTTAAATATCATATTGTTTCTCTTGTGTGAGAAAACCAGAGGGTAAGTAAGGACCAAAATGGATGATAGATATTGGGAAATAGGAAGAAAATGTTCTAACGGGAAGTGGGGAAACAAGAGAGGGAGAGGGGAAGAAAAGGGGAGGGATAGGGATTTAAGAAAATGAAAAACAACGGAAGAAAACAATAGAAAAAATATTTTGTAAAGAAAGAAAGAAGGATTGAAAGGAAGAGCGAGGTGTGGGGGGAAAAAGAATTAAGATATATTGTGTAGGACCAGGGATTTAGCTCAGTGGTGTTGTCACCAACCTTGCAATCACAAGGTCCTGAGTTTGATCCTGGTATAAAAAAAAGATATGCACAGGTATAGGTTCCCTATGATGAGTGTGATCATTATATTATGTATGTCAAAAGTGTACCAATAGGGGCCAGGGATTTAGCTTGGTGGTGCTACTGCTTCCTTGCAAGCACAAGGTCCTGAGTTCAATCCTTGGTTTAAAAAAAAAAAAAAATTGTACCAATAAAATTAATTTTTTTAATTTTCAAAAAATTGCCATCATGGGTAGAAAATACATTTGTATATAGCCTTTTCTACTGTACGTTACTACTAATGAATTGTTTTTAGTTACGTAGAGTTTGTTTTTCTGCTAAACTGCTATGTTTTCACTTTAGATCATGCTCCAACATCTGACACAATAGTAAAAATCTTTACTTAAAGCATTTCCAAATACAAATTATTCAACAGAGGTAGATTTCTGAACAATAGGATATGAATAGTCTCATTGAATTAGTTGCACTCAGATTTGAATTATAAGAAGATCTTGAATTTTATTGTTGTTTGTCTGTTTTCTCATTGAGTTTATTAGTACTTTTTAGGTATACAGTACAGTTACCTTCAACATTGGGATCTTGTACTTTTACATGACAGGTCTTGGTTCTTATTTTTTCCCCTTACCCCTGCCCTCCCTTAATATTACACACTATTTAGTGCAAAAGGAGAAATTTGACCATTACTAGCAATAAAGTACCTGTGCCCCAATGCTGGGGATTGAACCCGGTGCCTTGTACATGCTAGGCAAGTGCTCTACACCCTGAGTATTATACCTCTAGCCAGAGTACATTCTGTTAACCATATAGCAATACTTTGTTGTTTTTAAAGTACTTTTAGACAGGAATATATTTGAATGGGCCACTTAATGAAATCAAGGGAAACATATGTTCAAATATTTGAATTGTTGGTAATTAATAAACAAGTTTTCAAAAAACTCAATGTTTCCTAATAGATTAGAAGTGTGGGTATTTTTTTGTTTTTGTTTTTGTTTTTGGTACCCGAGATCAAACTCGGGACCTTGCACTTGCCAGGCAGGTGGTGGCACCACTGAGCTAAATTGCCAGCCCCTGGGTTTTTGTTTTTGTTTTTGTTTTTGTTTTTCTTCCCTTTTTTGTGTTTTTACACTTGGTACTAAGTTTTGGATCCTGGGCCTTGATACTGAACTTCATTCTCACCTCTTTTTAAAGTTTTCAAACAGAGTCTTTTTTTTCAGACAGGATCTTGTTAAATTGCTAAGTTGCAGACGCTGTGCTTGAATTTTTTTTGTGGGGGAGGTACCTGGAATCAAACTCAGGGCCTCATACTTGCCAGGCAGGCACTATACTGCTGAGCTACATCCCCGGCTCCTGGGCTTAAACTTTTGATCTTCCTGTCCCAGCCTCACAAAGTACTAGGATTATAAATGTGTATTATCATGCCCAGCCTAGGAGTGTTTTTTTTTTTTTTTTTTTTTTTTTTAGTAATACACCTTTTAGAATCATCCTACATTAGGATTTAATGATCCTAAAGAATGCCTCAAATGGAAAAGGATAAAATATATACTTGGAAATTAATTTAGACTCTTTAGGATATAGAAATATACTGTTGTAAGAATATCATACTCTGAAACGATGTAAATATAGATGAGTCTCAGGAGAGAATTTGTTTTGTAAGGCTAACTGGGAGCTTGATATGATATGCCTCTGTTTCAGCTTCTTGAGTAACTGGCATTATAGGCACATATCACCAACACCTGGTCCAGGAGAGAATATTTTTAAAAAATATTCCTTCTGTTTATTTATGAAGTAAAGAACTGATGGCTTTGCTTTTTCTGTTTGTTTGTTTGGTCTGTTACTAAGTTCAGACTGGCCTCAAACTCACTATATAGCCCATGCTCGCCTCAGACTTGGAGCAGTCCTCATATCTCAGCCTCCTGAGTGCTGGGATTACAAGAGTGCTGCACCATGTCCAGAGGTTTTGCATTTTTAAAAATTGTTTTTGGGATTTGTTTGTTTGTTTGTTTTGGTACCAGAAATTGAACTCAGGGCCTCATGCTTACCAGGCAGGTGCTGTACTGCTGAGCTATATCCCAGGCCCAAAAATTGTTGCTATTTTTACTGTCCTGGGAATCAAAGCTAGGGCTTGTTGCATGTTAAGCAAGAGCTCTACCGTGGAGCTATACTTCTAAGCCTCTAAGTCGAAATTTAATCAAACCTAAGGTCAAACACTTATAAAAGCATTAGATAGGGCTGGGGATTTAGCTCAGTGGTTCCACTACCTGCTTTGCAAGCGCAAGATCCTGAGTTTGATACCCAGTACCAAAATAAACAAAAAATATTATGATAATAGGAACAAATAATAGGCATGCGTCACTATGCCAGGCTTAAGCCCTACTTGACTGACTGATTTTACTGGGGATTGAACCCAGGGCTTTCTCCCACTCTTTTTAAATTTCTTAAATCTGTGATTATATGTCTTTTTTTTTTTTCCTCCTACTGGGGATTGAACTCAGGAAGTGCTCCACAACCTCGCCCTTTCCATTTTTTATTTTGAGACAGTCATTAAATCATTCAGACTGATCTTGAACTTGAAATCCTCCTGCCTCTGTTGGGCAGGAATCCTCTGTTGGGATTATAGATATATAACACCACTCCTGGCTTTGATCACATATTTTATTTTCAGGAAAAGGCTACTGAAGTGAAACTTACCAATTTTCCACTTACCATCATCAGTATTCTTTTCTAATATACCAGGCCTTTCTGCCTCTCACTCCATTATTTTCCAATTCACCCTTGCACTTCAATGGACTTTTTTTCTCAGTACTTACTATTTTTTAAATGCCTAAAACTCTAAAACTAACTTCTAGACTGTATTTTTTGAGGGGTACCAAGATCAAACTTGGGTCCTTGTGCTTGTGAGGCAGGTGGTGGCACCACTGAGCTAAAACCCCGGCCCTCTAGCCTGTATTTTACATGCATTTTATCTGAGCGTGCAGTTTATTAATTATAACTACCTGTGAAGTTTACATTTAGTAAACTGTGTGTCTGTTAAATGCCTATGTGCTCAGAAAGCTCGTAGACATAATAATAATATGTTGTAGTATGGTGACAGAGTTGAGATTTAGTCTAATTTTTCTAAAAATGGACATTTAATTCTTCCTGCAATATACTAACATCTCATTAATTTTAAGTTTTAAATTGGAATTTTCATTTTTTTAAATCTCATGTAGTAAAATGTTTACTTGGAGGTCACAATCAAGTCCTAATTTTTAAAAAAATTTTTATTTTTATTAGTACATTGTCAGGAGCATTTCTGCATGATTTTGGGGAAAGATCATTTCCTAATCAAATCATAATCATAATTAGGGCCTAGTTTTTCTGTCTACCAGGCCATGATGCTGTGAGGCTCCAGGGCAGAAATACACCAGCTGGAGACATCCTGGGAGGAGCCAAGTCTTCATCTTCATAGTTCCTCATTGTTGTAGGATCCTCACAGCACCCTCTGAGTCATTTGCTTCTTCTGTTTCTGCTGATGTTCTGAATAAAGGTGTGGCAAGCCCATGGTCTGGGATCTTTGCCTCATTGATCAGGCAAAGCTCAGCTTCTTCTGTAGTCTCATTTCTGTCTATATATTAATTAATTTGCCTTGTGCTGTTGTGGCTTGCAGGAGACTAGAACTTGCTGCAGAGGCTCTTCTGACATCCCCTTTCCCTTTTTCCTACATATGGCACCCAATGTGGGGCAAAGTAGTTACTATAACTGCATTCTTCCAATAAATCTCTGCCCCATAAATTTACAGGTATGGGAGCTATATAAGGACAGATATGTCCCAACTGACCATCAGGCCCTTCATAAAGCAGAGGAATTGAGCTTTGTAAAACTTGGGCGGGGGGCGGGCAGAGGCCTACTAGAGATGTTTTAACTGTTTTTTTTCCCCAAGATGATGGCCAAAAACATGCTGATCACACATTCATGTCAGCGCCTGTATCTATCAACCCTGTAAAGAATTTGCCATTCAATTTAATTTTGCACATCGGGCAGTTTATGAAAATTTCTTGGGTGAAATAAACCTCCTCTTGAGAAATTTCTGGCTGAGGATCCTTTTGGGAATTTTTAAAGTTAATCTTATTTAATTTTGGTTTAGGTAAGAGCAATAATTGTGCAATATAATCTCCTTGTTCAATTATCCAAAGTCCTGTGGAACTAACAGGAATACACAATTCAGAGTTATAATCAGAATCATTAATAGCTGGAATAACAGTAATGACTTTCAAAGTTAGAGATAATTTCCCAAGTATCAAACCAATTGTTCCAAGGGGTGGGGGTTCATAAATTTCTGTGGGGACCAATACCAGAGTCACACCTCCCAGCAGGTGAACTCTTTGAGCAGTGGGAAGATCTAATCCTGAGCTCCTCCCAAGTGTTCCCCAGATGAGGAAAGAAATGTTCCTCTGAATGCCCGTGCTGTCTAATTTTGTACTCCTGCATGGGTCTATGTTTGCAGTATGATTGCATTTTTCATAGGGAGTTGGTAATACATAACACATCTTAATTATTTTTATGTCTCCTTCCTTCCCTCTCCCCTCACTCTTATTTATAAGAATTTAAAGTGCAAATAACAAGTAGAAACTTGAGGAAATAAAGTTTTAATGATTTTTTTTTTTTTTATACTGGGGATTGAACTCTGGTCCTTGTGCTTGTGAGGCCGGCAGCAGAAGCACTGAGCCAAATCCCTGGCCCCTAAAAGTTTTAATGATTGTTTATGGTTAGTTCATTAGTTGTATGCTGGACTGTGGTTTAGTTTTGCCTGTTCTGTAGCTGTAGATGGGCTTTGCAATTAAGATTTTACCATTAGTTCTTCATAAATAATAAAGTATATGATATACTATAAGTTATGCTAAAGCAAATAGTACTGGCTATTTATGCCTTTTTTCCAGTATGGGAGTCAAACTCAGGACCTTGCACTTGCCAGGCAGATGTGAGCAAACAGTATTATCATAGATCTTGTATGTGTTTCTTATGTTCCTTTTAATAAAGTTGGATTTATTCACAATTTAACTTCTTTTCCTTTTTTAGTAATGATGACAGTTAAGGTTCTTCATTATAAGTAATAGACGAAGTTCTGGCCCCTGATTAAGAGGCTATTATGTGGCTCACATTGGTGAACCTAGTTGGAGAATGAGTAGGATCAAAGAGAGCGCTAGTGGTCAAAATAAGAGCCAAAGTCAGATCTGCAGCAGTAATCCACCAAGATGCCCGTGCACCTGGATTCCAGGCTTTGCATGTCCCACTGCTGATGCATCTCCATGTGGATAAATAAGAGCTGCCATAAACTTACCATGCACGTATCTCAACTTCTGACACTGCCCCAAACCTCACACTTCAGTCTCCCATACCCACTTTGCTTGGTCAAGGCAATAATTTTGGCATCATCTCTTACTCTGTTCTTTCAAACTCACATCTGATGCAGAAATTAATCTTTTTGGCTCAACCTTAAAAATAGACCCAGAATTTAGCAGTTTCTCACATCTCCAATCCAACATTTTGGTCTCATCTGCCATCATCTTTTGCCTGGATTACAGCAGTTGGCCTCCTGTGACTTCTTGCTTCTCCCCCATCAAGTTAACTCTCACTGCAGCCACTAAAGTGATTCATTTGAGATCAATCAGATAATATTCTTCTCTTAATGAAAATCCTCTAGTAGTTCCCATGGCACTCAGAGTGAAAAAACAAAATTTACATAGGCCTATGTGATCTGTCCACTGCCACTCTGCCTTTCTTTGCTCACTTTGTTCTAACAATTAAGACTACCTTGCTTTTCTTGAAAAACAGGTCACATATAGAGATCAAAAGTCTTAGCAGCAAAACTGGAAATTGGTATTGGCATAGTGACTTCTAAATTCTGAAGAGAAATTATTACTAGTCCCACATTTTGTGTTCAAACTGTCAATCAAATAGAGACTTCTAAAATGTTTTACTCAAATCAGGTGTGGTAATGCAGGCCTGTAATCCCAGCACTCAGCAGGGTGAGGCAGCAGGGAGTTTGAGGCCAGGCTGGGCTACATAGTAGCTGACATAGTGAGTTCAATGCCAGCCTCAGCTACACAACAAGATCCTATCTCAACAAAAGAAAAACAAAAACTTTTATGAGTCTCAAACTGGGCATGATAAAGCACACCTATAATCCCAGCTACTCTGGAGGCTGATGCAGGAGAATTGAAAGTTTGAGCTCAGCCCGGGCAGTTTAGTGAGGCTCTGTCTCAAAATAAAAAAAGCTAGGGATGTAGTGCCTTGGTTACTTTTTCTCTTGTTGCTGAGACAAAATCCCTGATTTCCAAAGTTAAAGGAGGAAAGGTTTATTTAGCTCACAGTGTATAAAGGTTTCATTTCATAGTTGTCTGGCTTCAAGGCAGGGTGGCGTGGAAAAGGGGCATCACAGAGGAGAAACAGTTCATGGTGGGCAGAAGGCAGCAAAGCAGCAGAGAAGCAGCAAGCAAAATGCATTGAGCAGTGACCTTCTCTTTCTGTCCCTTATATCCTTAGAGTAGGTAGCAGTCACACACCAAACGGGCAGCCTTAATCCCAGTATTACCTAGCCTTGATCCAGCCACCTTGAAAAACCCCCACCTATGACCACATGAGACTTTGGGGGAACATATAGAGATATAAGCCATACATGCAGCTTATTACAGAGGCTCTTGGTTCAGTGCCCTGTATGGGGGAGAGGAGCTCAAGTACTCTTTTGGGGGGTGGGGGTTGAGACAGGGTCTCACTCTGTAGTTGAGACTGACCTGGAACTCACTATGCAGCCCAGACTGGTCTTGAACTCACAGCAATCATCCTGCCTCAGCCTCCCGAGTGCTGGGATTATAGGTGTGTGCCACCATGCCCAGCTGAGCTCAAGTACTCTTATAGGAGGTTAACTAGAGAAAGAAGTGGGTTTTTTTTGTTTGTTTGCTTTTGGTTTTACCAAAATGGAAATATCAACAGCAAAGAAGACTAAGATTTAGAGTATAGAAATCAGAAAATGCAGCACTTGAGGGAGGTGAAGTACTTCCCAGCATTATAGTGACAAGAGATCCTGGGGGACACTTTTCTCCAGGACTATAGAGTAGCTGGCTTTGTGGGGAAGGGGAGACTTTTTCAGAAGGATAGATCAGTGGAATGCCTGGTGAGTCTAGACACCTTGTGATTAAGATAACTGAAGAAAAGTTACGAAAAGCCATAGAAAACTGAGTCAATGCAGGTGCTGGTGAAACTTTAAAGAAACAGAAAATAGTGTAGAAAAGAAAAAGTAATTGTAATTTACTGTATAGTTTAAGAGCATTTACATGATTCTAATCTGCAAATTGAGATTGAATGAAACAACTTTCTTTTATTAGGAGATGCAAAGAGTCTACGTGTAAAATGGGATCAGGGAAAGAAAACAAGATCTTCCTATTCCATACTGTGCATGTACATATTTTGCTTAATGCTGAAAACCAAGAAATGGCATAATAAAATGAATATTTACATATAGAAGGTGTGGGAGTAAATACTAAAATAATCAGATGAATGGTGAAAGTGCTTGTCCAGTGAGGGTAAATGAGTATGAATGGGATAAGGAACTACTACTTTCCAGAACAAACCTTGTAGGACTGTTTGCCTCTGCATTGTGTTGAGTAACAACAAGGTTTCCAGAGCTTTCCGTGTTCACTAAGTGCATTCAGGAAGTAGGGGTCTGTTTAGTGGCTGCATCCATTGTGCATTTCTCCCCATCTTTGGAATACAAAGTGACCTATTAAGGCGTTTGCTACCAGGAGAACTGTCTGCTTGGAAAAGCGGAAGATAATGCATGGGGAGAGCCCCCATTTGACTGTTAAGGACCAAAGTGGAAGCCAAGGTAACCCCTGAGCTTAGAAGTGGTTATAAAATAGGAAAGAAAAAAAAAATTAGGAAAGAGAAGAAAGAATGCCCGGCTCCAAATGAAGTGTGTCAGAAAGCCTTAGAATGAGCCTTGTTTGCTTCAGTGGAGAGGTGCCTTACCTATCTACCTGCCTGCAGTCTCCTTTGATTAGGGAAGCTGTTTGTATACCTAACTCTAACCTGCCTGCCATCCTTCATCAATAAATATGAACAGAATCCCAGCACTCAGGAGGATCGCTGTGAGTTCAAGACCAGCCTGGACTACATAGTGAGTTCCAGGTCAGTCTAAACTACATAGTGAGACCCTGTCTCAAATAAACAAATAAATAAATAAAATTCAAAAATAAATATGAACAGAAAAACATGCAAAGCAGTTGAGGAAAATAGTACTATAGTGTTCTTAGGGACAGCTATAGTAGGAAAGAAGATAAAATTGGTACCTGTTTTGTTTTTTGGAGACAGGGTCTTGATCTGTAGCCCAGGCTGGCACTGAACTCAAGGCAACCTTCCTATCATGGCATGGTGCTATATCATAGTGCTGGGATTGCAGGGTGTGCCACTAGGCCTGGCAAAATGGATACTTTTAATATGAAACATTACTATGAATGCTATTGCTCTACGTGCAGACTCATGTTTGTTGTATTAATCTTGAATACCGTCAAAACACGCTTTTCTGAAATGGTGGAAGATTCTTGGTTAAGTTTCAAATAAGACAGTTTTTGTACACCTCACCCCAGAAAGAATGGCTGCTATCAGGAAATCAACCAATAACAAATGCTGGAGGGGCTGTGGGGATAAATGAACCCTTCTTCATTGTTGGTGGGAGTGCAGACTGGTACATCCACTGTGAAAATCAATATGGAGATACCTCAAACAACTAGGCTTAGGGATCCCATTTGACCCAGCTATTCCCCCTGCTGGGTATCTTCCCAAAAGAATGAAAAGAATCATATCACAGTGATATATGCAGACATATATTTAAAGCAGCACAATTTGTAATAGCTAAGACTTGGAAACAACCCATATGCCCATCAACTGAAGACTGGATAAAGAAGTGGTTTTTCTATAAGATGGAATACTACTCAGCCATAAAGAATGAGAAACTAGAGACATTATGGCTAAATGGATGCACATTGAGGCTATACTCTGAAATAAATAGGACATGCTTGAGTAAATACCAAATATTTTCTCTGGTATAATTGATAGTATAAAGTAGGAAGAAAATGGCTAAAAGGGAAGTAGGAAAGGGAGCGGAAAGGAAATAAGGGAAAAGAAAAAAATGGAAACAAAGTCTTTGTAAATAGGGAAGGGTGAAGGGAGGGCAGGGGTGTGGGGAAAAATTAGAAACAAGACACAATCATGTAAAGGTACAAGATCCCAATGATAAATGTAACTATTGTTTGCTTTAAATGTACCAATAAATTTAATGGGGAGAAAAAATAAAGATAGTTTTCCTTGTCTTAAATGCTAAAATCAAATTAAATTCCTTGAAAAGTCTGTGTAAAGTAAAACCATTTTAAAAACACTTTATTTTTCTATGAAATGGATTTAGAGTATAGGCTCAGGTGAATGTCTGGTAGAGTATTGAAAGTCATGTGTCATGCAAGCTAATCACAGCAACAATGAATCTAATTCCTCTATTCAGAATGCCCTATGCCCAGTACTGATGCATTTGAGAACTTTAGTATGGGAGTTAGGGTTAGAAAAAACAAAAGAAACCCAAATAAGCTTATGAAGACAGGCAAGAAAGGAGAGAAGCATAGTTAATTTTAAAAAGCATAAAGTTAAAATAATTGTTATATGCGAGTGCGTTGTATTCCCTATTCCAGACTGGAATTTTAAAATGCTGTTTACAGGGAACACAGCTACTGAAAACGGCAAAAACTAAAAGGAAACATGTAGCCCCCAAGAATGATAGTCTTAATCTCAGACAAACTATTATTCACAGTCAAGACACCTGGGCATGATGGTACACACCTGTAATCCCAGCTACTCAGGCTGAGACGGGGGATTGCAAGTTCAAGGTCAGCCTGAACAGTTTAGTGATCCTCTGCCTCAAAATAAAAAACAAAACAAAAACCTGGGAATATAGCTCAGTGATAGTGCTGAGGCAGGACTGTAAATTTGAGCCCAGTTTGGGGAATTTAGCGGGTCCTTGTTTTGGAATTTACAAGTTTTTAAAAGGGATTGGGACTATAGATATAGCTCTGAGTGAAGGCCCTCAGTTACATTCCTAGTACTCCTATTCCCTATCCCCCCAAAAGAAAAGAAGAAATAAGATCCATCAAGAAGAGGGACCAGGGAAGAGTAGCTCAGTGGTGCAGTGCCTGCCTAGCAAACACAAAGCCCTGACTTTGATTCCTAGTACGGAAAAAAGAAAAAAGTTAAAAAACAAAAACAGGCCAGGCGTGGTGGCGCACGCCTGTAATCCCAGCACTCGGGAGGCTGAGGCAGGAGGATCACTGTGAGTTCGAGACTAGCCTGAGCTACATAGTGAGTTCCAGGTCAGTCTCACTACATAGTGAGACCCTGTCTCAAAAAACCCAAAAACAACAACAACAACAACAAAAAAAAACCAAAAACAAATAACCAAAAAAAACAAGGCACAGTGGCATGTACCTGTGATCCCAGCTACTCAAGACTCTGGGGCAGGAGGATCACAGGTTTGAGGCCAGCCTAGGCAACTTGGCAAGACTGTTTCAAAATAAAAAATATAGCTCAGTAGCTCCTGGGTTCAATCCCCAGTACAGGCTGGGAGTGTAAAAATTTATGTCTTGGGCTAGGGATTTAGCACAGTGGTTCTGCCTCCTGCCTGGCAAGCACAAGAACCCCAGTTTGATCCCTGGTACCCGCCCCGCCCCTCCGAAAAAATTATTAGATGTGTAATGGGAACTTTTTTTTTTTTCTTTTTGGAGGGAGGGTGAGTGCTAAGGGGTGAACCCCAAGGCCTTTGTACATCCCCAGCCCATTTATTTATTTAGGTTTTTTTGAGACAGGGTCTCACTATGTAGTTGAGACTGACCTGAAACTCACTATGTAGCTCAGGCTGGTCTCAGCTCACAGCGAACCTCCTGCCTCAGCCTCCCAAGTGCTGGGATTTTACAGGCGTGTGCCACCATGCCCAACCCCCAGCCCTTTTAAAAGTAAAGTTTTGAGACAGAGTCTTACTAAGTCCCTGAATTGCCTGGATTAGAGTCAAACTTGTAATCTTCCTGGTTTAGCTTTCCAGAGTGTTGGGATTACAGGTGTGTACCACCACATCTGGTGAGAAATTAATACAGTGGACCCTTGGTTTATAATTTGTTCTCGAGGGCTGGTTGTAATTTAAATTCGTTGAAGGCTCAGGCTTCTCTGCACATCCTTCAAAGCCTCGCTCCTGTATACAGGCAGATCTCAGTGTCCTTAGGGAGACATTGGTCCAGGATAGAAAGGATGTTGTAATGTTCCTTCCAGAACTCTTTAAGGGTTAAATATGTATCTGAAACCATCTGGAAGCACGAGCATTGGCATTCAAGTCATAACTCAAGACTTTGATTATAAGTTAAAACTAAAATTCTGGCCATATCCCAAGTTGTTCATCTGTCATGCCTTGAGGGCCAACTATACAGTGCTTTGGAATTATCAGAGAAGTGCTGGTGAACAGCACAGAGAAACCTCGGACGTGCATGTGCAGGTCATTTCCGTGGTTGTCAGTGCATACTCAAGGCTGAAAGGAACGTACCTGATAGAGTGGTTCCAATGGGGAGAGACTGGAGGGCCAAGCCCAGAGAAGCCTCTGGTGTCAGAGCTGCGGTTTTACAGCTGAGTTGCAGTGGTTCAGCTACTGACCCAGGTACTGGGGCTGACTGGAGAGTGGCAGAGCTCTTCCACTGTGGCAGTTTGGTTGAGGCCGTGTGTCATTTGCTTGCTGTCGTGTTCTGCTCTGCTGCTATTGGTCTGCTTCTGCCTTAAAACTCGCTGTGATCAGGGGTGGGTGGGTAGAGGAGGAGCAGGAGGGAAACATCATGTATTTTAACATTTTGGAGCTGTGTAAATGCATTAAATATTTAACCTAAAATAATGCTGTGTAGTAGCATCATTTAAATATAGTATTATATAATAGTATAGCAATTATAATAGTATAGTGGTATATAAAAATTAATAATTGTAGAGGATTCCTTTTCACTGAAGAGATGGAAAAAACTGGTCTGACCCCTAAGGCTTTATGGACACCGACTAGTTCAGAGTCGTCTATCTGCAGCATCAGTGCTTATATACGTTTTAGCACAAAGAAAATAAACTTGTTGCTCATTCGTTTTTGTTTTGCAGAGCAAATGGCTCTTTCTTCCTCCCTCCCTCCCTTCTCTTCCATCTACTTTTTGCAATAGTGAGAACCGAATCCCATTGTTTATATTATCTGTCTGCACTATGGTTTGTAAAATAAAACAAATTTGTTGTTCATGGCAGGAGTGTTTTAAAGTCTACTACCAACTCAATATTTAAGTTCGAGGTGTTGTGACTGCAGTACAAAGAATACCCATTTGGGGGCGCTTGTGGCAAGGCTTCATGGAATCTTAGCATGTGCTCTTCCTGTGATTTAAATCATATCACGAGTTAGATGAGCACTGGATTATTCAGGTGCATGTACACTTGTTTGCTTCAGGAATGATTAGAAACAATAAAAAAAATTGAAGGTGTTACTGCAAACCGTAAACATCTTTCCTACCTACTGTGATATTTTAGTTTTAATACTTAACTTGTTAAATATGGTGTAAAAGCACCCAAAAGGGTAGATAAGCACAGATATACAGGAAATCCTTTTCAATTAAAATCAAGTTTTCTTATCATGTTGTGTATAATTGTGTTTTATTTACTGTGGGACTATGTCCAGTGATACAAAGATTTTTAGTCATACACTAGCAGAATACCTCTAAAATGCCAGCGACAAACCACAGTCTAATAAATTATTCTTTTTGGTTGTCTGGTGTTCTGTCAGGAAAAAAAAAAGAAAAATCAGGTATTTCCTTATAAGTACAGTACTTTAAGTATTTTAAAACAATTCATTCCTTTATAGCCATGAAAATACCTTGGAAAAAAAACCTTTTCTGTTTCCATTGAAATCATTTGTAGAATTATTCAGGTTTCACTCTCTTGGTTTCACTATGTAGTTCAGACTGGCCTTGAAATCCCTGTGTAGCCCAAGTTCGCCTCAAACTTCCTACCTCTGTCCCGAGTGCTGGGATTACAGGTGTGAGCTTTCTACTCCCGTTTTGCCTACTTTCTCCTTCTGTTCTCTTAGTCTGTTGACATGTAGTCCCTTCTATTAATGATGTGATATATGCACCATGTTCATAGCAGCACAATTTATAATAGCTAAATCTTGGAAACAGCCCATGTGGCCATCAATGGATGAATGGTTAAAAGAAAATATAGTATTTATGTACAATGGTATACTACTCTGCCGTAAAGGATAAACAAGTCATTTGTAGGAAAATGAATGCACCTTGAGACCATCATCTTAAGTGAAGTAAATTGGACACACACATTTAAATAGCACATTGTTTTTCTTGTGTGAGAAATCTAAAGAGTAAAAATCAGGAGCAAAATGGGAGGGTAGATATTAGGAAGTAGGAAGGACCTGTGCAAGTAGGCAAACAGATGGAAAGGGAATTAAAAAAACAATGGAAGGAAAACATGGAAACAAAACTTTTGTAAATGGGGGAGGAAGGGTCAAAGGGGAATAGGAAAAAAGAAGGATTAAGATATGTCATATACAGGTACAAATTCCCTGTCACATTCATGTGATCATTATGTTTGCAAAATGTACTAATAAAAAATAAAGGAAGGGGACCAGGGATTTAACTCAGTGGTGCTGCTGCCTGCCTCCCAAGCGAAAGGTCCTGAGTTTAATCTCTGGTACCCCAAAAATAAATAAATAAATAAATGAAAACAAAACAAAGATGAAATAACTGTTTCATGTTCTCCTGGCATAGAATTCAAGCAGTACTAAGGGTAGAAGAAGAAAAGTAAAAACCTGCCTATGTTTCTCAAACTCTAACTTGACTGAATAAGCATTATCCATTTCTTGTATGTTGTTCCTGTTTTGTGGCTGTACAAATGACCCCAGAATTTAACATAGAATAATCATGTATTAAGCTCATGGAGCAGTACCCACAGCTCGTCTGTGCAGTGTCTGCGTGCTTGGCTGGAAGACTTGGAAGCCAGGGGCAGCAGGCATCGGGACTTGCTCACTCGCTGGTAGTCGGTGCTGGCAAAAGGCTAAAGCTACTGTCAGTTGTCAGCTTGCTTGGCTTGAGAGATGGCTGGGTGATTAGTAAAGTAAACTTCCAAACCTGCCTGCTTGGGTCAGGAGGGTGTGACCTCGGGGACCATATCTGATCCCCAGCCCCTTCCTCTTTGGCTTTTCCTGGCTCTCTGCTTTCTGGTGCCGTGAGCTGAGTGCTTTCCTCTGCCATGCCCTCCTGCCACAATGTTTGTGCCCTAGAGCCAGCTGATCATGGACTGAAATCATGAGCCAGAGTAGACCTTTTCTTTAATTTGTATACGTCAGGTATTTTGACCCAGCAACAGAAAGGAGACTAATATAAAGGCAAGCATCCACCCTGAGTGTAGATGAAGAGGTGTCATTAGCTAGTGTGGATCAGATGTGGGCTAGTTCTGACACCTGCTGACAAGCATTGTAGTTGTCTGTCTTCTTTAGTGCCCCTACAGCAGAGGGTCCCCTTCTGACTCTCAAGAAGTTACCAGTCAGCCATGGGTTCTCGCTCAGTTCCAACAGACTCACAATTGGCAGTTGCTGCTCCCTCGATATTAGTGGCCCTGGGCTTTGCGTGCCAGCGCCCCTTAGCTCTTAGTGTGCCAATTCCTAGTGGCTCCCTGCCACCGCCACCCCACTTAGCAGCGGAGCTTGTGGCACTCGGTAGCTTTCTGGAGCTCCTCGCTCCTCTCTGCCACAGGTCTCTGCAGGTCTCTGGAGCAACCTAGCATCACTGTGGATGCCACTTGCACTCAGGGCCAGCAGCCCTTGGTATTACTGACTCCTATTTAGTGCGACCTACCCATACCTCTCTAGCTGAGACAGAAATCCTGAGTAGGCAGTGAGATCCCCAAGGGAAGCTTTACTGTGACCTGTGCTACAGCAAGCAGAGCTGCACGCAGGAGCGGAGCGAGCACTGCTTATGCGGGGGAGGAGTCTCCTGCGGCAGGTGGGCCAGTCTGGTGACTTTGGAAATACTAGTAGAGAGGGCAGGGTCTTCTGGAGAGGATGCAGAGTCATTCGGGAAAGGCCCCTGCTGAAAGCCTGTTGCAGCCAAGGCAAGTATCTCTCAGAGCATGGGCATCGAGGATCACCTTTGAGTCAGGTACAGCCCAGTAGAACTGCAGAAGCAGCTGCTTAATTGACAGCTCCCACTGTTTATTCAAAAACTACAGGGCTGGGGCTGGGGATTTAGCACAGTGGTTCTGCGGTCTGCCTTGCAAGCACATGGACCCGAGTTCAATTCCCAGTACCAAAAAAAAAAAAAAAAAAAAAAAAAAAAGAAAAGAAAGAAACTCAGGGCTAGAGTTGTGACTGCCACAGCTCTCAGCAGTGTCCTGGACAGCAGCAGTGTGGACCTGGCCCAGTAGGGTCTGTAGAGAGTGTGGATGAAGGTGAAAGCCCCTGTCCGTTCCTGCCCTTCCCTGTTCTTTGTGCTGTCAGGTGCATTCTCCGACGCTCATCAGAGAGGCAGTAGAAGCACCCAGAGTGCAGTAGGGCTGTGTCTCAGCCCCCTGAGGGCTGCAGGAGGAGCCGCAGCAGGGAGGGTGGTTGCAGAGGTGACAGGAGATACTGGAGCTTGTTGAAGGGACGATGACTATCTGTGACATCACACCCCTTCCTATTGTCAGGGAAAAGGGAAGGTATGGGTCTTGCCATCCTTTTGGGGGAGTACCAGGAATCCATCTCAGAACCTTGCACTTGCCAGGCAGGCATGGCACTGCTGAGCTACATCTCTGGCCTTTGGCATCCGTCTTGTAGGGAGAGAACCTGTGAGCATGTAGGCAGCAGCAGTACTATTCATGCGTTCATTTTTGAGACAGGACCTAGCTATGCAGGTCAGGTTGGCCTTGAACTATATAGCCCAGGCTGGTCCAGAACTGAGAGCAGTCTTGCCTCAGCCTTCCAAGTACTGGAATTACACCTGGCTGGATTCCACCTCTTGATGTAGTGTGTGTGGCAAGAGCATGTGATTTGGAAGTACTGCTGTAGATGCTTCTCCTGGAAAGAGCCAGCCACATACATCATTCTAGTAATTTTATGTGTGTGTATCTTTTTATATATTTTATCTGTTTTTGCTGCACATAGAGGGGATTTATATGTATATATTGAGCTGAACGTTTGCATGTCCCACCCCCCACCCCCACACTCCCCCCAGCCACTTGGAGGTGGAGGTTTGGGAAAGTGATTAGGTCATACAGCAGAACCTGCATAAGATTAGCGGTGTGGAGCATGCGCATGGGTGCAGTATGGCCAGGGCTAGGCACTGCAGTCAGGCCTGGTCGCTGGGTGGTCTGCCTGGGGCCGTCCCTACCCCGAGCCTCTCTGCATCATAGGCATGGAGGGAGGCTCAGAATCCACCACCCCCAGCTATACACTGCCCCTCCAGATTTATTTCTACAACGGGCAGATTACCATGGATGCAGGGTCGTGCCTCACAGTGAACAACCATTATTTCACGCTGATGCGTATGTTGCAAACATGAAAGAGGATACAACACGCGAGACATCCTCTTGGAAGCGACAAGAACAGCCCTGACCAAATACCAGTCCTGATATTGATTATCTGGCCTCCAGAACCACGAAAAATAAATTTCTGTTCTTTATAAATAACCCAGTATTTTGTTATAGCCACGTTAAAGGACTAGGACACCATACTGTCACATTGTCAGTTTGCTCTAGGTTGTTCTATAGATTCCATATAGGCTAATAAAAGCCTCACCAGGCTTCATGTTGACACTGACAAGCTGATTCCAAAATTTAGAATGGGACTAAGGACCTAAAATAACAAAAACTAAAGAGTTGGCCTAAAATTGTAATGAGGACAGCGTGTTACTGGTATAAGGATAGACATCTAAACCAATGGAACAGAATAGAGCATAGGTGTGCATTTGTTCATGTAAAGTATATACAAATAAGGGAAATGATGCTTTTTGTTGTTGGTTTTTTTTTTGTTTGTTTGTTTGTTTTGTTTTTTTTTTGGTACCAGGGATTGAACTCAGGCCCTTGTGCTTGTGAGGCAGATGGCAGAACCACCGAGCTAACTCCACGGTCCAAGGATGCTCTTTTCAATAAATTATTTTTCCTTCTGAAACATGGTCCTGCTATGTCATCCAGGTTGCCTATGAACTCACTGTGTAGCTCAGGTTGGCCTTGAACTTGTGGTGATCGTCCTGCCTTAGCCTCCTGGGTGCTGGGATTACAGGTGGGCACTGCCACACCCAGCATCAATAAATCCTTTTAGAATATATGGATATCCATGTACGATAAAGGAAACCTTGATTTTACTTCACACCATATAGAAAGATAACTGCACGGATTGTAGTTCTAGTTGTATGAGCTAATATGAAACTACAACAGGTGTTACACATTTTTCTGTAAGGGAGCAGCAGATAGTAAATATTATGTGCTTTGCAGGCCAGAATATCTGCTGCAATTACTCAGCTCCGACATCACTGCACTGAAGTGGCCACAAACAATACATAAACAGCTGGGTGTGGCTGTTCTCCAGTAAAACTGTTCCAAAAACAAGTGTAGTTCCAATATAGCCCTTTTCCCCAAAAGCCATAAGCTGTAGTTTGCAGCTCTTTATTATGGAAGAAAACAAAGGGCTTTAAGTTAGGCACAGATTTCCTACATTTTACAGAAACTGTAAGGTACCAAAGAAGATAATGATAAATTAATTTTCATCAAAAACTTTTGCTTTAGAGCCGGGGATTTAGCTCAGTGGTGCCACCGCCTGCCTCACAAGTGCAAGGACCTGAGTTCAATCTCCGATTCAAAAAAACCAAACAACAACAAAAAAATTTTTGCTTTATAAAAGAAACATTTAAAAAGACATTCTAATGAAAAATACTTGATACAGTCATTCCTCAGTATTTTCAGGGCATCTGTTTCCTGACCACCCACCGCCACTATAGGTACCCAAAGCCTTGGATACTCAGGTCACTATGTAAAATGGCACAGTATTTATAAGGAAACCTACACCCCTCCTCTACAATACCTTCAGTCATCTCTAGATTTCTTTTTTGTTTTGTTTTGTTTTTTGTTTTTTGAGACAGGGTCTCACTATGTAGTTGAGACTGACCTGGAACTCACTCTGTAGCCCAGGCTGGTTTTGAACTCACAACAATCCTCCTGCCTCAGCCTCCCAAGTGCTGGGATTACAGGCAAGCGCCACTATGCCCGGCAAGATTTCTTTTGATACTTAATATAATGTAAATGCTGTGAAAATAGTTCTTATTCTATGTTTAGTAAATGATGACAAGAAAAAGTATGTACATGTTCAACATAAACACACACACACACCCACACAAAATAAATTAGTGTGACCTCCAGGCAGTGAGATCTTTTCTACCTGAGTCTATACAGCAAAAAGACATTCTCTACACACCAGCAGGAGGGCCCTCAGCAAGAACCAAGTGGGCAATACCTTGGTCTTGGCCTTCCCAGCCTCTACAATTGGAAAAAATGTTTCAAATCTCAGCCACCCAGTTTGTGTTATTTGTAATTGTACCCCAAGCGGACTAAGGTAGAAATGAATGCTGAGAAGTTGTGTGCTGCTGTAACAGTTACCTAGAATGTGGATGTGGCTCATTCCTGGATAATGGGTATAGGCTGGAAAACTTTTAGGTATATGCTAGAACTAATTCCTGTGTTGCTGTGAGGGACTGTTGAGGACATTGTGTGCAGTGGCTCACATCTGTAATCCCAGCACTTGGGAGGCTGAGGCAGGAGGATTGCTAAGACAAAATACCCAACACCCACAAGTTAGGAAGGAGAGGTTTATTTAACTCACAGTTTGTAGAGGTTTCAGTCCATACATAACTGGCTCCAAGACGGGTGGCATGGCAGAGGGACATCACAAAGGAAAAATAGCTCTTGGCAGGCAGAAGGCAGCAAGTGACCAGTGAAGACCCTCTTTATGTCCCTTATATCTTATCCAGGCTCCTCACCCTTTGGACAGGTAGCTCTCACACCCTTAATGCTAGCATCACATTCTTAGTTCCAGTAGTGCACACCCTAAATCCAGCCACCTCTGTAAAGCCCCTCCTTTGACTGCATGAGGCTTTGTAGAAACGTCTGGATACGAGCCATAACAGCAATTTAGGGTCACCCAAACTCTGTGCTCAGGGCTGCATGGAGCTTTGCAGATTAGCAGGGGCAGCCTGTGCTGACCAAGATAATACCTTCTGTAACTTGAGGGCTTTTTTCCCCTTACATAATATATCTTTTCAAATTAACGAGTCATGGCAGGCTTATTTTCCCCCCCATTGGTACCAGGAATGGAACTCAGGAACTCAGGCTTGCCAGGCAGACTCATGTCTGAGCTACATTTTGCACCCCAGGGGAGGCTCATTTTTAATAATAGTGTTACAATGTTGAGATTTTTCCCTCTTTTGTTTTGTTTTTGTTTTTAAGATAGGGTATCACTGTGTGTAGTCCAGGCTGACCTTGAACACAGTGTGTAGCTCCAGCTAGCCCCCAACCACAGGGATCCTCCTGCCTCAGCCTCCTAATTTCTGGGATTGCAGGCGTGTGCCACCATACCCCGCCTTTTGTTTGTTTTTTGAGACTGGGTCCCATAGTTCAGGCTGGCCTTGAACTCACTGTATAGCTCAGGCTGACCTCAAACTCTCAAGGCAATCCTCCTGCCTCAGCTTCCAGAGTGCTGTGATTACAGGTGTGTGCCACCACATTTGGTTCTTTTCTTTTAATAATGCAAGTCATAGATGACTAGGTTATAAAACCTTGAAATATGAATCAGAGTGTTAATGTTACTCTTTTTATTGCTTCCTGCCCACCCATCACACACTCATAGCAACAATTGCTTGCCTTACTAAAGTTCACATTAAGTTTGTGTACCCTCTGGTGTGGTTCTGTGCACTTATGTACCTTTGTAGGTAGTCACAGTAGGCGGTACCATAGGAAATGAAAGCCCTAAACTATTCTATTACTTCTTCAGTGGCAGTGAATTGCATGATGATTTTTGTTTCAGTTAAGTAGTTATACTGTACTTAAAATTCAGAAGGTATTTTGAAGGGTTGGAAAAAGTATACAAGGAAATCAAGAGTGCATATCATTTAGGCAAAGTAGTAGCCCCACTTCTTTAGAGCTAGACAATTTAAATAATTTTTTAGCTGAGCATGGTGGTACATGCCTATAATCAAAGCATTTATTTAGGAGGCTGAAGCAGGAGAATTGTGAGTTCAAGGCCAAATCAGGTTCGAGGAGAATTTTTTCTTTTGGGGGTGTCCTGGGGGGTTGAACTTGGGACCTTGCACTTGTGAGGCTAGTGGCAGAACTACTGAGCTAAATCCCTGGCCCAAGGAGAATCTTAACTATGTAATGAGACCTTGTCTGAAAAAAATTTTTTGTTGACTTTGATTTTTCCTTAACCTGGTATTTGTAGTCTTGAGGTTTAAATGTGTATGTCTTTGCTGGGCATGGTGGCGCACGCCTATAACCCAGCACTTGGAAGGCTGAGGCAGGAGGATCTCTGTGAGTTTGAGACCAGCCTGAGCTACATAGTGAGTTCTAGGTCAGTCTCAACTACATAGTGAGACCCTGTCTCAAAAAAACAAAAACAAAAACAAAAAAAAGAAAAAAATGTATATGTCTTTATTATTTAAATGTATATGGTCTTATTTTTGTTGTGTTATAGGAAAATATGTAGAGATGCTATTTAGTCATTTAGAACTTGATATGATCAGAGATATTAGGCTCTAGCCAGTACCCTAGTTGGAACACTGAACTTCTACAGTGGTATGAGTGAGCAGGCATACTTGAATGTACTGTTTGTATTTTTGTCATTTAGGAAATTTCCCTACTCTTATTTGGCAGTGTATGTCAAAACTTAAAACTGTAAAAACCTTCCGTTATTCTGACAGTCTTTTTTATTTTGTTTTGGTACTGGGGATCAAACTCAAGACCTTGCACTAGTGAGGCAGGCACAGTGCCACTGAGCTGAATTCCCAGCCCCTGAGAATCCTATTCTTTATCCTAAGATTAATCAAGTATGTAGGAATGTATTTTATAAGAATGTTGGGCCTGGGATTTATTTTAGCTCAGTGGTTCTGCTGCCTGCCTTGCAAGTGCAAGGACCTAAGTTCCCAGTACCAAAAAAAAAAAAAGAATGTTTACCACTCCAGGGATTTAGTTCAGTAGCGCCACACCTGTCTCACAAGTGCAAGGTCCTGAGTTCAACCCTGGTACTGGACAAAAAAATAAATAAATGAATAAAAGAATGTCCACCACTATACAGTTAGACCTCCTTACGTAAGACTTCCAGCAGAGCAGTGAGAGTCTCCCATTACTTGATGAATGTTTTTTTTGGTTCTTTAAAAGAATCATTTACTAATCATAGGTCTTTGAATCTGATACATTAAATGTGTTCCTACACAGTCTGGTTTAGAAAAAAACCCTACATCCGGAATCTGGAATGTGACCCTGAAACTTTGGCATCTTGTTATTCAAAGCCTGCAGAACAGGTGTTTATGAAGTGAGGAGTGTAGAGGGGGCTGGGGCGTAGCTCTTCTGTAGAGCACTTGGCTGGCATGTGTAAGACTCTGGGTTCAATCCCCAATGGAGGCTGGGATTCAGCTCAGTGATAGAGCACCTGCCGACCATCACTGAGGCCCTAATTCAATTCCCAGTACTGCAAGAAAAAAATAAAAATAGAGATCACAGTAAAATAAATAGAAGTGATACATTTCTACCCTTACAGAGGTAGTAGTGGCACAGACCTGCAATCCTAGCACTCAGAAGGCTGAGGCAGGAGGAGCACTGTGAGTTTGAAGTGAACCTGGGCTACTTAGTCCAAAGAAAGCCTGAACTGCATAGCGAGACCCTGTCTTAAAAAAATAGAAAAGAAAAGAATGTAGACTCTGGCCAGCAATGATGGCGCATGCCTGTGAGGCCAGCCAGAACTATACAGGGAGACCCTATCTCAACAAGCAAGCAAGCAAACAAAGAATCTAGACTTTGGGGTTAATACTGGATTTACTTTAGCTCAAATTCCTGCTCATACACATACACCAAATTCATTTTCTTTATTGGTAAAGTAGGGATAATAGTACTTACCTGGTAGGAGTGGTTGTAAGGATAAATTAATGAGTTAGAATTCTTTGAGGAGTGCCTAACTCATCACAGGTCCCAATAAATATTTGTTACGTTAATTGCAGAGATTGAACCCAGCGCCTTTGTACTGAGCTATGTCCTCAGCACCCTCCACCCACTTTTAATGTTTTGGGGTTTGTTTTTTTTTTTTTTTTGGTACCGGGGATTGAACTCAAGACCTTGTGCTTGTGAGGCAGGTGTAGTGTGCCACTGAGCTAAATCCCCAGCCCATTCCGCCTTTTAATGTTGGCCAAGGTCTTGGTAAATCACTGAGTTGCTCAGGCTGGGCTCAGATTTGTGATCCTCCTGCCTCAGCCCTCCACAGTGCTGGGATTATAGGTGTGCACCACCATGCCTGGCTAAGTGTGTGTATTTTTTTTTAAGTGTTTATATTTTAAGAGTAGAAAAGAAGAGCTGGGTATTTAGCTCAGTGGTGTCTCACAAGTGCAAGGTCCTGAGTTCAATCCCCGGTACTAAAACAAAGAGTAGAAAAGAATATATAGCAATGATAATACTATTAGGACAGTGGATAAATCTACATTAATTTCTGGGTATCCTATAATTTTTAATAATGTAAATAAACTTTAAATCATTTGACATAATTTTAAGGTAATTTGTAAATTTTGGTATGTATATACATTTATATGTGTACTTTTTTTTTTTCACTACTGGGAATCAAACTTGGGACCTTGTATTTGTGAGGCAGGTGGTAGCACCACTGAGCTGAATCCCCAGCCCTATTATTTATTTATTTACTTATTTTTTATTTTTGTGACAAGGCCTCACTATGTAGTTGAAGCTGAGCCCCAAAACAGTGGCGCATGTGTGTAATCCCAGCACTCAGGAGGCTGAGGCAGGAGGATCTCTGTGAGTTCGAGACCAGCCTGGGGTACATAGTGAATTCCAGGTCAGTCTCAACTATATAGTGAGACTGTGTCTCAAAAATCCAAAAAAACAAACAAACAAACAAACAAAACAAAACAAAACAAAAAAACAAACCATGATCACACACACTTGTAATCCCAGCACTCAGGAGGCTAAGGCAGGAGGATTGCTGTGGGTTTGAGACCAGCCTGCATAGTGAGTTCAAGGCCAGCTTGAACTACATAAAAATACCCTGTCTAAAAAAAAAAAAAAAAGAGAGGGGCGCACAACTATAATCTAAGGATTTAGGGAGGCAGAGGCAGGAGGATCACAAGTTTGTGTACTGGCTGGGCAGCTTGGTGAATGAGACACTGCCTAAAAATAAAAAAATCATAATTATTAAAGGAAGGTGAGGATATACTGAGTAGCTCAGTGGTAGAGCACCCACCTGGTTTGATCCCGTACTCAGAAAAAAAATTCTTCTCTCCCTCCTTCCCCTTCCTCTTACCCTTACCTTTCCCCTCCCTTCCTTGTTGCTGTCCTCCCTCCCTTCCTTTGTTCCTTTTCTTCCTTCCACCTTCCTGTGCTGGGATCTGATGTAGAGCCTTGTGCATACTACTGCTGCAGTATACGCCCCGCCCAAAACATGATCTTTGCTTCTTTTTTTGTGTGTGTGCTGGGACTGAACTTGGGACCTTGTGCTTTCAAGGTAGGCAGCAGAACCACTGAGCTAAATCCCTGGCCCTGTTTCTTTCTTTTCTTTTCTTTTCTTTTCTTTTTTTTTTTGAGATGGAATCTCTAGTTCAGCCTGGCCTTGAACCTGCTATGTAGCCCAGAACTTTCAGTGATCCTCCTGCCTCAGCCTCTTGAGTGCTGGCATTTAGGCATGCACCATCATGCCCTGCTGTCTTTCTAGTGATTATTGTCCACTTTTGCTTAAAATCTTGATAGCTCACTTTCCTCTCTTCTTCACTACAGTTGCGGCAGTCACAGTCCTACTGCACGGACACAGAATGTCTTCAGGAATGTAAGTACCAGCAGGAGAGCCAGAAGGTTGGCCTTGGGGCAGGATTAAAGGCTGAGTGTTTGCTCTTTAATGAGATGGCTCTCAGTAATGTATGTGCGATTTGAAGATTACATTTTTAAATTAAAATTTGTTTTTACCTGCTTCAGAAACAAACCATGTCATTGAAGAAAGTTGTAAAATCACAGATAAGAAAGTAAAAACTTACAGAATGCTACAGGATAAGCATCACTGACAACCTTGTGTATACCCTCCCTGGCAGACACATCCTTCCTACAAATACATTTGTAGCACGGAACAGCCCTTCCCAGCCCTGTCTGTGTCCACTGGCAGGCTTGGAACTTCTGAGGGAGGGGAGAGGCCTTGCTGTCCGAGGTTTGGAGGCTTTTGGGGCTGTGGAGTTCATTCCCTTAGCCCTCCATTAGCATTCCCGGGAGAGTATGGTGGGCCAGAGGTTTCTCCTCCTTATGGGCAGGGGTGAAGGTCAAGTTTGAACCAGAGAGGAAGGTGAATCCTGTGTGGTAAATGTAGTTGAGACTTGGTGTCCATTACGTGACACATCCATTTTACTGATACTGAGAAATAGCTTGAAGGGTGCCCTGCAGGAACTAACAAACTAGCATTAAGCCAATCTAATCCTGCTCCATAAGCTTGTGAGAAGGGAAATAGAGCTGGGTATGGTGGTGCATCCCTGAAATCCAGTACTGCCACTGAGGCTGAGGCTGGAGAATCACCAGTCTGACCTACACAGTGATTCCAGGCCAGCCTGAACTGTTGAACCTATTTCAGAGACCCTATTTCAAAAAAAAAAGAAAGAAAGAAAAGGAAAGTATGACATTGACAGGATGGTGCATGGTGCAATTTGGCACAATTAGCTTTATTTTTTTAAGGTTTTTTTTAGATTTATTTTTTGCAGCTCTGTGAATAGAACTTAGGGCCTCATGCATGCCAGGCAAGTGCTCTACTCTTGAGCTATACCCCAGACCACAATTAGGTTTCCTTTTTTTTTTTGGTACCGGGGACTGAACTCAGGTCCTTGTGCTTGCGAAGCAGTCACAGGAACCACTGAGCTAAATCCCCGGCCCACAATTAGGTTTCACATATACTTACAGAAATAGAATCACTCTGGGTTGTTTTTCACAACTGTATATACAAAGATTTGTATATCTTTAAAATATTTATTGGGAGGGTCAGGAATTTAGCTCAGTGGCACTGCGCCTGCCTCGCAAGCATAAGATCCTGAGTTTGATCCCTGGTACTATAT
>NW_022900947.1:30425763-30448303 GCF_012274545.1 Fukomys damarensis | reverse complement strand
TATGTATGTATGTATGTATGTATTGGACTAGGTGTGTGACTCAGTGGGAGAGCACTTGCCTAGCATGTACCAGGCCCTGGCTTCTATCCCCAGGACCACCAAAAACCAAAAAATATGTTGACTGAACAATAACAGTTCACTACAGGGATGTACCAGTGTTTAATGATTCCCTTTCTGTTGGAATCTTAGGTGGCTGAGATATTTTTTGCTATTATAAACACTACTTGAACAAATATCCTTTGTATGCACATGACAGGAAGGAAAAATAATTTTTTTCATATTCTTAGCTAGGACATCTATAACAAAACAAATCAACGGGAGGAAAAACAGACAAGCTCTTCAATACATGTGGTACACATTGTGCCTAGCATGCAAATAGATCTAATTATGCCGGATTGCACTATCCTGTCAAGTAACTCAAAAGCAGCAGCTCAGACCTATCTTTCTCAGCACGTGCAGTCAAGAGCAGTAAATGGGGTAGGGGGGCACTGACAGGACTTAAAGGAAAAAAGTCGTCAGGTTTCCAAGGATAGGGGTGTGGAAAGGGGTAAGGTTTGTTTTCAGATTCTCCTGCCACACTCAGCACTGAGCAGAGCATAGAACTCCTGCTAAATCTCTTAAATCCCGCCTTTAGGCAAAAAAGTGAGGAGATACAGGATGAGCTTTTGCTTCATTTGATTTTTCAGAATTGCTTTCAGCTCAAAAATAATTTTTTTTTTTTTGTCAAAATGACATATTTTGAGCTGGACGCCAGGCGCATGCCTATTATCCCAGCAACTTGGGAGGCCAGGGCAAGAGGATCACAAATTTGGGGCCAGCTGGACAATTTAGTAAGACCCTGTCTCATAATTAAAAAACAGCTAAAAAGTGACAGTGTGAGCCGGGGATTTAGCTCAGTGGTTCTGCCGCCTGCCTCTCAAGTACAAGGACCGGAGTTTGATCCCTGGTACCAAAAAAAAAAAAAAAAATGTAGCAGTGGTAGAGCCCTCGCTAGTAGGCCTGGCATGCGTGAGCCCTGGACTCACTCCTCAGTGGCACACACACAAAAAAGCATACTTTGGAATGACATATTTTGAGGTTTCCTACTTGTCATTTAAATACTTATGATACATTGCTATATTACATTTATCTTTTTATTAAAAATTTAAGGTGGGGGATTTAGCTCAGTGGTTCCAGTGCCCGCCTCGCAAACACAAGAGCCTGAGTTTGATCCCCAGTACCCCCCAAAAAAAATTTTTTTAAAGCTTTTTTTGTGTGGTGCTGGGGATCAAACCTAAGGCTAAGTATTTGCTAGGCAAGCACTGTGGTATTGAGCACACCCCCAGTCCTAAATTATGTTTGTTGTTTGTTTATGGTAAAGTTTTGTGTTTATTAAAGGTAGGAAAATAAATACACTCCACAGAGAGAATTTGGGCCAAGTAAAAGGAAAATGTACATTCTGCAGTGTGAGAGCAGACTGCTTATGGAATTGAACACGGTACTTGTCCTAAATTAGGTTTATAAATAGGCTAGTTGCTTATATTTAACATCTCTAAAGCTGAGTGCACCTTTATTATGGTAAGGAGCCCACGGAAGCTGGGAACACTTTCCTGTCTCAGGGGTGGTAGTTCTCCCCCCTCCACAACTCTCAGTAGCCTTCATCAGTCTAGAGGGCAGCTCAAATATCTGCCTCAGTGGGTAAAGTTCAAACCTGCTTTTCTAGTTAAAAATCTTACCGAGTCCCTTAAACAAGCGTTAATCACACGTGTTGTATTTGTGACTTGAGGCCGCCCCACTTAGAAATCAAATACCTTCTTATTCTTGTGGGTAAAATGTCGCTTCTTTATTCTAAATAGAAAAGCTCAGCTCTGGAGCTTGACTAATTTGTACTGACAAGTCATTTTATCCCTTAACATTCCTGTAGCATCTGGTGAAACTCCTTTCAATCAGAACAAATATATATATATATATATATATTTTTTTTTTTTTTGTTTTTTTTTTTGTTCCAGGGAGTGAGCTCGGGTCCTTGTGCTTGGAAGGCGGGCCACCGAACCGCTGAGCTAAATCCCCAGCCCTCAGAACAAATATTTTAAAAAATTAAATGACATGTGTTTTAGAGTTTTGGGACTTTTGGGCTTTATAATAATTGAAATAAACCTGAACTATTTTTAGTCCTGACTTTTAAAAACAATTTGGTTTTTTTTCTTTTCTGCCGTTTGTTTATAATTTCTATACCATGGGGCCGGGGATTTAGCTCAGCGCTTTGGTGGCCTGCCTTGCAAGCACAAGGACCCGAGTTCAATCCCCGGAGCCAAAAAAAAAAAAAATTCTTTACCTTTTTGTGTGCATGTTTCATTGTTGTAGAAGTTTATTGCGATATAAGAAATGTTATTTATTCATTGAACCAACTGCTAGACACATTTAAAATTATTAAAACAGAGACCAAAGGGTACATGTTGGAGAAATATGTGGGGTTTTGTTTTTTTTGGTTCCAGGGATCGAACTCAGGACCTTGTGCTTGGGAGGCAGGCGGCACCACTACTGAGCTAAATCCCTGGCCTGTTATGTCCTATGGGCTTTAGCATTGAGCATTAAAAAAAATTTTTTTTGGTTGGGTTTTTAAGAATGTAGTTTTACTACAATAGTACACAGGATCCTAATGAGATAATTAATAATGTGAAATAGGAAGTAAAGGGCTAAAGGTGTAGGGAAAGTGGGAAGGGTGGGGGAAAGGTAATAAGGGAGAGGAAAAAAATATGAGAAACTGAAAAAATGGAAATAAAGTGTTTGTAAATGGGGAGGGGAGGAGGGGGTGAAGGGAGGGCAGGGACAAGGGGAAAAATGAGAATCAAGACCTATTATGTAAAGGTACAGAATCCCAATGATGAATGTAATTGTATTGTATACCTAGATTGTACCAATAACCTCAATGAAAAGAAAAAAAAATGTAGTTTTATTTTGTTTGGGTGGTTGCTAATGGCTCCCAACAGTTACTTCCATCGATAATTCTCTGGGGCTTTTGTGTAGATTATTCCTTTCATTAAGTTTCTTCTTTTGATGTTTGTTTCTAATACTTACCACGCGATTTTCTGCCTTTCTTTTTCTTTTTCTCTCTCTTTTTTTTTTTTTTTTTTTTTTTTTTTTTTGTACTGGGAATTGAACTCAGGGCCTCAAATTTGCCAGGCAGGGGCTGTACAGCTGAGCTACATCCCTGGAACTAATTTTCTGCCTTGTGCTGCTTCTAAATGTTAGTCTAAGAATTTATTCTCAGCATTTAATAACTTAGTGTTGACAGTTCTCCCAAATTTATAACTGTCCTTTATTTCTCCTCTAGTTGGACCTTTGCAGCTACTGTCTTCTTTCTGGTGCTTTTCTGTCCTTCTGACCCATTTTTCAAACTCAGGGCCTCGCGCTGCTAGATAGGTGCTCTCCTGCTAAGGTCAGCCGGCCTCCTGACCTCCCCAGCCCCTCCCTCCCGCATCAGTCTCCGCCTATGACGGCCTTCTGGGTGCACACTGGGATAACCCCCAACCTCTCAGACTCCGCATGTGCAGAATTGAGCTCTTGTAGCATCCAACTTTCCTCTTGCAGACTTTCTCTTAACAGGTAAGGTAGCTCTTCCTTCGCAAAGGCATCTTTGACTCCTCTCTTCCTTGGACTTGTAGCGACTGTCAGCAAGTACTACCATCAGAATATATCAGAAATTCCGCCACTTTTCACCACCCGCTGCCTCCTCCCTATTCTATGTGTCACTCACTGTCTCCTGTAGGTCATACAGTAAGTTCTTAAATGTCTGCCTGTTCCTCCTTTCTCAAAACACACCTGTCAAAGTGAGAGTTACTCTTTTCTGCCAAAATGCTTCACTGGTTTTCTATTCAATGCATAATAGAGCCAGAACTTTTATTATGACCAATAAGGCTCACGTGATCTAGCTCAAGTTACTCTTCTGGCTTCTGTATCCCAAACCCAGCCCACAACTGAACTCCATTCACTGCACTCCAACATGTTGGCCTCCATAAGCTCCCACTGACTCTCAGATCAGGAGCACCTGGCCTCCCTGTCTGGAATGTGCTGTTCAGATACCCACAGCTGGATTCTTTACATCTTTACTCCAGAGTCGCCTTCTCAGCAGGACCTGTTAGCACTGTGTGTAAAATGTCTGTTCTTTCCCATCCCTATCCCCCTTTCTATGTTTTTCTCTGTTTAGGACCTGTCTTGAGCACATACATTTACTTATTTATCCTATGTCAGCCCCATTTTAAGCTCCTTGAAAGCAAAAATAGCCAGAGGTGGGTGGTAACCTTTTTAAGTATCTTCTACATCTCTAGCACCAAGGCATAATTTCGCTGTCTCCCTATTTCTGTTGGTAGTTTCCAAATCATAGGTCCAAACCTTACATCTCTTAAACCTTGCAGTAGTTACCATTTTCTTGTTACTGTATTTTCTTTTCATGGGAAGCGCCAGTCTGAAGACCATTTCTGTGCCTTCAAAGGCGTAGTTCAGGTGCTGGGTGTGTGGCTCAGTGGTGAAGTGTGTGCCTAGAAACACAAGGCCCTGCTTTTGTTTTTGTTTGGTACCGGGAATCAAACTCAGGACTTGCACCTGTGAGGCAGGTGCTGGCTCCACTGAGCTAAACCTCTGGTCCTGCCTCAAATAGTCTTTTTACTGTTTATTGCACCATTATTTGCAATAACCATAAAACTAGCTTAACCTGTAATTAAAGTTCTTAATAAGCTTAGAAATTCTAATAACAATTTTAATCTTTTTAAACAATGTAAATATTGAAACAAAATCCACATCAGTATTAATTTGGATCTTTTGATAGCAGTATATACTTTCACTATGTGAACCTCTGTGGTGAGCAGGTTGTGGTAGCACAGGCCTGTTCTCCCAGCACTGAGACCGAGACAGAAGAATCATGGGAGATTGAGGCCAACCTCCGCTTCATGGCAAGACCCTGTCTCAAGAAAACAGCAACAGTGCTTGTTTCAGCAGCACATATACTAAAACTGGAATGATACATAGCTGGGTGTAGCCGGGTGTGGTGTCACACGCCTATAATCCCAGCACTCAGGAGGCTGAGGCAGGAGGATCACTGTGAGTTTGAGAGCAGCCTGGGCTACATAATTAGTTCCAGGTCAGTCTCAACTACTTAGTGAGCCATCTCAAAAAAACAACAAACAAACAAACAAAAAAATTGGAATGATCCAGAGAAGATTAGCATGGCCCCTGCACAGGGATGCAAACTCATAAAGTGTTCCGTATTTTTTTGTTGTTGTTTGTGATCATCCTGTCTCACCCTGTCAGAGTGCTGGGCTTTACAGGCTGTACCACCATGCCAGGCTCTTATCGTAAAATCTTAAAGTTGAAAGAGATGTTAATGATATTCAAACTTACTTTTCTTTTCTATTTTGGAGGTGGCTTTTGTTTGTTTTTGGTGATATTGGGGATTGAACAGAGGACCCCCCCACTCTACCAGTGAGCTGCATCCCCAGCCCTTCCTTCCTCTCTCTCTCTTCCTTTTTCTTTCTTCTTTCTCCTCCCCTTATAATTTATATATTTAATTTTTTTTTGTACCAGGGATTGAACCTGGGTCCCTGGGCTTGCAAGGCAGGCAACAGAACCACTGAGCTAAATCCCTGGCCCAAGATTTTTTTTTTAAGATGCTGTCTCACTATATAGTTTCAACTGGCCTTGAACTCACTGTAATGAGTTCACTATAGCCCAGGCTGGCCTTGGACTTGTGGCCAGCCCTCCACCTGCCTCAGCCTCCTGAGTGCTGGGATCACAGGTGTGTGCCACCACACCTGGCCTATGCATTTCTGATTTAACGGAGTCATTTAAGAGCTCTCAGAGTCTGACGTCACCTCCACCACTTGTCACATCCACTCTGTGTGATGGTGACTTTCCCAGTGTGTAGCAGGCCTCAGCCATTGCTCCTCCTCCCTATCACCTTCCCAGCCCTTCACCACCAAGCTCCGGCTCACCAGCGCCTGAGCATGTTTGAGACTCGGCTCCAATGGAGCAGTCACTCAAGATCGCTGCCTTCAGCCTTGGAGCTCGTTGAAGGCCAGGGTCCGCTTGCACTTGTACCCTTTGTCCCTGCTGGTGTGTGCACATGTAGCGATGATTTAACTGACTATGGAGTTTGCTCTTTCCTGGGGCAGCAGTTCTACTGTCAGCTGTTAGTTGTGTGATTCCTCGTACTGAGCTAAATCCCGCTTTGGTTATGGCGCCTGCCCGTAGTTGCTCTCTAAAGCTGTATGGAACAAGCCCGCTCCTTCTTCCAAAAGGCTGCAGTTTGGTCTGTGGGTATAGTTCAGTTGGTAGAGTGCTTTTCTAGCATGCACAAAGCCCTGTTCCCAACACGGCAAAAACAAAGTAAAGAAATACAAAGAACTTAAGAATAGAAAGTTTGGGGGTTTTTTGTTTTGTTTTGTTTTTTTGTTTTTTGAGGTGGGTACTGGGGATCGAACTCAGGACCTTGTGCTTTGGTTTTTTTTTTTTTTTTTTTTTGAAAGACTGCATTTCAGATGAAGAGTTGTATGGAGACCATCTCTGTGGTTAATGTGAGGTTTGGAATAAATCTGTCGAAAACTGATAGCTAACCTGAGGCTGACATCATTATATGTATGACCACTGTCACCACTGCTGTTTCTACGTTTCCTGCTGGAAACCTGTGGAGACTTGCAGTGGGAATCCTCAGGCTCTGCAGCTCGTAGAACCTTCCTTTCTGTTCTTCTGTCTTCCTGGTGTCCCGCTAACAGCTTCAGCGTAATATCTCTGACCATCATCTCTGCTCATGTTTGCTTGTAACCAAAAATTTAATGCTGGGCCGGGGATTTAGTTTAATGGTGCCACCGCCTGCCTTGCAAGCACAGGGACCTGAGTTCGATTCCCAGTACAAAAAAAAATAAAAAACAAACAAATTTAATGCTTACATAAGGCAAAACAGACACGACTACATTTTAATGTACAGTCTTTCTACATTTTTATGATTCGATATCTTACCAGGCCATAAAGTATTTGTATTTAAATCATATAACTTGTAATTCACAGGGAGTTCCAAATGAGGGAGCAGATTTTATATCCCCCATGTGATTGTGATCTTAATGCTTGTATGTGCCAAATAGTCTTCCCAGTACAATCAGTGGCCAGATTGTTTAAAGCCTCATTCACTTGTCTCTACTGACTTTAAAATAGGTTCTTCTGTTGTTTGTGTTTGCTTGTCTGGGAGTTTGAGTAGTGGGCTTTCCCAAGCCAGTCTGGCTGGTTTCCCATTCTGAGACTGGCACGGTGGGTTTTGTCATGGGGGCTAGAGGTGGGCACAGAAACCTGCAGTGAGAGGTGCGAGGGAGGGAAGGGAATGAGGAAAAAGAGGAAATGAGTTATATCATGTACAGATACAAATTCCCTAGGATGAATGTGATCATTATGTATATCTGAAATGTACCAATAAATGTTTTGCTTCAAAAAAAACCAACCCCCCCCAAAAAAAATACTGAGCCACGTGTGGTGATGCATCCCCTCTAATCCCAGTACATAGTCAGAGGCTGAGGCAGGAGGATCACTACAAATTGGAAGCCATCTTGGGCTGCATAGCAAATTCAAGACCAGCCAGAACTACATGGTGAGTCTCTGTCTCAAGATAAACAAAATAGCCAGGGATTTAGCTCAGTGGTTCCACCACCTGCCTCACAAGTGCAAAGACCTGAGTTCAATCCCTGATACCAAAAAAAAAAAAAGAGGGAAGAAAAACAAAAAGGGCTGGGGATTTAGTCCAGTGGTGCTGCCACCTGCCTTGCAAGCACAAGGTCCTGAGTTTGGTCCCAGTACAAAAAGAAAAAAAGAAAAACAAAACAACCCAAACATAACTCTGCCAGTAGTGCAGAGACTGAGGAGGCAGGAATATAAGCGATGGGATCAGAGGCCACTGCAGTAGATTAGACAAGAGGCCATAAGAGTTTCAGCAAGTCAGGGAAGGCTAGCTACCTGTGGGCAGATTTGAGCAATATTCAGGAAGCAGAATTGATAGAAACCTCATGATGGATTCAGCGGAGGGCTGTGGAGAGAGAACAGAAGGTGTTCTGTTAGGTTCCTGGTCTAGGCAGCTAGATGATGGAGACCCAGTTTGTAGAGGTGTAGGGGTGGGCAGGGGAATGCTCAAGATTTTAGTGTGGAGTAATATGAATCAAAGGTGGGATTTCTGCACTTTAAAGAAGCTGCCAGATGACTCTAATGCACTCCCCAAGTTAAGAAATGTTAGTATAAAGAAAAAATAATAGAGAACTGTTGATATTGAGTTGAATGTTTGAAACTAAAGTTCACAAGAGTTTGGTGAGGGATGTGTAATGCCATATGCCTCTAGTGCCAGCTACTCAGGAGGCTGAGGCAGGAGGATTAAAAATAAAGTCATGGGCCGGGGATTTAGCTCAGTGGTTCCACCACCTGCCTCATAAGCACAAGGTCCTGAGTTTGAGCACCGGTACAAATAAATAAATAAATAAATAAATAAAATAAAAAATTCAGTCACCCTGGGCTGTTTAATACAACTCTCTCAAGAAAAGAAAGATGGTGGTGGGGGTGGAGGGATGTAGCTCAGTCTCCCTGCATTCAATCCTCAGTACTAAAAAAGCAAAAGAAAAAAAACACAGGTGGACAGGTGTGCTGGCACACAGCTATAATCCCAGCACTTGTGAAGCTACGGCAGGAGGATTACCAGAAGTTGAGGTCAGCCTGGGCTACATAATCCAAAAAAACCTCGCAAATAAATAAGATTATGGGATGATTCCAGTGGAGAAGGGAATGTTGAATATATAGGGAAGAGCATAATGATTCCACCTATACAAAGCTCAGATGGAAAAAACTGATTGTAGTTATGAAGGTAGTTAATGGTAGTATAATGAGAGAACAGGAGAGAACAGTTGTAAGGAAAGTAGGGTATTGATCCATTATTGATAATTTGGTAACTCTGGGTACTGTGCTGGCTGCCCCTTGACTGGGGTTGTCCATATTCCTTGGGCCAGCTCAGCTTTTAGCCTGACCCAATCCCCTGGGTTGTAAACTACTACACTATTTAAAATTTTTAAGGGCCGGGGATTTAGCTCAGTAGTTCTGGCACCTGCCTTGCAAGTGCAACAACCCGAGTTCGATCCCCAGTACCAAAAAAAAAAAAAAAAAAAAAAAAAAAAATCTTATTTAAAAAAAAAAAAGAAGCATATCCATATCCAGGCCGGGGATTTAACTCAGTAGTTCTGGCGCCCGCCTCACAAGTGCAAGGACCTGAGTTCGATCCCCGGTACCAAAAAAAAGAAAGAAAATTTTTATTTATTATAATTTTTATGCCTACTCAACATCATTTACCATGTAGATTTTCTTACTGGGTATGGTGGCACACACCTGTAATCCCAGCAGCCAGAAGGCTGAGGAAGGACTATTGAGAGTTCAGTGCCAGTCTGGATTACATATTGAGATCCTGTCTTTAAAAAAAAATTTTTTTTCTCACTGAAAGAGAAATCAAAGATGTACTGTACTACTCCACAGTTGTATTCTCTAAATGTTAATCATTTTTCAATACTGATACAATATTTGAAGCTGACACTTAAACATTGAAATTTTTTGCACTTATCTAACAGTATTATAATCAGGCTACAGTTTTGCTACAAGTACATTTTGTGTTTGTCTTTAGTACCAGGACCCTCTGGTGACAATGGCATCAGTATTACTATGATTTTGATGGCCTGGATGGTTATTGCAATGATCTTGTTTCTTCTGAGACCTCCCAATCTAAGAGGATCCAACTTGCCAGGAAAGCCAAGCAGTCCTCATAATGTAAGTGCTGTGTGTTTTAAGTGTTGGTGGAATGGGTGTGTGTCTGTGGCCTGGGGAGGGAAAGAGCTTATTCTGACTGAAATGTAGTATCTAAATTAGCAAAAGGGAGGCTTAACTCATGCATTGAGTTCTTCCTGTGTAGTCTAGTATATCTTGCAGTTCACCATAGAGAACAGCACAAATGAGTAGTCCAGTAATTTAAAAGTGAATTCCAGTCTCACAAGAAACATCAAAGATCACACTCATATGCTACCGCCTGCCTCACAAGTCTAAGGTCCCAAGTTGGATCTCCGGTACAAAAAAAAAAACAAAACAAATCACACTCATAACACAACTGGAAGCTCCGTCCTCCACCATCCCCTCTGGCCAGCTCGCAGCTGGGCCTTGACTGCTCACACTTCCTCCTCACCCTCACTCTCTCTGCAGCTTCAGTTCAGCATCTCACCCCTTCCAGCTGAGCGTTTAAATTCAGTGCATGCAAAGACTCAGAGCCTATCTGGCTAAATTCTGTTTTCTTCTTGTTTTCCCATAAGATTAATTTTCAGGCCAGGGATTTAGCTCAGTGGTTCGGTGGCCTGCCTTGCAAGCGCAAAGACCCAAGTTCAATCCCCGGTACCAAAAAAAAAAAAAAAAAAAAAGATTAATTTTCCTTTTTTTTAGATTTAAAAATTGCAGAGGCAGGTCGAGGGACTTAGCTCAGTGGTTCTGCTACCTGCCTTGCAAGCACAAGGGCCTGAATTCGATCCCTGGTACCAAAAACAAAACAACAAACATAGTGATCGTCCTAGTATCAACATTGTACATCCTGTCAACAGTGTAGAAGGGCTCCCTTTTCCACACAACCTCACCAGCATTTGTTATTTTTGTGTTACACATGATGGCCATTCTTTCTGGAATAAGGTGTTGTTTTAATTTGCATTTTTCTAATGGCCAGAAATGTTGAACATTTTTTTATGTATTTGTGGGCCATTTGTACTTCTGAGAATAAGTGTCTGTTCATTTCACTTACCTGTGTGTGTGTGTGTGTGTGTGTGTGTGTGTGTGTGTGTGTGTGGTACCAGGAATCAAATTCAGGACCTTACACTTGCAAGGCAGACTCAGTGCCACTGAGCTAAATCCCCAGCCCACCAGTTACCTATTTTTTGATTGGGTCTTTTGTTGGGGGAGGGCTGTGCTTTTTTTAGTTCTGCATATATTTTTGATATCAGTCCTCTGAGGAATAGGTGGCATTTAACAGCTGAGCTCCATTCCTGCACCTAGGTCACTGAATGAAGTGGTCACTAAATGAGGAATTATATATAATATATATAATATTCAGAACAAAGAAATGGTCAAAGGGAACTCCAACTTGATGACTGCATTTATTTGCGTGACTCTTATATGCAGTACTGTAATGTAGAACTACAGTACTATACTGTACAATATAATCAGCAAAAATTACAGTACTGTATACACAAGTTATACTGTCTGGGCATGGTGGCACATACCTGTAACTTTAGCACATGGGAGTCTGAGGAAAGAAGATTGCTACCAGTTTGAGGCCAACCTGAACTATTTAGCAAGATCCTGTCTCAAAGAAGGGAAAAAACAGAGCTGTTAAGATAATGTTGCATGGTGACTTCGGTTATGAAAGAAGACATTATTAGCACATAGAAAAATCTTAAATTTACTTTTGGTTTTCCTTGAAAGAATGGAGTATTCGGGGCCAGGGATTTAGCTCAGTTGTACTGCTGCCTGCCTCACAAGCACATGGTCCTGAGCTCAATCCCTGGTACCGCCCCCCAAAAAAGAGTCTATTCATAAAACAGCTTGCATACTGTCTTGATAGTATTTTTTCCTTACCCTTTTTTCTTACATTGTATACAGCTTTATTACCTTCTTTTTTTTTTTTTTGGAGACAGGGTCTCACTATGTAGTTGAGACTGACCTGGAACTCACTACGTAGCCCAGGCTGGTCTCGAACTCACAGTGATCCTCCTGCCTCAGCCTCCGAGTGCTGGGATTACAGGCGTGCACCACCATGCCTGGCAAGCTTTATTACTTTCATGTCAAAGAACAACTTCCTCGATGTTTTGGAGCTTAAGAATGCCAATTTAATATCTAGACTTAGAAATAGTTAAAAATGATACACCCCAGATTAAGGCTCATTGTAAGCAGAGGTTCTAGAATAGTAAATAGTCCTTTTGCCCTGTGACTAAGCAAGAAAAAACATTTGTAATTGCAAGTAGAAATACTGATCACCCTTAACTGAGCCCTTACAGAGCATGTCAGTGTAAGTAAATTAAATCTTCCTGAAGACCCCCCAAGACCTGACCTTTTCAGTTCAGATGCTTTCTATTGTAGGTGATGAACACTAATTTAAAGTGGTTTATAAAAGTGGCTGTATTAGTTTACACATTAAAAAACAAAACAGCTGGGCATGGTGGCGCACGCCTGTAATCCCAGCACTCAGGAGGCTGAGGCAGGAGGATTGCTCTGAGTTTGAGACCAGCCTGGGCTACATAGTGAGTTCCAGGTCGGTCTCAACTATGGAGTGAGACCCTGTCTCAAAAAACAAAACAAAACAAAACCTCAAAGGTAGGTTTTAGTGCTTAGAGATTTTGTTTTAGTGTGGTTTTGTTTTGTTTTGTTTTGTTGTGTGACAGGGCCTCTATACATAATCCAGGCTGGCCTTGAGCTCACTGGATCCTCCTGTCTCAGCCTCCCAGGTTCTGGGATTACAGGAGTGTGCCACCACTCTCAGCTTCTGTCATCAGAGACCAGGTTTCTCTCTTCTTACCACCAGATTCATTGCCAGGTGGTCATCCCACAGTTGTAGAATACCTGCCAGAAGCAGCTGCAGCCCCACAATCCTTTTGGACATTATGTGAGAAAGAAAAGGACCTTGCTTTGCAATGAATGCTCAGCCAATCACTTCAGCCAGGGGAAGGTGACTCCTGAAGCTGGAAGAAAATCACCTTGCTGCTATTCAATGTCCCTTTTCCCACATGCCCCAGAGAGGTGTGAGACAAATTGCAAAATTAGTGCTAACCCAGTGTTCCCATGTGTAAAAACGTATGAAAAGTCCAAAATAAACACACAGTTTGGGTTGGAGGATTGGAGCATTGCTACTCAGTTCTTATATGTGTTAGATTGATTGTACCAGGATTGAAGAAGTCACTTAAAGAATATCTTTTCTTTTTCTTATTAGTGCATGCTTACAGCAAATATTGATTCATATTTATTTCTTTTTAATGCCAGGGGCAGGATCCGCCAGCTCCTCCTGTGGACTAACTTTGTGATACTGGAAGCGAAAATAGCTAACACCTTGCACGACCAAATGAACGGAATTGTCTGGAGTGATCTTAACCCACTAGAAGAGTTTTCCTTTTGCGTCTGCAACATGGGATGGTATTGTTTCCATAAGCTTCTAGAAATTTCACTTGCAAACTTATTTTTGCTTCCTGTGTTATCAACATTCCTATTGACAGTATGTTTGAGTAAATGATTATATTAAAAAATATATGTACATGGGGCTTTTTTTGGTTGTCCTAAACTTAAACATTCCATTAATTCTATTTGTGACTATGATCATTAATTTTGTGGTGATTTCTGGCCTGATTGAAGGAAATTTGAGATTTCTGCATTTTAATATTTTAAATAGTTTTGATAGATTTAAAAAATTTTTTTCATACGGTATTTATAAAGTTATTTGGGGTTATCTGGGTCTGTATGAAAGAAAATGAGAACCACAGTTGTATTTACATTTACCTTCTAGTTTATTTTTGGGTGGCAGTTTCCTCTATTTCTGGGCTGTGGCAGCTCTTAGAATATTTTACAAATTATAGGTGAAATCTGTGTCACTCATTACAATTGGTTTATATGGCCATAGTAAGAGGAGAGAAGTGAAATGGTTGTTTACTGATTTTTTTTATTCCCATTAAAAATGTCTAGTGTTAAGAATACTTTAAACAAACATGGTTATCAGTATGATAGATGATTAATAGGCCATTATATAACATTTGCAGTTGCAAGTCACTGTACACTAGCCTTACAAGGTTCATGAAAATAGGGGAAAAGTTCATGTGTTCTGCCATTGCCAGGTAGAATCTGTTCAGTAATAATTTAAGCTATAATTTATTTCTAAAATGAGTGCCTCTCAGGAAGCTTCTTTTCTAACATTTCCCTATTAAAATGAAACTATCTTACATCTGTATTGGGGCCTGTTGGGTTACTGACATTTGAATGCCTATTTATTCACTTTTTTATTTGAAGAAAAAATTTGAGCCTTTTATTATCCTTGCGACTTTAAAATTTTTTACATGAAGTCTTGGTTTATTCCAAGGGAAAATGAGGAAAATAAGAAACAATGAGGAATCTTTTTCTTACTCTTTAACCTCATGCCTATTTGTTGAAGGGGTACATCAGGGTGAGAAAGAGCATAAATATAAGTGAGATTTCAGAGTATATAAAAAAGGAAAAGGGTTCATTTTTATGCTCAGTTTGGAAAAAAAAAGTGAATACAAATAGCATTTTAAATGTCTGCATGACCCATGTGGTTTTAGAGTTTTTCCCTAGCAAATGATTACAGTTTGTTTATGGGGTCTAGAAGATATTTTCCTATCAATGTAAGGATTTCCCTGACAGGTCAGTCTAACCTTTCATTGTACAGCATAGATCTGAGAAATTATTTCTGTGAATTCAATAAACTTCTCTATATCATTATATTGGTTAGTCTCTCTGATATAGTTGTTGTGTGATACTTTTAGGGTATTTTCCCCCTTTATGACTACATTATAGGCCATAAGCATTGTAAAGACATTTTATTACATAATCCAATACTGACTGCTTGCATTCCTCTGTGTGCATTTTATCTTGGCTTTGTGTTCAACTCCCTGAAATATAACCAAATCTGTATTACTTGTGGTAATAAAGGGGTAGTAAATGAACACCACAGAGTAGATTTCCCCTCTTGCTGTGGCCTACTGGCAGCCTTCCCAGCTCTCTAGCTGGTAAAGCAGAAGGGGCTGGACTGGTATAGCATGGAGCTAAATCCCTCCAGCAGTCCTTTTATTGCCCTTACCCCTTGGACTGCAACATTTTGTCCATATTTCCAGTCTAACCTTCTGGTAGATAGTATAGATATTGCTATACTACAATTTACAGAATCTGTGGCTAACAAATCACTGAGAATTGGCTTTGGTTGAAGAAGTGACTAAAAATGAATACACAATGTCTAAGCTTAAAAGCCTGAATTTTTGAATTCTTACTCCTAGTTTATTTCTTTCACAAACTTAATTGACATTACATCTAAATACATTAGCTTCAAAATAATCACAGCATGTAGACCAGCAGCAAAATTAGCACCTCTAGGCCCTGAAATTGAGACCTGGAAAATAACAACTTAGTGAAGAGGACAAGTAGATCTCCGGGAAAACTACAAAGAAACTGAAGACGACACAGAGGAAAGAAAGAAGCAGTCTGAGATGCTAGCAAGCTCCCATAGAGGAGGTCCTGTCTATGAAAAACCAGCTCAGTCCCCAGGAGAAGCTGACACACGGCACCAGCCCTAGGAAAAGCCCACAGGATCTATGCTGCAAACACCAAGTGGGGTTTGCCCTGAATATGACTCCTGCATGACGCATTAGGGTTGGAGAAGAAATTCACTGCCCCAACGGCCATATTTGAGACTGATAGAATCAAGCTATTTTGTAGAGAGGTTTTTGTTTTTTGTGGGTTTTTTTTTGTTTTTTGTTTTTTGTACTGGGGATTGAACTCAGGACCTTGAGCTTGCTAGGCAGGCTGTATGCCGCTGAGCTAAATCCCCGAGAGGTATATTGTTTAAGACAGAGCTACTCCAGCAATCAGAAGTCACAGAATAACTTTACTTTAGAGTGTTCTGGGTTACCCTGTCACAGTGACTGGGTGAAAGACAGCTGCAGGAAAGTCACATAGAAGGAATGGACTAGAAGGAGATTCCCTGAAAAGTTTAAGTCGTGGGTGCTCAGGTTGTGAAGGACGCCATGATCCCACCGTCCAGGGAGAGAAGCCAGCCTGGTGGAGTGATTTTGAGGGGCTGAGTCTGAAAATGCTGACATTAAGTCCAATGGAATGCTTGGCAGCCTGCTTCCAGCACAGCTTAGGGTCTGTTTGCTTTTCCATCTGCCAGTGTGATCAGGGACTTGCCTCAGCGTGGACAGGTGACACATCCAGGAGTATATGGACAGAGGAACCTCTGGAGCAGAGGAGGGACCTAATGGGCCCCTGGCCTTACAGCTAGCCAGAGAAAGCAGAGCTTTGGGGTCACGGGAGGGCACAGACTCTGGGAGCCACTGGAGTGGATTCAAGCCCAAGGGCCAACACACCATCCAAGGACCCTGCCCAGCGGGAGAGGTAGGGCAGGACTGCACATTCACATGCAAGAAGTAGCTCACTCTCCCCACCCAGGATTGTAAAGTACAGTGCATGGCAGTGCTACGGGCCCTAGAAAGAACCACTTGCCCAATCCACAGAGGAATTTTAACTTTCTTTAATTGGAGTTTCTATCCCACTTTTCTTTTTCTTATCTTCCTTTTCTTTTTCAAATTTACTTTTCTTTTTTCATCCTTTACATTCCCCCATTTTTATTTTCATTACTCTTAAGCTTTATTACTTTTTAGCTATTTAGTTGACTGTGCTATCATTGATGAATTCTTTTCTGTTGTTAATGGTAGCATAGCTGTTGCTTTTAATTGGTTTTCTCTGTATGCCAATATCCGGTTTGTGTTTGTTTGTTTATTTTTGGTACTGGGGATCGAACTCAAGTCCTTGTGCTTGTGAGGGAGGCAACAGAACCAGTGAGCTAAATCCTCAGCCCTGGTTTGTCTTTGTATTGTCAACATTACTGCAGCTCCTTTTCTCCTCTCATTGGTGAGACCTAAGGACACAGCACCAGGGAGACTGAACCTAATATCTCCACAGTAGTGACAGTTTTTTTTTCTACCCTAACTGTGCAAAAACAATAGAAAGAAGAGAAAACAAGACAACTCTTAACTCCCAAAAATCTGATCTCTCAGGCACTGAAGCAGAAGACACTATACACAAAGCACTAAAAAACAAATGGTCTAATTGTTTGAGGAGATAGAAGAAACATAAGCAAATGCATATTTATTGATCTCAAAGAAGATTTAAAAGATTTGATGAATAAAATGTTCAACAAGCTTAAAGAAACAAACAATAAACTAATAGAAACAAACAATAAACTAATAGAGTTGCGAAAAAATGCAGTATATGAATGATTACTTTGGAAAAGAATTAGAAAGTATGAGAAGAAAGCAGCATAGATGGGTGATATGAAAAATCCCATGGAAGCAAAGGTTAGCACAGACCTGACCAGGGTGTGGACAGAGTCAGAGACAGAAGACAAAGAAGTGGATGTAGTACATTGAAAACTACATGCTTTTCATTTTCAGGGATACCCTGAAAAAGAGAAAAGAGACCACACAAAAAAGTTGGATCCAACAGCTGCTAGATTACATAAAACTAAAAATTATAGGACTAAAAGAAATATTAGAAGATGACTCAAACGTATAAGAGATTTTTTTCACTGAAATCATTGCAGAAAGTTTTCTAAACCTAGAGTAAGAATTCAATATTCAAATACAAGAGGCTAGCAGGTGTGATGGCACACACCTGTAATCCCAGCACTTGGGAGGCTGAGGCAGAAGGATTGCTGCAAATTTGAAGCCAGCCTGAGCTATATATAGTTCAAGGCCAGCCTGAACTACAAAGTAAGACCCTGTCTCAAAAAAGAAAAGAAAAGGAGAAGAAAAATAAAAAGAGGCTTATAGACCCCAAATAGCTGTGACCAGAAAAGAACCTGTTCCGGATACATCATAATTAGAATTCCAAAAATTTAACAAAAGGAGAGAATACTAAAAGCTGTAAAAAGAAAAACAGCAAGTAGGGGCCGGGGGTTTAGCTCAGTGGTTCGGTGGCCTGCCTTGCAAGCGCAAGGACCTGAGTTCAATCCCCGGTGCCAAAAAAAAAAAAAGGAAAAACAGCAAGTAACTTATAAAGGCAGGAACATAAGAATAACTGAAGATTTCTCAGCACAAACCTCAAACACCAGGAGAGCTTAGAGCAGTTTTTCGAACCCTAAAAGAATTGTCAAATCCAACTTTTATATTCTGTAATTTTAGCTTTCATAATTGATGGAAAAGTAAAGACTACATTACCACTAACCTAGCATTGCAGAATGTATTTAAGGGATTCTTAGATGGACGAGGAGACCATCAGCACCAAAGAACCCAAAAGAAAGCATGTATCTACCTGGGAGAGTAGTTAAAAGAAAAAAAAAAAATAGTACCAAGAAAAGAATGCAATGGCATGTTTCAATAATGTCGTAGAATAATAGCACCCAATGTCAGTGGTCTCTTAACTCCCCAGGTAAAAGATACAGACTGGCAGATTAAATTTTTTTTTTTAATGCAACCATATATTACCTACAGGAGACACACCTCATCCAAAGCAAGTATATAGACCAAAAGTGAAAGAATGGAAAATGGTACTCCATTTAACCAGAGCCCCAAAACAGGCAGGAGTAGCCATCTTATCTTCAGACACAACAGACTTCAAGTCAAAACTAATCAGAAGAGACAAAAATGGCCACTACATACTGGCAAAGGGAATAAATCAACAGGAAGAGATAACACTTGTAAAATCTGTGCCCTGAGTGTTGACTCACCCAATTTCATAACACAGTTATTGGGCTTGAAAGGACAGATACTAGTAGAGTCATGGGGGTAAGGGATCTTCAATACCCTACTCTCATAAACAGCAGTTAAAGCGCACCACTGAGAAAATGGGCTTAACATACCTACAGTGTTTCTGCCAACAACAGAATACACAATTTTTTCAAAAGCACACAGAACTTTTTCCAGAATAAATCATATCTTAGGCCATAAAGTATGCTTAAATACAAGAAAAGAATTGAAATAATTCCCTGCATACTATCAGATCATAGTGAAATGAGGTAAGAAATCAACAGCAAAAGAAGCCACAGAAACTACACAAACACATGGTGATTAAGTAATACATTACTAAATGATCAGTGGATGGGGGAAGAAATAAAAGTTCCTAGAACCAAATGACAGTGAAAGCACGACATTCCAAACCGGTGGGACACAATGAATGCATTCCGAGAGGGAAGCTTATAGCGGTAGATGCTCACATAAAGAGAGGTGATCTCAAATAAATACCTAATGGTACCTCTCAGGATCAAAGACAAGAACAGTCCAAATCTCAGACTAACAGAGGGAAAGAAATCATAAAGATCTGAGCAGATACTAATGAAATTGAGACCAATAAAACAATACAAAGGATCAATGAATCAAAAAGTTGTTTCATTTAAAAGGTAGGAAGGGATTTGGTGATGGGAAAGACAGGACTGAGAGGGGAGGAGAAGGGAAAGTAAAATGGAACCAACTCCCCCTCAATGAATGTATTTACTATGTATCACAATATACTAATAAAAAAGAAAAAATGTATCAGCCTTTTCTTCTTATAGGCCTATTACATTTGCAACAAAAGTTGTTAATGAAGTATTTACTCCTGGAGTTTTTTGCTTGTTTAATTTTTCCGCATTATGTAAAAGACAGTGTACTGCACATAAAGTGTTCTTACTAACCTGACTAGTAATTTATATTCTGTTTAATTCTTACAGCTTTCCATGTGGCCTCGAGTGCATTCTTAAATCATTATTCACCTTGTAAGCATTCACTCCAGCTGTAGCTATACTGTACTCCTTTTCAAGTTATCTGGGTAAAAGAGAGGTGAAGCTTACATTTTTGTCATTTTGGATTCTTGAAACTTTCCTCAAATGCTGGAGGTGTGGCTCATTGGTAGAGCACTTGCTTAGCATGCACACAGCCTGGGTTCCAAAAAAAAAAAAAAAGTTTATTTTATGGCCATTTAAAGTTGTTTAGAGGCTGGGGATTTAGCTCAGTGGTTCCGCCGACTGCTTTGCAAGCACAAGGTCCCAAGTTTGATCCCCAGTACCAAAAAAACAACAAAAGAGGTTTTAGCATATTTCTCAAGGCAAGTTTGGATCTGGGGACTCATCTCAGTGGCGCTGCCACCTGACTCACAAGCACAAGTTCCTGATTTCGATCCCAGTACCCCCCCCTGAAAAAACAAAGAAAAACAAAAACACATAAAGTTGTTTTATTCAGAATAATGGTACTTTTGTTTTGCTTCCCATATGGAAAAGGTGAAATCAGAATTATTTTTTTTAAACAGGGGTATCAAACTCTGGCCCTTACGCTTGCAAAGCAGGCAGCAGAACCATTCATCTAAATCCCCGGCCCCTAGAACTTTTTATAGTAAAAGATTTTTACCTATTAAAGCACTAGCAAATGGTCTGGTTGTCATATTTCAAATGGCAGAGATTTTCAGGAGTAATTATCGAGTAGTGCTAGTTGGTCCGAAGGTTGTGGGTTATTGTTAAACTGATTATTGAGTAGTGCTAATACCATGGTTATTATTAGTGTCTTTGTGGTACGTGATGTGAAATGTTGATGGAATCGCCAATATCAAGGAACCTTGGAAGTCCATCACTCTGGAGAAAGTCTGTCATTCAAAATGAGTACCTTATGTGCTGGCATTTGGCCAGTTTAGTTTAAGACGCAAACTAGCAACCTGAAGAAAGAATAATGAAGTGTTTACAGTTAATGGTGAAATCTTGTTGCAATAGTAGGGTTAGTCTTACTATTATTTCTAACTAAAAAAATCATGCATATTTGTTACCATGTCTGATGATTACTTTGTTGAAAAGCAAAAGTGGTCATGTGATGAGTTAAATGTAAATTTGCTGTTTTTAAATGTTAAAATCATGCCAAACAAATGTCTGTGCCATCTAGGGTTTATTGTTAATCTTTTACTGAATACTTCGATTGGGATAAAGGGCTTGTACTATGCACTTTTTATTAATGAATAAATAGAAAATGTTAGTAACACTTTGTTTTCTGTTTGGCTTTTGTGGGAAGAAAAATAAGCATCTTGTGCTTAGTAAGCTGTTAACATCCTATGTTAAGCTTTCTTTATAAGACTTCTTATTCCTAACTAAAGATGTTCCTAAGAGAGAACTTTAAGTTGTTTTTTTTGTTTGTTTATTTTGTTTTTTTTAATGTGTAATAGCTCTATGCAGCAGGTATTCACAAGAGGTTCAGAGAATCTCTAGGAAATTAGATTACAGTTTTATTTCTTTAGTAAGTAGAGATTTGCTTTGAGGGAATAATATCCAGTAGTGTAATTTGACCAGACTTGTATTTCCTAAAAGGACCTAGATGTGCATCTGTACTGAAAAACATACAAATGTGAAAATTTGCTTTTGCTCCAACCCAGACACTAAAGATATGTAAAGTCCAAATACAGGTAGAAACGGTGGTTTCTGACATGAAATTTATGTCAGTATCTGCAGTGTCTTTAATGTTATTTAAATGACAAAATGTGTGGAATATACGATTTCCTGGGGGCAGTATCATCAGCCTGAAGTTCACCATGTACCTGTCAGTGCATCTCTGGGTCTAGTAAAGCTGTCAAGTTTCATTAAATGGCTTTGAAATCTTAGTTTTCCTCCTGGAAAATGGAATTCAAATAAAATAAAAGTTCGGCGGGGCGTGGTGACCCAGGCCTGTAATCCCAGCACTTTGGAGGCTGAGGCAGGAGGATTGCTATGAGTTCAAGACCAGCCTGGACTACATAGTGAGTTCCAGGTCAGTCTCAACTACACAGTGAGACCCTGTCTCAAAAAACCAAAAATAAATAAATAAATAAAAGTTCTTGCTTCTTGCCATTTCACTTGATTTCCTCAGTTCTGGATTCCAGTTTAGAACTGGACACATTGGCACCCTTCTCACAAAACAAAGCAGAGAGTAGAGTTGAGCTGTTGGTTTTTTACTTAGTTTTTTCCCCCCTCAAAATATACCTCATAAATACCAACCATGGTTCTTTTTCACTGTCTGCTCCTTTTTTTTTTTTTTTTTTAAAGATAGGGTCTTGCGGCTCTGAACTCACCATGAAGCCCAGGCTGGCCTCAAACTCGCAGCAATCCTCCTGCCTCAGACTCCTGAGTGCTGACATTACAGGCATGCACTGCCATGCCTGGCTCACTGTTTTTAAAGACAGTAGGCTGGGGATTTATCTCAGTGGTTCCACTGCTGCCCTCACAAGTGCAAGGTCCCGAGTTCGATCCCCTGGACCAAAAAAAAAAAAAGAATCTGGGGCTGGGTGTGGTGGCACACACATGTAATCCCAGCACTCAGGAGGCTGAGGCAGGAGGACTGCTGTGAGTTCGAGGCCAGCCTGGGCTACATAGTGAGTTCCAGGTCAGTTTCAACTACATAGTGAGACCCTGTCTCAAAAAAGCAAAAGAAAAAAAGAATCTGTTACAAATACCTTCATTAGTCAATGTCAAAAGGATAGGTGCTTTATATACAAAAGTAAAAAAAAAGTCATCACAGGCCCTAGGCTGACATTAAACTTTGGAAGTCTTGATATCCTAAGGAGGATTCCTTAGCATTAGTGCAGGACAATTTTGTAATGTAAATCTGAAGCAGGAATCTGTACTCAAAAAAAATTTTTATATCCCTTATAGATGTCAATCTTCATTTTTATCCAACTTTTTTTAAAAGCTGGGGATTGAGGGCTGGGGATTTAGTTCAGTGGATCTGCCTCATAAGTGCAAGGTCCCAAATTCTATCCGTACCAAAAA
>NW_022900947.1:30418997-30425707 GCF_012274545.1 Fukomys damarensis | reverse complement strand
AAAAAAAAAAAAAAAAAAAAACTCGGATTGAGGGCCAGGGATTTAGCTCAGTGGCACCATGCTTGCCTTAAAAGCGCAAGGTCCTGAGTTTGATCCCCAGTACCAAAAACAAAAACTGAGGATTGAACCCAGACCCTTTGTAGAGCTATATCACCAGCTCATTTTTTATTTTTTTGTTTTGAAATAGGATCTCACTAAGTTGCTAAATTGTCCCACCTGGGCTTGAAGTTAATGACTCCTGGCTCAGTCCCCCAGAGACCTAAGATTACAGCTGTACACCACCATGCCCAGTTTCCAACATTTTAAGACTGTATACTTATATTCCCAGCAGTTGGGGAAGCTGACCAGCTTGAACTACACAGCAACTTCCAGGCTAGCCTCGACTACAGAGTGAGACTCTGTCTAAACAAAACAAAACAAACCCAGATGACATTTTACTGTTTTATTTTACATTGCACATTTACATATGTCAACAATATCTTAACCTCCTTTACCAAAGTTTCAGTAGCAACTACCAGTTGAAAGCTGGCAGCCTCCAGCTTCAAGCATGATCCTATCTGCCAGAGCTGTATCAAAAGGCTAAGAAGGGCTGGGGATTTAGCTTAGTGGCACTGTGCCTGCTTTGCAAGTGTAAGGTCCTGAGTTCGATCCCTGGTAACACAGACACACACAAAGGTTAAGAGAAGGTAGGTATGGTGGTGCATGCCTGTAATCTCAGCACTTAGGAGGCTAAGGCAGGAGAATTTATGTGAGTTCAAGGCCAGCCTAAACTACATAGCCAGACCCTGTCTCAAAAAAACAAAAAAGGGTGAGGGACTGTTTGGTATAGCTCAATGGTATGGTGCATGCTTAGCTTGCCTGAGGTCCTGAATACAACCCATGGCAGCCCTAAACATTAAATAAATAAGAAAATACATGACTACAAATGTGGTTGTTACTGAAAATTAGTTTCTGTATTAAAGATAGGTTAACCAAATTTTCTATGTTTACAGCCTTCAAGAGACTTTATTGTACCACAATACAGCATTTCAAGACTCGAGTCACAGAAACAGCTCACTTACATTCTTTGTGCTTTCTTTTAAGTTTTCTGCTGCTCATCTCTGAAGCATTTAAAGATAGTCCAGGGGTTTTTGTTTGAAGAAAGATAGCTGATGATTAATGTTCTTTATGCTGTAATTTTTATAATCTAAAGGCCCTGGTACCATGAACTCATAGTCCTGTGATCCACTCTTCATGCAGTTGTCACACTTCTGTTTTCATTGTAGCAATCTGCGGTCATTAAGACACTTGGGCATGGTGGCGCACACCTGTAATCCCAGCACTTTGGAGACTGAGACAGGAAGATCGCTGTGAGTTCAAGACCAGCCTGGGCTGCATAGTGAGTTTCAGGTCAGTCTCAACTACATAGTGAGACCCTGTCTCAAAAAACAACAAAAAAAAAGGGGCCAGGGATTTAGCTCAGTGGTTCGGTGGCCTGCCTTGCAAGTGCAAGGACCCGAGTTCAATCCCCGGTACCAAAAAAAAAAAAAAAAACACTTCACTGCTGAGGTAAACAATTCATTCAGGGTTTTTTTGTTTTTGTTTTTTTGTACCAGGGATTGAACTCAGAACCTTGTGCTTGCAAGGCAGGCATGATGCCACTGAGCTAAATCCCCAGCCCTCATTCAGGTTCTTAACTTCTGTGGTAACTAAAAAATATACCAAGAAAGCCTGAGGGTGTACTCAGTGGTAGAGTGCTTGCCTAGCATGTGTGAAGCACTAGGTTCAATTCCTATTAGTGCAAAAAACTATGTATACACGCACACACACACACACACACACACACATATGTAAACATATACAAATATAAACAATCATGTATTCATGTTGTACCCATATATGTGTGCCAGAGGCTAGGACAGCAGTTCTCAAATATTTGGTTTTGGTTTACCAAAGAGCTTTGTTTATTTTTTGTTTTTGTTTTTTGTGAGACAGGGTCTCACTATGCAGTTCAGACTGGCCTTGAAATCACTTTTTAGCCCAGGCTGGCCTTAAAATTGCAGCAATTCTCCTGCCTCAGCTTTCTGAACCCTAGGACTTCAGGTGGGAGCCGCCATACCTGGCTAGAGCTTTTATTTATGTAGGTTACATCTATCAGTATTGACTGTTACCAGAATTAAACTGAAAACATTTAAAAAGTATTAGAGGGCTGGAGATTTAGCTCAGTGGTTCCACTGCATGTCTCACAAGCCCAAGGTCCTGAGTTCAATCCCCTGTACCTAAAAATAAAACATAAAAAGTATTAGTAATTTAAAATAAATTTTTGTTAATACTTTTAATGTAGCCGGGGATTTAGCTCAGCGGTTCGGTGGCCTGCCTTGCAAGTGCAAGGACCCGAGTTCAATCCCTGGCATCCAAAAAAAAAAAGTTTTTTTAATGTAAAAATAAGAGTGGCAGTGCTTCAGTTTTGCAAATGTCTGGCTTATTATAAGCTGAGTAATCATTTCTATTCCATCATTCAGTCTTTTGAAACTATTTATATATTTGTATTCAATACTGAAAGAGCCAGGTGTGATGGACTACATAGAGAGCCCCACCTCTAAAACAAACTAATTCTGGGCAACAAGCACAAGGTAGGGGGCATCACAATCTCTGATTTGAGGTTACACTACAAAGCTACCAGGACAAAAACAGCATGGTACTGGCAAAAAAAACCTTGAAATCATAGATGTAGGCAAAGATTTTATGAACAAAACTCCATTTGCACAGGAAATATTACAAAGAATGAGTGGGATCATATCAAATTAAAAAGCTTTTGCACCGCAAGAGAAACCACCAACAGAGTGGAGACAACTCACAGCATGGGTATGTTAGTTACTTTTCTCTCATTGCTAAGACAAGATACCCAACACACAAAGTTAGAGGGAAGGGGTTTATTTGGCTTACAGTTCATAGAGGTTTCAGCCCATAATCAGCCAGCTCCAAGGCAGGGATGACAAACAGGCCTGGCAGAACAGAAACAACATGGCTCACACAAGGCAGCAGAGGTAACGAGAGCGTTAACAGTGTCCCTCTGCCCCTTTTATCTTGTTCAGACTACTTAGGGCAGGCAGCACTCACACCCTTAACCCTAGTGCCCTTGAGCCTAGCATTGCATCATGAATCAGTTCCAGCTTCACACACTCTGGATCCAGCCTATGACCACGTGAAGCTCTGGGGAGACATCTAGACCCGAGCCACAACAATGGGAAAAAAATTTTGCCAACTACTCCTCAAAGGACTAATCTCTAGAATTTATAAAGAACTAAAAAAAAAAAAAAATCAGACTCTCCAAATTTAAAGACCCAATACAAAAATGGGCATCTGAAATGAATAGACACTTCTCAGATGAAGTCCAGACACAAAATCAATACATGAAAAAACACTCAGCATCACTGGCCACTTGAGAATTGCAAATTAAAACAACACTCAGATTTCATTTCACTCCAGAAAGAATGACTATCATCAAGAAATCAGTAACAAATGCTGGTGAGAAGGTCACTATATATTGATTAAGGAACAATTCAACAAAAGATAATAAAATCCCAGTGCACCCAGCTTCATAAAGTAATACTAATGGACATGAAAAATCATATAATCACCAATAAACTATAACAGAAAACCTCAAACCCTGATAAACATAGGATGACTAGGCAAAAAAAAAAACAAAGAAATTTCAGAGTTGAACAAAACATTTAAACAAATGGACTTAATAGATAGCTACAAAGTGTTCCACCCAACAGCATCAGAATACACATTCTTCTCCGCAGCACATAGAACTTTTTCCAAAACAGACCTCATACTAGCCCACAAAACATTGCTGAAGTAAAAGCAAAAGAATCAAAATTATTTTCATGCATATTATCAGATCATACTGCAAGGAAACTAGAAATCAATGGCAAAAAAACCCACAGAAATCACGTAAACACATGGAAATTAAACAATACCCTTTTGAATAATAATCAGTGGGTCTCAGAATAAATTAGTTCCTAGAATCAAATGACAATGCCAGTACAACATACCGGGACCTATGTGACACAGGGAACACGGTGCTAAGAGGGAAGTTTATAGTGGTGAACACATACATCAGAAAAACAGAGAGAGCTCAAATAAACAACATAATAATGCACCTCAGGGTCCTAGAAAATAACAATCCAAATCTAAAGCTAACATGAGGGAGTACATTATAAAGATCAGGGCAGAAATTAATAAAATTAAGCCCCCCAAAACCTATGCATTAGAAATGAAAACTGCAGTCCACTTTGAACCCACCTCACCTCCTGGCTTTGCCTCATGAAACACCTTTGAGAAGTGGGGTGGGTGGGCAACTCACTTTCTGGTCCCCTTTCTGGTTTTTTTTTCTTGTTTGTTTGTTTGTTTGGTTTGGTACCAGGGATTGAACTCAGGTCATTTCACTTGTGAGGCCAGTGCTAGAATCACTACTCTAAATCCCCATTTCCTCTGGTCTCCTTTTATGTTTCTCCCAGAAGCTTTCTTTCTTTCAATACATTTTTCCTACTCTTACCAAAAAAAAAAAAAAAAAAAAAAAAAAAAAAAAAAGAAAGAAAGAAAATGAAAACTGCAAAATCACAATGGTTTTGCCAAAATCCATGAGATTATTGGTGACTACTTGACTTAGAGAAACTGAACTCTAATAAAATGGAAAATTCAGGGCCAGGGATTTAACTCAGTGCCTGCCTTGTAAGTGTTTGATCTGCCTTGCAAGAGTTTGATCCCCAGTACAAAAATAAACAAACAAATAAAATGGAAAATTCAGAAGAAATAAGAGTTTCCTAGTTACATATGAACTACCAACGTTGGCTCAAGAAGTTATAAAAATCCTGACTAGTTCATATCAATAAATGAAATTTTAAAAGTATTAAAAAAGTAAAACTAAAAGAAAAGCCCAAGTCCTGACAGATTCACTGCTCAATTCTACAAAAAGCTTAGAGGTCTTGCACCAGGGATTAGCTCAATGGTTCTGCCACCTGCCTCGCAAGCACAAGGACCCAAGTTTGATTCCTGGTATCAAAAAAAAAAAGAATCTTAGAAATCTAACACCAATACTCCTTAAACTTTTTTTTTCCCCTCAAACTTTTTAATGAAATCTAAAGGGAAGCAGTACTCCAAAAGTCATTCCTCGAAGTAAGCATCACCCTGGTTTCAAAGCCAGCAAAGGATTCAACCAGGAAAGAACTATAGGCCAATCTCCTTAATGAACATTGACACAAAATTCCTCAAATAAGACACTAGCAAACAGAATGTAGCAAATCATCAAAAAGATCATACGTTGTCACCAAGTAGTCATTCCAGGGATGCAAGGATAGTTCAACATACACAGATCAATAAATGTAATACACCACATAAACAGAGGCAATGACAAAAAAATCACATGATCACAGTAGACACAGGAAAAGTATCTGACAAAATTCAACATTCATTCATGATTACAACCCTGAAGAAAATAGGTACAAAGGTCTTTATCTCAATCTGATAAAAGCCATCTATGACAAACCAACAGCCAACATCATATTAAATGGAGAAAAGCTGAAAGCTTTCCCTCTAAAATCAAGAACAAGAATGTCTATCACCATTCCTGTTCAATATCATTCTCAAAGCCATGTAAGATGTTGCACTCTTATAATCCCAGCACTCAGGAGGCTGAGGCAAGAGAATCATCATAAGTTTGAGGCCAGCCTAGATCACGTAGTTCAAGGCCAGGTTGAACTGCATAGTGTGACAGTCTTAAAACAAAAGAGGAGAAAGCTGGAATGGTGGCGCAAGCCTGTAATCCCAGCACTTGGGAGGCTGAGGCAGGAGAATCACTGTGAGTTCGAGACCAGCCTGGGCTAGTCAGTTCCAGGTCAGTCTCAACTACATAGTAAGACCCTGTCTCCAAAAAACAAACAAAACAAAATTAAAAAAAGAAAAGAAAAAAACAGTATAGTTCTCAAAACATTAGATATTAGGCATGAGAAAGAAAAGGTATGGATAAGAAAGGAAAAAGTTAAATTTTCATGATTTGCAGATTATATGATCCTCTACTTAGAAGACCCCAAAACTCTGCCAAAAGACTCCTAGAATTAATAACCAAATTCAGTAGAGTAGCATGACACAAAGTCAACACTCCTGTACATCAACAATAAACCCACTGAGGAATTAGGGAAACAAAACCTTTCACAATAGCATGAAGAGAAATGAAACACTTAGGAATTAACCTAAGCAAGGAAGTGAAAGACCTCCGCAATGAAAACTACAGTACTCTGAAAAAGGAGATTGAAGGGGACATCAGAAAATGGAAGATATCCCCTGCTGCTGGATAAGTAGAACCGATACAGTGAAAATGACCGTACTTCAAAAGCTGTTATATGGATTTAACACAATCCCAATTTTTAAAAAAATCAATAGCATTTCTCACGGAACTAGAGAAAGAAACCCTAAAATTTATGTGGAACCAAAAGAGACCCAGAATATCAAAAGCAATGCTGGGCAACAAGGGCAAGGCAGGAGGCATCACACAATACTGGGCTTAAAGTGCAAAACAGCATATTGACAAAAAACAGACTTGTGGATCAGTAAAACAGAACAGAGGATGCTGAAACAACTCCAGGCACACTCAATTACTTTATCTTTGAAAAAGGGGCCAAATATTTTTGCTGGAGGAAGATAGCCTCCTTTTTTTTTTTTTTTTT
>NW_022900947.1:30415177-30418920 GCF_012274545.1 Fukomys damarensis | reverse complement strand
CTTCTTTTTTTTTTTTTTTTTGGTATGGAGATTGAACTCAGGACCTTGCGCTTCTGAGGCAGGTGTTGGCTCCACTGAGCTAATTCCCGGCCCAAAGATAGCCTCTTTAACAAGTGGGGCTGTGAAAGCTGGCTTCCCACATGCCAAAGCTTGAACCTATTGGTATCTCTCACCATGCACTCAACTAAAATCAAAATATATCAAAGATCTAAATTTTTGTTTGTTTGGGGTTTTTTTTTTTGGCACCAGGGATGGAACTTGGGACCTTGCACTTGCAAGGCAGGGCAGCATCACTGAGCTGCATCTCTGGCCCTCAAAGATCTAATGTTAAAGCAAAACATTTAATGTGCTGGAAGACCAAATAGGTAAAAGTCTTGAAGACATAGGCATAGACCAAGACTTTTGGAACAGATCCACACTAGCACAAGGAATAATATCAAGAATTGACAAATGAGATCACATCAAATTAAAACTCTTCTGCACAGCAAAGGAAACCACCAACAGAGTGAAGAGATAACCTATAAAATGGGAAAAGATTTTTGCCAGCTACTCATGAGACAAGACTAATGTCTAGCCAGGTGTGGTAGCACACACCTGTAACCCCAGCATTCAGGAGGCTGAGGCAGGAGGGTCTTTTTTAAGTCAGCCTAGGCTACATGGTGAGTTTAAGGGCAGCCTGAACTACAAAGCAGGACCATGTCTATTAAAAAAAACTAAACTAAAAAGTTAATATTTAGAATATATAAAGAACTCAAAAAAATTAGACCCTCCAAATTTAAAGACTCAATAAAAATGGGCATCTGAATTAAATATACACTTCTCAGGAGAAGTACAAATGGGCAAGAAACATGAAAAAATATTCAACATCATTGGTCATTCAAGAAATGCAAATTTAAACAGCACTGAGATTCCATCTCACTCAAGACAGAATGGCTATATTCAAGATATAAAATAATTTCAAATGCTGGAGAAGTTTTGGGGAAAAAGAAACCCTTCTTCACTGTTGGTGGGAGTGTAAGCTGGTACCACCACTAAAGAAATGAATATGAAGATTCCTCAGAAAAGTAAAAATAGAAATTCCATTTGACCCAGCTATTCCCCTTCTAGGTATCTTCCTAAAAGAGTTCAAGACACCATATCACAGTGATACATGCATACCCATGGGAGTAGCCTATACGTCCATCAACAGATGAATGGATTTCAAATGTGGTATTTATACACAGTGGAGTGCTACTCTGCCATAAAGAAGGAAATGAGTCATTTGTAGGAAAATGGATGTACCTTGAGACCATAATGCTAAGTAAGGTAAATCAGACAAGCTCACGTGCTTTCTCTTATATGAAAAACCCAATATATAAATGTCTTAGTTACTTTGTTTTTTTGTACCAGGGATCAAACTCAGGAACGTAAACTTGCCAGGCAGGAATAGTGCCACTGAGCTACATCCCCAGCCCTCTTAGTTACTTTTGTCTCATTGCTGAGACAAAATACCCAACACCGCAAATTAGAGAACAGATTTATTTAACTCACCGTCTATAGAGGGGCATGGCAGACAGGTATTGCAGAGGAGAAAAAGTTCATGGTGCATAGAAGGTAGAAGAACCAGCAAGAGGGCCTGGGATTTAGCTCATTGGTTCTGCTGCCTGCCTCAGGACCCGAGTTTGATCCCCGGTACAAAAAAAAGAGAGAAAAGAAAAGCAAGCAAGAGACAAAACAAGTCTCTTTCTGTCCCTTATGCTGTGTGCAGGCTGCTGGGATTAGGGTGGCTCCAAAGCAATCAGCGGACTGATTCAGTAATCACCCACCCTTAGTCCTAGCCTCAAACTACGAATCAGTCACACACTCTACACCCAGACACCTCTGAGAAAGCCCACCACACACACACACACGAAGTCCCACCTATGACTGCACGAGGCTTTGGGGGGACATCTAGACACGAGCCATAACAATAAAGTGCCAGGTAAAATACAGATTATAGGAAGTGGAGAGCTACATCATGGGGAGATGGTGGAAGGGGAGAGAAAGATGAGTAAAGATGCGTTATATACGTGTACCGGTCCCCATGGGGAATGTGACCCTTACATACTGCAAACAAATATTTAAAAAACTTTACCCGAAAAAAATTAAAAGTCCGTCGACGCCAGGAGGTGGAGATGACATGGTGTGATTCGTGCTTTTTCAATCTCACCGGGCTGAGATTCACGGGAGAAGGCAGGGCTCCTCGCAGACGCCAGGCCCCAGGCGTGGGTCCCATTGACAGAACCACCCGGCCCGAAGACAGGGGCTGGGAGCCGGCAGCCCTCAGCGTCCTGATGAAAGGGTGTTGGTGGGTTTGACTACGATTATGGCAGTGGGGATGAGGAGATCAGAGTGGAGACGCGCTTTCCTGGACGCAACCAGTAGGTCACAGGGAGGGCCTGCTGGTGAATACAGAGGACAAAACGACACCGAATCGGGCCGAGCAGCGGCGCGGGGGGCGGAGGAAAGGGGACGAGCAGTCCGGACTCGGTCAGCTCGCTGGAATCCAGAGACCCAGCGGCTTAAAGCAGATGGGGTTCGGCTCTTTTTCACGAGACGGTGCAAGAACGCGAAGGTCTAAGGCTGAAGCCCTGGCGCGAGGCATTTCGAACCTCACCCTGCCGCTCCACCGCCCGGCGGCGCGGTGCTTCCCAAGCTGCGGCCACGCGGCCCTGGCTGTCCCTGCCGGGCCGAGGCGCGCGAAGGGGACCCCGAGGGGCCGCCTCCGCTTCAGGGTGTGACCGGAAGTCGAGCGCACCCCTTCGGTTCACGACCCCTCAGCCCGGACTCGGAATTTCAGAGCCAACATTCTGGGCAGCACCTGCCCAGCTACAGTTTGGGAAATCTGCTGCTGACAAGTAAAGCGTGACCGATGAGGTCAACAGGAAACGACATTTCGGGGTTGAGCCAGCCCTGGTGGTGCACCCTGAAATCCCAGCCCTCTGGGAGAGGCTGAGGCAGGAGGATAGCAAGTTCAAGCCCAGCCTAGGCAACTAACTTAGTGACTTAGTGAAACCCTTCTGTCAAAACAAACAAAGCGCGTGGGGGAGGCCACCGCCGAGATTAAACTCAGTGGTTCCGCCGCCTGCCTCACAAGGACAAGGTGCTGAGTCCCATTCGCGGTACCAAAAAAAAAATTTTTTTTTCTGTGATGATTCTGAGGCGCAAACTAGACATTCAAATGAAGATCTCCAGTAAGGGAGCTAGATAGATGTGTTTGGAGCTAAGGTTCCATGAGAAAAGGAAAGGGAATTTACGAAGCAACAGAAGACCCTGGCGTGGTCTGAGATCTCCGCACTCGGGAGGCTGAGGCAGGAGGATCACCGTGAGTTCGAGGTCAGCCTGTGCTGCATAGTGAGACACACACACACACACACACACACCCGTCTCAAAAAGCAAAACAAAAAGATAGTATTTAAGTCTTTTGGAACTGGGTAAAATCACTTAGGGACAGAATAACGACGAAGAGGAGAAGAAACCCCAAGCCTGGGACCTGGAGCGCTGATTGGGAACTGTGGTTGAGTCCACAGAGTAGACTGAGAAGCCTGCGAAAGAGTTCGAAGAAAAACCGGAGGAGTAGAAAGAAAGCAGATCTCCAAGGAGGAGGGCGCTACAGTGTGAGATCCGAAGCTCCGGGACGAGCGGTGGACGCCGTGGCTGGGGGAAGGCGTCGGCCGCGGCGCAGACGCGGAGCTGCAGCTGGGCAGGGCGGGCACGGAAGGGGC
>NW_022900947.1:30407025-30415109 GCF_012274545.1 Fukomys damarensis | reverse complement strand
CACCCGGCTTCCTCACCGCCCTCACCCACCCTCCTCCGCCCTCTCGGCGCCGCCCTGCGCGATCGCCTGAGAGAATCCGGGCCGGAAGAGTCAGCCGCGCCCTGTTAGACCGGCGTCCGTTGGAAATTCAAGACTCCCAGATGATCGGCCGGCCGGCCGGCTTGCTTCCTTTTTCCTTCTTTCTCTCTTCTTTTCCTCCCTCCCTCTCCCCTCTCCCCTCCTCTCGCGCTCCTTCCAGACTCAGCAGGGGACAGATTTCCATGCTCTTCCTACTGTGCCCTTTTGTACTCAGTCCCTGACTTCTGCAATCACCTTGTTTTCCACACAAATCCAGGTATCCACTCCCATTGGAATATTCTAGACCTCTAATTTTTGACGTTTTCCCTTGTATGAAACGTGAGAGAAACATACATGAATGTTGAAAATTTTAAAGATGTTACACTAAAAGACACACTGCGACTAATCCCCCCAAAATAGTCTTCTTTGCTTCATATATATTTATCCCTTCGTTCCTCCACTTTCTAAAGCAGTTTTGGGAGTCTTTCATCTTCACAAGGTGTGATTAAAAAAATACAGTGAGCAAGGGGAAAAAATGAGAATCAAGAACTGTCATGTGAAGGTACAGGATCCCAGTAGTGAATGTAACTGTATTGTAGACCTAGAATGTACCAATAAACTCAATGAAAAGAAAAAAAAATACAGTGAGTGCTGAGCTGAGTGCCATCCTTCAGAAAGGCAGGCTTGTAAGAACATTGTGGTGTGTTTTCCTCCACCAATATTTTCCACCCTGAGACGGGCTATGTCATCTAGTTCAAACTGGCCTTGAACTCACTACGTAGCCTGGGCTGGCCACAAACTCAAAGCAACCCTCCTGCCTCAGCCTCCCATGTGCCCAGCTCTCATTCACCATATTTGCCTGACTGGCACCATGTGGCCTTTGGCTTTTCCCTACAGTCAAAGTGACCATGAAGGTAAATGTTTGGAACTGACTTACAATATCATGGAGCTGCAACAGCACCACTAAAGACACTCATGGAAGAGTGCCTCTTATCCGAAAGTGGCAAGGAAGGTGTGGGTTGGAGTCAAGGAGTATTTGGAGGGTGATTAACAGACTGATAGCAATGCGTCTTTTGCTGTAATAAACTTAAATTTAAATATCCATTGTATTATCATACCCCATATACTTCTAACTACAAACTGTCTTCCACATTACTTTTTCACTTAAGTACAGTGCAAAGCAGTTTTGATGTTCTGCCCTAACCAAGGTACATGTGTTCCTCAGTTACTGACTCAGCTAAACCAGCTGTCCAAGTGCCATTTAATCTCTGTGCCCCGCCCCACCTCATGCCACTGCGCCTCCACAAAATATAAAATACCAGGAAGAGGGAGATCTGAGCTCCCCTTCCCCTTCTTCAACTTTTCAAAAATTTCTTTTTTCCCCCCAGTACTGGGGATCAAACTCAGGACCTTGCACTTGCCAGACAGGTGCCAGCACCACTGAGCCAAAATCTCACTATGTAGTACAGGCTGGCCTTGAATTGTGATCCTCCTGCCTCAGCCTCCTGCTGTGCTGTGATTATAGGAGTCAGCTTCCATGTTTGGCCAAGAGAGGTCTGAGCTTTGATGCATTCTTTTCACCTAAATTTCACACCATCTAGGAACAAACTAATCACCTTTTTTTTTTGGTACTGGGGATCAAACTCCAGTCCTTGCGCTTGTGAGGCAGGCGGCGGAATCACTGAGCTAAAAATCCCTGGTCCTCCATTTGTTTTAATAAAATCTTGGGGCAAAAGAGACTAATGACAGCAGTATCATAATGCAGAAACCACAAGAAATTTTACAAGACTTGCAGACAAAAATTGGATAGCTCAAAGTATAAAGATAACTACAAAAAATTTTACTACAATCTGAGCTGTTGTTCACAGTGCCAGGATGTGTGTGATTAAAGAGCTTTAGCAGGGCCGGGGATTTAGCTCAGTGGTTCGGTGGCCTGCCTTGCAAGCGCAAGGACCAGAGTTCAATCCCCAGTACCAAAAAAGAGAAAAAAAGAAAAACTTTAACAAAGGGATTAAAAGAAAAAGTAGGTTGTTAGGCAATAGTTCTGACTTCATTTTGTACATTTTAGGTTGACATTTCCTATTTTTCTAGGAATGTTTCTGTTTATTTTCAGTGTTGGGAAGATAGAATGGAGGGCTTCCTAGCTGAGCCACATTCCCAACTCCTTATTTTTTAATTTTGATTTTGAGACAGAGTCTTACCAAGTTGCCCAGTGTGAGCTATAACTTGCAATTCTCCCGCCTCAGTTCTAGCGCCAGATTACAAGTGTGTTCTACCATGCCTGCCCAGGGTAAATTTAATTTTGTTAACAAAACAAAAAAAGAAAATACTAAACATTGTATAAGATGAAAACAAGTCAGGAAAATGGTTCATTGTAAGATTTAAGGGCTGGAGTGGGGGTGGTGGCTCACACCTGTAATCCCAGCACTCAGGAGACTGAGGCAGGAGGTTCGCTGTGAGTTCAAGACCAGCCTGGGCTACATGGTGAGTTCCAGGTCAGTCTTAACTACATAGTGAGACCCTGTTTCAAAAAACCAAAAAAAAAAAAAAAAAAGATTTGAGGGCTGGGAGTATAGCTCAGTGAAGAATGCTTGCCTATCACGCAAGAAGTTCCATGTGTGTGATCCCCAGCACTGGTAAAAAAAGAAAACGTTATTTACATACATACCCACAATGCATTGTACAAAGGATATTTTCTAAATTAAAAAGAGTAGAGACTTTTTTATTTCCACGTTTTTTTTTTCCTTGAAATTCAGACTGTTTTGACAGACTCATTAGAGATAAAAGCAGAAGCTATCAGTTGGTTTAAATACCGACCATTGCTGTTATAAGAGTTACATTTACCCAAATACTACATGTACTACACTTTAACATCATACTCTGGTTTCTCTTCAGATCGTACAAATCTTTCGCCTTTTACTAAAGATTTCCGTGGAGAGGAACAATTTTGAGTTTCATTTTAATTTTTTGAGGCCTTGCTTTAGCAGGGCTAATAAAAGTTGTTAAAGAAGAGAAAAAAAGTAGGGGTGTTGGTAGTAGTCCATTACAAGTCATAGCTTTCTTTGGTTTTCTTGTGTTATGGCCTGATGTGTGTCAATGGAAAGGTGTTTCTTAGGTTTCTTTCTTTTTTTCTTTTTTTTTTTTTTAGCTTTTTGAGAGTGAATCTCACTATGTAGTTGAGACTGACCTGGAACTCACTGAGTAGCCCAGGCTGGTTATCTGGGCTCACAGGATCCTCCTGCATCTGCCTCCCGAGCTAGGATCATAGGCGTGTGCTACTACGCCCGATTTAGGTTTCTTTTTCTTTTTTCTTTTTCTTTTTTTTTTTTGTACCAGGGATTGAACACGGGTCCTTGTGCTTGCAAGGCAGGGCACCGAACCGCTGAGCTAAATCCCCGGTCCTCGATTTAGGTTTCTTGAACCTTTTCTTATCCTTGTATTTGGCGTGCATGGGGAATTTTACACCTGGGTAAGGAGTCTTCGTTAGGTTTTGAAAGGAGGTAAGCCTTTCTTTTGTGATTTGGGTTCTCATGCAGATCAGTTTGAGAAGGGATACTCGTGGAATATAAGAAGCTGGAAACGGATTTTTCTACATGTATTTAAAACCTGTACTTTCTCCAGTCATTGTCATTTTTGTTATGAGGTGAAAGAGGGAAGAGAGTTACTATGAAAGCTACTTTCACTTCCGCAAGCATCTTTTGAATCTATTCCCCCACGGGAGGTGAAGATCTGCCCGTTTTCTTTATTCTGCCTGGCTAACAATGCCTGGAATTTATCCTCTCCTTATCTACCTACTCTCACTATAAGGACAGGCGCACTGTTATCTCCAAAAGGGGGAGCCATGTTATCTCCGGGGATGAAAACAGCAGAGCTCTGAAACATGAGGAAGAAGTTCCCGAAAGGTGCTGTACTCATGACTCGGCGGAAAGTCACCGGTCCCGCATAAACTCTAGTCCGGTTCTTTTGTGAAAAGGCCTGTCTGAAGGCCTCTGGCTCTTCAAGTCCTCCCTTTCCTTCCTAAACAATTAAGACTTTTTCCTGTGAACTCAAGCTGTTGCCTCAGTTTTAATTTCGATTATTACTACAGCAAGTTGCCACATGCAACTGTAGCATCTTGGACATGGTTTCAGTTCTAGATTATTATAATTATCCTCTGAATTGATCTCCCCACATTATTCCTCTGTCCTCTTCTACTTTTTTTTTCTAGTTTGTATGTATTTCCTTTAAGAGGCAAATTATTACAACTGGAGAAAATATCTGTATATACTCATACTCTCATAAAAGTACATCTTATACAAAGTTTCCATTATATATTTGTCATGTGATGAGCTGATATTCCCCCATAGAGAATTAAGTTTACAAAGTAAGGACTGTATCATTCTCTTTGGGGGGGTGGGTTCCAGGGATCAAACTCAGGACCTTGTGCTTTCGAGGCAGGTGGTGGAACCACTGAGCTAAATCCCCAGCCCATTCCCAAATGTATCATTCTTAACTCACAAATACAGTCCTAGTGACTAGAACAATCCTATCATGTATGGGCTGGGGATTTAGCTCAGTGGCGCCATTACCTGCCTCACAAGCACAAAGTCCTGTGTTCAATCCTGGGTACTGCTAAACAAAACATATCTAACAATCCTATTGTGTAGTAAATACTTGGGGGGAATACTTGTTGAGTGAATGAATCATTGTTTTTTAAACTTTATAAAAGAAGAGTCCATTTATAAACTGAAACCCTATATGAAAGGTTTATATATAAAGCAAATAAAAGCAGAACAGCTCTAATTAGAGGAAGAGGCAAGAAGTGGCAGACTCCAGCCACGACTTTATCCTCTCCCAATTCCTTTTTTTTTAACTAATGAGTTTATTAGTATATTTATTTATTTATTTATTTTTGGTACCAGGGGTCAAACTCGGGTCCTTGAACTTGCAAGGCAGGCGGCGTAACCACTGAGCTAAATCCCCGGCTCATAGTATATTTATTTATTAGCATATTTTTCAGTCCACAGCCAATGTTAAAAACATATAGGTCGGTGAAAATATAGCAATATTCCAGAAATATTTACTGAGAAGCTTTAGCATTCAGAAACTAGGGCATTAGGGGCTCTTTTAATCTGAATAGAAGGCTTGTTCTAAATTCAAATACTGTACCAATCAACAACCTTCTAAACAGCTGTACATTATATTTTCTTTAATATACTTTTTAGGGGTGATTTTTGTTATAGTAAATATTCATAAATATGGTTAACATATCTCTGAATGTTGTTTCCCTTGAAGCATGCCTATGATTTTTGAAAATAATTAATCTATATTAAGCATAAAAATCCTTTTTGCTACTATAATTGCTGTAACCTGAAGTTAGACTTGCTCACCTGAAGGTAGATTAAGAAATTTTCCAGAAACCAAATAAGCACAGGTGAACAATGACTACTGCTTTTCAGTTTCATCTGCCACCAGTCATTTCTTCTGACCACTAAATGACCGCGGCTATTTCTGCAGCTACTGTGGCTGAGAGCGAAGACAAGACCAGATGATCACCACAAAGCCCCATCAGTAGGCTGTAGGACCATGTTCAAAATGTATGGTCATCTACCACTCCATCTGCTTGTCCTCAAGGTGCATCCCCTCCCACTTAGGAATGCATTTGAATGATACCACTGAAATCAGTCCACAATGGATATTTGGGAGATTTCTGTATTAGAACAAAACCCACAATTCCATTGTCATAAAAGAATAAATTACTCTCTCTCTGCCTCATCTGTTTGGTTGGTCCCTTTGGTGTTAAGTAAACACACACTTTTCTATTTGCTCCCCAAACCTCTAACAGTCTTCCGTGGAGTTTTCCATCAGGCTATTTGGCTACCTTCTAAGGTCTGCAAACACAGGACTAACAACACACGCGCTGTCTTGTGATTGAACTGAATCTCTCTTACCATGAAGTCCCAGTATGATGAAAAGGAGCCCTGGAACTCTTCTCTGCAGTTGGGCTCATAGGTTTTGGGTCAGAGACCGCTGCATCATCCTGGCTGTTTTAGGACTCCTGGTGGGGGGGCATTTCGTCCATGTCAGGGTGCATTACTTTCTGTGGATTGATACTGTCAGGTAAGGCCCCATTCTCTTTTCTAACAACTCTGACATCACCAGAAAAGTTCAGGGCTCCATGAAATACAATTTGAAAGTAATTTTGGCTTTGGGCCAGGTGTAGGTCAGTGGTAGAGCGTATCCTTAAGCTGCTCAGCAGGCACCAGGTTGTACTTGATTCTATCTCAGTTTTCAAATGTGTTGGACTTAGGACCCCTTTACATGTTTAAAAATTGAAGACTCCCCAAACTGCTTTCTTGTATGTTTATATTTATTGGTACTTACATTAAAAACAAGCGATAAATTATGAAATTCCAAAAAACTCCAAGTTGAAAATAGATCTACATGTTTACATACATACATAGCATTTTATGCAAAATTACTGCTTTTCAAATAAAAATTAGTAAGACTGAATTTTGTGTTTTTAAAAGTTTTGTAAATCTCTTACATGACAGCTGGATTCACATATATACCTCTGCAATCTGTTGTAATGTATGACAATATAGCCTCTGGAAAATTCCACTGTATACTTGTAAAACGATGAGAATGAAAAAAGCAAATAATGTATTGTCCTGAAGGTGTTTTGGCCTCATAGATTTCCTGAAAGGGCCTCAGGAACAGTTGGGGAGCTTGAGAAATGATGTCCTAGATGGTCTATTCTAGCTAGCATTGATGCTTTGATTTCTGAGATTCTATTGATTGCGTTGAAGAATATTATTAAAATGCCAACAAAGAATGTGGGGAGAATATCATGCAGAAAAATGTTGAATTCAAAATAAAGGTAGGGGTTGGAGCTTTGGAAGGTACTTTTTTTGTTTGTTTTTTTGGTACTGGGGATCAAACTCAGGACCTTAGACTTGGCCCCACCCTCCTTTTTGGTACCGGGGATTGAACTCAGAACCTTGCACTTACGAGGCAGGCAGCAGAACCATTGAGTCAAATTCCCAGACTCTTGAGATGGGGTTTTGATAAACTGCCAAGTTGCTCAGGCTATGTTCGAATGTGCACTTCTGCCTCAGCCTTCTAGAGTGCTGGGGTTAACTCTTAACCCATTTTGAATCTTCCATCTCTAGGATGATGTCTGGCACAGTTATTTGAACCTCAGAGGAATGAACTCTTTGAATATTCAACGTCTATCACACTTTTTATAGTCCTCAGCAAACTAATCAACATCCAACCATTTTCTTCAAGTTGCCATCAGGTCCTGGTCAGGAAAATAATCCACGTGGTATCTTACTGCGCCTTTGTAATCACTCTGCTCATGAGGAACAGTCATGAACCGCACTAACTCATTTGGCTAAGGCCCGATGGCAAATATGATGGCTGTCCCCTGAGCGGTCGCCTACTGACCCTGTAATTCACTCAGTTCCTTAAGCACACAATATGAATGTCACCCAACGCTGTACTGTCTAGCACATTTCTCAGAACATGTCCTCATCGTGGAGGACGCCGTGACTACTTCTGACGCCAAGTACAGATTATGTCATCTGACACAATTCACTTAATAACGGAAATTAAAAGCTGTGACTGTGCCAGGCTTTATTCTTCCTCGGTTTGTGGCTTAAAGTGACCTCGAAATGGAGAAAAAAACCCAAAAACCAAAAACAACAGAATTGCCCTTCCCATTAAAAGTGTGGAGGCTCCAGCCCAGGATGGGGAAGATGGCCCGCAATCCGGGGACTCGGGGCAGGACGGTCGCCAGTTCAGTCTCGTCCACACTTCGAGACCATGACTGTTTAAAGGAGGCAGGCTCCACCCGTCGATTTTACTCATCAGACGCATCTGTTACACATTCCCTACTGTGTACCAGGCGGATATCCCAGAGGAGAATACGCCCGCATGGCGTGGCGTCCAGCTCCTCCCGCCAGGGACCGGGCGGGGAAGCCCGCGGGCGCGTCACGAACGGAACTCGGCCTCCTTCCCAGACGCCGCGGCCGGGCGGGAGGTGA
>NW_022900947.1:30398557-30406364 GCF_012274545.1 Fukomys damarensis | reverse complement strand
GCGATCCCTTCCCGGTGCCTTCGGGCTCGGCTCTGCGCTGGGGCGGGAGTCGCGCTCGGGCTTGCGGGCCTGGAGATGGGGCAGCCTGGGCTTTTCTTTCGGGACTCGCGCGTCCGCATCGAAGCAGACGAGCTTTACGCGACGCTCCCCGGAGGAAGCGGTCCTCTCCACGGGGACCCCAGTGTGGTCTCGAAGACCTGGCCTTTTGTTTGGGCTTAGAGTCCTCTTTACCTGGGATCGCCGGTCTTCTCTGGACCCCTTTTAGGAAGCCACAGAGCAAAGAAATCCAGAAAGCCCTTTGTGGGGCGGAATCCTGGTTAGGTCGTGATTTCTGTCGGGCCTGCCCTGCTGTCTGTTGTTGGATGCTACACCCTGTGTACTGTCCTTGGGTGTTTCTGGAGACCATGTTTGTGTGAAATCTTGACATGTTGAGTGGTCTACATAGAAGGAGATAGTAAAGTAGGGTTGGGAATTCTGGTATGGAGAGCAAAGAGGCTCCATTGGGAGGGAGCCATTCATGAACACCCAGAGAAGTAGCTGTCTATCAACTGGCCCCGAGGACAGTGAGTCTTTCAGTTTCTTTAAAACCCCTAAGAAATGTAGGACAGTAGTGTGGTTTGTTTCTTCAGAGGAGTTCTGGAAATGAAAGAGCTGTCTGTCTACTCTGAGATGTGCTGTTTAGTACTCAACATCTACTTTAAAGTAAGTACAAGCCCCAAAAGGATCCCATTTTTCTTTCATTGCTGCACTCCTTCCCCCCAACATAAAAATGTATTACTGATGGGCCGGGGATTTAGCTCAGCGGTTCGGTGCCCTGCCTTGCAAGCGCACGGACCCGAGTTCAATCCCCGGTACCAAAAAACAAAACAAAACAAAAAATGTATTACTGATAAGCTTTCTCCATCTTGCTTTTTTTTTTTTTTGTACTGGGATCGAACTCAGGTTCTTGCACTTGCTAGGCAGATGGTGGAACCACTGAGCCAAATCCCTGCCTCGTTTTGGCTCTTTCCACAGCTTTATAGGATTGCCTTTAGGTAGAAAACGAACACCGTCTTTCTCACTGGTGAAATATTTTTCTTGGCCAGAAGCGATGGTATACACATTGAGGCGGGAGAATCACAAGTTTGATTACAGCCTGGGCAATTTAGCAATTTAGGAAAAGACTGTTTAAAAAAAAAAAAAAAAAAGGATGGGACCCACCTGTAATCCCACTACTGTGAGAGGCTGAGGCAGGAGGATTACAGGTTTGAAACTAACTTGGCAAGTTAGCAAGTTCCTGTCTCAAAAGAGGGTGGTGGTGCTATGGTTATACTCAGTAGTAGAGCAATTGCCTGGCAAGTTTGAAGCCCTGCGTTTGATTTTGATTCCATATATACATATTTTAACTGGATCAGGTATCTTTTAATATTTAGTTTCCGGAAATAGCTAAAATGATGGGTGAAGTTGCTATATACAATACTAATGCCCATTGCTTAGTTCCTGGGTACCTGTGGAGAGTATACTGAAGAGAGTCGTTTGGATTGTATTATAGGGTATCATTTGTTAGGGTATTGTATTACAGGGTATCATCTGGGTCAAAATGTTTATCAGAATTTATGGAATTTAACGTGGAGAGTAGTTTTGGAATGCCTTGGTTTGTTGTGCTTCTCAAAATACAGAAGTGAAAACTCATTTCAGGGCCGGGGATTTAGCTTAGTGGCTGCCTCTCAAGTGGAAGTTCTGGAGTTTGATCCCCAGTACCCCCCCAAAAAAGAAGTGAAAGCTCATTTCAAAATGACCTATTCAGTAAACAAATATTTCTATTTGTGACATCCTAATAAAGGCCAGAGAATATGTAAAAGTTGAAATAGGAAATGAAATCAGAAAAACACATTATACAAAGTTTTAAGACCTAAGACTGTATCAAACTTCATATTCAAGTTTACTGAGAATTTCATTGAAACTTCCCAGTGAACATTTATTTTGATTTGTACACATTGCTTACTCAGTTTTTCTTCAGTAATATTCTCATTGTCATCTACACACCACAGTTCACCTGAAATAGCAAGGCAAGGATACCCGGAGTAATGTTCTGAAACACACCCAGTTCTCTCACACGGGTCTACCAGCCATCAGAAGTTACTCCAAAGGCTGGGGATTTAGCTCAGTGGTTCTGCCGCTCGAGGACCCGAGTTCAATTCCAGGTACCAGAAAAAATAAAAGTTACTCCAAGTGTTTTATGTAAAGGAAGCTGGAACATGGTCATTTCACAGTCAAGGGAGAGAAGTTATTCTGGGAAACATGCAGAAGCTCTTTAGTTGGCTAAAGCAAAGAAAGATGGTAGCATTCTGGTTGCTCACTAAAATCCTGTGATCAGGCCTCTGAACTAAAGCTGTGGAAACAAGCTTCAACTCAAGAGCTCCTGAGAAGTTACTTGGTCAATTATTAAGCTCCTATCTGGGAGCTGAGGATGTAGCTGTGAAGAGCAGTAGATAAGAACTTCTGGTCTTGGTGTGCCCGGGTAAACTATGAACTCCGTAAGCCCACGAGTTGGGCCAAGTAGGCATTCAGTCAGCATTATTTGGCTGTTACCAGACCTTGTTCTGGCTGAGATTGAGGGTGTAGGCTGCCTTTCAGCCCTGATAAAGACTTTGGCCCAGAATTACTTTTTATGGTTTTTAACAGTATTAGAGATTGAACCCAAGGCCTTTGAAGTGAGCTATATCCCTCTTTTTAATTTTTTTATTTTCTAGGACTGGAAGTACAGTTCAATGGTACAGCCCTTGCCCAGAATGTGCAAGGTCCTGAGTTCAATCCCTAGCAGACAGACCAAAAAATTTTCTTTTAAATTTTCAAACAGGTTTTGCTAAGTCACTAAGTTACCCAGGCTGGGCTTGAACTGCAGTCCTACAGAATGTTGAAATTGCAGGTGTGCACCACTATGGCCAGTGTGAAATAAATATCACACCAAATACTGTCTTCTTTTTGTTCTTCATTCCCCCTTCTAGTCTCCAGGTTTATAATTCTGCTTTGAGCACACCTTCCCCCCCTTTTCAGCCAGAATAACTTTTAGCTACATTAATGCCTTTGATTATTATGGTTACATTCATCTATATTGCATTGTTACTAAATTATAATCTTATGAATTATTACAGTTATGCTTCATGAGAAGGATGTTGATCATTTACTTACAAAGAGTTCCATACTGGTAGATGATTACTACTTCTCACTACTCTGTTTTTTCTCCACCTGTAGTTCTGGGGATTCATTACAGATCCTGTGCACTGAACTAAATGTCTAGCCCCCTTTTCTTTTTTTAGAAAAATGTTTTAAAGCTGGGCACTGTGGTGCACACCTATAATCCCAGCACTCAGGAGGCTAAGGCAAGAGGATGGTAAATTTAAGAACAGCCTGGGCTACATAGTGAGTCGAAGCTCAACCTGGACTGTGTAGTGAGACCCTGTTTCAAAAAATAAACTTACTGTTGTAGCCCAGGCTGGCCTCCAATTTGAAACCAGTCCTCCTGCCTCAGTCTCCCAGGTGCTGGAATTACAGGCATGTGCCACTATGCCTGGCAAACACTTTAAAAAGATTTTTAAAATGTTAACTTTTAACATTTAAGTTGTTAAGTTACCTATGCTGGGCTCAAACTTATCCTCCTGCCTCAGCCTTCCAAAGTGCTCAAATTGCTAATATATACCACAACTCTCAGCTCCCGTTTTTACTCCTTCATACCCCATACATTTGTTCAGCTGAGCAGATCTCTTCTCTAGACTCATTTCTGTATGTCTTTCTTCCTTTCCTCTCATCTGAAATGTTCTTCCCTGATTTCCTTTTCTTTCTAAATGCTACCTGTACTTTAAACCAAGCTCGAGTTCTAAATCTGCCTTGAAACTTTGTTTGCTTGCTGCTGTCCTTCCTATGCCTTCCTTTTTTTCCCTTCGCATCCCTATTTATTTGTTTGTTTGTTTCTTTGAGACAAGGTCTTGCTATATAGTCCATGCTGGCCTTAAACTCACTGTGTAGCTCAGGCTGGCCTTGGTCTTGTAGCAGTCTTCCTACCTCAGCCTCAGGCATGAACCACCATGCCTGGCTCAGGATCTATATTTCTTTGTGGCCAAAGGTGAAGGAACTTGAGAGCAGAAGCCATTGCCTTCCCTATTAAAGAGGCAGGAACAGCTTTGGTGAGCTTGCCCAAGGCCCAGCTGTCCTGGCCACCGTGGGAGCATTTCAGAATATTTCCCTGGGCTTTATCCAATTCACATTTCTAGTGTGGTCTTTTCCACCTATGTATGTAGTTTTTTCCCCCCATATATACAGCACATGAGGCCTGCAAAGTGGAAATGGTCAACTGAAAAGTAAAAGATGTGTGAAGCAAGGAGAGAACATGGTTGCCAGAAGTAGTTTTGGCAGGCTCGAGCTGGACGTGGTGGTGCATTGACTTGGTATTTTCACTGAGGTAAATCATGGAACCCTCAAAGTTTAATAGGAACATTATATTTTTATGCTTCACAAGTGATGACAGGGAGCTACTAACTCATTTAGGAGATAACCTACTAGATTTAACACGGTTTTAGAATTTCCTGGTTACTACATCATGCCATCGAATGGGGTGCAACTGTTAAAAAGGTGGGGTCAGAGCAAGGCATGGTGGTGCATGCCTGTAACTCCAAGCATTTGGGAGGCTGAGTCAGGATTGCACGGACAAGGCCAGTCTGGGCAACTTTGCAAGACTATTTCAAATGGACCTTGAGTGCTTGTTTGGAGATTCCTGCAGGGGAGCATAACTACCCAAATACCCTGACCAAGGAAATGCTCCTCTTCTATCTGGGGTTGTCGTCCTCTTTCACTAAGTGTGCAGCTTCAGCAGGGAGGCACATGGAGTGGTAAAGGAGGAAAGGGACACCCACCTAGACAGATCAGCCGAACCAACCCTGGTGATCAATAGGGTGACTGGTATTGCTGCAGGATCACCCTTGCATCTAAGACTTTATTTCAAAACAAAGTTTATAAAGGGCTTAGAGTGTACTCAGTGGTAAAGTGCTTGCGTAGGATTTCTAAGTCCCTGTTTTAGCTTATGGTTCTAGGTGAGGTGGAGGGGCCGGCATCTGGCAAGGTTTTTCTTGCTGTGTCATTCCCTGATGGAAGGGCAAAAGAGCACGAGATCATAGTTGCAGCCTGAAGCTGGGTTATGAAAGACACTAATCTGCACCTGAGGGCGCGGCCTTCCTGAAGGAACCTCCCCTGGTCTCATGCCCGCACCCGTGCATTCAAATTCAGTTTCTGGCACGTGCTTTTCTGGGGACATGTCCAGAATCACAGCAAGGATTGGGATCTCAGTTCTGGACCGTGGAACCAGTTCTATATCTGTCACGTTAGTCTAAGCATGTTGTAAAGCTCATACACCAGCAAAAAATCACAAGAATTTCAGTAGAAGCAAGAATTGCACTGGAGTATAAATTTCCCCTGCAACTTTCCTCTAGGAATTGTGCGTGTGTGTGTGTGTGTGTGTGTGTGTGTGTAAGTGGAACACTTTAGGGTGGAACCCCCAGCCTTCAAACTGAGCGCAACCCTTTTAAAATTATTTATTTATCTTGAGATGAGGTCTTTCTGGTCTTGAATTTTCAATCTTCCTGCCTCAGCCTCCCACAATAGTGGGACTGCCTGCAGCCCGCTTGTCTTAGCTTATTAGAGGCCTAAGCAAGGCTTTCTTTTGCTTCTTGACTTTCTGAAGAGTGGGTCACTGTAAGCTGTGCAGTTCTTCTCTGGTGATATCCTATAATCTAATTTTTCTATCCACTCTGCACTAGTGCAGTGAGTGCAGGCCAGGCCATCCAGCTGGAAAGTTAGTTTTTGGAAACGTTATTTTTATAATTGCTGTGAGTGAATCCAGGAAAGCTTTGCAGATTCCTTTCATTTGGGCAGTTTTTATGAATGTGATAAATGTGCAATATGATTTCTTGAAGTTTTCTGTTCCGGCACTAGAGCATTCTTATTGTTTCCCGTCTAGTGCAGTCATGTTTGAAATTAAGAAGATCTGCTGCATTGGTGCGGGCTATGTCGGGGGACCCACCTGCAGTGTCATTGCCCACATGTGCCCTGGAATCAAGGTGACAGTTGTGGATGTCAATGAGTCCAGAATCAATGCATGGAATTCTCCTACTCTTCCTATTTATGAGGTAAGTGTATTAAACAATGCTTTGTTCGTATGTTTTTTGTTTTCTTTTTTATTTTCTAGTACCAGGAATCGGACTCAGGACCTTTTGCCTGCCAGGCAGGCGCAGCACCACTGAGCTAAATCCTCACCCCCCCTCCTTTAAATCAGTTTTAATTTTAATTTTAATTTTTTAATTTTTCTTTTTCTTATTGGTACATTTTTTTTTTCTTGGTACTGGGGATCGAACTCAGGACCTTGCACTTGCAAGGTAGGCATGGCGCTACTGAGCTAAATCCCTGGCGTGGTACATTTTAAATATACATGATGATAACATTAATCATAGAGAATTTGTACTTGCACATGATATATCTTGCTGTTTCTTTTTTTCCCATTTCCCTCCCCTTCTTTTAACCCTTATTTGATTTTTGGGGTTTTTGTTTTGTTTTGCTTTTGAGACAGGCTCTAACAATGTAGTTCAGATTGCCCTGGAACTCACTTTATAGTCCAAGCTGCTCTTGAACTCGTTCGTTAGTGATTCTCAGCCTCCCAAGTGCTGGGATTGCAGGTGTGCACCATCACGCCTGGCAACCCTTATTTATAAAAGTTTTGTTTCCATTTTTTTCCTTCTGTTCTTTTTTTTCGTTTTCTTTTTCTTTTTTTGGTACTGGGGATTGAACTCAAGACTTGAATTTATGAGGCAGGTGCAATGTCACTGAGCTAAATCCCTGTGCCCTGATCTTTTTTTTTTTTTCCCTTGCCCATTCCTTCCTTTTCCCTTTACTCCTCCCTTGTTCCCCTTCCCATTTTTTTTTTTTTCCCATTCCCTTATCTGTCAGACATTTTGGTCCTTACTTACACTTTTGGTTTCTCACACCAGAGAAACAATGTGATGTTTAATCATGTGTTTCTGATTTATTTCACTTCAAAGTATGGTCTCAAGTTACATCCATTTAGCTAGAATTGTCTCAAGCTTACTTCTTTATGGCAGAGTAGTAATCCATTGTATAAAAAACCATATCGTCTTTATCTATTCATTGGTTGATAGGCATTTGGGCTGTTTCCAAGATTTATCTATTATAGACTGTGCTGCTGTAAACATGGGTGTGCATATATTGCTATAGTATGATGCTTTGCTTTGCTTTTTTTCAGACAGGGTCTCACTGTGTAGTTGAGACTGACCTGGAACTCACTATGTAGCCCAGGCTGGTCTCAAACTCACAGCGATCCTCCTGCCTCAGCCTCCCAGGTGCTGGGATTACAGGTGTGTGCTACACTGCCCGGTGATGCTTTTTTTATTTTTGGAACCACGGATCGAACTCAGATCTTTGTGCTTGTGAAGCAGGCGGCGGAACCACTGAGCTAAATCCCCAGACCCTGCTTTTGATTCTTTAAGGAAGATACCAAGAGGGAGAATAGCTGGGTTAAATGGAACCTTGAGTTTTTTTGGTTTTTGTTTTTGTTTTGATTTTTTTTTTGTCCCAGGGATCGAACTTGGGTTGTTGTGCTTGCAAGGCAGGTGGTGGAACCACTGAGCTAAATCCCCAGCTTGAGTTTTATTTTTTGAGGAATCTTCACATTGATTTCCAGTGATTGCGCCAGTCTGTACTCCCACCAACAGTGGAGAAGGGTTCCTTTTTCTCCACAGCTCCTCCAGCATTTGTTATTGGATGA
>NW_022900947.1:30397911-30398477 GCF_012274545.1 Fukomys damarensis | reverse complement strand
AATCTAGGTATATAATACAGTTACATTCATCATTGGGATCCTGTACCTTTACATGATAGGTCTTTATTCTCATTTTTCCCCCTTGTCCTTGTCTCTGCCCTCCCTTCACCCCCTCCTTCCCTCCCCATTTACAAACACTTTATTTCCATTTTTTCAGTTTCTTATATTTTTTTCCTCTCCCTTATTACCTTTCCCCCACCCTTCCCACTTTCCCTACACCTTTAGCTCTTTACTTCCTATTTCACATTATTAATTGAGATGAAAATGGTCCCTGAACATATTTAAATTGCTTTTTGCTATTGTAGTCTTATCTTATTCTTTTTTTCATTATTTAGAGAATACTTTATAAGTTTCTGTAATCAAACCCACGTAGATAATGACCTTACATATTTAGTATGATGTGTTACCCCTGTACACATAAAAAAATTAAAAATAAAAATAAAAAAATTAACATTTCTAGACCAATATGGCTGTCCATTTCTGTACAATGCCAACTCAACATAGTAAATTGGGATGACTTTTTCCAAAGTTGGCAGCACTGTTAAAGTTTCCCAAGATTCAATTTA
>NW_022900947.1:30380033-30397709 GCF_012274545.1 Fukomys damarensis | reverse complement strand
AAAGACTAATAATAGTATGTTATGCATCAATAGCAGCAACAGCTTTTCCAGGTACTGCAGTCATCTGAACAAAATTATAGACATTCAGCACATTCTATTAAAACAAAACAAAACAAAACAAAACAAAAAAAAGAATAATATCCAGAAAACAGAGAAGTTCTGTTGCTGTTGTGGTACCTGGCACCATTTTTTTTATTAGCATCTTAATCATCATCTGAAAAGAGAACATTCTAGAGTAATATCATTAAATGTAGCTCTGATAAAGCACGGTCCCTAGTATGTATCATAAAACAGGTACAAGATATTTTACATCCATAGAGGTATGATACAGTACCGTCCTACATCAATAATACTAGTAACAGTTTTGGTTTGAAATTTACTTTGTCTGCAAATAAAATTGCTACCCCTGTTTTTTTTTTTCCTGGGCTCCTGTCACATGGAGAATTGTTTTCTATCTTTTCACTTTCAGTCTATGGGCTTCTTTTTGCACTAGGTGTGTTTCTTGTATACAACATATTGTTGGATTTTGCTTCTTATTCCAATTTGCCAGTCTATTTCTCTTGATTGGTGAATTGAGGCCATTGACATTGCTGGTTATAACTGATATGTACTGACTTATTATTGACATGTTATTGGCCTTTTGTTGACTCTTTTTACTTTTTCACCTTCTCCTTTTAATTTCTTGCCTTGCCTATTTGATTTGCTCTGTTGGGCCTCATGGTGTTGTTGCCTTCATTGTCTTTTTCTAGGATCTTGTTTAGAATTGCTTGTAATGCTGGATTGGTATTCATGTAGTTTCTCAGGTGTTCTTTGTTGTGGAAGTGTCTTACTTCCCCATCCATTTTGAAAGAGAGTTTTGCTGGATACATCAGTCTAGGTTGGAGGTTGTTCTCTTTTAGTACTTGAAATATCTCATTCCAGGCTCTCCTTGCCCCAAGGGTTTGTGTTGAAAAGTCTGCTGTGATTCTGATGGGCTTTCCTTTGCATGTGATTTGTTTCTTTTCTCTTACTGCTTGTAGTATTTTGTTCTTCTGTTGGGTTTCTGGGATCTTGATTATTATATGTCTAGGTGTAGATTTTTTTTGATTGTAGCTAGTTGGGGTCCTATATGCCTCAGTTATCTGAATGTCAAATTCTTCCCCTCTGTTTGGGAAGTTTTCTGTCATTAATTCTGCGAACAGCTTTTTAAAGTCATTTGTATTTTCTCCTGCTACTTCATGGATTCCTATCAGTCTTATGTTATTCTTCTTTGCATCATCTAGGAGTTGTTGGATCGATTTCTCATGATCCCTTACCGTTTTTAAGTGATCTCTCTTTTCATGGTCACTGACTGCAATCTTATCTTCTATATGGGAGAGTCTATCTTTGCATTCTTTTATTCTGTTGCGTACACTGGGCCTGGAGTATTTAATCTCCTGGATATCTGTTTGAATCTGTTTTATGGATTCCATTTCTTTCCTATGTTGGGCGTTTATTTTTTCCATTTCTTTCTTATGCTGGGCCTTCATGGATTCTATCATGGTCCTGAGCTCATCTATTTTTTTTGTCAGTTTCTGCTCTAGAGTCTCGAATCACAACTTCCATTTTTCTCACTCTCTCTATGGTTATCTGGGAAATTATTTCTGTTTTGAATTTTTCTAGAGCCTGATTGATCTGCTTTGTTACTTCCTGAGCTTTGAGTTCAGGGTGTCCTGGTGGTTCACTATCGGCCTTTTCATCCTCATTTGCCCTACTGTTTGCCATTGGTGAACTGGAAGTCTGTCCTTGTGTCTTGCTTAAGTGTTTTCTCATTTTAATTTTTGTTGTTGGACTGTCCTTGGTTTAATCTCTGGATTATCACCCAAATCTTCCTGATATAGTTGCGCCCTAGCTTCTGTGTCTCTAACGACCCACAGACTGTCTCATCTTCATAACATCAGAGAAAACGGCTCATCAAATCATCCGCAATGCTTTATCCCAACTGATACAATCAGCAACACGTTAAGATCAAGCACAACTTGGACACTGACCACCTGTGGTAGTCACTAGTCTATCACCCTTAAATCATTTGAATTAAGTTGAAATCAAGAAGCTGTCCAGAACATGTCTGCAGTGAACAAAATTTCAAAATTATAGTGTATTTACCATTTAATGGCTCAGACAGAGCAAGGATGCAAGACCCCTGACCTCAGTTAGCTGATGGCTGAACCCCATGATGCAGACTGACCTTGGGCTGCAAGGCCCAGATTGAGTTCCCCAACCTTCTGAATGGTTGAGCTCCACAACGTTCTATTACAGGTTTCCCATGCCCTTTCTTTAAAGATGTTCAAAGTTGGGAACTCAGAAAAATACCCTTGATAACCACCTCTGCCTCTGCAGAGTGGGTCCACAGACTGGCACAGTCAGGAGGTCTGAGAGTGGGGGGGGCGCTTATGGGGGTTCAGGGGCGCCCACACGGCTACCTCCCATGCTTGAGTGATGGCGGCTGGGTCGGGAGCAGGCGTGGCTCTCCTTCCTGCTGTGGATCGGGGCCCAGGCTATCTCCTGGAGCTTGAGTGATGGCGGCTGGGTCAGGAGCAGGCGTGGCTCTCCTTCCCGTGGTGGATCGGGGCCCAGGCTACCTCCCATGCTTGAGCGATGGTGGCTGGGTCCAGAGCAGCGGATGATTTCTTGATAGCAGCCATTCTTTCTGTAGTGAGATGGAATCTCAGCATTGTTTTAATTTGCATCTCTTGAATAACCAGTGATGTTGAACTTTTTTTTTGGTACCAGTAATCAAACTCAGGGCCACACCCTTGCCAGGCAGACACTGTGCCAATGGAGCTACATCCCCGGCCCCACTGAACATTTTTTTTATATATTTATGTGGTGTTTCTACTTCTTCCTCTGAGAAGTGTATATTCATTTCAGGTACCCATTTCTGGATTGGGTCTTTAAATTTAGGGGTCTGAGCTTTTGAAGTTTTTTATTCTAGATATTAGTCCTTTGTCTGAGGAGGAGCAGCTGGTAAAAATTTTTCCCATACTGTGGGTTGTCTGTTCACTCTGTTGATAGTTTCTTTTGCCATGCAAAAGCTTTTTAATAAGATGAGATCCAGTTGATTGTTTGTGATAGTACCTTTGTGACTGAAGTTTTGTTCATAAAGTCTTTGTCTACTTTGTTACATATTAATTGCTTATGGCAGGTAGCTTTATTGATCGTATTTAGAACCCTTAGGAAGTGAGTATTTCTCAGAGATGCCTTTCAAGTGTAGTTTGCTTTTGGGTTTGAATCTGTTGTAAGATTGTATCTCCTTAATTAATTGGAGATGAGAAGTTGCTGCCTATTGGGCATAGCCCCTGGTTCTCTGACACTGGTCTATAGTATTTTTTATGACCCTTAGGCAATGTCAGTCTTGGTGTACCAGGAAGAATAACTAAGAAGAACAATTATGTCAGCTTGGCTGAACTAGTAAAATCAGCAATAACTATAGCATCAAACGTGGCCTAGAAAATGACAAACTGTGGAAACTATTAATTTACCACCTTTAACTGTATGAACTATATTTGTAGTTATATAACAAATCCTAAAACAAACCAGGAAATTGTATACAGTAAATAGGCCCTTGGGGAGAAAATTTAAAAGGGTACCGGAGGGAAAAAGTAGAGAAATAGAAGAAGAGAAAGAGATTAGAAGCAAGGCTGGAAAACAAAGGAAGATTATGGGAACTTTGGGAAAGTGCTAAAGAGAAGGGGGAAGAGAGAAGGAAGAATTAAAAACAAGAACAGAACAAAACTAGAAACAATGTTTACAGTAATATAGATACAAGAACAGGCCAGGAAAAAAAAAAAGAACAAAAGAAGAAAAAAATATCTACTTCAGGTGTGTTTGGTGTCACTGGTAGACTGAGTGGGCAAATAGAGCCCAGATCGGTGTTGATTAACCAACCCTAGCAAGCCAGTTGCATATTTGTGGCAGGCAGGGTAGTAGATAATCGCGGTCATCCTGTACCTTTAGTTCTACTTTAGTTCAGGGTGGTTTCTGGCTGTGAGGCTGGAACCTGATTTGTTCAGCCTGCAACACTCCCATGTGCCTCCTGCTAGTTTGAACTTGGCTCCTTGATCTTCCAGTTTGAATTCAGTTCTGCCTCACCCTGACACTGGGAGCCACTAGATGGAGCCAGCCTGAAGCTGCTCTGAGTTCTGAGCTCAGTTGACCCCTCTCCAGGCTACCGGCCAGTCACCCTCTCCTAGGGGAAGACTGAACCTGAGAAAGTCACCACCAGCCGCTGCAGTCTGCTGCCTACACTGTTCCATTCCACTGATGCGTTTCTCTGTGGAGCCTCTAGGGATGCCAGTCGTCACTGTGCATCAGCAGGTTTGAGCTGCTCCTGCCAGTAAGTCAGGGCTCAGGGAGAAAGCACCAGTTACCACCTCCTTTTGTGTTGAGGTCTCTCTCTTTGCTCTCCTCATGGGCTTCAAGTCCTGCTTCAGTTCCTTGTTCCTTCCTTGTCTTCCTTATGTTGCTATATTCCAGCGTCTGGACACCAAATCTTGGAGAGCCTGTTGCTCTGCTGTTTAGTACTCTTCCCTGAAGTCCCCAGCACTTTGTTTTCTTACTGTTTTTGTTTAGTGAACTATATGTACTAATTGTGTCAAAATGTGTGGATCCAGTTAAGAGATTCCATGAAAAAAATCTGGATACAGGGGCTGGGGATTTAGCTCAGTGGTTCCTCCGCCTGCTTTGAAAGCACAAGGTCTTGAGTTCGACCCCCAGTAACAAAGACAAAACAAAACAAAATACAATTCTGGATACAAAATGTTATGGACGTTTCAGTTGGGTGTATAGCTCAGTGGCAGAGAACTTGTTTAATGTGTGAAACTCTGGGTTCCATCTCAAGCCCTACAAAGAAAGAAAAGGAAACAAATAAAAGAAAAAAGAAAGAACACCCAGGCATGATAGTACACATCTGTAATACCAGCATTTGGGAAGCTGAGGAAGGAGAATCACCATAAATTCAAGGCCAGCCTGGGTATGACATGAGTTCAAGGTCAGCCTAGTATGCATAGCAAGACCCTGTCTCAAAATGAAATAGAACAAAACAACAAAAAGCACTCCCCCCAAAAAAGTGGACATAAGAATTACAATTATATCATGTATACCAGAAAACATGATTAGAAAGAAGTATATAAGAATATTAATAATGGTTATATTGATTGCAGTGAGATTTTGGGTAATTTTTTTTCCCTCTTCTCTATTTTCCAATTTTGTCTGCTAGTATGATTAATGTAATAGTTCTAGTGCCAAGGATGTAGCTCAGTGTCGCCTCACCTGCCTAGCAAGTGCAAGGTCGATTCCTGGTACCCAAAAAAAAAAAAAGAGGGAGAAAAGAAAAGGTACTATTCTTTAAAAATAATTTTTTTCTTTATAATGTCATATGTAATAAAATTTAAGATTATTTTACTTAGGTAAGGAAGAATTTAGATGGACAAATGGCATAGTTCGTAGTTTAGTACCATTAATTTGTTTAATTACAAATTCAAAATTTCTGTGAATTTATGTATGCCAGGCATGTAGGCACAGACTTGTAATTCCAGCACTCTTGGAGGCTGGGGCAAGAGGATCAAAAGCTTGAGCCCAGCCTGGGAAATTTAGCGAGAGAGTTTGTCTCAAAATAAGAGTAAAAAGAAAAAAAAAAAAAAGTAAAAAGGACTAGAGATACAGCCTAGTGTGATGGCTGGGGATTCAATCCCCAGTACCCCCACCCCAAATCTTATCCATCCACCCATCTACCCATCCATTTATCTTTCTGAGACACGGTCTTGCTATGTAGTCCAGGCTGGACTTGAACTCGAGGCTGTCCCGAGTGCTGGGATTTCAAGTGTGTGCCACCACACACAGCTCACTCTGAATCTTTCAAACACACAATATGTTAATCCCTGTCCAGTTTTTTTTTTTTTGGTACCGGGGATTGAACTCAGGTCCTCTTGCGCTTGGAAGGCAGGCCACGGAACCGCTGAGCTAAATCCCCGGTCCCCTGTCCAGTTTTTTAGTTGAAGAATCTTATAGAAATTTTCAGTCTAGATTTTACTGATTGAGTCTTCAGTCCCCTTGGGGTTTTATATCTCATTTTTCTGTATCGTTTATTTCATATAAATTGGTTGTTACATCTAGAGGACAGATCTGATCAGATTTAATGTTAATTTTTTTAAAAAAGAATATTTGTTAAGTGGCATTGTCAGCCTAAGAATTCTTTTTTGTTGTTTGTTGTTTTGGTTTAGCTGGGCAAGGTGCAGCACACCTGCAAAATTTGAGAGGCTAAGGCAGGAGGATTGCTGTGATTTTCAGGTCACCCGGGGGTACATAGCAAGTTTGAGACTAGCTTGACAAAAGAAAAGAAAACAAAACAAACAGCTTGAGCTACATATGAAACCCAGCCTCAAAAAAGAGGAAGGAAAAAAAAAAAAAAGATGTGGGTTTGGTTTGATTTGGACATGGATTTTTGCTGTGTTACCTAGGTTATCCAGAACTCCTGAGCTCAAGTGAACCTCTTGCCTCAGCTTCTCGAGCAGCTGGGTATCTGGCTTCAGTTTTCTTAATATATCTCCTGTTAAATCTTATGGCAAAAGGTAATAAAAGTTTTTAACAAGGGTTTCTTACAGTAAGACTTCTATATGTGTGTATAGATAAAGTACTGACTTTCACAGCCAGTGTGTAGCCTGAATTATTGTGAGTAAAAATGTGCATTCATAATGACAGTGCAAAATCTGTTCACCTGAAATCACAGAGGGACTTGAGCTTCTTGAAGTGAGTTAATAAGAGTTAATAGCTAACTCTTACAAAACAGTCAGGGACACGGTAAACATTAACGAATGTTTTAGGGCTGCTGCTGGTTGTGCAAGGTCGTTTGCTTTCATGATGACATATAATATGCACTTGAGGTGTTCTGTGTGTGAACCTTGTCTTTTCTTTAAAGGTGCTACTTAAGAGCAAATCGAAGGGCTGGGGATGTAGCTCAGTGGCTCTGTGCCTGCCTTGCAAGCGCAAGGTCCTAAGTTTGATCCACCTGTATTAAAACACAAAACAAAACAAACAAGAGTACATCTACATCTTTAAATTACAACATAACCTTGCCTTTTAACAAATATAATTTTTTTTTTTTTAATTTCTAGCGGGGACTAAAAGAAGTAGTAGAATCTTGTCGAGGAAAGAATCTATTTTTTTCTACCAACATCGACGATGCCATCAAAGAAGCTGATCTGGTATTTATTTCTGTAAGTAATTTCATTTGCTGTGTGAATTTTAGTGTTTTTTTTTTGTTTTGTTTTGTTTTTGAGACAGGGTGTCACTATGTAGTTGAGAATGACCTGGGACTCACTATGTAGCCCAGGCTGGTCTCGAATTTACAGTGATCCTCCTGCCTCAGCCTCCTGAATGCTGGGATTACAGGCATGCGCCCCCACGCCTGGCTATTTCTAGTGTATTCTTAATCTGTTTAAAAGTTTTCTTTTCCAATGCTTAATTATTTCCAAAACATAAGAGTTGAAAAATACAAAAAACTTGTATATGTAGATATTAACTCATGATCAAATTTTTCAATATTTATTTTCATGTCAAAAATCTATTAAAATTTTATGTCTCAGGTTTTACATATACTCACAGTATCCAAATGTATGTAAAATAAATGCTCAGTTCACTTCATTTTCAAACTAAAATAAAAATTTTCGTTGTACTTTAACTTGCTATTAAACTACAACATGGCTTAGTAGAGAGATGTCCAATTTAATTTGAGATGACCGATGTAATTTGTCCAGCAGTTGAGCAAACCCTATAATCATTTGGTCAGGCATATAATTTTAATTCCTTGAACAAGTAAACTCAGAGCAAGTTGTAACCTGAGATCTAGTAGCAGGAAATAATGGTAACACATGAGCACGTATGATAGTGTATACAGTGGCATCTCGGTTCATGAAGTAATTCTTTCTGTGATTCTGGTCACCAACTAAATTGGACGAGAACCAAATCAAAGTCAGTGAATGGTTAGGTTCAGTTTTGACCTTATTTGATTCAGTTCTCATCCAGTTTGGTTTATGACCAGAGTTATAGGAAGAATTAAGTTCCTGCATTGAGGTACTACTGTTTGTCCTTTTTTGGGGGGGGTGGGTAGCGGGGATTGAACTTGGGACCTTGAGTTTGCAAGGCAGGCAGCAGAACCACTAAGCTAAATCCCCGGCCCTGTATGTCCTTTCTTGTTCCACTGTTGGCAGAGGTGAGGTGAAGAGAACCGCTTTGTGAACTTATAGGCATCTCCTAGCTAAATGAATTGTGTTCCAAAAGTCATAGCCTTTCAAGGTGCGTAAACCTATAATCCCAGCACTCAGGAAGCTGAGGTGGGAAGATCCTTGCAAGTTTGTCATTTGGGCTACATAGTGAGTTCAAGACCAGCTTGAACTACATATTAAGACCCTGTCTCAAAGTTTTTTTTTGGTACCAGGGATTGGACTCGGGTACTTGAACTCGGGAGACAGGCGGTGGAACCATTGAGCTAAATCCCAGGCCCCTCAAAAATTTTTTTAAAAAGATAATTTTAATGAATTGTTTGTGCCTGGCATGTATTGGGTAGGTTATCAGGCCAGCCCACAGACACCTTCAACTCGTGATACGGTTTATCTATCACCTTATAATGAAAAAAAAAATAGATCTATCACTGTGGGATTAATCTCTAGTTATCCAGGATTTGAACCAAGGCAACCTGGGCCTCACTTCCCTTTGCCCCTCCTCAGTTACTCTGTGTGACAGCGTGGTTCTCACCAGGTGGCAGCTGAGCTGGGGTGTTTCATGACTCAAGACCTTCATGGCCTTGGAGAATAAAGAGACAAAGGCAACAGGAGTGGTGTGAGATTTGACGATCCCAGGATAAAGTGAAGAAACACCAGGGGCTCCAGAGAGGCGGGTGCTGGTGGGCCGGTCACGTAGATAGATCGCTAAGGGCTACAAACTGTGGGGTAAAAGGCTATTTCAGCTGCTGAGATTGAGGCAGTACTGTGAGGACAGTGAACTCTAGAAGAGGGTGTTAGAGAAACTGGCAGTGAGCTGTGTTATGAATTCAGTCTTTTTCTGGCTGTAGTCACTTCAGAGATCCTGCTGTAGCTTCTATGACTTACCTACTAATCCTTTTTTTTTAGTTTTTTTTTCCCCCATTGAGTTTATTGGTACACCCCACCCATCCTTTAAGCAGAATGGAAAGACTAAAGGTATAACAACAGGAGAGGAAGTATTTTAGAGTAACTAGATTTTCGAGAAAATCAAGAGGCTACTTTAACCCAACTCTTGGATGACCAGAGCCTACAGTGAGAATGTCCTGTAAAAAGCACATTTAAAAATAATCTGTTCTAGGTGACAGAGTAGTTTCTTAGGGTGGCCTGGCATAAATGGCTGATTTTACACTTGCTTCTTGCTGATTCAGCCTGACCTGTCCTAAGTCTGTCTTATTATTTAGTGCTGGTTAGGAGAATGTATTACTGTGTACATCAGAGTCTACATTCTCACTCCCTTTATTCTCTAGATCATATTTTTTTGTTTTCTTTTTGTACACTTTTCATCATGGAAAATAACAGATTTATGCAAAAATAAAAACACATTAAACTAATTTTTCCTCGCTGGGTGCACACCTGTAATCCCAGCACTCAGGAGGCTGAGGCAGGAGGATCTCTGTGAGTTTAAGACCAGCCTGGGCTACATAGTGAGTTCCAGGTCAGTGTCATACACAGTGATCAGCACTCAGGAGGCTGAGGCAGGAGGATCTCTGTGAGTTTAAGACCAGCCTGGGCTACATAGTGAGTTCCAGGTCAGTGTCAACTACATAGTGAGACCCTGTCTCAAAACAAACAAACAAAAAGCAATTGCAAACCCATCATGGGGCTGCTGTTCTTTCCTCAGGTGAACACGCCAACCAAAACCTATGGCATGGGCAAAGGCCGGGCCGCCGATCTGAAGTATATCGAAGCCTGTGCTAGACGCATCGTGCAGAACTCAAATGGGTACAAAATCGTGACCGAGAAAAGCACAGTTCCAGTGCGGGCAGCAGAAAGTATTCGTCGTATATTTGATGCGAACACAAAACCCAACTTGAATTTGCAGGTATGAAATTTTGAGGCATTATAGTCTGGCTCTTATGTAAATATTGACACCTTCAGTTCCCTTAGTTAATTCTGGCTTCACACTTTCCTTGCATTGGGATTCTAGGTGCTGTCCAACCCTGAGTTCTTGGCAGAGGGGACAGCCATCAAGGACCTGAAGAACCCGGACCGAGTCCTGATTGGAGGGGATGAGACGCCTGAGGGCCAGAAAGCTGTGCAGGCCCTGTGCGCTGTGTATGAGCACTGGGTGCCCAGAGAAAAGATCCTTACCACTAATACTTGGTCTTCAGAGCTTTCTAAACTGGTTAGTCCGTAGTCTCAGTTCTCTCTTAAATTTGTTGTTATTGAGACAGGGTCCCTCTATGTTGTTCAAGCTGTCCTTGAACTTACTGTGTAGCCCTGGCTGGCCTCAAACTCAGTGATCCTTCTGCTTCATCCTCCCAGGTACTGGAAGTACAGGCACATACTGCCACACCAGCCTTTCTGTCACCGTTTCTCTGCTTTTAACCTTTTCTTAGTCATCTATCTTCCCAGATTAAAATACATTTGCTTATCAGACCATCCATTATCTCCACCAGTATCTTTTATTATAACTCCTCAGGAATTTGCGTCAACTCAATATTGAAATATAAAAGCAATGACCAAATTGCTATGTTAGCTCATTGTGCTTCTCCTCCTCTTTTTTTAAAAGGCAGCAAATGCTTTTCTTGCCCAGAGAATTAGCAGTATTAACTCCATAAGTGCCCTGTGTGAAGCAACGGGAGCGGATGTGGAAGAGGTCGCAACAGCCATTGGAATGGACCAGAGAATTGGAAATAAGTTCCTGAAAGCCAGTGTCGGTAAATAGATGTTCTCTCTCCATGAAGTGGCTTCATTAGCTGGGTCCCTAACTTTTAAAGTTTTTTTTTTAACTTATTCGTAAGAAAACAAAAACAACAAAAAAGGTTGTTACATCTGTGTCCTTCATTCTAGCAGGTACGAAGTGAGGCAGTAATCCCATTTAATTTTCGGTTCCGGGAGTTGAACTGGGGACCTTGCACTTGTCAGGCAAGTGCGGTGCCACTGAGCTACATCCCTGGGCCTGGTGATCCCTTCTGTTGTTCAGTGATGACTGGTTGATTAGTAGATTAGTGTAGCTCAGAGTTTCGGAGGAGGAAAATGATGCTTTCTCTATTAGTGGCATAAACATTGTTCGATATTTTGGGAAACCATGTAGGAAATAATTCAAGTTAACAACTTATTTAAGCAAATAGGGAATGAACTTCCTATTATTTGTTTTCCTACTAGTATTTTGTTTTTGTGTTTTTTGGTACCAGGGATCAAACTCGGGACCTTGCGCTTGCAAGGCATGTGGCAGAACCACTGAGCTAAATTCCCAGCCTTTCCTACTAATGTTTTATTGGTGAAATGTAGTTGGTCCTCCTTATGGAGCAATTCTGTATTTGTGGATTTGCCACTTACTTCTACTGCACAGTGGTGGAAAATCTGTCCCAGGCATGCGGCTGAGCCCACCAGGTTTGAACAAGGCATTGCCTCGCCCTGGTGCTCCGGCTCTCGTACTGTAACCAAAGGCCCTCCCTGTAATCTGTTTAGTGCCATGTTTTTCACGTTTTCGTGCTTTCGGGTACCGACTTTTCCATTTAAAATGGCCCCAAGTGGAGAGCTGAAGTGCTTCCCTCTGGGCCTAAGTGCGAGAAGACAGCAGTCCTTTTGTCAGGGAGAAAATGTGTCTAGCCCGAACTTCATTCGGGGGTGAGTTATAGAGCTGATGGCCCTGACTTCGATTGTAGTAAACCAGTAATTATGCAAACTGAAATGTATTTAAGCAGAAGCACATATAAAACAAGGTTGTGTGTTCATCTCTTGACCATAATGTGAGCAGAAACTCGGCAGGAATCTAACCCATGTTTTGCGTGGGGTCAGTGCTTCAGTATTTGTGGATTGAGTATTCGGGGTGACTTAGAGAGCGTAGCTTCCACAGATCATGAGAACTAACTGTGGTTTTGAATATAAGTTAGTAAAATGGTATAATATTCAGTAGAATATTTTGTAGTTTGGGCCAGAGGCAGACTTGCTAGTGTTTCTAGAGCTTTGTCATTTCCCAATATTGGATTCCCTGTACTTTTATAGCCTACTCTTTTTGATGTTTTCTGAAAGTTATAATTTAATAAAAAGAGCTACTATTTACTGAAGTCATATTATGCACCAAGCTGTATACCAGCACTTTTTTATCTCATTTTCTCTTTAACCTGATAGAGAAATGCTGTTATATCCCCTTTTTTTTGGTACTGGGCATTGAACTCGGGTCCTTGCGCTTGTGAGGCAGGTGGCGGCACCACTGAGCTAAATCCCTGGCTCAAAGTTTTCTTTTGGCTCACAGTTTGTTTTGTTTTTGGTACAGGGAATCAAACTCTAGACTTGGTTTGCACAGTAGTCAGTGGAACCACTGAGCTTAAATCCCCAGCTATTATGTCTTTTTTTAAAAGACATTTGAAATATTTACTTTCTGGCCCTTTACCATAAAAATTTGCTGAACCTATGGTGGAGTAAGAGATGTAGGGCACTCATACCAATGAATGAGAAAAAAAACAAACAGCTAGATGTGGTGGCACACTTCTAAAATCCCAGCACTCAGGAGGCCGAGGCAGGATCACCACAAGTTTGAGGCCAGCCTGAACTACATAGTGAGACCTTGTCTAAAAACAGCCGTAAAACTAAAAAAGTATATACCATAATTGGGAAATCACTTAAAGAGTTGATTAATCGGCTATAAATTTCACACAATTTGTAAACCCACCAACTTTTATTATTTAAATCTTAGTATAGTATAGGCCCCTGATATATATGTGTTAAACTTGTCATATGATTTGGTTTCTGGTTCTTATATAAAAATGTCATTTTTCTCCCCCCAGGTTTTGGTGGGAGCTGCTTCCAGAAAGATGTTTTGAATTTGGTTTATCTCTGTGAGGCTCTGAATTTGCCTGAAGTAGCTCGTTATTGGCAGCAGGTATTAATCTTTATAGTCAGTAACAGCTTATTAGATTATAATTAAATCATGTCAGCTATGTGAAGTGTTTTTGAAGGAATTCATTCCAGGAACTCAGTCAATTTACTTTGGCTTTGTTTAGCTTTGTTTATTGGTCATCTGCTTTTAGACTTTTTGCTAATCAACTGGAGTGGAAATTTCTGATCAACCAGTAGTTCTTCTAGTTTTATAACTAAATTTGTTCCCAGAGTAAATCAAGAGCTGATATTCTTCTTCATCTTTTTATTTGGTACCGGGTATTGAACTCGGGTCCTTGCGCTTGCGAGGCAGGCAGCGGAACCACTGAGCTAAATCCTCAGCCCTATTCTTTATAATTCTTCTCTACCTGAAAGGTATAAAATCACAGAAGAGCCTGTACTATAATACTTTCAGGTGATTCGCATCTGTTGATACTTGTTTTGTCCCTTTTAGATTCTCAAAGTAAAATTTCTCAGATGGGAAGCACTGAGTGAATGCCTTGAATACTTACCCTGTGCTACTAACTCTTTGGGGCACTGGATACAGTTTCTCATTTCGCTGTCATCACTGACATTATCCCATTTATATATGTATGTATGGATTTTTTTTATGAGAGTCTTGCTGTATCATTCAGGTTGACCTTGAACTTACCACGTAGCCCAGACTGGCCTGGAACTAGTGGCAATCCTCTTCAGCCTCCCGGGTGCTGGGATTACACATGTGCACCATGTCTGGCACCTCCTCCCCCATTTTTAGATAATGGAATTGACAGAGATTTTAAGTAATTTTCAGATGTAGTAGCAAGTATATGTGTCCATCCCAAATACTTTGCCTGTGTGTAATTTTTCAGATTTCAGCAATAGACATGGGAGGGAATCTAAAGAAAGTTCACCTTTTAGGGAAACACGGTATTATTTCACTCAATCCATCAGGTGGTTTTATCATATGATTCATTGTGTGCAAAATGCAGCAGATGAAGTCTTGGTTTGGGGCTCAAGGTTGAAATTGGTATAGACCCTGAAAAATGGTCTCTTCCTGTTCATTCATCCTATCACCAACCTAAATTTAAGAGGTTTTTTTTGGTACTGGGGAACAAACTGGGGAACTTGGGCTTGCAAGGCCGAACCACTGAGCTAAATTCCCTACCCTAAATATAACAGATTTAAGGCTCTTGATCAGAGACTTACTTAGTTAAAAACCATGTCAGATATGTAAATATCTGTGGCATTACGGTTTGTCCAGAGGCAGCTGTAACTTGTCATGTTTGACAGTTACCTGGCCGTTTTCTTGTTAAAGTTTTATCAGCCCACGTGTGCAGTACACAGTGTTCACGCTTATTGCGGGGAGTTGGCGCATGTACCTAACACCTCTTCATTCTTTGGTGGCTCCTTCCCCTCGCCCGTTTTCTTCTCACACTGAATTTGGTGATGGGCAATGTAAGCAGATTCAGAACGCTGACCTGAGTGCTAACCACCTTCTGTCCCCAGGGTCTGCAGAAGTCGGCTAAAGACAGTGCTGTTTCCCCTGTGCCTTAGCTGACTTTAGCACTGGATCTCAGAGTTAAAGCTTAGCTGTGCACCCCATCTGTGCATCCACCTCAGGTGAACGCAATGAAAATAAAAATTACCAGGAGACTTTAAGGATGGAGATGGGTGTTCTTTCCGTTTTTATTTCAACTCTGAATAATGTGCGTCAGAGGTTACATTTCTGTTAATGGGTGTTGTGCAATGTGTGTGAATTTCAGGTCATTGACATGAATGACTACCAGAGGAGGAGGTTTGCGTCCCGGATCATAGACAGCCTGTTCAACACTGTGACTGATAAGAAGATAGCTATCCTGGGCTTCGCATTCAAAAAGGACACGGGCGACACGAGGTATCAGTTCTTTCAAGTATTTCAGACCTCTTGTTCTCGTGACTCTTGGCTGTGGGTGTGTGTTCTGTTGCAGTGTAAAGAATACAAACACCCGCATTCTCACTCCTCTGCTTCATAGGCTCTTACCTGCGTCTTCAGTCCCCATGTATTAGGTGTAATGGCATCAAAAGCAACACTGATGTGTCTTCCTGCAGAGAATCCTCCAGTATCTACATCAGCAAATACCTGCTGGATGAAGGTGCACACCTCCATATATATGACCCGAAAGTACCAAGGGAACAAATTGTTGTGGATCTCTCCCATCCAGGGGTTTCACAGGATGACCAAGGTAAGGTGTGGGTCTCATAGTCATCTTGCTGACAGACCCCAAAACTTGTTTTCTAGAAATCTTTGGTTGTAACATTTTATCCTGTATCTCATCCGTATGCTCTCTATTCATTCAGCCTGTTCTCTAAACTTAAACTTTATAAATTAGACATTATATCTTCACCTTTAAAGTGATTATCTGAGGGTTGGAGCAATAAACATTCCTAACTCATTTCTCATTTCTGGCATTTGTTGCTGCTCTTGGTGTAGTGAATCGACTTGTGACCATTTCCAAGGATCCCTATGAAGCATGCGATGGGGCCCATGCTGTTGTCATTTGCACTGAGTGGGACATGTTTAAGGTAAGGCGACAGAAGTGTGACCGAGGAGGGTGCTGGAAAGTGTCACGTGTGAGCAGAAGTGTGTGCTAGGGCTCTGATCACCGCGCGGTGTCTTCACAGGAGCTGGACTACGAACGCATTCATAAAAAGATGCTCAAGCCAGCCTTTATCTTTGATGGGCGACGTGTCCTGGACGGGCTCCACAGTGAACTGCAGACCATCGGCTTCCAGGTGCTCAGGATTCTGGACTCTCTCTTGGGTCGTTTTTTTTTTCAAGGCCATTGTGTGGGTTTCAAAATCCTCGTATTCTCAGTGATGAGGTCACTCTGAGACAAGAGGTCAGCTCTCTGGGAAGTGTCTGTGATTTTTAAACGATTCTACTCCCTCCTAAGTTTGTGATGCACAGTTCAGTGTGGTCTCCCTTACCTGACACACAGAGGTGGGTGTCAGTTATCAGTTTGCTGTCGTAAGAGACAGAATGTGCCCTACCTTACCCATATTGTGACAGTCAAGTAGGAAAGAGTGTGTTCTGCAAGATGCACTGTGCTTATCATACAGCATCATTGTTGTGTTCATTACTATTCCTCGCTGAGCCGGTGCCCTGTGGTCTTCCCTTGAGTACCTAGACAGGAGGACACAAGTTTGAGGCCAGCCTGGGTAACTTATTGAGACCTTGTCCTAAAATATTGAAAAACAGGCTAGGATTGTAGCTCAGTGGTCCCTGGGTTTAATCTCCAATACAAAAAAAAAAACAGCCCCACCAGATCTTCCTTTTCACCAGTTTATTGAAGGTCCTCTTGTACTTAGAATTCTGTGCCCATTTCTCATCTGTGAGTTGTTGAATGGCAGCAGGAGCCAGATGATGACCTCGTCTGTTCACTCATCTGTCGAGGGCCTTGAGGATCCCTCTGTCCCACCCAGCATAGCTCTCCCAATTGACAAACTCAGGAATGTTATTTTTACAAGGTTATTCCAACAGACACATGCTAGGATTACAGGTGCACTCCCCGCACCTGGCTTTTTCTTTTCCTTTTTTTCCAAGAGAAGAGGTTTATTTTAGCTCACAGTTTCAGAGGTCCGTAGTTAGGTGGCCTACAAGTTTTAGTGTAAGGAAAATGGAATGAGAATAGAGTGGAAACGTGAGCTAATGGAATCTGCTCTGTTCATTGCATTCATATGCAGTTCTGAGAACCATAGGGACATATGGTTTTCTACTCCCAACATGTGAGGGGCTTTTTTTCCCCATTGCTGCAGTACATTATAGTTCTATTTATTTATTTATTTTTATTTTTGGTAGCAGGGATCGAACTCGGGCCCTTGCACTTGTGAGGCAGGCAGCAAAACCACTGAGCCAAATCCCCAGCCCACTGCACTATAGTTCTTACATTCATGTGTTGTAATTAATAGTTCTCATTTTTTTTTCCTCTTCAGATAGAAACAATTGGCAAAAAGGTATCTTCAAAGAGGATTCCATATGCTGCTTCTGGTGAGATTCCAAAGTTTAGTCTTCAAGATCCACCAAACAAGAAACCTAAAGTATAGACATCAAGGTTTTTATTTATGGCTATTTTGCTACTTCAGGATAGCAGATAACTGATATTAAAATGGTAAATGAACCAAGTTGTTTTTAAGGAAACAAAATTATTTTTTTAATCATCAAGTTTATACTACTATATGGCTATTAGCATCTGACTTATGAATCTAGAATATTTTTACATGTTTTTATATTAGCTCAGTTATTGGATGGATAGAAAATCATGTTGGTTTTAATCATGTCAATTTTTATAAAATAAAAATTACTTATGACACTTTTTACTTTACAAATTGTCCACAGGTAGCACTTTAATGTCACATTGTAAAGGGAAAGTCATTTTGGTTTTCTTTGTAATCAGTTTATTTGCATATTAAGTATGTATTTTTTAAAAATTAATTTTATTGGTACATTTAAGGTATACAGTATAGTGACATTTGTCATTGGAAATTGCACCTTTACATAATCCATCTTGGTAGTGAAGCCATAATACTACTATGCTAAGTAGCCTTCAAGTATGGT
>NW_022900947.1:30372851-30379627 GCF_012274545.1 Fukomys damarensis | reverse complement strand
TGACATTTGTCATTGGAAATTGCACCTTTACATAATCCATCTTGGTAGTGAAGCCATAATACTACTATGCTAAGTAGCCTTTACAAGTATGGTCTGGTTAAAGTTCTTTGTTCCTTTCATTTTAATGCAATGTGCCATTGATTTTTTTAGCCCAAAAAGATTATCACTGTCTATTTCCAACCAGTCTAATTTAAAGAGTGCTCCCTTTTGAAAAAAATGTTTAGTGGGGTGTGGTGGCGTACACCTGTAATCCCAGCACTTGGGAGGCTGAGGCAGGAGGATTGCTGCAAGTTCAAAGTCAGCTTGAACTGCATAGCAAGACCATGTCTCAAAAAAGAAAATTTTAGGGTCATGGATTTAGCTCAGTGGTTCCACTGCCTGCCTTGCAAGCACAAGGTCCTGAGTTTAATCCCCAGTACAAAAAAAAGAAAGAAAACTTTAACCCAAAGAGAAAATGAGTAGTATGGTCTGGTTTGTTATTTCATAGCTTTCCTCGTCAGTTATTACCTTTATGATCTAAGAGTTTAAAATGTTAGCTACCTTTATATGTATTGAATTTTTATTTCTATTCATTGTAATGTTTCCTTTTAATAAAACCAATATAATCTTATACATAAACTAAAAGACTTTACAAATTAGATGTAGCATTATTTTCAAGCAAGAATTTTGTGTTTTCCCTCCTGCTTCTTATGTCTCTTGTTAACTTACATTGAAGTGGTTATTCTGGCCCGTGGTTGATGACTGGTGAATGTGTCAGATGTCCTTTGATGCTTGGCTCTGTTGACTGTACAGCCTTCGTTACACAGATAGGGGCCTCGCCTGTTAGGAATGTTGTGGCTCAGTAAGAAAAGGGAGTCAGATACAAAGATGAGGCCAGAGACATCTGTATAATAATAACTACATAAATCGAACATTATACATCAGCGGCTGTGTGCGTGCCATTTTGTCGTGGTGTAAGTGACTACTCAGTCATGGTGCTCCGAGAGTGAGAAGAAATAAGTTCCTCATTCTCTAGGGGAAATGGTTTTGCATCATTCTTTCAAATGATCAAGAAAAGAAGGGAATTTAAATTTAGCAAGTGTTGGGCCAGCCACACAGGAGCCAAGAAAGGTTTTATTCTCCAATATTACATCTCAAATGGTTATATAAGTCCCTACATGACACCCTCAGTTTGCCTCTTGGCCTGAAAAATATAAAAATATTTGCTATCTGGACCTTTAAGAAACAATCTATAGACTGTTGGGATGAACATCAGAGCAGTTTGAGGACATAAGGTAAACCTTATTCATGAGACTTTGGAGCAAAGATGAACTTTTATTTTGGCACCGGGGATCGAACTCAGGCCCTTGCGCTTGCTGAGGCAGTGGTGGAACTACCGAGCCAAATCCCTGGCCCTGAGCTTCTTAATTAGAATTTGTTTTTGCTTTAAAATATTCTTGTATTCTGCTTAGTAGTTTTCTAGTATAGGGATTATACACTCAAAGATGTCTTGCTAAAGCACATAGAAATAGGTACTTGTATTAAATTACAGAATGCTCTGGTGCCTAGAATTGTAAAGCAAATAATTATATGTGAAATAGTAGAAAGCAGAATGGACAATTGGAGGAAAATGGGCAAAAGAGGGCTGGGAAAGCCATGTAACTTGCTCCTTGTAATGGGGAGGAGAAACCCCATTATAGATGTGTAATGTGACACAGCAGTTGGAGACATCGGTGTGACAAGTTTACCTTTCTGTCCCTTACTGGGAGAATTAAAGAGCATGATTTTTAGCCAGGTGTGGTGGCACACACCCCTGAGCCTAGGCTACTTAAGAGTTCAAGGCCAGCCTGCACTGCAAAGTGAGACCCTGTCTCAAAACAAAAAAACCACAATTAAAAAAAAAAATTAAAGGCCAGGCATGGTGGCGGTTGCCTGTAATCCCAGCACTCGGGAGGCTGAGGCAGGAGGATTGCTGTGAGTTCGAGACCAGCCTGGGCTGCATAGTGAGTTCCAGGTCAGTCTCAACTACATAGTGAGACCCTGTCTCAAAAAACCAAAATAAATAAATAAAATAAAAATTAAAGTTTCTGTTTGCTAGGTACCATTTTGGGGTGGAGGGTGGGAGTGATGGATATCAATGAGATTAACTAGTAGTTAAAATTGAAAATACCAGCTGGGTGTGGTGGTACAGGCCTGTAATCTCATCACTCACCTGTAATCTCAGCACTCGGAGGCTGAGGCAGGAGGATCACTGTGAGTTTGAGACCAGCCTGGGCTACATAGTGAGTTCCGGGTCAATCTCAACTACATAGTGAGACCTTAGCTCAAAAAACAAACAAACAAAAAACAAAACAAAACAAAAATTGAAAATATGGAAATCACCAGTAATTCCACCTAAGTATTCTAGCTTTTAAACCTAACTACGCAAACTCTCAGCATATGATAATGTGGCTAAACTCCTTGAAAGCTTTATTTTCCCCCTCTGTAAAATGGAGGAGTCAGGAGGATTGCATGTGAGTCATGTTCACACAGGCTTAGTTGTCCGTGGTTGGCAGGTGAAGCACACCTGTTAGGCACCATAACAAGCTGGTCCCACTGAACCAGAACGCCAGATAGGCTCTGGGATTGGGAACACAGGGCCTTCACATGGGAATACATCCCCAGCCTTGATTTTTGTTTTTTATTTGAGACCAGTTTTAGCAGGTCATCTGAGTTGCTCAAGCTGTGCTGGAACCTGTGATCCTCCTGATTGAGCCTCCCAGAGTGCTAGGATTACAGGTGTGTGCACCCTATACACAGGCAGCATAGTAATTAACACTGGCCATTATGTCCACTTTAGCCATTTAGGTGCATTTTCTTATCTTTTCCTCACACAAGTCCTTTCAGGTAAGTTCCCGTTTTTCAGATGAAGAGCAAAAGGCCAAAAAAATTAAGTAGCTTGCTCAAGGTCACACATTAATACCTGGCAGAACTAGGTTTCAGGCTCTTTCAGGCCACCTGTTATCTGTTATTGTGCTTTGTGTTAGAAGTGTGAAGGTACCCAGATGCAGATTCTCAGATGTGGCAAGTAACCATTCCTAAGCTCTGGGCCCATACTTTGCACACACAACCCATATGTGCCCCATTTTCCTGTTTCTCAAGAGAAAGTAGAAAAACCCAGATTTGGGCAGGCCTGTCCTCCTCTTTGGCCAGCTGAGGCAGGGGGAGCACTTCGGCCCAGAGGTTTAAGGCCAGCCTGGAGAACATAAAATTAATGATGTATATCAGTGTTCCAAAATGAATCTTTTGTTATTATTAGTATGCATTTTTTGTTGTGGTTGTTTTTGTGTTTTGAGACAGGGTCTCACTATGTAGTTCACACTGCTCTGGAACTCACTGTGTAGCCCATGCTGGTCTTGAACTCACAGCAATCCTCCTGCCTCTCCTGAATGCTGGGATTACAGGCATGCGCCACCGTGCCTGGCAGTTTTTTTGTTTTTGTTTTTTGAGACAGGGTCCCACTATGTAGTTCAGACTGCCCTGGAACTCACTATGTAGCCCAGGCTGGTCTGCCTCAGCCTCCCCAATGCAGGGATTATAGGCGTGTGTGTGTCACCACACACACGCCTATAATTATAATTAGTATGCATTTTAATTTTTTTTCCAAAAACAAAACTGTGGTAGTGTACACCTATAACTTCAGCACTCTGGGAGGCTGAGAAAGAGGGTCAGCAACTTAGCAATTAAGTGAGATCCTGTCTCAAATATAAAAAATAAAGTCTGGGGCTGAAGTTGGTGGGAAGGTCCTGTGTTTAATCCCCAGCACTGAAAAAAAGGGGGATGAAATAGAAAAAGAGTGAGAGGCATGTAGCTCAGTGGCCTTGGATTCAACCCTTAGCACCATCAAGAAAAAGAATTCCAGGCTGGGTATGTTGGCATGTGCCTGTAATCCCAATACTCTAGGAGGCTGAGGCTGAGGCAAGAGGACTGTAAGTTCAAACCTAGCCTGGTCAGTTTAGTAATTTAGTGACACTATCTCAAAAAATGGACTGTGGATGTAGCTCAGTGCAAAGGTCCTAGATTGAGTCCCTACTACTGAAGGGGGAAAAAACCCAAAAAGCAAAAAACAAGATTTGTACCAAAGTTTCCCAATTTTTTTTCTTTTTCTGGTACTGGGGATCTAACTCAGGACCTTGCACTTGCAAGGCAGTGTGGTGCCATTGAACTAAATCCCTGGCCTTAAAGTTTCCCAATTTATAAGTGTTGGCACAATCTGCCCTTAAAGTATATACACGATCCAGCCATTCCCCTCCTGGGTATCTTCCCAGAGTAAGAGATGACATATTTAACAGCTAACTCTTGGAAGCAGCCTACACGTGCATCAGCAGACGAGTGGATAAAGAAATGTGTTTATACACCGTGGAGCTCTATGCCATAATAGCGGGGTAATCTAGTTTCTTAGAGGAAAACAAATGCATGTTGAGACTATGGTCCATGTTAAGTGAAATAAATGAGACAAAATACCGTATAGTTTCTCTTAAAAGAGAAACCCAAGGGCCGGGGATGTAGCTCAGTGGCACCGCACCTGCCTGGCAAGTGAAAGGTCCTGAGTTCAGTCCTCAGTACTGGGGGGAAAAATCAGGAGAAACCCAAAGTATAAATAGCAAAAGAAAAGATAGGGAGGAGAGAGATCTTTCTCAAATGGGAAGGAATCAAGAGGGGGATAAAACGGAATTAAGATGTACGCATACGTGTATCAGCTGCACAGGAGGACTGTGAACACGTGCTGCACACGTGGACTAATAAAGTCTTCACAGACCAAACACATCTCTGAAGGGCAGAGCTAGCAAAGGCTGCTGGTTTTTCAAAAAGACCTACCCAGCTCGGTGCTGGGGATCGAACCCTGGGCTCACAGGGTGAGGCAAGTGCTCCACTGCTGATCTGCGTTCCCCCACCTGCTGCTGGATTTTGACTTAATTTTAGGGTTACAGAAAATTGTCTACCTGCCACTCATATTCCCCAAACAGTAATACTATATTTACTTTGCCTTATCTTTTTAAACATACATTTTAAAAGTTATATATTTGTCTCTATAATTTCTTTTCCCTGCAGCATTTGAAAGTAAAGTGAATCTTCCCGTGCTGTCTCACAGTTTCTGGGAGTTGAGAATTTGTGAACAGTTTAGCTGAATGGTTCTGGTCTAAATCTCATGAAGTAATAATCCAAATGTGAATTTGGGCCAGGCATGGTGACACACGCCTGTAATCCCAGCCCTCGGGAGGCTGGGACAGGAGGAATGACACCACCTAGAGGCTACCCTGGGCTACCTACTGAGACACACCCCCAACTACCCAAAAACGCAGCCATCTTGGAGAATGAATCAGGAGTCTGTATCAGTGACGGCAGAGGACCAGGTGCAGCTCCTGGGTCTCCGAAGATGTGGAAAGTCCTCGTCCAGACCTGGACCGTCTGCCTGGACTTCTAAGAGATTTCTATCCTGTTTTAAGACATTATATTTGGGTTCTTTTTTTTTTTTTTTTTTTGGTACCAGGGATTGAACTTGGGTCCTTGCGCTTGCAAGGCAGGCCACCCAACCACTGAGCTAAATCCCCGGCCCTATATTTGGGTTCTTGTCACAGCAGCCAAGTTTGTACATTTGATACAGTTTGTAAGTTTTCTACCATTGTAAGGATAGTTTCATTTTGAAGGAATTTAAATTTAAAAGTTTAATCAATTATTTGTTTTGGTTTGTTTTTTTGAGACACATACTTGCTGTGGAGATCAAGCTGGTTTTGAATTCACTCTGTAGCCCAGGCTGGTCTTGAATTCTCTGCGATCCTCATGCATCAGCCTCTCCAGTGCTAGGATTACAGGTGTCCGCCACCTGTAGTCAATTATTTTTTTAAAAAAGAATAAAGCTGGTGTGATACACACCTTTAATCTCAGCTAGTTGGGAGGCTAAGAAGGAAGTTTGCAAATTTAAAGTCACTGTAAAAAAATTTTTTTTGGGGGGGTACCAGGGATTGAACTCAGTTCCTTGTGCCTGTGAGGCAAGGTGGCGAAACCACTGAGCTAAATCAGGATGTTGCACTTGCAAGGCAGGCACGTTTTTTTAGGTTTTTTGAGATAGGGTCTCACTGTGTAGTTAAGGCTGGCCCAGCCCTCAAATGACACCTGGCTCAAAACACAAAATTAAAAAGGGATAAGGGCCAGTGATTTAGCTCAGTGGTTTTGGCAAGCACGAGGACCTGAGTTCAATCCCCGGTACTTAAAAAAAAAAAGAACATAAAAAGGGATAGGAGGTGTAACTCAAGGGTAGATCACTGGCCCTAGTTTTAATCCCTGATGCAGCATTAAAAAAACAAGGCCAAGTATGGTGGCTCAAGGCCGAAAACAAACAAAACTTCTGAAGGTTATATGTAAATGATGAGTTTAAGAAACACAGTGGTGGGTGAAATTTTAATTATTCACACTAAAGCCAGACAATTATCAGGATGTCAGTTTTTCTAAGATTAATGAGCAAACCTACATGGAGACGCAATGTACAGGTATAAAGCTTAGGTGTTTGCTTGCCAGCAGTGATCTTAAATGTGACCCAAGCATCTCTGTGGAGGTTCTTCCTGTAAGTAGATAAGGTGTGCGCGTACAGACATATGTGATATACGTACAGTATAAGACAGGTGTGAAGCTATCTACAAATCTATGATTTAAAAGGCAACAGGGGCCTGGGATGTAGCTCAGTGGCACTGCGCCTGCCTGGCATGCATAAGATCCTGAGTTCAATCCACCATACCAAAAAAAAAAAAAAAAAAAAAAAA
>NW_022900947.1:30361143-30372783 GCF_012274545.1 Fukomys damarensis | reverse complement strand
CCCAAAAAAAAAAAAAAAAAAAAAAAAAAAAAAAGGCAACAGCTGGGTGTGGTGGTGGACAGACCTATAATCCCAGCACTTGGGAGGCTGTGGCAGGAGGATCATCACAAATTAGAGGCTAGCATGGCCTACATAGTGAGTTCAAGACCCTGTCTACATAGCAAGACCATGTCTCAGAAAAAAAAAAAAAAAAAAAAAAAAAATCAGGTGTAGTGGACCACACCTATAATCTCAGCACTGTAGGAGGCTGAGGCAGGAGGATTGCAAATTTGAGCAAAACCTGGGCAATTGAGCAAATTAGTGATACCCTGTTTCAAAAAAGGCAACAAAGCTGGTTGTGGTGGCTCATGCCTGTGATCCCCCTACCCCACACTCCAGCGGCTGAGACAGGAGGATTGCTGTGAGTTTGAGGCCAGCCTGAACTACATAGCCAGACCCTGTCTCAAAAAAAAAAAAGTCAACAGAGTTCTTGGTGCACACATGTGTAACCTTTCCCTTCAGGGGGACAGTTACACACAGCAGGGGAAAGTGAGATTGAAGAAACCTTGGGAAAGCGGCAAGCGTGTGTGGCTACGTTCTGACTGGAAGAGCAGAGGAGCCACTTCCCAGACCCTGGTGAGTGCCAGTGGGGGATGAGCTACCCTGGAACAGAGCAGCTCCCCAAGTTGTGTGGCAGGGCACAGACCTGGAGCTCTGCCGCAGGTCAGCATCAGCTGCCAGCCTTCTCATCTCAACTGCCCAAGAGGCCGAACCACAGAGCAGCCTGACTCGCAAGACCACTCCCAGCTCTAAGGAGCTCCGTGCTGAGCGAGCGCCTGTGATCCCAGCCCTTTGGGAGGAAGTTGAGGCAGGACTGCCAAGTTTAAGCCTAACCTGGGCAACAGAGTGGGACTCGTTTCCCCCAAAAAAACCACCATGGGGAGGTAAAGGCCCTGATCCAGCCCCAGAACCACACAGGCACACGGGTGCACACAAACAAAAGCAGCACGGCCCGGCGTGCTCTTCTCTAAAGAAATGAGCAAACTGGGGAAGAACTGCAGCCATCAATATTGTTCTGCATCAGTTTTAGAAAACTGTGTGCATTTATCACTTCCATTTTTAAAGAATCCATTGTTCTTCAGAGAGAAAAACAGCACACACACTGAAATAGGTCAAATACCCAGTTTTAATACAGGGAGACCACTGGTGCAGTCGCTCACTTGCGCTGTTTTGTTTTGTTTTTTTTAGTTCTGGAGATTGAACCCTGGGCCTTCTCACTGAGGTCCATTTCCTTTATTTTGAGACAGGGTCTGAGTTGCCCAGAATGGGTTCAGCTTGTGATCCTCTTGCCTCAGCCCCGCAGAGTGCTGGGATTATAGGCGTGCACCACCATGCCTGGCTCTAGATTTCTGTGTAGACTTCCAGCCATGTCTGTATGTTCAGATGCATTTCTTGTAAATGCACCGTTTCTCTGTTTAGAAGATGGAAAGCTCTGCCATGGCTTTTTAAAATTCGTTTGCTGGGCGTGGTGGCGTAGCTTGTGATCTCAGCACTTGCTTGGGAAGCTGAGGCGGAATAATAACTACAAGTTCCAGGACAGCCTGGAATACATATTTCAAGACCAGCTGAACCACATGGCAAGACCCTGTCTCAAAGCACAAAGCCAAAATAAAACCCAGTGTGCCTGCTCGTAACTCATTGGGGGAGCATGGCTGTACCCCACACATGTGCCACCTCACCACCCAGGACCCAGAATCTGGTCACACACCTTGTGGGCTTGGTATAATGGTCAGCTAGTAATTCTGAGTACATAATAAATCAAAACAATACTATCTGCAATTCCTTTTTTTTTTGGTTTTTGAGACAGGGTCTCACTATGTAGTTGAGACTGCCCTGGAACTCACTAGTAGCCCAGGCTTGTCTCGAACTCACAGTGATCCTCCTGCCTCAGCCTCCTGAGTGCTGGGATTACAGGTGTGCAAAACCATGTCCGGCTCTGCAATTCCATTTTTAATCAAACATTTCCTTATTTTTTTTTCAAGTTTAATTGGAAAATATCCTGATTGCAAACATTTTTTTTTTTCAGTACTGAGGATTGAACTCCACACTTCTGAACTGAGCTACACGCTCAACCCTTTTTATTTTGAGACAGGATCTCACTAAATCACTAAACTGCCCAGGCTAGGCTTGAACTTTTGGTCCTCCTGCCTCAGCCTCCAAAGTGCTGGTATCACAGGTGTGCGCCACCACATCTGGCCTGATTTTTTAATCTTCATAAAGAAAATGTAACATTGACATACAGGTAACAGTGACTTGCAAAATCTGGATGTTTTTAATGTTAAATTAAGATTAATTATAATGTTAACAGTAAATTCTTAGATGTTTCATGATTACATTAACAAGCAATTATTTATTAGATAAGGAGGATATGCTCAATGCCAGATGAGTGACTGTAATTATGTACAGCTTACTGATATTTCTCTCAGCATAGAGTAAGCTGGAGCACACCCACTGTAGTCCGGCCATCCTGGACACCTCTGGACAACTAGCAGCAAAGTGGTAGATCTTCTAAGTTTTACAGAGACTTTTTTCTTTTAGCCACTAGATTTTTCAGGAAAAATTCACCTATTTAGGAAAAATAAAAATACATTAATAAGACTTTAAATTAACAATGCTATTATTTCAGAATTATGCTTCAATATTTCTTTACAAAGGCTTTTGTACTTACTGGCATTTCTCCTTCCATCTTTTTTTTTTCTTCCAGTACCAGGGATGGAACTCAGGACCTTGTGCTTGCCAGGCAGGCACAGCGCCCACCACTGAGCTAAATCCCAGCCCCTCCCCTCAAATCTCAAAGATAGTATTTTTCTAAGTATTTCCTGTATCTTTGGCCCTCTCCTCACTATTCTTTTAAACAGTCTCAACTATTATTCTTTGTAACATACTGTGCAGTATCCTAAGTACGACCCTACTTTATTTACGAGGCTGCTTCTGTGTATTTGTCCACTTTATTTTTCTGGGTTTTTTTATTTTGTTTTGTTTTGTTTTGTTTGAGGCAGGGTCTGGCTTTGTAGTTTGGGCTGGCCCTGAACTCACTACGTAGCCCAGGCTGGCCTAGAACTTTGGCGATCCTACCTCAGCCTCCTCAGCCTCCCGAGTGCTGGGGTTACAGGCGTGCGCCACCCTGCCTGGTATATGTAATCCACTTTATTCGTCATCACTGACAAAATACTGCTGTTGATGGAATTCATCTCTGAGAGCAATCCTGCTGCACCGTTAGCCCAGACCTGCTGGGAGTAGGACACCTTGTTGCAGCGCAGCAGGCTCATCTGTTCACACCTCCCTGCAGGGAAGTAGGGCTCGGCTCCCCATGACAGCTGTGCTACAGCAAGGTCACCGCTCAGGGGCACAGGTGCTTTCCTGGCCATCAGGGCTCCACAGTCTCCTCCAGTACAGCCTTCCTCAGTGCTTGCTGCAGGCCTGATCTCCTGAGGCGCCTGACGAGTGTCTCTGGCAGCTCACACACATGGGTGGAACTGCAGTGATCGGATTCACAGTCAACGAGAGTCCCAGGACTTGATCCAGCCAAGTAACCTGTGTGCTCCACCCTGGCCAAAGCCAGCAGGGCAGAACTGGCATAATCAGACTTGAATTCACCATCTCAGTCTAATGATCCGGCCAGACTCCAGTCTTTTACTGGTAATTAGCTAACTGGTAATTTAAAAAAACATTAAAGATTCATAGTTCACTTCCTTACATGTTAGAAATTTTTCTGAAAAATAAAGTTCAGTCTCTGTAGAAGCTGATGTTGGTTCATCCCTTATTTTCAGCTCGCCAGTAGCCCTGCTTCAAGACTGTGTCACCTGTAATTACTGCATGTGTCAGTGTTGAATCAAATTCTTGGGTTTACAACTAGTATAAACAATGTCTTCAATCCTTTTATAGGAACACACTGAGTATTACTAATACTTGAACATTTAAACAACTATGGTTGGGCTGGGGATTTAGCTCAGTGGTTCCGCTGCCTGCCTCATAAGCGCGAGGTCCTGAGTTCGATCCCCAGTACCAAAAAAACAAAACAAAACTAAACCCCTATGGTTTAGATCCAATATATAAGAAATAATTCAAATAACCATTAATGATAATAACAGCCAGGCTGTGATGGCACACAGCTGTAATTACTCTTGGAGTCTGAGGTAGGAGGATCAGAAGTTTGAGCCCAGCCTATGTAATTTAAGTGACTTAGTGAGATCCTGTCTCAAAATAAAGGGCTGGGGGCTGGGGATATAGTTTAATGAAAAGGTCCTGGGTTCAATCTGTAGTGCTGCAATAATCACATATTTTAGACACCCCCAAAGACCTAGCTCTTTATTCTTAGTTATAATTGTTAAGTTGAACTGACAGGGAAAAAAAAAAATCTACATTTTTTAGATCAAATTCAGTCTTCAGATGTTTTCATGGGTTTTCTTGTGGCCATTATCAACTTTTTATCCCATGGAAAAAATATTTTTACTTTCATAAGTCAGCTCAAGCAACTGATCAAAACAATAGCTGGATTCCAGAAATGAAAAATTGCTTTGTAGCTAATTTTTTTCTGTTACCTCTAGGGGGAAAATACAAAGAAATTAACAGTGTGAGTGAGCATCAATGCTATCAAATTTCAGTGCTTAAATTGATCTCAAACTGCGAGTCTGGGGATGCAGCTGGTATCATTTGCAAATGATATACATTTTCCAGAAAACCTTATTACATGCTTGACAGGCTTTGTCATTTCTGTATAATCCCCTGCCACAACCCACATGTAGAGCATTGGAATAAACCAAATGTCCTCGCATCCCTCAAGGGGGCTGGCATACCGTGTGTGTGTGTGTGTGTGTGTGTGTGTGTGTATGTAAAGAACAAACGGTGTCAAAGAAACATGTCCTTGGCCCCCATGGAGAAAGCATCAAAGGCTGCTATGGCAAACACTTTTCTTTCTTTGACAAAAGACAACCTCAACAATCTGCCTTACAGCTTCAGTGATCTGGGTAGACCTGAACAAGACAAGTTTTTATTTCATTTTTATTAGTACGTGTTTGCAGTGCAGAACAGTCACATCCCTCATGGAGAGTGGGTACATGTCCACAGCACATCCGAATGACCGAGGAAAGCCAAGGGCCTAACCACAGCCACGCCCTGCAGCCCAGCTCACCTGCTTTATACGAAGAGCGCACCAGAGGGCCACTTGCTGTGTAACAAAATCCAAGTTCATGTCCTACTTTTTCCCAGTATTTAAACTTTTCAGGAGTAATGTATTCTTCAACCTAGATTTAAAGAATCACTTCACATCAGATTGCAGAATTCCCCTGAGTAATTCTGACTCCCTATAAAGTGGCCCATCCCTCCCTGCTGAGCACTTTGCTGTCCACTCTGTCAGCCTGCAATTGCAGGGAATCAGAAAGGCGGGAGATAAGGGACACAGCACTCTTGTACTACGTTAGGCAGTCACGGGACAAAGATGAGGGACATTTATCTACAGACAATTTATCTGTATATTCCTGCACTGGTTAACGTGGAAGCCACAGTGAGTCAAGTCTCTGCAATTCCTGAGGATAAAGCCATCTTGCTCACCTTGGATCTTCTGCTCAGCATTCTGATGGCCACAGTCACTATCTGACATGAGCTTCTAGAAATAGCCATACTGGCTTCTCTTTCTTACTTCAGCTTTGGTTCCTCACATGCTCTCAAAACACAATCACCAAGTGTCACTGAGTGCAATTTCCCAGTGTTTGCATCCTTTTCCTTTTTCTTTATGGTACTGGGGATCGACCTCATGACCTTGCACTTGTGAGGCAGGCACCGTACCATTGAGCTAAATCCCTGACCCTGCATCCTTTTTCTGTCAGTGCACTTGAGTTATACAATTTTTACAGCAGCAAATAAGTGTCCGGGTAACTGCTTCATGTAGATAATAAAATGGGAGCTGATTCTCATACATGGAACATTACACTAAAAAGCCAGTAGTTCCTTACTTTTACCTGTGGACAATGAAGATATCATTTAAATTACCAAGAAACACTTGGCAATTTAAGATCTCCATACCTTAAGGTGGCGTTTTGTGGGCTGCATATACTGCCCTAAAGTTAAACAGTCCACATCTGCTTCACGAAGTGCTGTAGGAAAAAAGCAAAAATTAATTAGCAGGTATAAGTCAAAGTATAATTTTCCCAAGAAGTATTTCATAAGGCTGAACTTTATGTTTGTCTATAATCCTAACAATGGGGAAGAAGAGTAGTCTTATTTTATTTTATTTTTTGGTATGGGGATCGAACTCTGGTCCTTACACTTGCGAGGCAAGTGGCAGAACTACTGCGCTAAATCACTAGCCCGAAGAGTAGTCTTTTAAAAATATGTGCCAGGGCCCAGGACGAGGACTGAACACAGAGGCATGATTAACATAAGCATGGGGGTTGACAGAAGGATGAGTGCCCCTAATACCATGGAACAGTGCTAAGACAAGAGTCAGCAGTGTTCAGAGCAGGAGTGTGTCAGGCAGAAAAGGTGAAGGGAGCAGTATGGAAAAGCCTACAGACACCATACTGGGGGCCAAACCTGCTGTATTAGGCTTTTACTCAGTATACAAGATATGCTCTGTCTGGGATGTCCTTCAACTGCCGACGTATCAGAATCCTCCTAAGAACCCTGTATATTATTGTAAAGAGGAGCTTTTAATTACCATTTGAACTTACTGTTTTTTGAACTACTAATGACTATAGGCCAAGGCCCCCAAAGAAATTTAAAACTTTTATATTTCAAAGTTTAAAAAGACCAAGAAAGCCAGGTGTGGTGGTGGATGCCTGGAACCCCAGCACTCAGAAGGCTGAGGCAGGAGGATGGAAAGCTAGAGGCTGAGTCAAGGAATGTAGCTCAGTGATAGACACTTGCCCAGCAGGGGCAAAACTGTAGGTTGAAACCCAGTGGTGGTGGTGGAGATTGGAGCGGGGTGCAGTGCTGCACATCTGTAAGACCAGCACTTGGGAGCCTGAGCAGAGCGGGCCGGAAATTCTAGTCCTGTCTGTACAACTCAGCAAGAGCCTGTCTCAACCTAAAATTATAAAATAGGGCTGGGGATGTAGCTCAGTCATACAGTGCTTGCCTAATGTAGATACTGTTTAGTCTCCAGTATCCCCAACTCCTAAAAGTGACATAAACTTCCCATCCTGAGCTTTATGTATCTCACTCCATGAACCATACTTTCCTTTCATGTTGAATTATAACTATGGACTTGTTTTTGGTGCTGGGAATCAGACCCAGGGCCTTACTCAAGCTAGGCAAGCGCTGTGGTGAGGGGGGCTGAGCTCCCAGCCCACAGAGGCACCAATCAAACAGGACCCTCAAAGTGGGGCTCCTACAGTTACTCCAATTAAATGCAAAAGTTTTCAGCCAGGTACTTGGCTCAGCTGGTACAAAAAAAAGCAAAAGGTTTTAACTCCTTCATTTCTTTACCTTTCATTGTTGCATACACTTGCTCATCATTCTCGCCCAAACCCAGCATTATTGATGTTTTCGAAATAACAGCAGGCTGAACCTCCTTAGCGTGTTTCAGCACACGCACAGACTGGTCGAAGTTGGCCCGGGGATCTCGAACTTTCCTGGAAAACAGTGGGGTGTTGTCAGCAAGGACAACTACAAGGTCAACCACGGCCACGGACAGGCAAGAAACCTGAGTGACTGGAAAAGGACATTCTGCACACTGTCATTGCACAGTTCAATGGTGGCACTCATACAATTGCTGTTACTATAGGAAAGAAAAGGCTTCTGTGGCCTTCCTGGCTCTGTAAACATTTGAGCCTCTTTCAGGGCAGAGAAAAGTAGAACAGCAGTCATTTTAAATGAGAATTCTGCAGCTCAGAATTAATGACTATAAAGGATAGTCGAAAAATGAGAGAAAAAGGGCAAAAGTAAGACAACCTCCATATTGGACAAAGAAAAATGAACCTGAAACCACATTCAGAGGGTTGAAACTTATGTTCCTTTCTTTCCTAAAGTCTAAGCTGCCCTCCGATGGCGAGTATGCAGCACTGCACTGTTCTGGAATTTTCACTGGAAATGATGGTGTTTGTCAAGTGAAACCAGGGCATCTGGCACCCACTGCTGGCGATGTCATGCCAGGGCCAGGCTTCAGTAAAGGCAGAAACACCCTGGCTTTCAGCAGGACAAAGCCAAGAGGTGCTGATCCTAAACCAGCATTCATTTGAATTCTAAACTCTTTTCTATAATCAATTTGTTGTTGTTGTTTTAGATCAGAATGGAAGAAAAAAATTTATGAATTGAAAAATAACCACAAAACCAACAATATAAAAAGTTACTTTTTAAGTAATTCTACACTGAATTTATTATGTTCTATAATGGTTGCAATTTAGTGAAAATGCTTGTTACTGTTTATTCATAATTTTTTATGTTTTCTGTACAGAATAATGTACAAAAGCTAATAAAATCACAGCCAAATACTTTTGTAAAATTAAAGGAAACAAACGATATTAGTCTTGCCTGAGATTTAAAACAATTATCATGTTTTAAAAATTTGAATACAGTCTTTATGTCAAATAACAATCCTTCTGCCTGATTACCAAAATTACTAGGCAGAGTAAAGAAGTAATGTCTGCTTTTTCTTAATTTTTTTTTTTGTACAGGGATCAAATTTGGGCCCTTGTGCTTGCAAGGCAGGTAGCAGCACCACTGAGTTACATCCCCAGCCAGGTGTTCGCTTTTTAAAGGAGGTTTAAAAGGGGGGCGGGGGATGTAGCTCAGTGGTGCTGCCACTGCCTGCCTCAAAAGCGCAAGGGCCCTAGTTCGATCCCTGGTACCAAAATAATAAATAAAAGCAATTTAAAATACCTCTGAACAATAGGTTCTTCTGCTGCATCACTTACTCTATGTACATTAGACACATTATGAGGTATAACTGAAACTTTGGTCAATGTTTAAATTTAAAAAATTTATTGTAGTAATAGACACACCCCCATTAATCCTCCTCAAAATATTTCTCATTTTGAGCAACACTTATCCTATTATTCTTGCCACTTTCTGAAGCACTTCTGGAAGTCCTCTTTCTTTAGTTGTGCTGTTGTGGCCATCTCCATATCCTAAACGAATTCAAGACATTTACTTTCATGGTCATGTTGACTTTGGAAAGAGAAGTCACACGGTATGAGATCTGATAAATAAAGTGGATGAGGACACACTGTAATGTTTTTATAAACCTGCCTTTCTGTTGGAGGGCACTCTGGCAGCATTCACTATATTTTTTACCACACCTTGTAAAGACACTTGCAAAAGGACTTCCAGAACTGTTTCAGAAAGTTGCAAGAGCAAGGGATGTAGCTCAGTAGCACCGAGCCTGCCCAGCAAGTGCAAGGTCCTGAGTTTGATCCCTGGTACAGGTGGGGTGGGGAACCAAAAACAAAAGCAGAAAGTTGCAAGGATAAATGTGTTCAAAGTGTGGGGGAGTATGAATGGCAGTGTTTTTTTACTGTAGTAGATATTTTAAAATGTAGGGGCCAGGGATGTAGCTCAGTGGTGCCGCCGCTTGCCTTGCAAGCAAAGACCCAAGTTTGATCCCTGGTACCCATAAACAAAAAATTTAAACATTCATTGTGTCTTTTTTTTTCCTTTGGTACAAGGGATCGAAGTGGGTGTTTGTGCTTGCAAGGCAGGCCACGGTACCACTGAGCTAAATCCCCGGCTATTCATAGTATATGTTGATCATCGTGTGTGTGTGTGTGTGTGTGTGTGTGTGTGTGTGTAATGTTGAGTAAAGAGCCATCGTGTGTGTGTGTGTGTGTGTGTGTGTGTGTGTGTAATGTTGAGTAAAGAGCCATCGTGTGTGTGTGTGTGTGTGTGTGTGTGTGTGTGTGTGTGTGTGTGTGTGTGTGTGTGTAATGTTGAGTAAAGAGCCCAGGACCTTGCACATGCTTGGCAAGTGTTCTACTACTGAACTATACCCCCAACTCCCCACATGTATTTTAAACTCTTTCATGTAGTTACAGACAAAGCAATTGTTTTAGTATACTTTTACCTCCATTTCAAAACTGTTCTTTGAAAAAAGAAATATCCATTGGCATTTGCAATATGTTACTTTTTTTTTTTTTTTTTTGAGACAGGGTCTTGCTATGTAGTCCAAACTGGCCTTGAACTCACTATGTAGCCCAGGCTAACCTCAAACTTTCAACAATCCTCCTGACTCAGCCTCCTGATACTGGGATTAAAGGTGTGCACTACCACACCCAGTGTGATATATTTTTTTTTTTTTTTTTTTGGTACCAAGGATGGAACTCAGGACCTTGAATTTGTGAGGCAGGCAGTGGAACCAGTAAGTTAAATCCCTGGCCCACAATACTATTTTTTAAAAAGAGAAAAAAGACATTCACTGAAATATAGCCAGTTAACATTATCAGTCACTACCACCTTAGTGTATGCAGTTATGTGAATAAATATAACACTGAAGTGGTGGTAACTGATACTATACTCTTGGATGGAAATATGGGTGATGTTTATGTTGTTTTTGTTGTCTATATTTTCTGATTTTTCTATAATGGAAGAAGAAAGGAAAAGCAGAAAGAAGAAAAGGAGAGAGGAAAGGAAGAGAGAGGAAGGCAGAGAATGAGGGAGAAAGAAGGAAGTGAGTTTACTTTGGAAAAGTCCATTGGCATTGAAAAGTGAGAACAACACAAACCCTTGGGGCAAGGAGAGCCTGGAATGAGATATTTCAAGTACTAAAAGAGAACAACCTCCAACCTAGACTGATGTATCCAGCAAAACTCTCTTTCAAAATGTAGGGGGAAATAAGACACTTCCACGACAAAGAACACCTAGAAACTTCATGAATACCAAACCAGCACTACAAGCAATTCTAAACAAGATCCTAGAAAAAGACAATGAAGGCAACAACACCATAAGGCCCAACAGAGCAAATCAAATAGGCAAGGCAAGAAATTAAAAGGAGAAGGTGAAAAAGTAAAAAGAGTCAACAAAAGGCCAATAACATGTCAATAAGAAGTCAGTACCTATCAGTTATAACCAGCAATGTCAATGGCCTCAACTCACCAATCAAGAGAAACAGACTGACAAAATGGAATAAGAAGCAAAATCCAACAATATGTTGTATACAAGAAACACACCTAGTGCAAAAAGAAGCCCACAGACTGAAAGTGAAAAGACAGAAAACAATTCTCCATGTGACAGGAGCCCAGAAAAAAACAGGGGTAGCAATTTTATTTGCAGACAAAGTAAATTTCAAACCAAAACTGATTCTAGTATTATCGATGTAGGACGGTACTGTATCATACCTCTATGAATGTAAAATATCTTGTACCTGCTTTATGATACATAGTAGGGACTGTGCTTTATCAGAGCTACATTTAGTGATATTACTCTAGAATGTTCTCTTTCCAGATGATGATTAAGATGCTAAAAAAATAAAAGTGGTCCCAGGTACCACAACAGTAACAGAACTTTGCTGTTTTCTGGATATTATTCTTTTCTCTTTGTTTTGTTTATTTGTTTTGTTTTGTTTTAATGGAATGTGCTGAATGTCTATAATTTTGTTCAGATGACTGCAGAACCTGGAAAAGCTGTTACTGCTATTGATGCATAACATACTATTATTAGTCTTTTTATATA
>NW_022900947.1:30338962-30360561 GCF_012274545.1 Fukomys damarensis | reverse complement strand
TGTTCATAAAGGGGGAGGGGAGGAGGGGGTGAAGGGAGGGCAGGGACAAGGGGCAAAAATGAGAATCAAGACCTATTATGTAAAGGTACAGAATCCCAATGATGAATGTAACTGTATTGTATACCTAGATTGTACCAATAAACTCAATTAAAAAAAAAAAAAAAGGAAAGAAAAGAAAAGTAAGAACATAGAATACTGTGACCCTCCCAACTTCCCAGCATGACTCACCCCTGTAGTTCCCGAACTGTTTCGACATTGTGAGCATAAACATCTAATCCTGACAGGGCAACCTTCTCTATTGCCTTAAGATCTCCTCGGAAATCAGGGGTGAGGCATTCCACTAGAATTTTTGGATTCCTAGAGGGAAAAGGGATAAGTATCAAAAGAAGGAAAAGAACTGGCAGCACTGTTACTTGAAATAATTCTCAGTTCCCCTTCAGTATCAGTTCCAACACAGAATCCTTAGAACTTTGCTAAGAAAAGCCTGGGCATACAAGTGTTTATATACGAACCATTATATGAAAAAATAAAACCATCCAATCATATGCACACAGTGGTTAAAATACATCCATATGTAAATAATAATCAGAATAAAAACAATTTTTTTGCAATCAGAATAAAACTTGAGATTAGCTAGACTTCTCTCTGTGTGTGTGTGTGTGTGTGTGTGTGTGTGTTTGTGTTAAAATACATCCATATGTAAATAATAATCAGAATAAAAACAATTTTTTTGCAATCAGAATAAAATTTGAGATTAGCTAGACTTCTCTGTGTGTGTGTGTGTGTGTGTGTGTGTGTGTGTGTGTGTGTGTTTGTGCTCTACCACAGAGGTACATCCCCAGCCCCCTTTTTGTTGCTTTTTTTGAGACAGGGTCTCACCATGTAATTCAGGCTGGCCTTGTGCTCCCTATGTAGCCTCGGCTGGCCTCCAACTCACAAGGATCCTCATGCCTCAACCTCCTGAGTTTTGGGATAACAGGCGTGCACCACTGTGTCTGACTCTAGGCCAATATTTCACAAGTTCTATGGGTTTTAAAAAACTTTTCTGGGCTGCTGAATTATGAATTTGCTTAAAAGAAGTACAAACTAAACATTAATCTTATTTACATTGTATCTGTGTCTATTCATTCAAGTACATATTGTCAACTAGATCACAGAGCTGTTCTTTCTCTTTGACAACTAGCAGAAATAATTAAGGGTTGACCAATTTTTTCACAAACCCAATGGCAAGGTATCTAGAGAAAAGTATCCCTGAGAAAACAGTAAAGACCACACACAGCCCCTCTCGTGAATCCAGAGACACTGAAAGGGAACATCCTTTCACTCTTGCTTGCTTGGGGTCTAACCCAGTCTCATGCATGCTAGGCAAATGCTCTACCACTGAGCTGTCCCCAGCTCTTTTTATTTTTTTATTTTGAGAAAGCGTGTTGCTAAGTTGTCCAGGCTGGCCTGGAACTTGTGATCCTCCTGTCACAGCCTCCTGAGAACTGGGATGACAACCGTGCCCCACTCCGCTGGCTTCACTGTCTCTTTAAAAAAAAAATTTTTTTTTGTACTGGTGATTGAACTTGAGAACTTGCGCTTGCGAGGCAAGCGGCAGAACCACTGAGCTAAATCTCTAGCCATTCACTGTCTTTTTTAAAACTGCAAGTTGAAATCCATTAGTGGTTTATGAAAGAAAGTGGGTCATAAACATATTTTTAAAAATGAACTATAATAAATGGAAAATAGAAAATAATAGTAAATAATTGGAAAAACATTTACTAAGTATGCTAGCTGTTATAGACTAGCACTGAATTATTAGAAATGAGATTTTTTGGGGCCGGGGATTTAGCTCAGTGGTTCTGCCGCCTGCCTCGCAAACACAAGGACCCAAGTTCGATCATCAGTACCAAAAAAACCAATCAATCAAAAAAAGAAATGAGATTTTTTTTTTTTTGAGACGGGGTCTCACTAGTAGCTCAGGCTGGCCTTGAATTCGCAGCAACCCTCTTGTCTCTGCCTCCTGAATGCTGGGATTACAGCCATGTGCCACCACACCTGGGTAGAATATCTTTTTAAATGCTATTTTAAATGCATGGGATTAAAATACCAGTAAAAATGTGGACTATGAGTAAAAATCTCCAGGGCATATAAATGAAATTTGTATCAAGAAATGTATTTTATATAATGTTGGAGTTTATCTCATTCTAAGTGCCTTAAAATGATGATTTATTCAAAACCAGTCTTAAGAAGATCACAGTTTAGCAATTTCTAATTTCTAATTTTTTGCCAGGTATGGTGGCACATGCCTGTAATCCCAGAATTTGGGAGGCTGAGACAGGAGGATTACCATGAGTTCAAGGCCAGTCTTGGCTACATAGTGAGACCCTGTCTCAAAAAACAAAACAAAACTAAACTAAACAAACAAAAAATTACTAATGGTCCAAGGATATATAAATGCCACTGAACTCTTAACATTTTCAACAAATATTGTATATATCCATATGCACAAATACACTCTTTCTGGAGAAAGGATTACATACTTTCCAGCAGATTTTCCGAAAGATGAAATTCTTCACAAGGTTAATAATCACTGCTTTAAGGTAAAGGTCTTAAATTGAAGTCATATGGGTCCAAAAGGTCCTTAAAGTACACAAACAAATCCAAAAACCAATACCTTTCCTTCAAGTATGACACAGTCTTTGCAATGTGCTCAGCTCCCCCATCAGGTATATCTAGAAAGAAAATCCACTGCTCAAGGTGATGTCACCACACAGTAAAAGCCAAATGCGGGCAGAGGCCATGGCGACACACTAACCATCTCGATCTACAGAGGTCAGGACGACATAATCCAGGCCCCACTCTGCGATCGCTGTCGCGGTGTTGTAGGGCTCGCTGGTATCCAGGGGAGGTGGGTTTCTTGCAGTTTTAACAGAACAAAATCTGCAACCTCTTGTGCAAGTATCACCCATCAGCTAGAACAGAGATTTAAGTCAGACAGATGGCCCTCAGGAACATAATGATGAGAGCAAATTGCACAGGATATGAACAGATTGATTCCATTTATAAAAATATGAAATGCATACAGTATATCATTAAGGATTATAAACATGTAAAACGAGAAAGAAGGAAATGACAAATTCAAAATTAATAGTATTAAGGGGAAAAGAGAGGGGATGGCCCAGGAAGAGACACACAATCCAAATTTTAAAATTCAATTAAATAAAAATGGGATCTTGAGGGTCGGGGATTTAACTCAGTGGTTCCGGCCGCCTGCCTGGCAAGTGCAAGGATCCGAGTTCAATCCTGGGTACCAAAAAATAAATAAAATAAAATAAAATAAAAATGGTATCCTAAGACACATTTAGGGAACAGATAGGGGACTTCAAAGATAATACTGATGTTCTACTCTCAAATTGGCAGTATCAGGGTATCTGTTGTAATGTTATTCTTATAAATTCTAAAGGTTTCTTTGCATCTATTCAGTGAGTAGGATTGTTTAGCCCATGTTTGCAGTACCTAATGATTATGGTCATCATGGGGCGTTAGTACACACACATAACACATTTTAATTGTTTTAACTTCCTCCTTCCCTCTTCTCTCCTTCTTCAATCAATGTGATTTTAAGACACAAGATATTCAGTCAGATCAATGAGCAGATTTATGTTAGAGTTAAATGGAAGGTACAGCTCCTTGTTAAATACAGCAGATAGAAAAACAAAAAACTATCAGGAAGGACATTTCCAAAAGTGAACAGAAGAGGTATCTCAAGGCAGCACACAGTTAACTATGAGACAGATAGAAGAAGCAGTAACAGACTGACTCGCAGAAGGTGACACACAACAGGTTATTCTGTCAGCTTTTATCTCCTTATACTTCGCATAAACTCATTTGTAATGAGAAATGTGACCACAGGTTCACACTGCCCATTTTTAGGAGGACACAAAATGCTCATTTCTACACCAAAGCTTAAGGCCCAGCTGGCTTTACCATGATTGTGGCTGTGGCAGTGGCATATTCACCTCCTCCCCAACACTCTCCAATATTGGGACATCGAGCTTCCTCACACACCTGTGTATAAAAGGAATCAGAATAAAAGTAGGTTGAAAATACCAAACAATTGAACAATTATTAGATACTTTAAGATGCCCATTGTTTACTTTTTTTCCCTGTAGTAGACACGGGACTCAGGGCCTCGTGTAAGCTACACATGCTCTTTACTACTGAGCTGCAAACCCAGCCATTTTTAAAAAATTTACTTTAAGGGCCGGGGATTTAGACCAGTGGTTCCAGCACCTGCCTTGCAAGCGCAAGGACCCAAGTTCGATCCTCAATAGCAAAAAATATAATAAAAAAATAAAAAATTTACTTTGAGACAGAGTCTTCCTAAGTTGTCCAGGTTGGCCTTGAACTTGAAATCCTCCTGCCTCGGCCTCCAGAACAGCTAGGATTATAGGCATGTGCCACCATGCTCAGCAGAACATATTTCATACTCTTTCCAACAGACATGTACTTATTTTCTAATATAAAATGAACAAGCCTGGTAGGATGGTGGTACATGCCTGTAATCTCAGCTACTTGTAAGGCTGAAGTAGTCCAGGAGTTTGGGATCAGCCTGTGCAACATAGCCAGACCCCAACTCAAAACAAACAAACAAAACCCCAAAAGCACACACTCTCAGGAGCCTGAGGCAGAAGGATCATGAGTTTGAGGTCAAGCAGGCTATACAGTGAGTTCAAGGCCAGCCTGAGCTACATAGCAAGATCAGGTTTGAAAACTCCACAAAACAACAAAGACCTCAAACCAACAAAAAACCCTTGCTTCCCAAGTTGCAATGCATATCTAGAGATGTTAAGAAATATAATAACCTTTGTTTCTTTTGCAGATAGTGTGTATGTGTGTGTGTGTGTGTGTGTATGGGCACAAGCACTCAACCACTGAGCTACACCCCGGCCCTTTTCATTTTTTTTGTTTTGAGACAGGGTTTTGCAAAGTCACCCAATCTGACCTCAAACCTGTAATCCTCTTTCTTTAACCTCCTGTTTTCCAAGCCACTGAACTTGGCTTGGAAAAATGATTTTAAATGTATTTTTTGGAGGGAGTGCTAGGGATCAAACCCAGGGCCTCACTGAACTGCATCCTCAGGCCTTAAATGTTTTTATTCCTGCAAATAATACATCATTTAACATCATTACTTATTTTTCTTGCTCTTATTTGCATATTTTTTAATTTTATTACAAATACATAGAAATATAGTTCAGATTAACAATAGGCATTTAACACTGTGAAAACTTACTGTATGGAGATTTAAATTCCGTAATGTATTTTTTAGTTTATTGTAATTTTTCCCCATTGGAATTTCTGTCTTTAGCCATGGAGGAAGTCTCAACCTTAAGAAAGCCAAACATAACTGTCTTTAACAAACAGGCTGACAAATAATCACACAGCTTTGAAATTATTTTACTGTAGCACCAATTCTACTTAAAATTTTTTTCCATAATCCTAGATTCATTCCTAATTCTTGCCATAAGAGGAGGAACAAAGACTTAAATTTATGCTTGCTTAGAACACTTTAGAGATCACTGATAATGCAGTCTAACAGGGCATTGTGTTCATGTCTACCTTTTGCAAAGGCAGAAAGTTGCATACCCCCACCCTCTCCCACCCACATACTGGGGATTGAACTCAGGTGCGGCACCATTGAGCTACATCCCTGGCCCAAAGTTGCACCATTCTAACAAAAGAATGAAGAAGTCTGTGAACATTTCACTCCCTATGAGAAATACTACCAAAAGTACTGTATTAACTCAGATGGTCTTTGTTTTGGTTTTGGGTTTTTTTTTTTGTTTATTTTTTTGAGACAGGGTCTCACTATATAGCTCAGGCTGGCCTTGAACTCATGGCAATCCTTCTGGCTCAGCCTTCTGAGTGCAAGGTCACCTGATACAGGCATGTGCCACCATCCCCATTTTAATTCAGATTAAAAAGAGATACTGGGCTGGGGATCTAGCTCATTGGTGCCCTGCCTGCCTCGGAAGTGGAAGGTCCTGAATTCGATTCCTGGTACCAAAAAATAAAAAGAGATTCTAACTAAGTACTATTTGCTCTACATTGTAGATTTTATTGGCTTTTTGTTTGTTTTGGGGTTATGGTCTCACTATGTAGTTAAGGCCGGCCTTGAACTCACTATGTGTAGCCCAGGTGGCCTCAAGCTTACAGCAATACTCCTGCCTCAGACTCCTGAGTGCTAAGACTACAGGTGTGTACCACCCAGCTAATAGTTTTATTAAATGGAAAAAAAAATCTACAATTTGGAGTGGAGACTACACCCTCAACTCCACATACCTGTGATTTGGAAGTTGTATAATAAATAGTCCTCAAAACTATTTTCTCTCTGAATGAAATCTTCACCATTCTTTTAAATTAAGACAATGCATCAACACGTCATATGTAAATTTGTCAAAGTCAGATCATAGTATCCACTTATAATTAAAAAATCATCTCAGTCTAATAGATCAATAGCAAGGTGATAACTTTCAGTCTCTTAAGAATCAGAGGCTGGGTGGAAAATGGGAAGATGGTACTGTTTTATAATTAAATTTTAGGAAAAATGAAGAAAACCTGCCAAAAGCCACAGGAAAAAACATTCCAGCAACCTCTACTTACCCATTCTGTATAAGTCTGTTATCCCTAATGACTTTTAGCTAAGTTTAACAAGTTTGAAATTAAAAATATACTCTGCAGCTTGGTTCTATTTAAAAACAATTCAGTGAAAGAATGGGACATTAAAACTGTCTCAAAATTTCAATTACCTTTCTCCTTTCTGGCGTTTTAAATTTCCTTTATATTCATCCCAGTTGCTCTTGTCTGCAAGGTCACCTGATACAAAATCTTGAAGGTCTGGCCCATTCTGTAAAAATTCCTTTTTTTTATCTGACAAGGAAGTTAATGCTCTCAGTGGGCTGTATAAACATCTTCCAAACCCCTAAAGAAAAGAATGCATTAGATACTCATATAGTAGGGCCTAGAATAATGTAGTTTTAACCTTCATGATACTTAAAGGGGTAAAGACAAAGCATTGACTCAGATAATTGTTAAAGCTGGGTGTGGTGGTGCACATACGTGACACCAGTACTAAAATAAAATAAAGGAATCAAAACTTAAAGAACAGGAGTGAACTGTGGAATAGACTTGGGGACCTATCTAATTTTTTTTGTTGTTGTTGTTTTTGTTTTTTTGAGACAGGGTCTCACTATGTAGTTGAGACTGACCTGGAACTCACTATGTAGCCCAGGCTGGTCTCAAACTCACAGCGATCCTCCTGCCCCAGCCTCCCCAGTGCTGGGCTTACAAGCGAGCGCCACCACACCCTGCGGAACCTATTAATTTAAATCATACTTGGAGGCGGGGCAGGAAGGATCTCGCTATTGGTTTATTCCGGTTTTGAACTCATTATGTAGCCCAGGCTGGCCTCCAATTCGTGGCAATTCTCCTGTTTCAGCTGCCCAAGTGCTGGGATCACAGGCATGCGCCACCACACCTGGTGAGTCGCTTAACTGGTGTACAATTTTGTTTTTCAACAAATTTAAACTGCAATCACGGGGGTGGGGGAAGATCCAATAGATGTTTTCTATTTCAGATTTGAGGCAAAGATGTTTAAAAGGAAATTGACAATAAATCTCTCTAGCGTGGATAAGTATAAGTATTAAAAGAGATGGGATAGGGATTTAGCTCAGTGGTTCTGGCAAATGCCTTGCAAGCGCAACGGACCTGAGTTCAATCCCCGGTACAAAAACAAAAAAGAGTGGGGGGCAATGCTAGATTCGTCTCAAGAACTGGAAGAAAAAAAAAACCTGAAAGGAGGAAAACCAAATCTAACATTTTTATTTTTCTATATTACGTTTCTGTGTTTGAACATGATAGGCTCTCAATATACATTTGTCCGGAATAAGAAGTAACGGCATTTGGCTTCTAGATGTGAACACAGCATGCTCGAGATAGACAAAACACTGTAAATGTAGGAGTGAGTACATGTAACATAAAGGGACCTTCGATCACTCAAAAATCATGCCTGTTAGGGCGCTGCACAATGGCGAATGCACTTATCAATGTCTATAGTTCTAGCTTTGAGGTCCGGCTCATGCTCTCAGCGGTCAAGGTGGTATCTAGTACACAGCAGTTATTTGGGGTGCTTACTGTAGTGCTCTAAAGTAAATGCAGGGCACAACCTACTCTAAGCAGGGGAAAACCAAAACCTTAAAAACAAAAACAAAACTCTCGGCATCAGCCCAAAGAGCCTTTTAAAAAAATACCAGAGACTACCTCAGGGGGATGTTACAGTTAAATAACAGAAGAAAAACGCTTAGAACAGTGCCTGGCTAAAAGTGAACGTTAAAGGAGCTTTTGCCTTCATTTAAGGAAACAAAACCCCCAACCCACGCTTACACCCTTCTCTCCCTGCCGCTCACCCGGGGCACCAGGGTGCGGGCTGAGTTCCCGCAGCGTAGAGACATCCCTCTTTAGGCCTAGTAGGGTCGAGGGATGATGGGATCACTAATTTCCAAGAGAAGACAGCTGGAAAAATTCGTCGCTCAGTTTATGACAACACGCCACAGATAATCGAGCTCTGTGATTGGCTGCTTTAGCCTGAGTGAGTCGCGTATTCATGACGCAATACGCAAGCTCTTTACTGGCTACAAGAACGTGATGACGAAAGACTCTCTCTCTTTGCCGCATCTCTTGCGAGGTGAGATAGGTTCTGTACTCTTGTGGGGTTTGGGAATCTGAAGCCATCGGCTCTGGGAAAGCCAGCTGCATGGCCCCAACGCTCGGCGTTTTTGTCCTGATTGTCTCCCAGCGCGCCGGGCTCCATATGGATCTAGCGGCGCGGAGATTTGAGTCCAGTTCTGGCCTTTTAGGCCTACCCCTCTCTCCCCTAGCCTTACCGGTATGGCGCGCCTGCTGGGATTTGTACGGTCGGACAGAGCATGAGTTAGCTCACTGGGCTTCGTGACACCCGATGTGGGACTTCTGCTTCTACGCTAGGAAGCGCGGGAGGCTCTCGGTCTCGGTCCTCTTAGATCGTCATTGGATTGCTTGTCGTGCAGTCTAGCCTGGTGGAAAACTTCCCTGTTCCGGTCTTCTTATCCTAGGTGTGTTTGTGTTTCAGAATGAAGACCATTCTCAGCAATCAGACTGTCGACATTCCAAAAAATGGTATGAGGCTTGATGTTTTCCACTTAATTATTTGCGTATTCTAATCCTTGTTCGGTGATTTCATAAATTCTTTCTTCTAGTCGACATCACTCTGAAGGGACGCACAGTTATTGTGAAGGGTCCCAGAGGAACCCTGCGCAGGGATTTCAACCACATTAATGTAGAACTCAGTCTCCTTGGAAAGAAAAAGAAGAGGGTGAGTGTTTTGGGGCCTCTTGAATTGCAGACTTAAAAGGTAATGATTTAGTGCAGTAGGAGTATCAGGTGTTACCAATTAGATTTACTTTAGTCATCAATGCTCATACAGGAAGCAGGTGGTACTTCTGCTTTCCAGAAATGAAGTTTTTTGCAACCTATACAAAAAAATTAATATTTCAGGGGTTGTCATTACGTCATACTAATATTTGTGGACTGTAGAAGACCCTAGATGGATCGGCTTTTCCCAAATGAAAATTGTGTGCTTTAATTAGGGATGATTTTTTTTAAAGATGTGTTCAGTGGATAAACAAACTGTTCTCTTTGAAGCATATTTATTTAAGGAAAGACCTCTCAACATTTTATTCTGTTACAGCTCCGGGTTGACAAATGGTGGGGAAACAGAAAGGAACTGGCTACTGTTCGAACGATCTGTAGTCACGTACAGAACATGATCAAGGGTGTTACGTTGGTAAGCCAGTCGATGGGCCTATGTTTTACCCCTCTGGGAGAGGTTTGTCAGTTATAGTTTATGTACACAACGTAAATGTCTACTGTTGGAAATGGATGATGTGTCATTTGGTGAGATTTGTGAACTCCGGTGATGACTAGGCATCCCTGTCTTGAGGATTGTGTGATGGATGTAAGAAAAGATAAAAAGTAGGCCTATGATGTGTTTTCCAATAAAGTTCAGAGTTTTACGTTTATATTTATTTTGGTTAATAAAAATCTGTTAGAACTGCAGGCCACTGGACACACTTTGAGTAGTTGGTGTGCCACCCACTATTTGGATGCCTTGTGTTGGTGGGAAAAGATGGAATCTTTTGGCTCTCTGCCTGTTTTTCTGAAATTGATATCACTGTTCATCAGAACTTCAGTCCTTCTAGAGTGTACTTGATAATAGCACCTTCTATTTGGCCTCTATTATAAAGTTAATGGCTCATTTTTCACCTTTCTACTCTGGTCTCCAGACAAGTTCCTAGAAGGAAAAGCCCCTATTTTACTTGGCTTGATATTCTCAATTTTTCCCAAAATAGGGGACCTTGGGTTCACATTAAGAGAAATTAGCATAGTTTATTACGACATATGGGTAGTAAAGATATGTTTCCTTAAGGACCTGTCTGTCAATTAGGAGATAGTGTCCCTGTGATGTATGGTAGTAAAATGTCGACTTTGGGAGCCTTGACCTTGATAACAAGTGCCCTGTGAGAGCTGTTAGGTTTCAAATTGTAACATAAGCGTCCTAAAGAAATTTGAAACTGGCTTTGAAATTTCTCAACATTGCTCAAAACTTGTTTATTTTACAGGGCTTCCGTTACAAAATGAGGTCTGTGTATGCTCACTTCCCCATCAACGTCGTTATTCAGGAGAATGGGTCTCTCGTCGAAATCCGGAATTTCTTGGGTGAAAAATACATCCGCCGGGTTCGTATGAGGGCAGGTAGGTGCATGTCTTCAGATAGGACATGTAATTTTTCCTTAGGTCTTAAAGCTTAAGTGTTTTGGGTTAGCTATAGCTAAAACCATATTCATTGTCTCTTGGTTGCATTCATAACTCTTGGTGATAGTTTCCTGAAGGGTTACATATTGAATTAGCTTACAAAGTACGGTATCTTTTTTAGGAAGGGGAAGTGTTAGGGATTGAACCTTGTGCACACTAGACAAGGGCTTTACCATTGAGCTACACTCCCAGACCTGGCTGTTTTTAAAAGAGAATCTTTGCAGGGCCATGCATGGTGGTGCACGCCTGTAGTCCTTGCAATCCCGGCACTGGAGAGGTTGAAGCAGGAGGATCCCCCTGAGTTTGAGGCCAGCCTGAACTGCATAGCAAGACCATATCTCAAAAAAAAAAAAAAAAAGATGGTCTTTCTTTAAGTTCTGTTTTTGAAAGGTGATAATGATGTGTATTAGTGGGGTGCAGTGTGATGCTTTATGTATGGAGTTGTAGAATGATTAAGCTAACTAGTGTCCCTCTCACATAACTGATATCTTTGGTGAAAACATTAAAGTTTTCAGCACCCTGGAGGCTGAGGCATGCAGGTTACAAGTTCAGGCTCAGTCTGGGCAACTTAGCAACACTCTAACAAAATTTTTCTTTTTCCATTAAGTTTATTGGTACATTTAAAGCAAACAATACACTTATATTTATCATTGGGATCTTGTACCTTTATGTGATATATTTCTTTCTTTCTTTTTGTACTGGAGATTGAACTTGGGTCTCTGTGCTTATAGGGCAGACAGCGGAACCACTGAGCTAACTCCCCGGCCCCTATATCTTGGTTCTTGTTTTTTTTCCCCATACCCCTGCCATCCCTTCACCATCACCCCACCATTTACAAAGACTGTGTTTCCTTTTTTCACATTTTTTTCTTTTCTCTTATTTCCTTTACCCTCCCCTTCCCCTTTAGCCATTATCTTCCTATTTCGCACAGTTTTTCACACCAGAGAAGCTATTTCACTTGAGTATGTCCTCAGTGTGCATCCATTTAGTTCTAAATATTTCTAGTTTCTCATTCTTTATGGCTGCATACCTAACAAAATTTTATAAAGTCCTAGGGATATAGCTCAGTACAAAGGCCCTGGGTTGAATCCCCAGTGCTGCAAAAAGGAGAAATTAAATCCCCCCAAAGCTTTTGAATAATGCTTATGAGCCTAGGAGATTCTTAGGTTCAAAGTCTAGCACTTACTATTCTCCTTTTACAAGTCTCTTCTCTAATTTATTTTACTGGTCTGTAAAAAGGAATATTTTGTGATGAGTTGAATTGGAAGGTACTTTAAACATTGCTTGCCTGATACATAGAAGACAAGCATTAGAAAATTACTGTGCTCAGCAACATTTCATGATAACCCTAAGTTAAAAACAAAAAGATTCTGAGTGGTACCAAAGATGTACCATAGGAACAGGACTTGATAGAACTAAATTATCTTCTCCACATAATTGAGTTGCTGAGTCTGTGACCACTTTGGGACTGATTCATTGAAAGAACACGAAGTTTCTGGCCAGATAAGCCATGCCCTTTGTAGCCAAAATTTCAAGAGAAGGTTAGCTTGTTGCATGGAATGAAATTACCACTGAAATTGAAGGAGTTTGTTTTAGATCTGATTTGACACTGTAAATGTTCTTCCCTTTTTAGGTGTTGCTTGCTCAGTATCTCAAGCCCAGAAAGATGAACTAATCCTTGAAGGAAATGACATTGAGCTTGTTTCAAATTCAGGTTTGTATATTTACTGTGTCTATACCTACAAAATTATATGTAAATCTTGTGATTGAATATATCTTGAGGCTAGATATGATGGTACATGCCTATAATCTCAGCACTGGGAGGCTGAGGAAGGAGAGTGGTGATTTGGAGCCCAGGCAGGGCAATTTAGTGAATTCATGAGACTGTCTCTTACCGTGTGAAGGCTGTGGGTTCAGTCTTCATTATTTTTGGGAAAGCTATCCCAGTGAGTTCAAAATAATAGTGTATAACAATACAGACGTGTCACTTGAGGATGGGGATGTATTCTGAAAACTGTGCCTTCTAGGCAGTTAACTTGTGAACATCACGCTGTATACAAACCTAGGTGGTACAGGTCAGGCACTTGCCATGTCCCTTGGCCACCCACCTCCCCTCACAATCAGGAAATAAGGTAGTGTTGATGTATAAGGTTGCTGCCAGCAAAATGGGGCATATATTTAACTTCTTATGAGTGGGAGTACACTCTAAAGTAATGATTAAAGGGCCAGGGATTTGGCTCAGTGGTTCCACTGCCTGCCTTGCAAGCACAAGGTACTGAGTTCAATACCCAGTACCACAAAAAATAAAGTGATGATTAAAAAGTATAGTATGACACTCAAGTAGTTGACTGTTTTGTCTTATAGCTGCTTTGATTCAGCAAGCCACCACAGTCAAAAACAAAGATATCAGAAAATTTCTGGACGGCATCTATGTTTCTGAAAAAGGAACAGTTCAGCAGCCTGATGAGTAAGATCCAAGAGGTAGGTTTCTTAGTTTTATTGCTGCTTTAGATGTGGCTTAGAATTGTGATAGTGTACAGAAATTCTTCCTGGAACACAGTAAATTTTGCAAAAATTAACATTTTATTATGAACCAGTAAGTTACAGTCTTTATTTTTAATCTTAGTTTAAAACTTCGCTGGGCAAGGATATTGATGGAAATTTACAGATGCCTGCATTTCTTTTTGTAGTTACACAGCTGCAGAAACAAGCTTCTGGATTGGAAGATACATTTGTGATATTTTACTGATGGCAATAAAAGATCTCTATTGATTGTTACTTGTTCTTAATTCTTTCCAACTACTTGGCAAGTAAACAGCTTGAAGAATGATCTTGTGTGCTTTTTCAAGAAAAGAACAAGAGTTTTCTAGCTTTTCTTCGTGGGAATCAAGTGCCTTGAGTCTGGTTTCTGAAGGGATAGCAAGAATTTTTCAGGCAAGATGAATATTGTAGCAATGATGGGCAAAACAGCTGTGTGGCTATAGAACTCTGGGGAAATCCTGAAGGTGGAATCTTGAGTATAAGGTGAGGCCAGGTGTGTCCTGGTCACTTGTGAGGGGAAAAAGCTGAGAAGTGGAACAGTGTCACAGCCTCAGTATGGGTTGGAAATGGCAGTTAACTTCAGGTTATGATGAATACGTGGTTGCTAAGTTCAAGATCTCTCATGCTGTACCTCGGCCATAAACTTCATGTGCTTTAACTTGACACGGTGTTTGCCCAGCCTGTCCAGTATTACATATCCACACCTTACACATGGGTACACTGGTTATATCAAAGCTGATGGGTTCATTTTTTGGTTGCAACAGGGTCACTATTTCAGGATGGTTTCAAATTCATGGCAATCCTCCTGCCTCAGCCTCCTAAGTGCTGGAATTACAGGCATGTGCCACCACACCCAATAAACACGGGTTTTTAAGAAATTTTGCTTTGAAATAAGAGGTAGGGTTTTGGCAGGCTTCAAATATAGGTTCTGGGTGAAATGGGTAACTTTTCCTTTGTAGTGCTGGGGAATGAATTGGGGCCTAGCAAATGCTAGGCAAGCACTCCACTGCTGAGAGCCCTGTATAACTTTTAACTGGCTGCCTTTGCTCTTCCCTTGCCTTTTAGCCAGAATATTCTTTTTGAAACATTATAACCACTGTGCTCTTATCCTACAGTTCTTAAAACTGCTTAATAGAGCTGAACCGACCTTTGAGTTCCTCCATGCCCAGCACACTGCCGTAAGAAGGCCTCTGAGAAGTCTCCTTTAAGAGGTGTCCTGAATTGTGGCTGACTCTTTTTAAGTGTACAGTTAGTGAAAACTACCTTGATCACCGTACTAAAAAGATTAGCATTCACCCTCCTATCTTAACCTGTTGCATTTATTTCTGTCCATAGCTTTTTTCTTTGCAGGCTGGCCTCAACTAGTAGCAATCCTGCCTCAGGGTCCCAGCCCCACCCCCAGTGCTGGGATTGCAGATGTGTGCCATCACACCCAGCAACCACGCATAGCATTTTAAAAGTTCATGGTTTAGGGTTTGGCATTTAATTCTAGCTTGGCATCTCCCTTGCAAGCATGAGGTCCTGAATTCCATCTTGGATACTGCAAAAAAAAAGTTTCTCTTGTTGAGCCTCAATGTATGCTGCTGGAATGTAACCACAAGGACTGGTAACTTGATACATCCCAGTATCTAGGCACAAACTTCTGAACAGATGACACTTAGATCGCCAGAGATTCAGTGAGTGATGAGACTGGAGAGGTATTCCAGAAAGTTCAATTTCAAGATGAAAAGTTTACAAATGGACATTTTGTAATAGGATGAGGTGTTTGTATTGAGAATGTTAGTGTGAGTAGTCTGCTGTGGGAGTTCAAGATTTCACTGAGCATGGGCTGGTATGTTGGGAATGAACATCACTGGTAACTTCTGAAGGCTGTGCTCAGGAGCTGTTGCTGTATAACTTGGGTGTTGTGAATCTAGCTTTTGCCAGGGAAGATCATGTCTACTGTGGAGAAGCATTTAACGTTATTTCCCCAACTTTTCAGCATAGGTATTGACTTGAGGACGTGCCCAGAAGTCACTTGGCACACTGCTTGGGAGTCAAAGGGCACCCTATGGGCACCATAGGGGCTGAGGCCCGTACAAAGGCAGAACTCATACATGTTCTGAAGTCTTAATGTCAACCAAATTGTTAGTAAATAATCAGCAGAAACCAGTTTATTTGGAATAACATTGAAATTTAACATACAATATACTAGCCTCATTTTCAAGAGGCTGAACACATTTGTGACATTCACATAAAGGCAAAGATTAGTGAGAGACCAGCGGTTGTATTGAAAATAAAAGGTAATGCAAGTTAGGTTTCAAAGTGACTTTTCTGCAACCAGTGTCTGAAAAAACCTTTAGTAGTTTCTGCTAAGAACTATCAATGTCCGATTTGCCCTTGACGGTTTTACTTTGAATTTTTATAAGCCTGAATATTTAATAATAAATCATGGGCCAGATTAACTGTCCTACCTAAAGATTTTCACATGAGACTGTGGTTTAGAAACTAGTCAAGTGGGCTGGGGATGTAGCTCAGTGGTGCCATGCTTTAAGATTTTTGGGTAATGGATGGTAAGGCAACATGTTTGAAAAGGAGTATGATTTAAACTCATTTTTCCCTAGGTACAGGACTCCCCATCGTTTAGCTGCATCTCATACCATTTTTGAGGCAGGATCTGGCTAAATTGCCTAGGCTGACCTTGGACTTGATGCTATGTCATCTGCTTGAGTAGCTGGGATTACAGGCCTGGGCCTCCTTATCTCAGACGGGCACATTAAGAAACATGGAGAGGGCTGGGGTTTATCTCTGGTTCTGCTGCCAGCCTTGCAAAGTGCAAGGTCCCAAGTTTGATCCCCAATACCAAAAAAAAAAAAAAACCATGGAGATGAGTGTGGTAGAGCACTTGCCTAGCATGTTCACGTCTCTGTGTTCAGTCCCCAGTGCAGCAAATTGAAAAACAGTAAAGGTTAGCGGACCCGGAAGCTGAGCACAAGATGCTTTTACAGATAGGAAGCAAAACCTGAAAGGTTAGTAAATTCAAGGTCTCTGGCTGACAACACCTTATTTTTTTTTTCTCAAGACCATGCTATTATAAAAGGTAATAAATTGGGAGGCTGGGGATTTAACTCTGGCGGGCACCTGCCTTGCAAGTGCAAGGTCCTGAGTTCAAACCCTGGTACCCCCCCCAATACCCCAGTCGGGTTGATTACGAAATAGCTGATAAATTGATAATGAGTTAAATTGACATTTCAGTGGAGCTGCTGAGTCAGGGTGAGTCCTTGTGGCACAGGGAAAAGGAACAGCCAAGTGATTGTTTTACATGCTTATGTTTTCTACATACCACAATAAAACAGTGGACCAGTTGTAAAGCAAAGTGTTAGGAACTGAGTTCTTAGAACAGTTTTTGGCAAAGCATACTTTAAAACTGCTAGGTCCCGGGGAATGAGTGTTAGAGAAGCAAAATTTCCTCTTTGAACTTGGCCAAATGGCAGGTTTATTTTCTGTCACTTTTCATTGGCTTGATCAATTATCTGAAATTTAACTGTTGTCTATTATCAATTAGAATCCTAATGTACTAAATTAGTCTTATAATAATAGCTCTGAATAGAATTAAAACTAATTTGGGGATCATTTCCTAATAAGGCGTTTTGAGAGGAACTATTTCCTTTGGCTTTTTTTTTTTTTTTTGAGACGGGGTCTCACTGTGTAGCTCAGCCTGGCCTAGAATTCACTGTGTATCCCAGACTGTTCTAGAATTTGGCAGTGATCTGCCTGCCTCAGCCTTCCAAGTACTAGGATTTTAGGCATGTGCCACCATCCCTAGCTCCTTTGAAATGAGTCCAAAATTCCTGCAGTGGGCAGACAGTGACTAGCTACTGGGTATAATGTGTGGTTAAATGTTGACCTCCAGAAGAAAGAATGTTATAAAATGGGTGTACATGCAAGTTTTTGTGTCTCTGGTGTTTAAAATTACTGTGAACTGGTCTAAAGTACACAGTTCATTTTGTTGTTTTTGTTTGTTGAGACAGGATCTCACTATGTAGTTCTGGTTGTCCTTGAACTCACTGTGTAGCCCAAGCTGGCCCAGAACTTACAGCGATCCTCCTGCCCTAGCCTCCTGAGTGCTGGGACTACAGGCACGCCACCATGCCTGACTCAATTTAAAACAGACTATTCAGGTTCATTTTTACCATTCTAGTAGAAAGGTGTCCTGCCTGGGGATTTAGCTTAGTGGTTCTGCTGCTTCCCTTACAAGCCCAAGGTCCCAAGTTCAATCCCCAGTACCACACACACAAAAAAAAAGGTGTACTATAAAATAGTTTTAACTCACTTAGACCAACATACTGAATTTCTCCAGAGTCACAGTTGCTGGATCCAGATGTGGTTGCATTTTGCACCTTAAGCTACCTGTATTCATGTGAAAAGTGGCAGAAGTTTTCAGGGAAAGAATAATTCTTGTGGATTAATAGTGTAGCCCTGTAACTATTACTGGTGACAGTAAAACTTACAGCTTCTTAGAATTCCTAGGTACACCAAATCACAAGAATTGGGAGGAGGAATGAAGCCAGTTAGGTGAAAGAGCAGTGCTATGAGCTGTCTTCACACAGTTCTGGGCTCTTTCCACAAAATAAATTGTGGGAGTTACATTTTTTTTTTTTTTAAATAAGAAATCTATAAGAGAAAGCTCACAACAAAGATGTTTTGGAAAAAAATTTTTTTTTTTTTTAGAAAAACTAAGATTAATGTGTTCAGTCTGTGCTGTAACTGGCTACCCTATTGTAACTGCTCACTCTGTGTGCTTTTGCTTTCCATTTGAGGACCCACCCCGTCTTCAAGGCGCCTTGTTAGAAGTGACAGAAAGCTCTGCTGTGGAGTCCAACAGGACAGATTTTCACTTTTTAAAAATAATTCCTTTGCCATAAATACTATTAGTGTTTGGAGAAGAAATCCAGAGAAGAATGACAGAAGAAGCTCATCTCACTTCTGGAAGCTGTGGATCAGAGAATCCTCAGCCCAGTCAGAGTGAAGCCTCCTCATTCAGCTCCAGAAGCGGAACTCACTGATGTCCGTACCTAAGGGAAAATTCATTTGAACCTCGCTGGGAGGCAGCAAGTGTGACCACTCTGGTTACTACCGAGTCTCAAACTGCCTTCTCTCTACAATATGCACCTGTGTTCTGTAAGTTCCCAGCGGGTTGAATGGAGTGACTTTCTAAGCTATCGTGACAGAAATCAGATCTGTTTAGCTAAGAACTCTCTTGTGGCCTTTCTTTAATGGTATGTTTTGTAAGTTCTTTGCTTTCCAAAATTTTTTTCTCTTTCTCTGGTGAAAAATGGTGATTGATAATAACAAAAGCAGGGTGGAGAGTAAGCAGCAACCGAAGAATATCAGTGGCTTCTTCTGCAGGAGAAACAAGCAGACAGTGCACTCTGTATCTCTCTTCATCTGACCACACACTGGACTGCTGTTCTCAGAAGGGAAGCCACCGCCACTGATCAGTTTGTTATAAAACTTTACTGAAGATTTGGCTTTGAAATCGGATGTGAAGAATCCAAATCTGGGTTTAGCTTTTTCTTCAGTCAGTTTGAACGCATAATAGCCTCTGATTTTGACTTTGTCAATCAGGTATGCTGAAAAACACCAGAAAGCAACATCATTACTCACAAGTGACACTGAAGTCCGTTGAGTAAGTAAGAATTTAGTTCACTGTGAGACAAGCTCAAGTCACGTCCGTGAAAAAAAGGACATGATTCGCATTAAAGGTTTTATGGCCCAAAGAAAGAGGGTGTTTATAGGTTTAAAAAGGAATTGAAATAAAATCTTGATCAATAATCCAAAAACACTTGGGGGAGAAGCAAATTTAAGAAGCAGAGCCTTGAAAGTGAAAGTACTTAGCACATTTGTGCTAAAGGTCACTAGCAGAAAAGTCTCACCTATTTGTCCCGACTGTGGGCCTCAGATGAACCTCTGGTGCTTCCTGCTGGTCACCCCTACTCTCTAGGTCAGTCTCACACCTTCCATCCCCTCGGAGTCGCAGCCCTTCTGCTGTCCTCGCTCTGAGGGATAGCGTGATCCTGGCTCTCTCCGGGCACAGTCACAGCTGCCTTCTCCCGGCTTCTGCACCGCACTCTGCCTTCCCTCCTGCACAGCTGCACACCATTGCTGGCTTTACTCCTCTGCTGGCTTAGGGGCAGGGCTCTGTCTGCTCTCATGTAAACATATTGTAACTTCTGCCATCTTAATAAAAATGAAAGCCTCCCTCTAGCACATCCCCACCAGCTAGTTAGCTTTTATACCGCCTGCTTCCAGTCAGCCTATTTTACTCATTTCGCATCTCTGGCCTCTGAAAATTGATGAGTCCCAAGGCTCATCCTTCTCTAAGATTGCAGTCTTAGTGAATTTATCCAGCTCTTGTTTTAAATTTGTGCTTGGGATACACTTAAGTATACTTGAGCCCTAATTTGTATGGGATAAAAGTCAACAAATAGAAAAGTAAGATACAGTGCTGCATCAGGGATAAAAAGTTCTATGGAGAAAAAGAAGGAAGAGGATGCTGGGCTGGAGAACTCTGGGCCAGCCTGGACCACACAGTGAGACCCTGTCTCAAATGCCAACAACACACACTACAGTTATCTGACAGAAGAGGGTTGTGGTGAAGGGACAGCAAGAGCAGGAGTCCTAATGTTTAACGTGGGCGTGTGACTGGCCGGTGAGGGTCTGGACTGAGGTCTGAGTGGCTGAAAAGAGTGAATGAAGAAGAAAGATGAGGTCAGAGAGGGATGGGAAGGTACATGAGAGCTGTGGCTTTCAGAACTACAGCAGCTCTTCCTCAGCCTGGGCACCCTCTTCCCTTCTGTTTATGTCTGGATGCCCCCCAAGCCTCATGCGCTCATAGGTGGGGCCTTAGGGAGGTGGCTGGATCACAGGTATGTGATGATGCTGGGAAGTGGAGCCAGGCGGGAAGAGGTGGGCCACTGGGGGTGCAGTCTGGCTACATGTGTGTAAAACCCTCCTGCCTGAGGGGCTCTCTGCTTACTGTCCATCAGCCATGAACCCTTTCTCCTCTGCCCTCCCACCCTGACTTGGAGCAGGCTGACTATGGACTGACACCTCTACAAACTGGGAGCCAAAGTAAACCTCTCCTCCTTTAACTTGTGCGTATCAGAAAACAAACACACAAACAAAAATCTGGCAGGCATAGTGGCACATGCCTATAATCTGAGCACTTGGGAGGCTGAGGCAGGAGGGTCACAGTGAGATCAAGGCCAGTGTGGGATACATAGTTCATGGCCAGCCTGAACTACATAGAGAGAGCCTCTCTCGTTCAAAAAAAAACCTAACTTGTGGATGTTGGGTATTGTGTCCCAGCAACAAGAAAGTAAGACATTTGTTTGAACTTTTTGGGTTTTCTTTGCAATACTGAGGGCTGAGCCCATGGCCTCTGCACTCAGCTATATCCCAACACCTCTTCCCCTTTATTAAATTTTGAGATGGGCGTGTGGCGTGTACCTGTAATCTTAGTATTTGGGAGCCTGAGGCAGGAGTGCCATGAGTTCAAGGCCATCCTGAACTACATAGTGAGATCCTGTCTCAAAACATTAAAAACAAAACAAACAAAAGAAAGGGGCTGGGGATTTAACTCAGTGGTTCTGGGCCTGCTTTGCGAGCACAACCACCGGGGAGTTTGGTCCCTGGTACCAAAAACAAACAAACATTCTGAGATGGAGTCTTGCTAAATTGCCCAGGCAGGACCTGAATTTGGGAATCTCCTGCTTCAGCTTCCCAATGTGCTGTGATTACAAACATGACCACCACACCCAGCCTGTTTGTGGATACTTGCCTCACAAAAGTAACAATAAAAAAAAAATTCCATGAGGACACCCGTGTTTTTTTTCCTTGAGGACAGTGATCTTGATTTTATTTACTGGTGCTAAGAATACCCAGAACAGTTTTTGCCCATATTAGATGTTCAGTCTTTTGTCAAATAAATGCATACATTTTGGGGATATTTTTGCTACTTCAAAAAGTTTATTATTGATTGAGCCAGGTGTGGCGGTGCACGCCTGTAATCCCAGCACTTGGGAGGCTGAGGCAGGAGGGTTGCTGTGAGTTCGAGACCAGCCTGGGCTACACAATGAGTTCCATGTCAGTCTCAACTACATAGTGAGACCCTGTCTCAAAAA
>NW_022900947.1:30331979-30338927 GCF_012274545.1 Fukomys damarensis | reverse complement strand
AAAAAAAAAAAAAAAAAGTTTATCATGGTCATTTAAATATAAGATTGGGGGGGTACCAGGGATTGAATTTAGGACCTTGCACTTGCAAAGCAGGCAATGGAACCACTGAGCTAAATCCCTAGCCTAAATATAAGATTTTAAATGGCATGGTGGTACATGCCTGTAGTCCCAGATGAGGCAGGGAGGCTGAGGCAGGAGGAGAATTTGAGGTCAACCTGGATGACATAGTGAATTCAAGTCCAGACTGGCCTATATAGTGAGGTCCTGCCTAAAAAAAGAAAAAAGAAAGAAAAAGGAAAAAGAAAAACAACAAAAAGTTATAAGCCTCAGTGTGAGATCAGCAGTCTGATACACTGCTGTTAAGAACACTTGACCTCCATAATTATATATTGAGCAATCTCCCCTAAAGGTGGTAATTAGAAAGGAAGATATAGATCTATACTGAACTCCTAAATAGCAAACACTAGATATCTACTTTGGGGGAAAATAAAACCCTAAATTTCAAATGTTAGAGGAGGACTGGGATTTAGCTCAGCGGTTCTGGCACCTGCCTTGCAAGCGCAAGGGCCTGAGTTCAATCCCTGGTACCAAAAAAAAAAAAAAAAAAAAGTATGTGAAGGTGTGTTCATATAACATGTAATATTAAGCAATTAACAAAAAGTTTGAGATTTTTTTATGACATGGATCATTTATAATATGATTTTAAGGAAAAAGTTTCTTGCTTAGAGGTACAGTGCTTATCTAGCATGCATGAGGCCCTGGGTTAGATCAACAGCACAACAAAGAAAAGCCGAGGCTGAGGATAGTGGGTATAGGTCTGTGGTAGAGCCAAAGAGGAAACCCTGTATTTGATTCCCAGTACTGGGGAGTGGGGTAGATACAAAACTTTTTATTTCGAGACAGGTCTCAAGATGTAGTTCAGGCTGGCCTTGAATTCATGGTCACCCAGGCTAGTCTCAAACTCAGCAATCTTCCAGCCTCAGTCACCTGAGTGCTGGGATGACAGGCGTGCCTCACCACCCCTCGCACAACTGTGTTATAGGATGAGCTCAACTGTACTTTTAAAAAAACCTAGTATCAGGAGACTGAGGCAGGAAGATCTCCATGAGTTCAAGGCCATCTTGAGCAATACAATGAGTTCAAGGCCAGCCTGAACTACACAGCGAGACCTTGTCTCAAAAATTAAATAATAATTTTAAAAACCTAGCAATCACCCGGGAAGAAAGTAATTCAAAATATTGACAGTGCTTGTCTTCGGGGGTGAATTTCCGGGTGATTTTTAGAAAAACATGCCAAATGTTACCATTATGATTAAAATTTCAAAAATCCAGGGGATAGTCCAGTTTTCAGAATGAAATCAATCGGCAGAACTGAGGTGCTGCAAATGCGACTGCCACTCACTGCTAGGCCTTCTCCCGCCTCTCCCTGGTTCCTACTCACCACCCTCGAGGGTGCAGCCTCACCTTTCAGAGCCTCCTGGATGTACTTCTCCAGGTAGTACTTGCGGAGCCGGTCGTTTTCCCGCGCCTGGTCGTCGATGCCGCTGGCGGTGATGTAAACGTCCACGTCGCCGTAGTGGCCGCGGATCCAGCGCAGCAGCTTGCGCGCGCCCGAGGGCAGCACGGCCAGGCGCGTGGGCGAGCTCAGGCGGGTGATGTCCTGCAGGAACTGCACGTCGCGGTCCGCATCGTAGCTGCTGCCCCTCTGCTGCTCGTGCATCACGAACCTGGTGGTGAAGTGGTTCAGGGCATAGAAGTCGGCGGCGCCCTTGACCAGCCTGCGCTCGGCCTGGCTGAAGCGGGGCAGCACGGAGCCTGAGAGCCCGCGCCGGTTCCGGGACGCCAGGTGCTCCCGCATGGCCCGCGGGTAGTCCCCGGTCCCGAAGAGCGGCTCTGCGAACCAGGCGATCTCGAACTGCAGGAAGCGTTCGGCTGCCTTCCAGTGCGAGTCCACGAAGGGGTTGGCTGGTTCCGCCCAGTCCGAGTGCAGGGACAGCGACACGGCCCCGCGCTGGGACGCCCGGTACCGCCGGTCGTAGAGGTGCCAGGCCAGCGCGTGGGCGATCAGCAGGTTGTGCGCCGCCTGGTAGGCGTCGTTACCGGTGCGGTTGTAGATGTCGCTCAGCCGGTTGGGCTCATTGATGGTGATCCAGAGCCTCACCAAGTCCCCCAGCTCCTGGAAGCACAGCCCTGCGTAGTCCTGGAAGGCCTGGGCCGTGGATGGGTTGAGCCAACCCCCGCCGTGCAGCAGCGGCCTGGGGAGGCCCAGGTGGGCGTGGGTCGGGTAGTACAAGGTGACCATCGGGGAGATGTTGAGCTTCAGGCCCTCGCTGACCATACACCTGTAGTACCTTAGAACCTGTCGGTTAACCGAGGTCAGGTTGCCAGTGGGGAGGACGGAGGCCCAGTCCAGAGCGAACCGGAAGTGGGTGACTTTCATTCTGGCCAGCATCTCCAGTTGCTTTTTGATGCTGATAAAATCTGTGCATTGAGCCTTCCGCGTTTTCAGCGTTACCCCTTTGACCCGCTGCAGCCGTCTGTTTCCCGTGGCATTCCACACATACAGGCTGGGATCTGTGAACTGCGGGGAGGAGGCCATGAGCTCGGGCTGCGGAAAGAAGCACACTCGGGTGAAGCTTGCGCGGGACGAGGGCGGCTCTTCCTATACATCCTTTGAGAGGAAGACGCTGCCTCTCCACGAGATAGATAGAAAATAAATGGTGCACCTGTCCTTCCTGATGACCTGTGTGTTCCGGCTGCTCGCCTAGAGAATTGCCCTCCTTGCCAGCCCTTAGAATCTCCAGGGAGACCAGGAAACACAGGGAAGGAACCACATTCAGGGCTCAGCTTGGAAAACAAGTTGTTTCAGAAGAGACTGAGAAGCCGTTTTCCAGCTCACTTGAACTTTGAACCCAGGTCATATAGTGGGGTCGCATGTGATTCTGTTCAAATGTGTCTGGAAATTGGTTTAGTACCTTCAGTTAAAAGATTATGAAAGATGCATTTTAAGCCCCATCATAAAACGAAGGCAAAGGTAAAATTGGAGGAGGTTGGCACTTGGGGTTAGAGAGCAGGCTCGGTGACCCCAGGGACAGATCCTGTAAGAGGTGGTTTGGTGGGATGGGGGTGAGCTAAGGCATTTGCTAAATGCAACTTTCAACTCTCCCTGTTTCAAAAGTCTAAGCAATGTCACATTTGCATCCAGTATACAGCCTCCCAGGAGAACACAGCATTTATTCACCCAACAAGACAATAAGGAATGCTGTCTCTACACAAGGACAGCAAAATACCTGCAGAAACCTCCTAGGTTAACTAACACAGGGAGTCCTAGATTCCTGTCATAATGATCTGACCCTTTGAGCCTCAAGTTAGTCGCTGAACAGTGCTGAAGGTGCTGCACCTGCCATCCGGTTGTGTGGTGGCTCTGCGCTCTAGTAACTAAAGCACTGTATAAATATAAGGTAGTCAGGACTTGGGTTTCGTTTTCCCTGGTTACACTTAACATTCTGCTAGGCCCTTGAGTCTAAACTAAAAGGGTTTAAGAAAAATATTTGCCAGTTCAAGATTAATAAGGGCAAGCAAAAGTTCTCTTTTTGTCTGAAACTACTGTTTTTCCTTACAACTGATTTTTAAATGCACCAGGAGAAATGATAATTAACCTTTGGTAAATCTTTTCCCTGTAATTGTTTTCTCATGTGTCATCCTTCATAGCCTAATTGAAAAACCATATTACTGCCCACTTGCCATCTGCCGGCCCATTATCCAGGACATTAAACTTAGAGAACATTGATCATGTGAGCATGAAGTTAAATCTGTATATAATTCATTGTTTGAGTAAAATCCTCCTAGCGCCTCAATGGCTTGTTTCAATGTTTAAAAATCTCATATCATCACGGCTTTGAAAAGAGTATTTACAAACTGCAATCTTGCTATGACATAAAGCAAGATCAAATAAAATGTTTTACTTTTTTTGTTTTGTTTTGTATTTTTGACAGGGTCTCACTGTGTAGTTCAGACTGACTTTGTTTGTTTTGTTGTGTTTTTTGAGACAGGGTCTCGCTATGTAGTTGAGACTGACCTGGAACTCACTATGTAGCCCAAGCTGGTCTCTAACTCTCAGAGATCCTCCTGCCTCAGCCAACCGAGTGCTGGGATTACAGGTGTGTGCCACCACACCTGGCTCAGAATGGCTTTGAACTCAGTATGTGGTCCAGGCTGCCCCCTCACATTTTTTGGCAATCCTCCTACCTCAGCCTCCTGAGTGCTACCGTGCCTGGCTTTGTTTTACTTTTTTTTTTTGTACCAGGGATTGAATTCTGGTCCTTGCACTTGTGAGGCATGCGCCAAAACCACTGAGCCACATCTCCAGCCCTGTTTTACTTTTTAAAATCTCCAGAAAGTTGGGCCGGGATGTAGCTCAGTGGCACCATGCCTGCCTTGCAAGCACAACATCCTGAATTCAGTCTCTCCCACAAAGAAAAAGAAAAAGAAAAACATATCCAGAGAATAAATGTGGAAAGAATAATGTAATTAAAACTTCCTCTTTTTATGGACTACAAATAATTAAGGCAAGTTTCATGAATTTATATTGAAACCACTGGATAAATCATTGGGGAACAGGACATTCATATGGTCTTTTGTTGTTGTTTTTTTTTTTGGTACCGGGGATTGAACTTCGGTCCTTGCACTTGCAAGGCAGGCCCCCGAACTGCTGAGCTAAATCCCTGGCCCTTTTTTTTTTTTTTTTTTAAAGCAATTGTTTTTTGTTGTTGTTATTGTTGTGTTTTTCTGGTACCGGGGATTGAACTCAGGACCTTGCACTTGCCAGGTAGGTACAGCACCACTGAGCTACATCCCCAGCCCTCTCTATATAGTTGAAACTGACCTGGAACTCACTATGTAGCCCAGGCTGGTCTCGAACTCGCAGCGATCCTCCTACCTCAGTCTCCGGAGTGCTGAGATTACAGGCATGCACCACCACACCTGGCTATCTGGTCTGTTTTTTTTTTTTTTTTTTTTTTTTTTTTTTTGGTACCGGGGATTGAAATCGGGTCCTTGTGCTTGCAAGGCAGGCCATCGAACCGCTGAGCTAAATCCCCGGCACCTATATGGTCTTAATTTACCATCCAATCACTTCTCTTTTTTTCTTCTTCCTCAGACAAAGTCTTGCTATGTTGTCCAGGATGGTCTTAAACTTGTGGGCTCAAGTGACCCTCCTGGGCACATGCCACTGTATGCCCAACTGTCAGATTAGTTCTTAGGTAAAAATATCAGCCAGTCTGGTGGTGCACACCTATGATCCCAGCACTCTGGGAGGCTGAGGAAGGAAGATCAGAAATTTGAGTCCTGCCTGGACAGTTTAGTAACTTAGTGAGACCCTGTCTCAAAATGAAAAATAAAAATAAATGTTTTAAGTACTTCCATGATATTGTAATGATACAGGAGAATATCTGTGTTCTTAGCAGAGACATCTGAAATATTTCAGGGTGTGGTGTAATGATGGCTGAAACTTATCAGTGATTCATAAAAAGAGAGGTAGAGAGAAAGCAGATGTGGCAACATGCTAACAATAGGCCAATCTTGATTCAGGGAATATGTTTTTTATTTTACAGGTTTGAAATTTTTCAAAATAAAATGTTAGAGTAAAAAAGAAAACTAAGAGACTAGAAAAGATAAGATAGAGATATATGAGAATAGATCTAGTAATTTTTAAAATTTTAAAAATGTATTTATTTTGTTTTTTTGAAACAGGGTCTCTCACCATCTAGTGCAGGCTGGCTTTGAATTTGTGGCAGTCCTCCTGCCTCAGCCTCCCAGGTGCTGGGATTATAAACATGTACCGCCATATCCAGTTTGATCTATGAATATGTTTAAATGTTACAGTACTGTACTTTCATTTTGCCAATGCTCCTGTAGAGACCATCCAGTCTTCTGTTAACTCAGCATCCAGTTATGCATCTTTGTCTGATCTTCATTTTTTTCTTTTTCTTTATTATTATTATTATAACTGTTTTTTTGTTTTGTTGTGTTTTGTTTTTATTGAGACAAGGTCTCACTATGCAGTCCTGGTTAGCCATGAACTCACTATATAGCCCAAGCTGGCCCTGAATCTGTGGTGTCCTCCTGGTTCAGCTTCCTGAGTACTGGAATTACAGGCCCGTGCCACCGTGCCTGGCTGATGTTTTAAAAAGCAATCTAATACTTGTGGGCAAACCATTCATCCCCATTCTTAGTCCAAGTGACTTAATAGACCCTGACTCCTAGCCGGGTCCCAGAGGTGCATATGAACTGGAGACCCAGAAGGCAGCCTCTTCAGACTGCCTACAAGTTCTAGCCCATGACCGCCTATGAGTTCTGGCACTCTTTTCCTCTCTCCCAACCCCCCATTCGCAGCCTCAGAATAACCATGGTTTTGGGTATCTCTTAGCTGTCACTGTGTAAACGTAACAGGACATTGTGCGTTCTCTCTCCCCATTAATGGCTAATTTGGAAGTAGCCACTTACCTTAAGAACAGATTCGGTGACACCCCAGGAGAAGTCACAGGGAAACTGACCCTGCATATCAGGTGTGGACTCTTTTAATGGAAAGCCGTTTTCTTGTATGATCTCTTTATAGTAATGTGCTGAGGACTTGGGTTTCCTTTCTTTCTGTTTACTATTAAAATCCACATAAAATAGCCCTCGGCGGGTGGTGTAAGCATCCTGCCATTCAAAGCCATCCAGGAGAGACCAGGCAGTATAACCGAACACTTGTATTTCATCAAACCTTATGGCTGCAGAGAAAAGAAAGCAGACATGTTCTAAGGGTGGAACATTCTAGTTCATGTTTGCAATTTCAGTGACATGCCAGAGGACAGCATATTGTGAAACCAACCCTTTCCCTACTTTGCAGGACCCTTATAGCACATAGAAAATGCATGTTTATACTTGAAAAGTGGTATCCAGAATG
>NW_022900947.1:30313345-30331889 GCF_012274545.1 Fukomys damarensis | reverse complement strand
CCCTTTTTTTTTTTTTTTTTTCGGTACCGGGGATTGAACTCACGACCTTGGAGACTCCCTCCTCTCAACACATACACTACCACCCACAATTGAATGACGCAGTTAAAGTTTCAAATTTAAAATGTTCCTTGGGGTCAAGAATTTAGCTCAGTGGTTCCGCCACCTGCCTTGCAAGGGTAAGGTCCCAAGTTTGATCCCTGGTACCCAACCCCCCAAAAATGTTCCTGAATTCTGAGGTAGCTCAATGGGTAGAGCATTTGCCTAGTATGGGCAAGGCCCTGGGTTTGATCCCTAGCGTTGCAAAAAGATTGATGGAGAAATTAAATAAATATAAATATCCCATAAAAATAAGAATATAAATAAGTAAAAATATTTTTGAGATTTAATGTGAAAATCTGGGTTGGGGGAATGATAATTTTGGGGCCAATACAGATGTCTGCTAGTGATTAAGAGTTTCTCATTTCAAGTTTGGGCTGCTTCCCATTTCTATCCATTTGTGAACTGATCCTTCAAGGACTCAAAAAAAGAATCAGCTCTTAGAATTAATGTAATTGTGGATATAAGTAGGCAAAAGAGGCAAAATGATGTAAGAGAGCAGAAGTAGCTGGGCTGAAGGGCAGGGGCCCAGGCCTTGCCCTCCTGTGTTCCAGGAAGCATGTTTTGAGCTTCAATTTGCTCTATTTGTAAATAGGAAATATTGGGCAACATGATCTTTAAGGATTGTTCCAGATTTAAAAGTCTCATTCAATAACTTGTAGGAACTGGGTAAAAATGAAATATGAAGATTAAAAGCAGCAGAAAAAACAACAAATACATTGGTCCTGGATCATTTTTCTGAAAAGCATTCAGTGCCTCCTAGCAGTGCCTCATTTGTGTACACTTTGGGGCACTTATTGCTGACATTCCTTTCCTAAAAGGTGGAAAATCCATGGGGAGAGATTCCCAGCAGGTCAATATGTTTCATCCACCCTGGTTCCAGCCTCTTGATGGTGTAGGATTTGAGGAGAGGTAGAGAGGGCACCCCTGCCCAGCGCATGGCACTGACCCAGGCCCTGTAGGTCCATGCCCTGTACTCCTTGGCACTAAGCCATGTGAAGCTGGCTCAAGGTGGGGGTGGCTCTGTCCCAGGCTGACCCTTTGCCTGCAGAAGTGGGAGTGTCCTTTAGAACTGGGACCCTACAGAAAGCTGCAATGCTGTAGGAAGATCCACAAGGAATTCCTTTACGTTCTGGTGGAACAGAGCGCAGCTCTGCTGGGGTAGGGTAGGCAGAACCAGAGCTGGTCTGCTGCTCCACTGTTCCCACGAGCCACCTGTAGGTGTCACTGCTTGGGTGGTGGAAGAGGAATGAGGTCTAGATAAGCAGAGAAGAGAGAAATCTTCAGGAGCAATAGAAATTTACTCAATTTTGCCTTTAGGACTTCAGTCATGGTACAGACTAAAAGGATCAGAATTTCATTATTTTTAATTTAATTTTATTGTTTTGGATTTTGAGATAAGGTCTTGATATGTAGCCCAAACTGGCCTCGAACCCGCGGTGAGCCTCCTACAGGCGTGCCTCCCCATACCTGGCCAGGATCAGAATTTCAAGAAGCTTTTTTAAAAGTACTAATAATAGGAAATTTAAAAAATCTCTGTGTGTGTGTGTGTTGTGTGTGTGTGTGTGTGTGTGTGTGTGTGTGTGTGTGTGTGTGTGTTACTGGGGATTGAACCCAGGGCCTTCACACTTAGCTACAGTCCCAACCCTTTTTTATTTTTTATCTTGAGACAGGGTCTTGCTAAATCACTAAATCGCCCAGGCTGGGCTCCAATTTCTATCCTCCTGCTTTAGCCTCCCAGAAATGCTGGGATTACAGGCTTGTGCCACCATAACCAGCTCAAAGCTAAGTTTACGCTGTAAAGATTCAAATTTTTGAATTGCACAACCGACCTTGAAGAACCTGGTTGAGGAAATTCTTCATCATGTAGATGGCAGTGGTGTCTTCTGTCTTCACATGACTGTCTGTGAACCAGCCATTCTCAGCAATCAAGATTCGAGGGTTGCCATATTCCAGTTTAATCCAGTTCAGCACTTGTCTTAAATTGAGTGACACATTTTGCCCCATTTTAGCCATGGTGTTCGGGGGTTTGAAATTGTTGGGTCCGAAGGAGAAGGCAAAGAAGTCCGCGGTGCCCCTCACCTCCCCGCTCTCGGCTTCTGAGAAGAGCGGCAGGGCTGTTCGCAGCGTCTCCCGCATGCCCTCCGGGTAGTCCCCGCTCCCGTGGATGGGCCCGGCAAACCAGCCGAGCACAGACGCCAGGGACTGCTGGCACTTAAGGACATCCACCAGGCTGCCCGACTTGTTGGGCTCAATCCAGTGTGATCCCAATGTGATCGAGAGCCAGCCCTTCTGACGAGGGCGGAAATTTCTGTTGTAGTTATGCCAAACTTTCGCGTGAGCCTAGGAAGAAGAAAATACTTATTATTGCTCGGCCTGGTCCTCACTCACAAGGGCTATAATGTGGCTGGTAGGAAGTCTTCTCATGGATGTCATGAATGTTGGACTGTTTTGTTGTTTTTGTTTTGTCCCCCCTTTTCAGGACAGGCGCTCTCTAAGTAACCCAGGCTGGCCTTAAACTTTCAGGAATCCTCCTGCCTCAGTACTAATATTACCGATGTGTGCCGCCATGCCCCCCTTTTTAGAGGGGGCGCTTGCTAAATTGCCCAGGCTGGGCCGAAGTTTTGATCCTCCTGCCTCAGCCTCTCAGAGCGTACAGGCGTGTTCCACCTCTCCTGGCTTCATGGACAAAATTAATGAAGCAGAAGCCCAGGCCAGTAATCCCAGCACACGGGAGGTTGAGGCAGGAGTTTCGCTGTGAGTTTGAGGCCAGCCTGGGCTACAGTTCAAGGCCGGCCTAGACTACCCTGTCTCAAAAAACTAAACAGTTAATGAATTTTAAGATGAAGTAGGAGACCCCTAAAATTCTCGAGCAGGAGCTGGCGTAGGGGCTGCCTGACTCCTCTCTGCCACGCTCCGTCCGCGGAGGAGGCAGGGCCCAGAAGGGGACCGCGGGACGCAGGGTCTTCCGTGCAGAAAGCGGCTGCGCCTGCGCACTCGCCCTGTGGGCCCGGCTAGGAAGTCGGCGACGGCAAATGGAGACACCCCCGGGTCTCTTGTGAGGGTTGAGTGAGTTCACCCGAGTGGCTTCAGGACTGCGTCGGGCCCGGTGCTAGCTCTATATGAGCGTTAGAGGTCCTGACGGTCACCATGTAAGGCGGCAGCCTCTGAGCAGAGCGGGAAAGCGACGGAGAGCATGGGCTTGGCGTCAGCACAGTCACAGCCCGCGGAGCCCTCTTAGTGAGCTCGGAGGAAGAGCGACGGTGCTCCCCTGGTGTCCTTCAGAGGTGGGTGTCGGTTCAGAGCCACCGTGTGTGTACAGGATGCGTATGGAGTACGTGGGAAGCGCTGTACTGCGCACAGTGGATGTCCCAGGGCCTCCCGTAGCCTGCATTTTCAGTAGAGGTCTCTATGACGGAGCCTAGGGACTTTTTTTGGACTTGGAATTGAACTCAGGGCTACTGAGCTACATCCCCAGCTCTTTTTTTTTTTTTTTTGAGTAAGGGTTTTGCTAAGTTGCTGGTCCCAAATTTTTGATTCTTCTGCACTAGCCTCCTGAATAGCTGGGATTACTGGGTACACCACTGCATCTGACTATGAGCAGTGAATTCTAACCCAATAGATCCTTGGGATCTGAAAACGTCCCATGAATCTTGTTACGGCAGGGAAAGCAGCCATTGATTTAAGGGCTGAGGACCCCAAAACTGGTGCTACCTTGCTTTACGCAGGAAAAGCATGTTTCGATCATTCCCTGAAAGATTTTCTGGAGGAGTAGTGGCCTTGCATTACCTCTGGCCTCTGGTCCTTACTCAGTTTATTGGCAGGTCTCAGAATCATTTAGTTGCCAAATGTCCCCAAGGATCATTAGGAGTACTTTACTCTCAGAGAAGTGTTCAAGCTATGCTTTCCTTCCTTGCCCCCAGCCTGCACTTAAAATTGCTGGAAGGAATCACAGGGGCTCAGGACGGCTGCGTATTATGGTCTTGGACACTTTCTGGGCTTTTCCGGGGGTCACATCAGAAAGTCATTAGAGCAGGGTTTTTGTTGTGGTGGTGGTTGTTGTTTTGTTTGTTTGTTTCTTTTGTTGTTGTTGTTTTGAGACAGGGTTTAACTATGTAGTCGATACTGACCTGGAACTCACTATGTAGCCCAGGCTGGTCTCAAACTCACAGCAATTTTCCTGCCTCAGCCTCCCCAGTGCTGGGATTACAGGCTTGCGCCACCACACCTGGCGTTTGTTTGTTTCTGAGACAAGGTCTCTTATGTAATTCCGACTGGCCTTGATCTCCCTATGTATCTCACTCAGGCTTGCCTCCGACTCAGGAATCTTCCTACTTCACCCTCCTGAGTGGTGGATTGAGAGCTGCTTCCTTTCCTTCCTTCCTTCCTTCCTCTTCTTTCCTCCCTTCCTCCTCCCCTCCCTTCCTCCTTCCTTTTTTCCTTCTTTCCTTCCTTCTTTCTTTTCTGATTCAAAACAAAAGCAATCATGCATTATCAGACCCAGAGGGGCATTCTTTGCTTTATTCTAAGTGGTCACTGGATCCCTTGATGCCTTTAGTGTTTTTGGCCTCAGGAGACACACTGATCACCAGCTCTTCAGGGAAGTGGTGCACCTCCAGCACTGAGCCCTGGTCGGAGCTGAGCCACAGAGCAGCTGTCCAGCAAACAGGATGCCCTCAGACACCGAGGGGAGTGTAAAGTGGGGCTAGGAGCAGTGCAGATGGGAATTAGCTCAGTCCTAATAGGAATTCACCAGCCTACTGAGAATCCAACAGGGTGAGTTTCTTCAAAATAGATGTTCTAGTCGGGTGTGGTGGCACACGCTTGTAATCCCAGAACTCAGGAGGCTGAGGCAGGAGGATCACTGTGAGTTCGAGACCAGCCTGGGCCACATAGTGAGTTCCAGGGCAGTCTGAACTACATAGTGAGACCCTGTCTCAAACACACACACACACACACACACACACACACACACACACACACAAACCAAAATAGATGTTCTATTGCATGTCTAGAGATTCCATGGAGTATGACCAGAGTTGTGATAAATTCTTGCTTACATGGGCATTGGAAGGAGAAGACTACAGTTTAGGCAGCAAGAGGCACTAGCTTTGAGCACCTGGATGCCTGCGTGCCGTTCTTGTCATAGCCCAAGGTGACCTTCGGGCTCCACCGTGTCTCACCTTGGCTGCTATTTGCACAGCCTATCGCGGGATCTAAGGTTATCTCTGTTCTGGGCCTAAGACAGCACTGCATTCTCCACAGAGAATGACTGGGTGATTCTGTCCCTGTGCGGTTATGACTTGGTCCTATCTGCCAAGTAACAGAGTGAAAGGTTTTGCCCTGAGATAGTGAGTTTGTAGCAGGGGTAGCTACAGATGTTCTCTAGATGATGCTTATAAAAAACTTCCGTGGGGACACTAGAATGGGATTGTAGAGCAACCTTGCACAGCAGCCATCCTACACATTTCCAAGGTCCTCTCTCTCTTGCACAAGGCTGTACCTTTGGGGTGACGGGTACAGGGAGCTGCAACCTTTGTGCTATACATTCAGAAGCTTAACCAGGTAGTGAGCTGCATCTTCTTCCTCTTGAGGCAGCGCTCGGGGCCTACGGTCTCATGTTCCCCTCCAGGCCCATGTGCTGCTCCCTTTGAGATCCCTGGAAGCCCATATTCAGATAAACTCTGTGCAAGATAGGAAGCAAATAAGATAGCAGGCCCAACTCAGAAGCAGAGATGAGGAGGTAGAGGTCAGCAGACGTGCTGTCCTGCTGGGACGGCTTTGAGGAAGACAGAGGGACAAACCTAACACATCACCCCAGAGCCCCCCGGGGGTTAAGTTTCCCCCCAGTCATTTATCAGAAGTTAAATTTTCAAATCTGTGTGTGTTTTTAGCTGAAGTATCTTCTGTGAATTGCAAGAGTGTCTGCTGTGAAAGCTATTTAATAAAGTTTTAAATGAATACTGTTAAAGAACATTTGTTTTAAAACTCTGCATCCCAACATCATACCAAATGGGGAAAAACTGAAAGTATTTCCTCTAAAATAAGGAATGAGACAAGGATATCTACTTGCACCACTCTTGTTCAATACAGGACTTGAAATTTTAGCCAGATCGATTAGGCAAGAGAAATAAATAAAGGGGATACAAATAGGAAAGGAGAAGTCAAATAATCCTTTTTTATAGCTAAGATGATCCTATACTTGTACTAAAGATTCCACCAAAAGACTTTTAGAGCTGGTAAATTCAACAAAGTAGTAAGATACAGAATCATTATAAAAAAAATCAATAACTTTCTGCACAATAATAATGAACAGGCTGAGAAAGAAATCAGGAAGTTCCATTCTCAGTGACTTAAAAAATACCTAGGAATCAGCCTAACCAAGGAATTGAAAGATCACAACAATGAAAATTATAGAACACAAAAGAAATTGAAGGAGACACTAGAAGATGGTAAGCCCTCCTATGTTCATGAATCGGCAGAATTAATATTGTTAATGTGGCCATACAACCAAAAGTGATCTACAGCCGGGCATGGTGGCGCATACCTATAATCCTAGCACTTGGGAGGCTGAGGCAGAAGGATCACTGTGAGTTTGAGGCCAGCCTGGGCTATGTAGTAAGTTAAGGATAGCCTGAAATTCTGTCTCAAAAACAAAAAACAAAAAATCAAAAGTGATCTACAGATTCAGTGCAATCCCCATCAAAATTCCCATGACAGCCAGGCTTGAGCCAGCCTGAGCTACATAGTGAGTTCAAGGCCAGCCTGAACTACACAGTGAGAGATCCTGTTTCAAAAAAACATCCTAGGGGGCTGGGGATTTAGCTCAGTGGTTCTGCCACCTGCCTCGTAAGCACAAAGTCCTAAATTCAATCCCCACTACCAAAAAACAAAACAAAACAAAAAGACAACCCCCGCCCAACCAACCAAGGGCCAGCACTGTAGCTCTGTGGCACTGGGCCTGCCTCACAAGTGCAAGGTCCTGAGTTTGATCCCTGGTACCAAAAAAACAAAAACTAAAAGAACCCCCCCAAAAACCCACCCCCCAAAATAAACAAAAACTAAAAACCAATCCTATAACATTCTTCACAGAACTAGGAAAAAAAAATCTAAAATTTATATGGCAACTCAACCAGAAAAACCAAAACAAACCTAAGCAAAAAAACAAAGACTAAAACAGCATAATAATTAATTTCAAATTATACCACAAAGCCATAGTAACAAAAACAGCATGGACTGGCATGAAAATAGACACGTAGCTCAATAGTATAGAATAGAGGACACAGAATAAATCTATGCAACTACAATCATCTGATTTTTTTTGGCACTGGGGATCGAACTCAGGACCTTGTACTTGCAAGGCAGGCACAGTGCCACTGAGCTAAATCCCTAGCCCTCATCTGATTCTTGATAGAGGCCAAAAACATATAGGAGAAAAAAGACAGCCTCTTTTTTATTTTTATTTCATCCTTTCTAAAATTTTAACTTATATAAAATACAGTGCCAAGGATGCAGCTCAGTGGTGCTGCACCTGCCTGGCAAGTGCAAAGCCCTGAGTTTGATCCCCAGTACCGAGAGAAAAAAAAGGCAAGACTTGGTTAAAATATATGGTGAATGTTTAAATTTTGAAACTATAACAGTAAAAGACACATTGCCAGGAATCTCCATCAAAATCTTCCCCCTTGTTTCAGACACATTTATCCCATCATTCTTGCTACTTTCTGGAGCTGCTCTGGAGTCCTCCTTCCTGAGTAGCTTTACAGAGTGTGATAAAAAAATATAGTGAATGTTGCTGCCAAGTGCCATCCAACAAAAACATGGGCTTGTGAAAACACGATAGTGTGTCCTCAACTACTTTATTCATTGGATCTGGTGCTGTGCAACTTTTGGTTCTTCCCTAAAGTCAAACTGACCACAAAAGGGAAATGTTTTGAATCCATTCAGGAAATTGAGGAAGCCGTGGCAGTACAACTAGACAGTCAGGAAAAAGGACTCCAGAACTAACCCCAAAGAGCGGGGGAGCAGCCTGAGTGGGATCAATAGCAATGAAGACAGCCTCATTCAAGAAAAGCAGTTTGTCCAAGATCATGGGCAATAGCAGAGCCAGCACTAGAGCCTAGGCTTCCGGCTTTTTGTTGAGACAAGGTCTCTCTGTAGCTCAGGCTGGCCTTGAAGTTGTGGCAATCCTTCTGCCTCAGCTTCCTGAACGCTGAGATTACAGACACACACCACTACGGCTGGCTTCTCCAGATTTTTTTTTTGTATCGGGGATCAAACTTGGGCCCTTGCACTTGCGAGGCAGGCGGCAGAACCATTGAGCCCGCAGCCCTGGCTTCTCCAGCTTTTAATCCCTGCACCATTTTCCCTAGAAGACCATGTTGGTGACCACCTTTATATCATTCTCGAAGGCCATTTAGCCTGAAACAGAGCCGTCAGTGTTGTGCAGCAGATAATCAAAGAACACTCACACCAATGAACAAAATGTGTGGGAAACAATTTGGAAATATTTTAAACAACTTTTAAAATAGGCAATACATTCCTGGGATCACCAAAATGAAATAATTTGAATAAACTAAAAGCTGCATGCCCAAAGTGAGCAATTGCACCATTGCTTATGACAGGAAAAAAAAAAAAAGGAAAGAATGAAGTAAAATAAGCTAATGTCTATATTAAAAGAGAGAGGTGACTAAATCGTATTTCATCAAATCAGCAAATTGTTACGCTGTACTGTTAAGATAGTTATGGTGGCAGGGAGTGTCATTCAGTGGTAGAGCACTTGCCTAGCATGCTGAAGACCCTGAATCCCATCCCCATAAAATAATGATGTTGGTTATTACTATAACTAAAAAGCCATGGAAAACGTTTTGGTTGGTAAATGTATTTGGAAAGGCTGGCTGGGAACATAGAAGCATGAAAATATTTTGTTTATGGTTGTGGATAAATAAATACCTAAATATGGGCTTGTGCATATACCGCATTTCACTTATCCCTTCCTCTGCTGGCGAGCACCTGGGCTGGTTCCACACTTGGCTATTGTGAAACGTGCCGCAGTAAACACGGAGAGGCAGGTACCTTAGTCCTTCAGGCACGTACCGAAGGGTGGTACAGCTGGGTTCTAGTTTTGTTTTTTGTTTATTCTCCCAAACACAACAAGTTTTATTTTTGAAAGTACAAAAACAATACCTCAAATGAAACGGGTAACAGACAGGTGGAAACTTCCGCAAGCACCCAGCCTTCTTCGCAGTCTCTTCCCGGAAACCGACTGAGGGTGAAGTCCAGTTTAGGGCGCTTCTCGGGCGGCCCTTTCCATCTCGGGGTCTGACGGAGAAGCCATGAGGAAGCCCGCCCGACAAAGGGTCCCTCAGGGCTGAGACTGAGGCGGGGGCAGTGGATGACTGGAGCCAGGTACCCCTGCTCCCGTACCTCAAACCCTGCCGCAAACTGAGGAAAACCGGGACCACAGCTTTTAGGAGCCCGTCCAACGTCTCAGTTCCCTTCAAAGCCCCCGTCAGGTCTCGGCGGTTAACCGCAAGCACCTTCCTTACCTCTTCCCAGACCGTTTTCTCCCAAGGTGTTTGTTTTGATTTTTGAGACAGGGTCTCTCTATGTAGTCCAGGCTGGCCTTGAACTCACGGTGTAGCCCAAGCTGTTCTCAAGCTCGTAGTAATTCTCATGCCCCAGCTTCCTGAGTGCTGGGATTACAGGTGTGCAGCACCATTCCTGGGTAATTTTAGTTTTTTTTAGGGAAGTCTATACTGGTTTCCATGACTGTGCTAATTTATATTCCCACCAGGAGTGTAGGATTTCTTTTCCCTCCGCATTTTTAGTTTTTTGGTTTTTTGTTTTCAACGTACCAGGGATCGAACTGCAGACCTTGTGCTTGCAAGGCAGGTGGTGGAACCACTGAGCTAAATCCCAAGCCTCCCTCCATATTCTTGCTAGAATATTTTTTCTTGCCAAAATTTATTGTTTTTTTAAAAATAATTTTTGGTGATAGCCATTCTGACTGAGGTGAGATAGAATCTTACTATAGTTTTGATTTGCATTTCCCTAACTGCCAAAGATGCTGAACGTTTGTTCACGTACTTATCAGCCATTTGTACTTCTTCTTTTGAGAAATGTCTATTCAATTAATTTGCTTGTTTGTTGGTTGGGCTATTTGATTGTTTGGTGTTAAGTTTAAAAATTCTTTATATATAATAGATACTAATCCTCTGTCAGAGGAGTAGTTGGCAAAATTTTCTTCTATTTGGTAGGCTGTCTCTATTTACTATTTTCCTTGCTGGGCAGAAACTTCTTAATTTGATATAGTCCCATTTGTTGATTCTTACTATTATTTCCTGTGCTCTTGGAGTCCCATTGAGGAAGTCCTTTCCTGTGCCTGTGGCTTCAACTGTTTCCCTTATGTTTCCTTTCAGCAGTTTCAAACTTTCATGTCTTACACCTAGGTCTTTGATCCATTTTGAACTGATTTATATACAGGATGAAAGAGAGGGATCTAGTTCCAGTCTTCTGTATGAATACCAGTTTTCCCAGCACTATTTGTTATAGACTTCAGTTCCCTCCTTCATTAAAAATAAACACTCTAGAGAATTGTTATGAAGATTGTATGAGGTAATAGAGGCGAAAACTATCTAAAAACTATATAAATATAAATTTGAAGTAGTTTGCCAGAGCAAGCTGAAAATTTAGCTTGTTGTGTGTTAAGCTTGATTGTATCGACTTGACTGGCTTGAGAGCCACCCAGAGGCTTGGAGCACCATCTCTGAGTGTGTTGGGGTGGCACCGCCTTGGATGGAATATCTGGTCCCTGACTCCTTTCTCTCTGTCACTGTTTCCCTGCTCTGCTCCCTGGCTACTATGAACTGAGCAGCTGCGCTCCGCCAGGCCCTTCTGTCATGTTTCTCCTTGGAGCTTTGTGACCGTGGACTGAATCCCCTGAAACAGTGAGCCAAACCAAGCTTCTCCTCCTTTATTTATTTATTTTGTTGTTTTTTTTGTTTTGTTTTGTTTTTGTTTTTGGTACCAGGGATCAAACTCAGGACCTTGCGCTTGTGAGGCAGGCAGTGGCACCACTGAGCTAAATCCCCAGCCCTAGCCTCTCCTCCTTTAAAGTGTAGGAGTTGGGTACTGTGTCTCAGTGATGGGAAAGCTGACACATGTTGGAATGTAATGGTAGAAATGTGTATGTGTGAATGTGAAGAGTGTTCTGCAGATAGCTCCTAAGGCCTTACCTCTCCAGGTTCACAGCTAGGCTTCTTTGTCCTCATTTATTGCTTACAGCTGATTTTTATTTTTTTATTTTGGTTTTTTGAGACAGGGTCTTCCTGTGTAGTTCAGACTGCTTTGGAACTCACTGTGTAGTCCAGGCTGGTCTTGAACTCACAGCGATCCTCCTGCCTCAGCCTCCTGGGTGCTGGGATTATAGGTGTGCCCCACGACGCTGATTTTTATTCATTGTCCTTTTGTACTGACAGTAATCTCAGTTTGATTTATTTTTGCATTTAATTAGCATTTTCTTATATTACTATCAAGTGTTATGTTAATTACAAATAGTTTTTTCAGATCACTTAACATTCATTCATTTATCCGGCATTCCACAAGTATTTTTTTTCTTTCTCTCTCTCTCTTTTCTGTTTATAGCCTTGGTGAGTCACCTGAGCAGCACTAAAACGTCTGGTGCTGAGTTAAATAGATAGCAACCTCACATTCTTTTTTTTTTTTTCCACAAGTTTCTTTTTTCACATGGAAGTCTTTATTGTAAAGATTCCCATTGTGATACATCATGATGCACCCTTTTTTTGAACCAGGATCTCAGCTACACAGGGAGCCAAACAGGAGGGTCACAAGTTTGAGCTGAGCCTCGGCAACCTGGTGAGACCTGCCTCAAAATAAAAAATAAAAAAGGTTTAGGACATAGCTCAGTGTGAAAGCCAAGGGTTCATTCTCCAGTTAAAAAACCCCACAAAAACAGGAGTGGGGATTTAGCTCCGGGGTGCTGTGCCTGCCTTGTCAAGCACAAGATCCTGAGTCTGATCCACAGTCCTGCCAAAATAACCAGACAAACAGCAACTCCTGTACAAGCTATGATGGTGCTCATGAAATTTAAAAAAATACAAGCTTTAACAGTATCTAGGTAATAATGTTCCCTTCCCCCTGTCCCCAAGGGAGCTGTTGCTGGCTGGCCACCCTTCCCAGTAGCAATGTGATGTTTGACTTGACTTTTTAGGTTGTGTGGGTGGAGGACAAAGCACATTATGTTACTTGTTGCAGCCACTCTTGGTTGCCAAAAGACATTCTCTAGTAATTTTTTCAAAGAGAGTACATGGGAAATAAATCTTCTGAGTTCATCAATATCAAAAGATATCTTTGTTTTTCCCTCAAAATCAAATGTTTAATTTAAACTTTTTGCAATCTTGAAATGCTTTTGGAAATAATATTTTACCTTCATTTTTGGTTTTGGTTTTTAAGACAGGTTCTCACTGTGTAGCTCAGGCTGGTCTTCTTTTTTGTTTGTTTGCTTTTGTCTGAGACAAGGTCTCACTATGCAGTTCAGGGTGGCCTTGAATTCACTATGTAGCCCACACTGGAACTCCAGGAGATCCTCCTGTCTCAGCATCCCAGCTGGGATTACCGGTGTGTGCTATCATGCTCAGTCTCAGCCTTGTCTTGAACTCACTATTGTAGGCCATGTTCTCGTTGAACTTGTGACAATCCTTTTACCTCAGGCTTTTGAGTACTGGGGTTATAAGTGTGTACCACCATGTTCAGTTTACCTTCATTGTTGTTATTAGGAGAGTATTGAGATATTAACAAAAGTTGGCATAAGGAGAATATTTTATTCATCTTTTTTTTCCTCAGTACTGGGAATCAAACTCAGGACCTTGCACTTGCCAGGCAGGTGCAGCTGCACTGAGCTACATCCCTGGCCCTATTTATCCTTATAACATTTTTGTGGTGCTTGAGCTCTAAGGGGCCTGGTACGTGATAGGCAAGCACGTCCCCAAACTGAGCAACAGCCCTCCATCCTTTTTTTTTTTTTCTCTTTCAGTACCGGTGTTGAACCCAGGGCCTTCGCACTCAGGTCTTCTATTTTTTATTTTGCAACAGGGTCTTGCTAAATCACTAACTTGCCCAGGTGAGGTTCAGATTTGTGATCCTCCTGCCTCAGCCACCCATAGTGCTGGACTGCAGCTGTGTACCACCCTCCTGGCTCCCCTCCTACTTTTAATAGTCAAGTTCATGTTTCCATCTCTGGAACAACTCAGGAAGTACATTTTAATGAATTTTCTTCCTATTAATGTTATGTTTACAAATTATCCTACAATGTCATTGCTCTGTCTGTATTGTTTCAGAATTGTCCTGTAGGAACCAGGTAAAAATGAGACTCTAATGTATCTGCTCCTTCCAAACAAGTGTCCTGAGCCAGAGTGGTGGTCACTTGTAGTCATAGCACTCAGGAAGTGAGGTGAGAGGATGTTAAGTTTGAAGTCAGCCTGGACTACAAAGAGAAAACCTGTCTCAAGACAAAGAAAATAACCAAACCAAACCAAACAGGGGTCTTGCTATTATTATAGGATTCTTTTTTTTATTCTCCTCAGGAGTGCTCTACCACTGAGCTACAACTTTAGCCCTTTTAACTTTTTAAAAATTTGAGACAGGCTCTCACTAAGTTGCCCAGGCTAGTCTCAAACTTGTGATCCTCCTGCCTCAGACTCCCAAGTACCTGATATTACAGCCTGCCATTTTGCTCAGGATTTTAATTTTAATTGCAATTATAATATTATTAAATTAAAATAATGAATCCACTAATAAATACAATGATGACATACTAAATAATATTCATAATTTGATTAAATGAAGCACCCATGAATATTAGAAGAGAGATTAGAACCCAAGCATGGTAACACACACCTGTAATTTCAGAACTCTGGGAGGCCGAGTCAGGAGGATGGCAAGTTTAAGCTTAGCCTGGGCATTTTAGTGGTTTAGTGAGAGCCTGTCTCAAAAAAAAAAAAAAAAAAAAAAAAAAGGGAGTGGGTGCTGGGGACATAGCTCAGTGTGAAGGCTCTGTATTCAATTTCCAGTTCCCCAGTACTGGAAAAACAAAGAGGAAAATGAGGAGGGGGAGGAAAGGGTAGATGAGAAAAAGAAAGAAGAGGAAAAGAAGAGAGATTAGATAAATCAATATTGGTAAATTCATGCTTTTCTGAAATTCTCTTTGCCCAGGAAGAAAGTTGGCATTCTGACTTTGTAGAGGATGCATTGATATTTTATGCTTTCTGTTGCTATCACATTAACAATATAGCAGTGATCCTGATAGTAATTTTTTCATGCAAAAGAATACTATCTCAGGTTATAACTGAAGTCAAATACCCTCGGTTGGTGACTAGAAGCCTTTGCTCAGGGTTTAGGAATAAAGAGTTAAAGATAGTATTACTGTTATTGCGACTGATACTACTAATAATAATGTATTATCGGGCTGGGGATTTAGCTCGGCAGTTTGGTGGTGGTCTGCCTTGCAAGCGCGAGGACCCGAGTTCAATCCCCGGTACCCAAAACAAAACAAAACAAAACAAAAAAATAATGTATTATTACTGTTAGGACAAGACTCCTCACTTTTAGGGCCTGCCGCAGAGGCAGACTTCTTATTAATCTAATAAAGCTTAAACTTCAAGGCCTCCCCTTGCCCATGTCCTGTTAGTGTTCTGGGTGCACGGGGAAGCAGGGCTGCAGTCGGAGGCATTTCTAGGTAAGCATTTCTGATAAATTCCCTGAAGACACCGTAGGGAAAAAAGGTGTCCGAATCTAAGTCTGCAGTCATTTGTGGTGATATTTTTCTCATTTACAGTGTGGGTCTACACCTGGCTCATGAGCTGCTGCTTCTGTCTCTTCATTCTTTTCTTTCTCCTCTTCTTCCCCTCGTCCTCTTCCCTGCCCTTTTCCCTTTCTTCTTCCTTTTCCTCTTTTTCTTCTTCTCTTCCTTCTCCTTTTCCTTCTTCTCCTTCTTCCTCCTCTTTTTACTCTTTCTTTTGATGACAGGGTCTCGCTAAATTACCCAGGCTGGTTTAAATTCAAAATTCTCCTGCCTCAGCCTCCCAGAGTGCTGGGATTCCAAGTGTGCACTGCCACGTCTGACGCTGTGAGCATCTTAAGTGCAAAATCTACATCTAGTAGTCCTCAGGTGTATGCTTGGCTGCCAGGGAAGGGCCTGCAGAGGAGACTTGCTGAACAGATGTCACGAGCAACCGGCTCGCTTGGTGATGACACAGCTTTGGCCAGGCTGGTCTGATTTTTCCAGGTTAAGAGAAAACAAGTTCTCAGGGACTGAAGACTTGTAGAGGTAGGATTTGAAGCTCTAGTCACTGTACCACACTCTCCTGCTTTCTCTGTGTCTGGCCAGTTCTAAATTGCAAAGCTATAGAGGAAAGGCTGTTTGACACAAGTCACCGCATATCGGTCTATTTATCTGACACCAACATTACTGGTTCTAGGAAGGAAGCACAGGGAATCACACGTCCATGTTACATGCCACGCAAAGCACTCGGACCACACTGGTGTTCTGAAGCACAGCCCGGATGTGCCCTGGGAGCTCCATGACTAGAGTAGGCAGTTCTGAATTCCAGACAGAGATATATTTTCTCAGCATGCACAAATAGGACAGGACAACCTCCTTCTAAGACATTTTGAGTTCTTTTGATTGCAAAGTACAACACAAGGAAAATATCATGTTAAGACAATATGTTGAGCTGGTGTGGTGGTAATTCCAGCACTCAGGAGTCTGAGGCAGGGAGATCACTGTGGGTTTGAGGACAGCCTGGTCTACATAGCAAATCAGGGACAGACTTAACTATAAAGCAAGACACTGTCTCAAAAACTTGGGGAAAAAAAAAGAAAGAGAAAGAAAAGAAAACTAAGTCTTTAGCCTTCTAGTTCACTACCATTTCCGAGCTATCATGCATTAAATTACATGCCTTATGGATGTACTTTTACACCAAATGTGAACAGACTGTGAAAATGCAAAGGGTATGTAACAGACGTGACATAAAAACAAGGAATCATAGAACAAGAAAGTCTCTAAGAAACATTCTAAGATGTAACCAAGAGCAATGGCTTTATTTCACGGATGTAGCTTGGGGGTAGAACACTTACTTCAAATACCCCAAAGGCCCTGGTTTCCATCTCCAACACTGCCAAAAACTCAAACAAAAGACCAGGGAAGTTTTGTTTTGTTTTTGTGGAGATGCTGGAGATCAAACCTAGAGCCTTAAGGGTTCATAGTCATGGTTTATGATTATGCCTTTACCCCATTTCACTAGCTGGGGGCTGTGTTGTAATTTAAGCAAAAGGAGAGTTATATTCTCTCCCTCCCTCCCTCCCTTTTTTCCTTTCTCTTTCCCTTCCTCCCCTCCTTTTCCTTCCTCTTTTCTTTCTTTTTCTTTTCTTTTCTTTCATCATTAGAGTTTAAATCCAGGAGGCACTGAGCTACACCCTCAGCACTTATTTATTGAAAAAAGTTTTTTTTCCTTACTGGGGATTGAACTCAGTATCTTGCATTTGCCAGGCAGGTGCAAAGCCACTGAGCTAAATCCCCATCCCATGTATGAATTTATTTAGAGACTATTTATTAATTTATTTAGATTCTCACTAAACTACCTGGACTGGGCTTGAACTTTCATTCCTCCTGCCTCCACCTCACAAATAGCTGGGATTACTGGCATGCTCAACTCCCAGCGCCCTTGTAGAAAGCTGTATACATCAGCCAAGCAGGTTTAGAGAAGTAATTTTTATTTCTCTAAAAATCTCTGGCTGTTAACTATTTGTGCCACTGGGATTGAGTCCAGGGCCTCACACGTGGGAGTTACTGAGCTACCACTGAGCTGCAGCCCACACCCCATCTAACTATTATTTTATGGTAGATTGTTTTCATTCTTTTTACATTTACTTTCATTATTTACTTAAATACAAGTCTACAAATATTTCTTTAATAAAAAGAAGGCACCACAGTAGCCACTGAGAGGAAAGGTTAATGAAACAACACATTAAATGATCTGTGGCATCTAAGAGGAAAAAGAAGTGCAAACACGGCCAGGGATGTAGCTCAGTGGCCCTTCACCTGCCTCGTAAGCACAAGGTCCTGAGTTCAATCCCCTGAATCAGAAAAAAAAAGAGAAGTGCAGGAATAAGTGGAATAATAGTAGTAATATAAGTTCACATTTTGACTAATCAGAAACAATGACTGAAACTAAATGTACTGATTCAAATTTTGTTTAAAAAAAAACTCAACTGGGCTGGGGATTTAGCTCACTGGTGCCACCACCTACCTCATAAGCACAAGGTCTGGAGTTTGATCCCTGGTACCAAACCAAACAAAACAACCCCCAAAAACAGCCCCCCCAAACGAAAACAAAACCCCCAAACCCCTCAACTATGCATATAAGTGTATGTAGACTGGCCTTGAACTCCTCCTGCCTCAGTCTCCCATGTGCTGGGGTTGCAGGTGTGTGCCACCATGGCCAGCTGAACTTTCTTTCTTTTTTTTTTTTTTTTTTTTTGCTTTTTGAGACAGGGTCTCACTATGCAGTTGAGACTGACCTGGAACTCACTATGTAGCACAGGCTGGTCTCAAACTCACGGGATCCTCCTGCCTCAACCTCCTGAGTGCTAGGATTACAGGCATGTGCCACCACGCCCGGCTGACCTTTCATTTTTATCTTAATGTCTTTAATGAAAATAAAGTGTGTTTAAATGGGGTCTTTAATATATAGTTTGTCTTAAAATACAAATACATTATTTTTGTAGCTTGGAAAAGTCAAGAGAATAACTGCTTTATGTTATCACTTCAGTATTCCCCAAATTCTAAACCTCTCAAAGGATTTAAAAGGCTTGTACATATAAAGCTCAGTTATCCTGGATTCCATTTTATATTAAAGAATGTTTTTTACTCTATAACAATATGTTGATGTTCAAAGCAAGGTAAAAAGAAGAGGCATACAATAGATACTTGATTAACATGAAAGAACCCGATAGCAGCAAACCCCTGCTCTTTCTTTAGGACTTAGTCACCTAATCTCTGGTCAAGATAGGACAGTAAGAAACGAAGGAGCTCCCTTAAACACTAACAGGTCCCAGTTCCACCAACCTCCAGGTTCCCCAAAACATTTTCAAGTAATACCAGTAGGTCACACAAGGACTACATTAATCACTTCAGTGATTCACTGTTTCCTGGCTAAGAAGTTAGAAAGTTCTCGTCTGTTCTGGGCATTCCTACTACTTTACAGCTCCTTCCTTCCTCCCCTCCCCTCCCCTCTCCTCCCCTCCTCTCCTTCTTCTCTCTCTTTCTCTCTCTCTCTCTCTCCCTCCCTCTCTTTCCCAGGATTGGGGATTGAATTCAGGACCTTGTTCTTGCTGGGCAGGGATGGAGCCACTGAGCTACATCCCCGACCCT
>NW_022900947.1:30296556-30312837 GCF_012274545.1 Fukomys damarensis | reverse complement strand
CCACAATATTTAGCTATTACAAACTGTGCCGCTATAAACATGGGTGCACATACTTCTCTGTGATATGATTCTTTTAGTTCTCTTGGAAAGATACCCAGCAGAGGGATGGCTGGGTCAAATGGAACATAGACTATTTTTATAGACTATTTTCTTTTTTCGTTTTTGGTATCAGGGATTGAACTTGGGCCCTTGCACTTGCGAGGCAGGCAGAGGAACCACTGACCTAAATCCCTGGCCCTTACAGACTATTTTCTTTCTTTTTTTTTTGTTTTTTTTTGTTTTTGTTTTTTGAGACAGGGTCTCACTGTGTAGTTGAGACTGACCTGGAACTCACTATGTAGCCCAGCCTTATAGACTATTTTCTGATGTTGAGTTTTCTCAGCCAGTCTTTCTATCTGCAATTAAATGACTTATACTACAAAGGAATGTAAAATTTCCCTCAATTCATAGTTTTATCATATCCAGCACCATCTCTCTCTCTCTTTTGTTTTGGGGGGGGTTTGAGGCAGGGTCTCACTATGTAGCCCAGGCTGGCCTTGAACTCATGACAATCCTCCTGCCTCAGCCTTGCAAGTACTGGGATTACAGGTGTGTGCCCCCATGCCCAGCATCAACACCATTTCTATTACTTACAATATTTTTGGATTTTCAGTTGGGCCTAATGTTCTGCTTATGAGAGTATTCATATCAAATCAAGCTGTTTAAATAGAATCACAATATTATTCTATGAGTGTTTATAATTACATTTATTTAAACTCTTGTTAATCATTCACTGAAGTATAACTTTTTCTACTTAATGGTTAGAAAAAGTAAATATTGATCTCTTGAAGGTTTTAGAATATCACTTAGCCTATAAATAGGTGTTTTTTTATGTGACTCTTGCAAATAACAAATGTGCTGTAGTTTAGAAACTCTTCGATGACTCTTCCCCATCAAGGTTTTTTATTGCTTATTCAAATCTGGTTAAAACATCTATAAGAATACTAGTTTCATCTTGTATAGTTAGTATTCCCTTTATTTTGTTAGAGTTATCTTAGATTCTAATGGAGAAGGGTTGAGATTACAATGTGGGGTCTATACATTAGCTAATTAAGTGATTGTGTTTCTAATTTACTTTTTTCTTTTGGTACTGGCGATCAAACTCAGGACCTTGCACTTGTGAGGCAGGCAACAGCACCACTGAGCTAAATCCCTAGCCCTCAGCCCTCTAATTTACTTTTAATGATATTGTTAAAAGCACACATATGTGATTTAATATCACTTTACTGTGTTTTTTTTGTACCAGGGATCAAACTCAGGACTTGCGAGGAAGGTGGTGGAACCACTGAGCTAAATCCTCGGCCCTTACTTTACTATTTTGATCAAATAAAAATTAAAATCATAGGACAATGAAAATTATTTTAGTATATGAACCAAAAGATAAACAATTCATAGATTTTTTGGGGACAAAATACAATATGTCTATTTTGTGTGTGTGTGTGTGTGTGTGTGTGTGTGTGTGTGTGTGTGTGTAACTGGAGAATGAATCCAGGGCTTTTGCACTAAGCTACATCCTGAGGCACTTTTATTTTTATTTTGAAACAGGGCCTCACTAATCATTAAGTTGCCCAGACTGGCCTCAAACTTGCAATCTTCTTGCCCCAGCTGCCCAGAGTGCTTTTATTACAGGCATGTGCCACCACACCAAGCTATGTTTTCGTTGGCTGGTGGGGTTGATTGGTTGGTTATTATTATTTTTTTATTTATTTGGAGACAGAATCTTACTATGTAGCCCAGACTACCCTTGAATGCATTACATAGCACAGGCTGGTCTCGAAATTACAGAGATCCTCCTGCCTCAGCCTCTGGAGTGCTGGGATTACAGACATGCATCACCATACCCAATGTGTTTTGGTCTTTTAATAAGTGAGGTCAAGCCGGGCATGGTGGTACATGCCTGTAATCCCAGCACTCGGGAGGCTGAGGCAGGAGGATCGCTGTGAGTTCAAGACCATCCTGGGCTACATAGTGAGTTCCAGGTCAGTCTCAACTACATAGTGAGACCCTGTCTCAAAAAACAAACAAAACAGTGAGGTCAAGTTGAATATCTTTTGAGTCAGTGTCAAACCAAAGTGGTGGGCATGAGTTTTGAGGTTATAAATTGTTCTTTTTCATTTGACATTAGATAGTTGACTCATTAAGTATTGCCAACTTGGATCGAGACACATCAGATTTGAATTTTGGTTCTTACACTTAGCAGCTTTGTAAGCTTGGCCAAATTTCTCTTGGTTTTCATTTTATAATTGTATAAATGGATTTAAGAACACCTACTGGCGGTTGATTTGAGAATTAGATAATATACGATGTTTTTCACATTACAATAGGTATGCAGCGAAACATTCCCTTTGTAATGATTCAGCTGGAAGTGCAGCTCAGTGCTTAGCCTGTGGAAGGCCCGGGGTTCTCATCCCAGCATAAAGAATAGGGGGCTGGGGATTCAGCTCAGTGGTTCCACCGCCCACCTCAAGGGTAGAATGCAAAGAATATTTGTATTCATTGTCTCAATCCTTCCCTTTAAGAATGAAAAACTCGCTGGGTGTGGTGGTGCATGCCTGTAATCCCAGCACTCCGGAGGCTGAGGCAGGAGGATCACTGTGAGTTCAAGACCAGCCTGGGGTGTATCGTGAGTTCCAGGTCAGTCTGGACTACCTAGTAGACCCTGTCTCAAAAAAAAAAAAATAAATAAAAGAATGAAAACCTCTGTCCTTTCTCCTCCTCCTCCTCCTCTATCTTTTCTCTCTTTTTTTCTTCTTTCCTTTTCTTTTTTTTGGGGGGTATGTAGGAAGAGAGGGTAGTTACAGGTGGAAAGTAACAGACTTTTTTCTGGTTTTTGTTTTGTTTAAATTTTTTAACTTCATTTTTCTGTCCTTCATTGATAGCAAAGCATGACTAGTTCTTTTTAGCTATAAGGCTCAGCAAAAATTAATGTTGGTATGTTACTTTCTTGCAATTCAACTTCAAGAAGGGAGGTTTTTTAAAAAAAATCCTTTTAAATTAAAAAATTATTTCTTAAGATCCTTGAAGATTTTGGTTCCATATAAATAAGACCAGTCAAAAAGGCTCTTGCAAGTATTTTCATTTCCAAATATTACACTTCACTCTCCAAGAGTCTGGTGCTGGGTTGGAGGAAGAGTCCTGAAGATGACATTTAATCTATTTACATGGGCCTCAGAGACCCTGCAGCCTAGATTTCAAGAAGCAGTTGCAGCAGTTTGTTGGCAAAGGAAGTTTAGCTGTTCATCGTGTGAACATGGCCCTTTCACGGCAATTTGGACTGTGTTGACACTAAATTTTGTTTAAGAAAAAAAAATTTTTTTTTCTACTGGGGATTGAACTCGGGTGGGTCCTTGCACTTTTGAGGCAGGTGGCAGTACCACTGAGCTAAATCTCTGTCCCTTGTTTAAGAATTTTGAGAGAACATTTAAGCAGAGAACTATATAAAGATGGCTGTTTTAATTTTTTTTCGTTTAGTTTTTTGAGACAGGGTTTCTCTATGTAGTACAAGCTGGCCTGGAACTCACTGTGTAGCCCAGACTGGCCTCGAACACATCATGATCCTCTTGCCTCAGCCTCCCAAGTGCTGGGATTTCAGGGCTGTACCACCATGCCGGACTAAAGATGTATATTTTATTTTCCACTGCTTTTTTTTTTTTCCTGGAACCAAGGATCGAACTCAGGACTTTATGCTTGCCAAGCAGGTACAGTGTCCATTGCTTTTATATATAAAAATTCTCTTTACCTTCTTAGTTATTGTCATAATACACAAAAAATTAAAAGAGCAATGAGTCCCTATAAACACAACATTCACCTTTAGGAGTCATAAAACTTCAGATTGTTTCAAGCTTTTTCGTTTTTGTTTCTGTTTTGGCATTATTGGAGACTGAACCCAAGTCTTCTGACAGAGCTACATCCCTGGCTCTTCCTAAAAATTTTTATTTTTTATTTTGGTACCAGCAATGAACTCAGGACTTAGCGCTTGTGAAGCAGGTGCTGTGCCACTGAGCTACATCCCCAGCCCTTACAATTATTTATTTATTATTTATTTTTTGAGACAGGGTCTCGCGATGTAGTTCAAGCTGGCCTTGAGCTCCCTGTGTAGCCCTGGATGTTCCAGAACTTTGCAGTGATCTGCTTGCCTCAGCCTCCTGAGTGCTGGGATTACAGGCATAGCACTATGGCTGGCTAAAAATTTTTATTTTTATATTTTGAGTCAGAGTATTCCTATGTTGCCCAGGCTGGCCTCAAACTTGAGATATTTCTACCTCATCCTGCTGAAAAGCTATAATTACAAGTGTGAGATGTCATTCCATGAAAACTTTTTTAAAAAATAGAAACAAGCATACAGATTTGACTGGCATGTGTTGAAAAGATATATGTGTGTGCACCCACATGCATGTGCAAGCCACTTCGATTCTAATGCAGGTTAATCCTTTCTGGGAAGGACAGATGTTCCTCAAATTGAAAATAATCCATTTAATTATTTGTCAAATGCCTAACTCATGTCTGCATATGTGAGCTTCTTTGAAAGAAAGGTGCCAAGACCTGTTTCCTTGAAGAGTCTGATAATCATCTTTTTACATTGGAAATATTAGGTGGAGCAAAAATGACAGTTTTTATTTTAAAATTATATATTTACTTTAAGGGTATTAAAAATACTGGATCTTCCAGGTGTGGTGATGCACATCTATCATCCCAGCACTCAGGAGGCTGAGGCAGGAGGATCACTGCAAGTTTGAGGCCAGCATGGGCTACATAGTGAGTTCAAGGCCACCCTGGAATATATAGGGAGACTCTCTTAAAAAAAAAAACCAAACAAAAACATAGAATAGGCTACCAATTAGTTTTTAGTTTATGTATGCAATTTATTTATCTAGTGAAAATCTTGAAGCTCTTTTATAAAATTATTATGTTATGCCCTTCAAACTGGTCATATTTTTTGGTGGTGTTTTTTTTTCCAGACAGGATCTCACTATGTAGTTGAGACTGACCTGGAACTCCCTATGTAGCCCAGGCTGGTCTCGAACTCATAGCAATTCTCCTGCCTCAGCCTCCTGAGTGCTGGGATTACAGGCGTGCGCCACCACTCCTGGCTGCTAAACTGGTCATATTTCAATGTTCCTTGTTTTATTTTGTTTTTTGGTACTGGTGGTTGAACCTAGGGCCTTTGCACTATGCTGCACACATCCTCAGCTCCTTTAAAAATTTTTTATTTTGAGCCAGGTGTGGTGGTGCACACCTGTAATCCCAGCACTCGGGAGGCTGAGGCAGGAGAATTGCTATGAGTTCGAGACCAACCTGGGCTACATAGTGAGTTCCAGGTCAGTCTCAACTACATAGTGAGACCCTGTCTCAAACCCCCGCCGCAACTTTTTTTTTTTTTTTTTAATTTTGAGACAGGATCTCACCAAGTTGCTAAATTGCCCAGGCTGGGCTTGAACTTGCAATCCTCCTGCCTCAGCACTACCCCCACCCCCGCTGGGATTACAGGCATGAACCAACACTCAACTTCCCCATTGTTCTTATGCTTCATAACTGCAGGAAGCTCTCTATCTAAGTATGTCAATGGTTTTCAAGAGGTGGAAGGAGGAGGAGAAGGAATCTGACTCCCAGGGGACATCTAACAATGTCTGGGTACATTTTTAGTTAATACCGGAAGCAGTGAGGGGATAGAGACCTGTGCAGCTGCTGCACACCCTGCAACGCCCTGCACAGCAACCAAGAATTATGCAGCTCTGGATGTCAGCGGCGGCGAGACTGGGGACTCGTTGCATATGTCAGCAGCATGTGCCTATGGAAGATGACATTTCAGAGCCGAGAGGTGGATGCGAACCTCAGGGAGCCAGCAGGATTTGGTGAGGTGGAGGCTGCGCGAGCCATAGTCTCCTGAGCGTGTCTATCTCCCCAGCCTCTGTCCACTTTTCCTCAGAGCCTCCCAAATGGTCCGTTGTCAGGAGGCACATCTGTGAACTTCCACCATTTCACGTATTTATTGATTAAAGAGAGAGTGAATGTGAACCCTGGGGGCTTTGCTGATGGAGGGATAAGGATGCAGCCCAAAGAGGCCAGAGCTGTCCATGGAATTCTCAAAAGTGCATTTAAGAGGGAGAAATAGTTCCTCTACTAAAGAGAAAATGACAGGAACCCGCAAGAAGAAAGGGAGTGGAAAGACCAAGATAAGGGGCCGCCTGGGGGTGTCCTGGTCACTGATTCTCCTCTTCCCTGTGGTCTTTACTGAGCCAAGAAGTTGCTCCTTTTTGCTTCAGCCACCTTGAGTTACATCTGTCACTGGCAACCCAAAGTGTCCTCTCACTAGGGCACCACTAGTTCAGCACAGGTGACATTTCAAGAATTAGCAATATTGTAATGAAATATGAAGATTGAACTTGGTATTGGCTTTTTGATTACAAAGTTTAAAAGAGAAATGCTACACCACTCACTTCACCGATGTTTGTATGAAGCCGGTGCACTCGGGACCCCGCAGGAGGGGACTTAATCCTAAGAGGTCAAGAGTGACTCAGAGGTGGTCGCTATTACAGAAGGACATTGCAGGGGTAAAGGAGGACTAGGAAGGGCATTTGGCTGGACAGAGCAGGCTAGTGGGAGCTGGTGCAGAGGGTGGACAGGGTAAGCTGTGGACATGGCAGTGGTGCATTGTGGAGGAACATGAGGGCCAAGGGGATGGCGTCTGGGATGGGACAGTGACCAGGAAGAAAACCTAAATGCACGTCAGGGGTATGTGTTTTACAACCCTTGGTGAAAAAAAAAAAAAGGGACTTTGTCCAAAGGCTCTGGGGAGCACTAATAACATTTACACAAGGAAGCAGCATGTTGTATGTTAGAATTATCACTGACGCAGGCCTGTAATCCCAGCACTCGGGAGGCTGAGGCAGGAGAATAACTGTGAGTTTGAGGGCAGTGTGGGCTGCACAGTGAGTTCAAGGCCAGCCTGAACTACATACATAGAGAGACCCTGTCTCACAAACAAACAAACAAACTGACAAAAAACAAAACAAAACATTCTGTAAGGTGAAGATAATAATAGTTATCTGGCAAGGTTGCTACCAAGATTCTAGATAATAGTTAAAGGGATGATAGCCAAGCCAAAAAATGCACTCTGCGTTCTGTTCCAAACACTGTTAAAAACTCAGAGAAATTGTCAATTAGTAGGTGGGATTATGAGAGTTTTACTAAAGGCTTAGACTTGCTTAAAGGTGATCACTAGATCTACAGAAACATGGGGTTTGAAATTCCTGGTCAGTGTTGACAGCTGCTAGATCAGTCAAGTTCCTGCCAAACCAGGACATTTCAAACTGAGACAGAATTTCTGAGATCATTCTAGAAACAAAAGGATTCCAATAGCCACTATGGAATTTTTTACAATGTCTGAGAATTATGGAATATATAGTCTATAGCCACCTATGAATTGAGTATTATGTTAGGAGTGTGTGTGTGTGTGTGTGTGTGTGTGTGTTACTAGGGATTGAACCCAGAGTCTTCTCACTGAGTTACATCCCCAGCCCTTTTGTTAATTTTATATTTTGAGATAAGGTCTAGTTAAGTGGCTAAATTATCCAAGCTGGGCTCCAACTTGGAATCCTCCTGCCTCAGCCTCCCAGACTGCTAGGATTACAGGCATGTACTACCATGCCTGGTTTATGTTTTGTTTTTTTTTCCTCAATAAACATTCTTGGGACTAAAAGCTAATCCTAAAGAATGTTTCTTCAAGGGCCACAAGTGGGAACAGTAAGGAAAAATACTTCATTGCAACAACAACAACAGCAGCAACAACAACAACAGATCAAATTACTCTTTTCTCCATAAGGATTTTTCTGAGTAAAGTAAGTACAGAGGGGACAAGTGGAGAAATAATTCACCTTAGGCTACCAAATCATTGCAAGATCTCTCTCTGGTCAAAAGGTCACTGGGTTATGTGGCGTATTTCATTTTCATACTGATTTCAAGGGACCCCTCACACCATTTATTTAATCTGGTGATTTAGAAATTTTAAGTAGATAAAAGAAAAGATTTCAAAAAAACACTTATTTGAAATGAATCCTTCAGCTTAAAGCAATGTAGTTTGTCACTTGCAGAAAGTGCTAATTTTTGTTAAAGGCAGAGGCTCTCTTTAACTAGTGGAAGTGGAAAATGTGTGAAAGACCACAATTTTAAAGCTAAGTTTGGAAGCAGTATCCATTAGTTAGTTAAAACTTTTTTCCTGTTTGTTTTTATCAGATAACCAGTAAAGCCTTTAAATTAATCACCAGGATGTATTGTTTTAATGAAAATTATAATTGTTAGCATTTTTCTGGATAACTGACACTTGTCAATAATTCAGAGGTTTTCCTTACACAAAGGTTAAATCAATGTATACATGCTTCTAAAAGAATATATGAGAAACTTCTATTAATAATAACTTCCTTCAGTTGGAATTGTTAGGTGGATCAAGAAAAGGATTTAAGGGCTGGGGATTTAGCTCAGTGGTTCTGCCACCTGCTTCACAAGTGCAAGGTCCCAAGTTTGATCCCTGGTACCAAAAAATAAAAGAAAAGGATTTAACTTTTTGTCTTGGAATGATCTGATTTTAAAAACTTTCTGTGGGCATGGATTGTTCTAGTAATTAAAAGACCTAGAAATATTAAAATAAGTATTTTTCTAACATATGCATTATCTTGATAGCTATGAAATAGCTGAAAGGTTTTTTTTCCCCACTTAAGGTCTTTGTAAAATAGTGTAGTCATACACAATAACATGTTCTTTATACAGCTCTATTCAAAGATGAGAAAATGGCTACGAAGTCATAATGTAATCTCTCCTACAAGAGTACAAGTGACTAAAACGGTAGTCTTATGGTTTTATATCCTATGTACATATATATAAAAATCCAGAAAAACAAATACAAGAAAAGGGTTAGCATAAAGCACTTCTATGTTCTTAGGCTCAGGCAGGAGGATCACTGTGAGTTCGAGACCAGCCTGGGCTACATAGTGAGTTCCAGGTCAGTCTTAACTACATAGTGAGACCCTGTCTCAACCCCCCGCCAAAAAAAACAAAAAACAAACAAAACTAACATTAGATTCTTAAAAATTAAAATACTTCTTCTAGCAAGTAAATATTAATACTATTAATATTTTTTCATTTTCAAAAGGTAACAGATATTCAGAATAATTTTTCACAAGTAAATTATTTGACTCAAAAAGTTGAATCTTATTCCACTTGTAACCCTCAACATGAGGCTAAGTTTCTCAAAAGTTTCCAAAAGATTACTTTTTTTAAAAGATTTTAAAATAAAAATTATTTAATTATGGTGTCATTTATAAATCCAAGATCCATAGAGGCTATGTTTTATTCTACAGCCTTGGGCAAATTATTTAATCTCACCAAGCTTCAGTTTCCTCATCTTTAAAATGGGAATAATAATAGGATCTAGTTCATAACGGTGTTATGAGGATCAAATGTGTTAATTCATGTAAGAGGCTTAATGTCTGTGGTACATTATAAGCACTCAGTAAATACTGTTTGCATTTTCACTGCTGTTTTTAAAAGTTTGGCGTTTCCTAACATAGGCTCTAGCTTTTGAAATATACTGCTTTAAAATACTTAGTACAGCATATTCTTCCCTGGCCTTATATTAATTGTTTAACTTCTAGAATCATTGATCTCATCTTTTCTGCCAAATAAAGCCAAGCGTGGAGTACATTCATTTCACGTTCTGCATCTCGAACTATGTATCAGCTGACATTTACTTTTCTTCCTACAGCTCCGTACCACGAAGCAGAGCAAGACTAGCAACACACACGATTATGATGTCTGTGCCTTAACATAATTCTGAAATGACATGTTGTCAGAAAAGGTTCCCAGCAATGAAATCTATACAATACTGGTTTCCCACAGAATAACAGTAGCCTCATATTCTCATATTCGAATGTATAACTGTAGATTTAAAAATGATCTCAAAGTAAAACTTTGGAAGAAACTAAATTGGATTAATACATCAATAACAACTTAGAGACACAAAACATGCTCTACTTTAAATATGAAATCTGAGGCTAGAACTTGTGAATTAGCTTCAAATTAGCTGTGCTGACTTCAAGAAAGAGAACCACTTAAATTTCTCGGTGTTTCTTTTTAACTCCTTGCACATTCTGAAGCTATGCTTAGAAGCCAGGTGCACGTACCTTGATCAGGTTGTGTCCCACGGTGTAGACAGTTGTTATGTTCCCCCTTTCTCCCGGAGCGTGTATGCCTGTTCCGTACCCATGCCAAGCAACCAGATACGGGTTGTGAATCGTAATCCAGTATTTGACACGGTCCCCAAATGTCTGGAAGCAGTATGTGGCGTAGTCGTTGAAGATATCTACCATGGATTCATTTTTCCACCCCCCGTATTTTTCTTGTAACGCTAAAGGCAAATCCCAGTGGTATAAAGTAACTATAGGCTCAATGTTTCTCAGTAGTAGAGCGTCCAGCAGATCACTGTAGTACTGGAGACCTTTTGCATTGGCAACAGCTATTATTCCATCGGGGAAGAGCCTTGGCCAGGAAATCGAGAACTGATAAAAAGAAACTCCTAAAAAATCCAGAGCTGACAAGTCTTTTTCCAGAAAAATGTAGCTGTCACTGGAGCCGCTGGTGCTGTTGACAATTTTAAAGTGTGTGTGGATGAAATGATCCCATATAGAGGGTCCTTTTCCATCCTCCTTCCAACTCCCTTCCACTTGAAACGCTCCAGTCCCAACACCCCAGAAAAAGTTTTTAGGGAAAGTGTCATAGAGAAACAGCTGACTTGCGTTTACCGGGCTAAAATGAGGATTTCTAGACCAGACAGCTTTTCCCTCTCCGGAGAGTCCGGCCGCGGCTGGCAGCAGGAGCAGCGCCGACAGGATGACAGCTCTTCCCAGTGCCCGGCTGGACATCGTCTTTCTGCGGGGTGCGTCCCTTTCATGGGCGCTGAGGAGGATCCATTCATTCCCCGGAGACCCTGCTGCCGCGCAGCCTGGCTTCTCCCTGCCGCCTGCTGACTCTTATCAGCGCTTCAGCGGGAGCGAGTGATTGTGAGGCTCTGTCAATGATTAGCCTGAACTGTGGGACTTAGGATGGGTCGGGAGGGCCGCGTAACTTGAGGGAGGTGGCCCCGCGGCCGTCAACAACTCGTCCTCCCTCCTCAGGGGACAAATGAGATGAAAATGCCCCAAGGGACAAGACTTTGCCGGCAGGAAGACCTGTGCTAGCAATGAAGAAAAATGGCATTTTGCGTGTAGCCTTTCATATTGACGCAAATCTTTTGAACATTATTGAATAATTTTGAATATTATTTTTGAACATTATTTTTAGACTTTTGGAATGGTGATTTTATTATCTATTTCAGGTGAACTAATATTACATATGATCAATAGCATCCTATATCCCAACAATCAAGAATTAGGAAAGATAAGGCTTACACTTTCACATAATGTATCTCAATGTTACCTTAGTAAAGGTACCCCATTTTAAGAAAATTAAACTACTGATAGATGTGAAAGAAGATTTGAATGAAGAAATCCAGCAGTTTCTGGATGAAACACTTGAGTACTTTCAAATTTTATAAGTTTAACGCACATTTCACCAAAATCCTCCGATTCCAGGTCTTAGTTCAACAAATTTACTGAGAAAGTTCACCTGAAGGATAAATAGATATTAATTATAAAAAAGAAAGAAGGAAAAAAAGAAAATGTGAAGTTATAGATTACCTTCAGATAAAAGACTACAACAATTTAAAGCAGTGTGATCCTGGAACAGGAATAAAGAGAAACATTATTCAGAATATTTAGCTTCCAAAACCACTTTATTTATATTTATTTATCTTTGTATGTATATGTGTATTTATTGATTTATTTTGAGACTTGGTCTCACTATGCAGTTCAGGCTGACCTTGAACTCACTATGTAGCCCAGGCAATCCTCCTGCCTCAGCCTTCCAAGTAGCTGAGATTACAGATGTATATCACTGCACTTAGTCACATGTATTTTTGTAGTAGCATTACTTATTACCTACAAGTATTTATTTTAAAATAATTTAAAGATCTATCCATTAAGCAAATAATTGTCTAAAGCATTAAATACCGCTTTGATGGTATTAGCCTTATTTTAAAAGAATATGGAAACGAAGGAATGTAGCTCAAAGGCACAGTACCCACCTGGCAAGTGCGAGGCTCTGAGTTTGATTTCCGTACCCCCCCCAAAGAGTATTTAGTAACGTTTGAAAGCATGGTGGTAGTAACATTAGGTGTGGTGGTGTCCAGTTGTAAACTCAGCACTCTGGGAGACTGAGGTAGGAGGATTGCAAGTTCAAGCCCAGTGTGGGCAGATGAGTGACTTAGTGAGACCTTGTCTTAAGATAAAAAATTAAACCTGGGGGTTTAGCTCAGTGGTGCTGTCACCTGCCTCAGAAGTTTAGGTCCTGGGTTTGATCCCTGGTACCAAAAACCAAAAACCAAAACCAAACCAAACAAAATAAAATAAAAAATTAAAATGGCTGGGGATGCAGCTTAGTGCTAAGGCCCTGAGTTAAATCTCCAATATCAAATAAATAAACACATAAATAGATAAATAAAGGCTTAAAATAGGGATGGGGGCTCTGGGGATTTAGCTCAGTGGTTCCGCTGCCTGCCTCACAAGCACAAGGTCCCAAGTTTGATCCCTGGTACCAAAAAAAAAAAAAAAAAGGGCTAGGGGAATAGCTCAATGTTAGAGAGCTTACCTAGTATTCATGACCTCTTTGCTTCTCCAGTCCCACAAAAAGGAAAAAAAAATTAAGAAACCAGTGAAAAAAATCAAGACAATAAATTGAATAATCAGTATGATAATGATGTCATAAAAATAGAACAGAACCTATAGAAGAATAGGAAATACCCACATTGGACCATATCGTGTTTGGATGGCAAATTACAGTTTTAGTAATTCCTTTTTTTGTATATTTAATTTTTTACTTTTAATAACAAAAATGACCATAAAATGAAAAAGTCAATATTAGATGTAAAAGTTTATTGATAAGAAACTGGATGCTTTCCCTCTAAGGTTAGGAATAAGGCAAGGGTGTCTTCTATCATCACTACTCAATGTCACACTGGAAGTCCTAGCTAATGCAATAAGACACGAAAAGGAAATAAAACAGGCAGGGAAGCAGCATAACTGTTTGTTCATAGGTGAGAATAACTGTCTATGTAGAGAATCCCAAAGAAGCCAGGTATAGCATGCGCTGCTTGTATCCCAGAACTTTGGGAGGTTGAAACAGGAAGACTGGAAGTTCAAGCCCAGCCTGGGTATTTTAGAAACTGAGTGAAACCCTGTCTCAAAATAAAAAAATAAAAAGGTCTGGGAATGTAGCTCAGTTGCAAAAGCCCTGGGTTCAATTCCCAGTACAACGACCAAAACAAAAACCCAAAATTAGAAAACAAAAAACAAAACAAAAGAAAGAAAGAGGGAGAGAAAGAAAATCCCCCCAACCCCTCCCCCGCAAATCCTGGTACTAATAAGCAATTATTGTAAGATTGCAAACTACCTACTTGACACACAAAAGTTAATTGCTTTCTTAATACTAGCAGTGAACAATTAAAATTTGAAATTAAGGGCTGGGGATGTAGCTCATTGGTAAAGTACTTGCTTAGCATGGGTTCCTTCCGGTACTGAAAAAAAAAATTAAAAGATGTCCTTTATATTAGCATATTAAAATTGAAATTAAAAATCCATTAACATTAATCTAATATCATTTCCCTGCTATTACTCGCTAATGGATGGTTGGGGCTTTTTTTGTTTTTTGTTTTGGTACTAGGGATCAAACTCTGGCCTCGCACTTGTGAGGCAGGGGGCAGAACCACTGAGCTAAATCCCCGGCCCTCTAATGGATGGATTTTAAATTTAAAAAAACAGAAACAAAAAGGAAGTATTTAGGTATAAATATTTTTAAAATGAGCAAGATCTGTCGAGGTGAACTGATGAAAAACATCAAAGAAGATCTATATTAATGGAGAGATATTCACATAAGTGGATAAGAAAACTAAATATTATCAAAATTTTCTTTACAAGTTGATCTATGAATTCAGTACAGTCCCAATCAAAATCTTAGTTAAATTGGGCAGGGTGCCATGCCTATAATCCCAGCACCCTGGTAAAACTGAAGCAGCAGGATCACTAGTTCAAGCCCAGCCTGGGCAACTTAACAACTTAGACCCTGTCTTTAAAAACATAACAAGGGGGCCAGGGATTTACCTCAGTGGTTCCACTGCCTGCCTTGCAAGTGCAAGGACTCGAGTTCGATCCCCAGTACCAAAAACAAAAAACAAAAATACAACAAGGGCTGGGAGGTAGCTAAGTGCAAAAACCTGTTTTCAATTCCCAGCACTACAAGGAAAAAAATCTAAGCCTGTAATTACCACCATTCATCTTCAAAATTTTTCATTATCTCAAAATGATTATCTGTATCTCAGAATAATTCCCCACTCCCTCCTCCTTCTAGCTCCTAGAAACTACTGTTCTATTTGACATCTAATAAGTTTGATTGCTATTTACCATATTTAGGTAGTATAACAGGGAATTAGTCCTTTTTGTACACGGTTTATTTCACTTAGCAGGATGTTTGTAAGGTTGATCCATTAGTAGCCCATGTTGGAATTTCATTCCTTTTTTGGGGGGAATTGCTTTTGTTCTTGCATTTGTTTTGAGATGGAATCTTGCCTCAGACTGCTGAGTATCTGGAACTATAGGAGCATGTAATTGCACTTGGCTCTTGTTGCTTTTATGGCTAAATAATATTCCACTGTAGGTGTATGCCAATTTGTTTATACAGTGATGAATATTTGGATTGCTATAATTTTTGACTATTATAAATAATGCTGCTATAAACATGGATGTATGATTATCTAAGTCTCTGCTTTCAAATGTTGAGCTATATAGCCAGAAGTAGAATCAGTGGGCCATAAGCTAATTCTATGTTTAATTTTTTAAGGAACTACTAAATTGTTTTTCAGGGTCTTATCCCTATGTAATTCAGGCTGGTCTTGAACTCACAATGATCCTCCTGCCTCAGCCTCCTAAGGCTGGGATCCCACCATGTTTGGCTAAATCATCTTTTTTTTGGTACCAGGGATCAAACTCGGGACCTTGCTCTTGTGAGGGAGGCAGTGGAACCACTGAGCTGAATCCCCAGCCCCAAATCACCTTTTTATTTTTTAAAAAAATCATACTTAATTTCTATCCCTGGAGACTAATCCAATAGATCTGAGTAACACATGATATGATTTTTTTTTTTTTCAGTACTGGGGATGGAACTCAGGACCTTGGGTTTGCCAGGCAGGTTCAGTGCCACTGAACTAAACTCCCAGCCTATATGATTCTTTTTAAGAATTCATATTTTAAAAGCTATACAAAGCAACAAGTTACTAATGGGTGGTTCTGTAAGAGTAAAAAAATAAAAGAATGTGGAAGAGGGCCTGGGATTTGGGTCAGTTCCACCACTCTTGTCTCACAAGTGCAAGATCCTGAGTTCGAGCCCTGGTACAAACAAAACAAAACAAAACAAAACAAAAAACAAACCAAAAGAAAAACAGGAACAAAAGTTGAAGTCCCCAATGTTAACATTTGGCCTATATTCTTACACACACACATACACACACACACTTATTTTTTTAAAAAACGTGAATGCAGCCACCAGTGTTCTACAACATGCTTTTTCTCTTTATATTTTATTTAGAAGAGTTTCTGCATTGATACGCATGGGTCTGGCCCAGTCTTCTCACAGGTGGACAACATTCCCAGGTACGGATGCAGGCTTCACTTCACTGACCGCTGGGTTTTCCGTGGTTCTCGAGGCCAGTTGGCCTGACTCAGCTTTGCCCACGTGCCAGCATGAGAGATGCTAAGAAGGCGTTCGTGGGTTAAGGTCTTTCCGGCGCTCGTGGGCATTTCTTGACTGCCAGCAGCAAGACAGGAGCAGGGTAAGTTCCCACCCTCAGTGCAGGGAAAGTAAGTCCCCATCCTCTTCTCAATACTGGGTTTTCCCAGCTCTTCCCATTAAAAAGATGGATTTCACTTCCGTCTTTCTGTGACCTTTTCTAATTACAAGTGAATTTGTATATCTTTTCATTTTTTTTGTTTTGTTCTTTTGAAACGGAGTGTCACTGTACAGTTTGAACTCCCTATGTAGCCCAGGCTGGCCTTGAACTCACAGCCTCCCGAATATTACAGGTGTGCTCCACTATGCTTAGCTATA
>NW_022900947.1:30292260-30296485 GCF_012274545.1 Fukomys damarensis | reverse complement strand
TTTGTTTGTTTGTTTTTTTGATAAGGGGATCAAACTCAGGACCTTGCTTTTGTAAGTTAGGTGACGGCACCATTAAGCTAAAGCCCTGTCCCTTCTTTTCATATTTTTAATAGTCCTTAATTTCATGTTTGTGTGTTTTCCTCGTACTGGGGATTAAACCCAGGGCCTTCACACTGAGCTACATCACCAGCCTTTTATTTTTTATTTTGAGACGGTCTCGCTTAGTTGCCTAGGCTGGCCTTGAACTTGGAATCCTCTCACCTCAGCCTTCTGAGTTGCTGGGATGATAGCTGTGTGCCGCACTGCCCAATTCTCCTGTCTTGGGAAGTAACTCTTTAGACGTAAAATATTAAATGCTAGAAAAAAAAAAAACCCCTCCAATTAAATGCCCAGCATGATATATCTGTTGACGTTAGGTGGTGGGACCAGGTGGTGTGATTATGCGGAGAAGCTTCTTTCACCGTCAGTGAGAACAGGAGCCCTGGTTTGCGGTAGAAACGACACCGGCTCCAAGGCATGTTTTCTAGGAATTGCTCTGCGGGGACCAAAACTGGAGGAAGGCGATTGGCAGGGAGGAAAGAACAGCGCACAGCCCACGGTAGTTTGGCTTGGTAGGGTAGTGATGGAAGCGGTGAAAATTGATGGGTTTTGTTTTGTTAAATTACATTAAAATTAATAAGGTACTGGGGATCGGATGCGAAGGCTTCGCATTACATCCCCAGACATTTTTAATTTTTAATTTTGAGACTTTACGTTGCCCAGACTGGGCTCCATTCGCGACTCTCCTGCCTTAGCCTCCCAGAGCTCTGGGATCACAGGTGTGCACCACCACACCTGACTTGCTTGCTCTTCTTCCCTTCCCTCTTTCCCTCCTTCCTTTCTTTCTTTCTTGTACCACGGATTGAATTTAGGACCTTGTGCTTGTGAGGCAGGCGCAGCACCACTGAGCTAAATCCCCGGCCCTATTTTTTATTTTGATTGACGTAGGATAGTCATACGTATTTATGGAGAACAAATACATTTGTATATTTTAATACAGTATACAGTGTGTGATAATCAAACCAGAGTAATTGGCATACCCATCATCTCATTTATTTCTTGGCATTGCGAACATTTAAAATATTTTCCTCTAGCTATTTTATATAAATATAAAACAAATTATTATTAATATTTTATTAAATGTAAAAATGAAAAATAAAATATTAAATGCTAAGTAACGGCACTTTACTGTGCTATATAAGATAAAACTTACTTATTTCTCCTATCTAACTGTATTTATTCAATCTCCCCTCTCCCCCTCTCTTCTCAGCCAATGGAAAGCACTATTGTACTCTCTACCTCTGTGAGAACAGCTTATTTATGTTCTGTAAATGAGGCATGATTGAAAAGTACAATGAATATATACACTTCCAATATATTCCATGAAAAAACACATTGCCATTAACACCCCTAAAAATACACCGCCTTTGCTGTGAGCACACTTAGCCCGTCATTCTTGCCCTGTTCTGAAGCACTGCTGGAAGTCTTCCTTCATGAGTGTCGTTGATTGTGTTCTGTGGCTGCCTCAACATCCTGAATAGATTCAAACTGTTTACCTTTCACGGTCATTTTGACTTTAAGAGCCAGAAGTTGCATGGTGCAGATTCGGTGCATAAGGTAAATGAGGACACACTGGGTACTCAGCAGCAGGATTCCAACATTTTTTAAATCACACTTCACAAAGATAGCTGGGAAAGAGGACTCCAGAACTGCTTCAGAAAGTGGCAAGAGCCATGGGACAAGTGTGTTCAAAGTGAGGGATGTATTTTGAAGATTAATGGTAATGTGTCTTCTACTGTAATGCTTTTTTTTTGGATACTGGGCATCAGATTGAGGATCTTGCCCTTGGGAAGCAGGCATTGGCACCACTGAGCTAAATTCCCAGCCTCTATAACATATTTTTATTTTTTTAATTTTAATATTATTATTATTATTTTTTTATATTTTTTGAGACAGGGTCTCACTATGTAGTTGAGACTGACCTGGAACTCATTACATTAACCCAGGCTGGTCTTGAACTCACAGGGATCCTCCTGCCTCAGCCTCTTGAGTGCTGGGATAACAGGCGTGCGCCACCATGCTTGGCTGTATTTTAAAATTTAAACATCAGTAGTATATTTTGATCACCCCTTATGTGAGTAAGAATATGTGGTTCTTGTCATTCTCTGTCTGGTTTATTTCACTTAATGTAATGTCCTCCCGGCTCGTGTACCTTGCCACAAATGATAGCCCCATTTGCAAGATTTTAAAATCTTCTAACTCATTACTCTGTATAACAGTAGCGATTATATCCAATTCCATTTAAACTTCATGTCAAGAAAGGTGACCTGTGAGGTTTCCACGGAAGTTCAAAATGGCTTCTTCTTGTAAACATTGATAAAGTATGAATGAAGATCCTGGGCATACCTTATCATAGAATTTCAGGCTCTCCTCTCCCTCTCCTGCCCTTCCCTTTGAGATGGGGACTTTTCTATGTTGCCGAAGCAGGTCTTCAACTCCTGGGCTCTAAGTATCCTCCTGTCTCAGCCTCCCAGTGCTGGGACTACAGACTATGCCTCCAGGCCCAACTGAATTTCAAATCCTTGAGGTTTCTCCTGATAGGTACATGGTCATTCTGAGGCAGGAGAAATAGGATTGACTTTGAAGGTTGGTGACTAAGTGTAGTAGCTGGTGCTCAAGGGAAGAAAACACATTTCTAGGGAGATAAACAATTGTTACCCCAACTTCACTCCATTCCATTGTTTGAGGGAAAAATAAGTCTCAAACTTGACTGTGTTACCATATTTCACCCCAGGGCCCTGGATTTAACTCAGTGGTTCTGCCGCCTGCCTCAAAAGCACAAGGACTTGAATTTGATCCCCGGTATCAAAGGAAAAAAAAAAAAAAGAGCCACAGTACCATATTTCACCCCATTCTTTCCTTAAAACAAAAACACACTATAATCCCTACAACTCAGGAGGCTGAGGCAGGAGGATCATTTTGAATGCAAGGCCAGCCTGAACTACATATTGAGACTGTCACAAAAAAGCCCCAGTCAATCAACGAAATAAACAGACTGAGACCCTCATTTCTGTGCTAAAAGGACTCAGAGTGGAGACTGTGCACTAACAGGCACAAAACAGGCCTGAGTACAATTTGCACAGGCACATGTGAGGATGGCTTCTGGCTCCTGTGTATCCACCACACGATCCGCTAGCCTCTTGTCACAGCACCTGTGAGTGTGTAGAAAAGGCCCAGAATTCACTGTCTGTGGTGCAGCCTCCTTTCCTGCCCCTCCAAGGGTACTTGCAGGATGTAATGATTCCATTCATCAGGGGGAGCTGGTCCATGTACAGGACATATCTTTTTTTTTTTTTTTTGTGGTACTGGGGATCAAACTCAGGACCTCACGGTTGCAAGGCAGGCACTGGAACCACTGGGCTAAATCCCCAGCCCAGGACATATCTTTTTTATTTTTATCTTTATTTTTTCAGCTTTAATTGAGTTTATTGGTACATTTTAGGGATAGAGTACAGTTACATTCATTGTTGGGATCTTGTACCTCTACATGACAAGTCTTGATTCTCATTTTTTCCCCTTACCTCTGCCCTCCCTTCACCCCCTCCTCCCCTCCCCATCTACAAACACTTTATTTTCATCTTTTCTCTCACATTTTTTCTTTTCCCTTTTTACTCTTCCCCTACCCATCCCACCTTCCCTATACCTCCAACATTTGTTATTGTGTGATTTCTTGATAGCAGCCATTTGTGGGGTGAGGTGGAATCTCAGTGTTGTTTTCATCTGCATCTCTCGAATGACCAGTGATGTGGAACATTTTTTCAAATATTTTCTTGCTGATTTTACTTCTTTGAGAAATGTCTGTTCATTTCAGATGCCCATTTTTGAATCGGGTCTTTATATTTGGGGGGACTGACTGTTTTGAGTTCTTTATATATCCTTGATAATAGCCTTTTGTCTGAGGAACAGCTGGTAAAAAGTTTTTCCCACATTGTAGATAGTCTCTTAATTCTGCTGATGGTTTCTTTTGAAGTACAGAAGCTTTTTAGTAAGATGAGATCCCAGTTGCTGTTGATTCTATCTGCAGTTCCCGTGATACTGAGGATTTGTTCATAAAGTCTTTTCCTATACCAATGTCTTCCAGAGTTCTGCCTAACTTACCTTCCAGCAAGTTTAATGTTTCTGTTTT
>NW_022900947.1:30274256-30290822 GCF_012274545.1 Fukomys damarensis | reverse complement strand
TCAACTTTGGTAATTCATAAGTATCTAGAAATCTGTTCATTTCTTCTGTGTTTTCCATTTTATTAGAGTACAGGTTCTCAAAGTAGGTGTTCATGATCCTCTGGATTTCTTTTGGATCTGTTGTGACTTCGCCTTTTTCATTCCTGATTGCATGGATCTGAGCCTTTTCTTTCCTTTTTTTGATAAGATTAGCTAAGGGTTTGTCGATTTTATTTATTCTTTCAAAAAACCAGCTCTTTGTTTCATTTATTTTTTGTATCTTTTTTTAGTTTCAATTGCATTGATTTCTGCTCGGATCTTTATAATTTCCTCTCTTGTTCGAGCTTTGGGTTTTTCTTGCTCTTGTTTTTCTAGGAGTCTAAGTTTCATCTTTAAGTTGTTTATTTGAGCCCACTCTGTTTTCCTAGTGTGGGCATTCAATGTTATGAATTTTCCACATAGAACTGCTTTCATTGTGCAGGACATATCTTAATTCTTTTTCATCCCTACATTTTGAGGTCCCCTTCCCATCTGTATGATAAATAAAGTCTCTTTCCAGTTCTCACAGGCCATGCCTGATTTCCATCTTTTACAAGGCTGGCCTTGAAATCGCTATGTAGTCCAAGCTGGTCTTGAACTTGTAGCAATCCTCCTGCCTCAGCTTCCTGAGTACAGGGATTACAGGCATGTGCCATCATGCTTAGCCAGTCACGTTAATACTTTAAAAAAAATTATTGTTTTGAGTGTAAATGTTTTTTATCCCCTAAATGAAGATAGTGATTTACTTGGCCAAAATTTTTGATTATTAGCAGGATAAGAAAACCATCAGGCAAATTTATTGGAACCTAGATTACGCAAGCAAGATTGTATTAATAAGGTTAACTGAACATCATCAAGAAACTACTGTAAGTAACTGACATAGCAAGTTCCTGGTCTCCTAAGTCAGAATATATGCACTTTCATGGAGACAAGTGTTGATTTAATGATTATGTTCCTAAGTGGATCACAAGGTCAACATCACCAGTGAAGATCTCCAGTTATTACAAAGAAAAGGACAAACTGCCTAACAGAATGTTTTCTATAAGGAAAATGTTCCAATAAATTCTGATAAACCAGGACATGCTAATATTTATCCAGAGGGCAGGAGGTCACATTTGTTGTTGCATGGTGAAAATTCGATTGATTTCTGTTGATTTTTAGAAGTCTAGTGAAAGACCATGTGACTTTTGTTTCAGAAAGTCATTTCAAAATGACTCCAAGAGTTAACCCTCTCCCTTGCATAACTTAACTAAGACGTATTTGACATGGAGATTATTTTGATCATTTTAGTTTTTCTGTGCTTGCACACAGTATTTGTTAGATTATAAAGAAACAAAATTCAGACCATGTACTTTCTTGCTGGTATGCAGTTTTTAGTCATTTTAGGAGGACAGTGATTTAGCTTTTGTTGGAAAGTTAGGCATGTTGATGCATGCCTGTAATGCTGAGGCCAGGAGTTCGAGGCCAGCCGGGGTTACAAAGTGAACTCAAGGCCAGGCTGAATTACACAGCTAGGCCCTTATAAGCATAATTCAGCTGTTCACAAGATTAGAAACCTACTAATAAAGATGTTAATGTCAATATTCTAATTCTAAAAAATTCTTCATGCAAGGTAAACAGTTTGGGCACAGATACTTTCTCTTCAGAATTCTTGGCATATCTGTTTTTGTTTTGTTTTGTTTTGTTTTATTTTTTTGGTGGACTGGGGATTGAACTCAGGACCATGTGCTTTCGAGACAGGCAGTGGCACCACTGAGCTAAATCCCCAGCTCCATATATATATATATATTTTTTTTGTTTTTGTTTTTGTTTTTGTTTTGTTTTTGTTTTTTGAGACAGGGTCTCACTATGTAGTGAGACTGACCTAGAACTCACTATGTAGCTCAGGCTGGTCTCGAACTCACAGTGATCCTCCTACCTCAGTCTCCTGAGTGCTGGGATTACAGGGGTGCGTCACCACGCCCGGCTCCAGTGATATATTCTTAAGCAGATGTTGGGGAGGAAAGTAGAACTTTCATGAAATTGGCTTTGTTGGTAAAGTTAAAGTTTTCCCTGAAGACCTTTCTTCAAAGGATTAAGTCAAGGCCAGTGAGCACTATGTAATTAGATCCACTATATAATTAAAAATGTGTCTTTTCTATGTTAGGTCTCAAGTCATTATTAAAAGAAAAAATGTTTTAAGAAATATTTTAAACTTTGGGATAGATGCCCTTAATTTTGGAAGCTTCATTGCTCAGCCAATTATTATATTTATCTTTTACCAACTCGAGTCTACAAATCAATGATCAGACATAAGTATTTGCTAGCTTGAGAAATGTTTACACTAAGAATAGCTAAATTGATGACTAAGAAACATAAGGAAAAACTTTTGGTCAAGACACTTTAAAGAGGGCTGGGGATTTAGCTCAGCGGTTCGGTGGCCTGCCTTGCAAGTGCAGGGACCCAAGTTCAATCTCCGGTACCCCCCAAAAAACACCCCAAAAAACACTTTAAAGAAAACATGCAAGGATCAATTAGCTAATTTGTATATCAGCAATAAGTGACTTTTCTGTACCTCTCTGAAAAATTATCTGAAAAACTTTGTATATTTTTTATTTTCTGGAGATGCATAATTGTAGTCTATTAATACTAGGTCATGAAAGTAGTTATGATGTATTATAATTTTATCCTCATTGCCAAAGAAAGGCAAAATGATGATATCATAGCAATCTCTTGGTTTAAAATCTTGTAAGGCCTTCTCATTATACTCAGAGCAAAATTAAACTTCCTTGCTGGTGGCCCAAGACTCAGTAAGATCTCTCCTTATCCTCCCACCCAGCCTAATCTCTTATCACTGTGATTTGTTAACTGAGCCCTTGTCCTCAAATGTGTTTAATTTATTCCCATATAAGGGGTTTTTATACTTCAAATTTTTTGTTTTTTCTTGAGACAGGGTCTCCCTATGTAGCTTAGTGGAGAACACATCTAGTTTTGTATTCATTTTTACTTTTTAGTTTTATTTTGGGTCTTTTTTTTATTTTTAAAGGTAGTGGGCATTAAACCTGTATATAGTCTTCATGCAGAGCTACATCTCCTGTACTTTTTTTGTTTTGAAACAGGGTCTGTTTAAGTCACTACATTGCTCAGCCTGGGCTTGAACTCATGGTCCTCCTACCACAGCCTCTCAGAGTTTGTGATTTTGGGTATGTGCTACCATGTCTGGCCCATTTTGGATTTTTAAGAAGATTTCTTACAAAGTATGTTCTTGTTATCTATTAATTTTCCAACAAACCATCCATATAGCACTTTAAAAGAGCAATTATTTTATTATGTTATTGCATCCATGGGTCAGGAGATTTGAACAAGCTTGGTTACATAGTAGAATTCCACTAATTGCTTGGATGGCAAGTCCAGGATGGCTTCATTTACATGCTTGGTAACTTCGAGAAATGGCTATGAGTTTGGGCACAGCTGGCCTCCCCTCCCACTTTATATGGGGCTCAGGGTTCCATTGGAGCAAGACAGGAGCTACCAGTTTTCTATTCTATTTTTTTTCTTTCCTCCCTATAAGCACTGAACCCAGTGTATTTGCACAGAGCTACATCCCCACCCCTTTTGATACAGGGTCTTACTTAGTTGATGAGTTGCCCAGGCTTTGCTAAAACTTGGGATCCTCCTGCTTCATCCTCCCAGAGTGCTTGGATTACAGGTTTGTGCCAGCATGCCCAAATGCAGCATTGGATTTCTTAAAAGTTTAGGTCTGGAACTGATATAGCATCAATTCTATTCAATTTTTTGATCAAATCAGTTACAGGCAAGTCCAGGTTCAAGGGAGGATTATCAAAGCACACGTAGTCATTTTTAATTGGGCGCAATTTTTTTCTTTCTGATACTGGGGATTGAACTCAGGACCTTGTGCTTTCAAGGCAGGTGTGGTGCCACTAAGCTAAATCCCTGGCCCTTGGCACTTCTGAGATAAAGTATTGTCAAATAAATAAATATTCCTAAGGAAAACAACTCTCAGTTCAGTATCTTTCTGGAAGTCTCAGGCTTCTGGTTGAAGTCTTAGACTTACCTAAATTCAAGGAAGTTTTCAAAATGTTGAAAAAAAAAAGCAAAAAAGAAGTGCAAAGGTTAAAAGCAGGGCTGGTCATGGTGGCACATGTTTGTAATCCCAGCTACTCAGGGAAGGGTTACAGGCTGTCTCAAAATGAAGGAATAAAAACAGCTGGAGATTCAGCCAGTGCTGACTCCATTTGCTTTTGAGTAGCATGAAAACAAAACAAAACAAAACAAAACTTAGAAGAACTGTAATGTAAAAGTATGTACAACCTTTTATATATATTTTATTTACTAATTTATTGATTTAGAGCAGTGAGCACTGTAAATTGGTTTAGGTCCCTTAAAATTGTAATCAAAATTTTGTATAAAACATCTGCTATGTACACCTTTCTAGGGCAGGGATGGTGAACCTTTTAGAGCTTTCAATGATAACAAACAGCCTGCTGTGGCACTCATGTCATAGGTTCGCCACTGCTGGTCTAGGGCGTTGGTTCATAAGATTTTATTGATTTCTCAAAGGCTCTAACACCCTCTCCTCTAATCAGGCAGTTCCTAAGCAAACTGGAGAGTAGATAAACATTTTTGGAACTGTCTCCCTTTATAACAACCAGCCTTGTGAAATGATGGCAATTGCTTGATTTTTTAAAAAACCTATTATGATCTGCCTGTGTGTCTGGAGCAGTCCTGTGATGACTTTTGGGTTAGTTACTTTTCTGCGGTTGATGAGACAAAATACCTGACACCCAAAGTTGGTGGGGGAAGGTGTTCATTTGGCTTCCAGTTCATAGAAGTTTCAGTTCATAATTGGCCAACTTCAAGGCAAGGATGACAAACAGGCATTGCAGAGGAGAAACAACATGGCGAGCAAAAGGTAGCAAAGGCAACAAGAGAGACTTTAACAGCCTCTTTCTGCCCCTTTTATCTTATTCAGACTACAGGGATTAGGGCGGTGCCAAACTAATGACTCACATGTAGTGGTTTAGTAATCACATGCTTTAGCCCCAGCATCACACATTACAGATTCAACTACCTCTGAAAAAGAAAGTCCTGGGCCCAGGATTTAGCTCAGTGGTTTCACTGCCTGCCTTGCAAGCACAAGGACTAGAGTGCAATTGCTGGGACCCCCCCGAAAAAAAAGAAAGTCCCACCTCATCTGCATGAAGCTTTGGGAGGACATCTAAACATAAATCATAACAATGCTACAAGGTGGTACTATTGTCCCATTTGTACAGATGAGGCACAGTGCTTCTCCTTTGGCCACAACTAGCACGAGTGAGGCTAGGAACCTACCACACTGGCTTTGGAAGTCTTGTTTATGTGTAACAGCTTGCTTGCTTGTAAATCAGGGGCAACAGTGAGGGAAAAGAATGGGTTAAAGTAGGATAGTCCAGCCCGGCCTGGTGGTGCATGACTGTAATCCCAGCACTTGGGAGGATGAGGCAGGAGGATCACTGTGGGTTCAAAGCCAGCCTGGGCTACATAGAACCTACCACACTGGCTTTGGAAGTCTTGTTTATGTGTAACAGCTTGCTTGCTTGTAAATCAGGGGCAACAGTGAGGGAAAAGAATGGGTTAAAGTAGGATAGTCCAGCCCGGCGGGGTGGTGCATGACTGTAATCCCAGCACTTGGGAGGATGAGGCAGGAGGATCACTGTGGGTTCAAAGCCAGCCTGGGCTACATAATGAGTTCAAGATCAGTCTCACATACATAGCAAGACACTGTCTTAAAAAAAAAAAAAAAGAAAGTTAATCCATAGCTGCTTGGCTGGCAATAAACACAAACTCTTATATTCCAGCAGGTTCTTCCATCAGTCACTGTAGAGCCCCAACAGGGAGTGGTGAGAAAGTTTTGAAAGTCTAGGGCCAAAAGCCAGGTATTTCTCTCCTCACTGAACCCTCTGATAGTCTCATGGTTTCTCTTAAAATTGCATGTAAATATTGTATACTATTTCACAATTCATTGCTATCTACTGATAGAACACTGTTTAGTCCAGCTTGGGATCACTTTTTCTCTGGGGCTGCACCTCCGTATTCCCCGGCTTCTTCCACATCTTGGCTCCTGGAGGGTTTAGCAGGGTTTAGTGGGGATTAGGTCTCAACTGTCTGGCCTGGCTTTTGGCTCCATTTATATTCAGTTAGATGCTTCCATGGTGTTTCAAGGGTATGGATTCTGCCTGGGAACGCATTCAGGATCTTTCCTCCCACCACCCTCTGAAGAAACACAAACAGGACCTCAATGGAAGAACACCCTCCTAGAAGGCCATCACCTCCACAGCCTAGTATTGCAGCTGTGTAGTGTGCCCTGTATCTCCCATGTTCTAGAATACTGGAAGGTGACTAGGCCATCCCAGAGGAGGTCCAAGTGATAAAATCACCTCAATTGCTTTTGTGGCACCATCATGATGTGCTTTATTTATAGAGGCAGTGGACTCCATGGGGCAGTTGGTCTTGGATAGGTAACAGACCTTTTCACCCTCTGACTTGAAGTGAATTTCTTGGTCTCCAGATCATTATGTTTCAATTATGTATGCAACTGCCTTTGTCACTCCTGGTTATCACAATTCAGTTCTCAGCTGTTGCAGAAAAACCTCTTTCAGACTGTAAATGGAAATAAGTGTGAAAAAATGATGCAGATTATCTCTAGTTTGTGCAAAACATTCTCTGCTTTATTTTTACAGCCCAAGTCTTTCCTGAGGGTATGAATTGGTTTTTTGTTTTGTTTTGTTTTTTGAGAAAAAGTCTCACCATGTGGTTTAGGCTGGTTTTGAACTATGTATGTAGCACCTTGAACTCGCAGTGATCTCCTGCCTCAGGCTCCTGAGTGTTGGGATTACAGACATGCTCCACCAAACCTGGCTAGGAGAAGATATGAATTGTTCTTTTTTTTTTTTTTGGTACTGGGGATCAAACTCGTGTCCTTACACTTGTGAGGCCGAGGCAGGTGGCAGAACCACTGAGCTAAGTCCCCAGCCCGAGGATCTGAATTGTTAAAGGGAAGTCATGTTTTGCTTTTTGAAGACATTTTGTACCCATTTTTCACTTATGTGAATTGATTTTATCAACTTGATTCTCTATCAAGTAATTAAAATAAATTAAAAATAAATACATAAATTGCCTAGCCTGGTAGTTTTGGAACAAAGAGTCCTTAACTTGTTTGGGCTTCATCTTCATCACCACTACCAACATCATTATTATTTTTCCAGGGCTAGGAATTGAACCCAGGGCCTTCGCACTGACTACAATTTCAGCCTTTTTTTTTTTTTTTTTTTTTTTTTTGATAAGGGGAATCAAACTCCAGACCTTGTGCTTGCGACGCAGGTGGCAGAACCACTGAGCTAAATCCCCGGCCTTTTCAGCCTCTTTTTAAATTTTGAGACCAGTTTTCATTAAATCTCTAAATTGCCCAGGTGGGGCTCAAATTTGCTGTCTTCCTGCCTCAGCCTCCCAGAATGCTGGATTATAGGTGTTTGCCTGTTAAGTATACATTTTTCATGTGTAAAATGAGCTGAGTGCTGGTGACTACATGACTTTACTAAAGTCCTTTTTTGTCTGGAATTGTACAATATTGTCTTTTAGCCTGGTGGTTATCAAACTTTGGGTTTCCTCTTATTAGTAGGCAAAAAACAAAACCAACAAAAAACAGAAGCAAAAAACCCAATTAATTTAGTGGGTTAAATACATTAAAAAAAAAAACCCAGGAAAATACCGTTTGGATAAAATCCTTTCAGAATAGCTACTTAGTGTTATTATGTACATGTACCAATTTCTCAGGACATGTACCTAAAAAAATGTAGCTATTTGGGGTTTGTGAAATACACACCAAGCTGGTTGTGGTGGCACATGCTGTAATCCCAGCACTCTGGGAGGCTGAGGTAGGAATATCACAAGTTCGAGGCCAGCCTGGGCAATTTATAGACTTAGGGAGACCTCGTCTAAAAGTTGAGGAAAAGCGGAGGGGAAAGAAAAAAAAAAAAAAAAAAAAAAAAAAAGGGCTGCAGAGACAGCTCAATGTAAAGACCCTAGATTCAATCTCCAACACTGGAAAAAAAAAAACAACAAAAAATCCCACCAAAAGTGTTAACTCACTGAGGGTGAGGATAAACACCCTCCAGACGTGTAGACTGCAGGAATTTGGTAACAGGCTTTACGAGCAGTCCCGTCTCGGAACCCCTATTTGGGTGTCCCGTGCAAAAGTCTGAAGTAAACCAAGGTACCAACCACAGTCCCAAGAGCCCGGGCGACCGTGGGGCCGCGTCGGAACGCGCTCGCAGCACCTCCCGCTCGGGGCGTGGGCCGAGGGGCTGCGCGCGTCTCCTGACGTCATTGCCGCGCGCCGCCGCCCCGCTTCTTCCACTTCGCGGGAGAGGTAGTTGGCGCCAATGGGTCCAGATCCCCGCTAACGGATTGCCCGGCCTTCTGGTCTATCCGTCTGCTCCTACCTCCTGGGGTTGCGATGGTGAGTCCCGGGGCAGGCAGTGCGTGTCGGGGGCTTGGGAGACTTTGCAGGCCGGGTGTGGACGGGGCGTTCCTGGTGGGAAGGTGGGGGAGCGGAGGCTCGAAGGGGCCGCGCTCTGGTCACTGAGCACACAACTTGTCCCGGATCGCGAGCTCCCGTTGCGACCGCAGCTCCTGTGCAGGGATTTCGGTGGAGCCCGGCCCTCTTTCTTTTCTTTTTTCTACTCTTGGGGGAAGGGAGGAAGGAAGACTAATTACTTTGGGGCGCAGCATTAAGGTTACTTGTCTGTTCAGCGTTGCCCCAAACCTCAGGCTGAATGCTTGCTAAAGCTCAGATTTCCAGCTTTGGGGCGTTAAGGACCAAGAATGTAGCAAACTTTATTTTCTCTTGAGTAAGTTGTCCCAGGCCTTCGACTTCCAGAAGCAGTTTCCCGAGTCTCTCATCTCAGCTGTGTGCAGATCGGATGGCGGAAAATGTTTTGTTAGATAAGATTGTAGGAGTTAAACAGAATATACAGTTTACCAGGAAAAGAAAAAGTAGAAACGTGTAATGTTTGACAGCTGTCATCTCTGATCACCTAATGTTAAAAAACTTGGAACCTCAAAACTTCAGTGCATCACTTTAATAAAACATTCAAAGAAATTGAGAGTAAAATCATTAGCAGCTGGCCCAAAAACAACAAAACAAAACAAATAAACAAAAAAACCCCACGATGGCAGTGGATATAATTTGAAATATTTTTAAAAGACAAAGCTGTTCCATTAAACCAGAAGATATTTAAACCAGGTATAGTTATTTTTTCAATCATTCTTCACAGCTTGCCAGAGTGCTAACATTCCAAGGGAAGAAGTTTTATGGCAAATTTGTAAACTGCAGATCTGTTTTGTTCATTTAAAAAGATAAAGCCGGGCGTGTTGGCTCACGCCTGTAATCCCAGCACTGGGGAGGCTGAGGCAGGAGGATTGCCATGAGTTCAAGACCAGCCTGGACTACATAGTGAGTTCCAGGTCAGTCTCAATTACATAGTGAGACCCTGTCTCAAAAAAAGACAACCCTAAAAACAAAAAACAAAAACAACCCCCCCAAAAACAAACAAAAACTAAAAAGATAAAATATAAAGCTGGGCATCGTGGCACACGCCTGTAATCCCAGCACTCGAGACTGAGGCAGGAGGATCACTTTGAGTTTGAGACCAGCCTGGGCTACATAGTGAGTTCCAGGTCAGTCTCAACTATATAGTAAGACCCTGTCTCAAAAAACAACAACAAAAAAGTTAAAATAATAGTGATAATAGCCATCCTGAACCAACGACCTCACTGAGCTGTTTGCTTTTTCCCTCTGGTATTGGGGGTTGAAGTCAGGGCCTTTGTACTGAGCAGCATCCCCAGGCTTTTGAAAATTTTGTGACAGGGTCTTGCTAAATTGCCTGGATTTGTGATCCTTCATTAGCCTCCCCGAGTGCTGGGATTACAGGCATGTGCTACCACATTTATATTGAAATGTTTCCTTTAAATGCATTTTTTCATTTCAACTCACAACAAGTTAAATAGTTTGTCATATAACTAACTAGTAGATGATTGATTAGAATTAAAAGTAGGTGATTGACCACTACATTGTACTGTTTTTCTAAAATGATCATCTTTGCATTTTGGAGTTCAAGCACTGTGGTATTTTGGAAAGTTGATGAGATTTGGAGTCTTTAAGATGAAGAATGAGGTGATGTTTTAGTTTGATAGTTTATAGTTATGTTAGTGTATTAGTACAATTTAACAGTTATGTGGTTTTGGGCAAGTAAATAGTTGATCTTTAATCTCAGCCTCTATTTTCTTGTCTGTAAAAAAAAAAAAGAGGAGCAAGGGAATGATAGCTATTGTAAATGTTTATTTTGGGTATTAAACAAGGTAGTATATACAAATTTGAATTCTGCATGGGTTGGCATGTATTATGCACCTTCCCAACTACCAATGTCCTGTGTCCTCAGATAGGACTGTAGAAAAGTAGCATAGATTTTAAAGGGGGATTGTAGATGTCTTTGGTGTCAGTTATGGTGAATGACAGCTTGTATGTCAACTTTTGATCATTCAGATACTTTTAAATTTTGATTTACTTCTTTAGTATTCCTGTTCATGGTGCTGATGAAAAGCAGACCTCTTTGTAGAAAAGAAATAGATCAGGGCCATGGATTTAGCTCAGTGGTTCCGCTGCCTGCCTTGCAGGGATCCCGAGTTTGATCCCTGGTACCAAAAAAAAAAAAAAAAAAAAAAGAAAAAGATCAAATTGGTCAGTTTTACTCTTTGTTATTGGAAAACGTTCTAGAAATTAGATAAGAAATTTGTATTATGTTGGTAGTATTTACCTAAGCCCTCTATTCTGTAGTATAGAGTCTAGCAAAACCCTAGACTAGAATTCTATTTTTAAAAAAAATTTTTTTTCTTGAGACAGTGTCTCACTAGTAGCTCCAGCTGGCCTTGAACTCACTATGTAGCCCAGGCTGGCCTCAAACTCATGGTGATCCTCCTGCCTCAGCCTCCTGAGTCTTGTGATTACAGGTGTATGCCACCACATCCGGTGTTTAAAAAATATTTTTTGGACACTTGAGCACAAGTCATATTATAGGACAGTAGTTCTTCTATTTGAGTCAGAGTTCTTGTTGATAAATGTGGTGAATTGTGTGCAGAATTTCTGCCCAGAAAAATGCATATAGGCACATAACACAGCATTTTAGGAGATTCACCTAGCTTCTGAAGCCCATTCATAAACAAAAGGTTAACAGCTCTTACCCTGGGAGCTCCATTTTTTACCTTAAGTACTTTGCAATCAAAAGTTATCAATAAAGAGATAAAATACTGGATCCACATAGAATTATGAATTGTGAGTGGCCATTAGAAAAAGAAAATTTTATACCATGGTATGAAACATTTGTCAAGATATAAACTCTTTGAAAAGATATACAAGGAACTGATAAATCTGTTGCCCCAGAGATGGGAAGTATGTGTCTGAGAGGCTGAGTAGGAGGAAGACTATCCTTCTGAATTTTGAACCATGTGAATGTATTATTTATGAATGTAATAGAAATGAAAGGCAAAAAGGAATAAAATAGCCATGTAATAAATGATTTGGATCACTATGACATTTAATTTCTCAAACTATAAATAAAACCTGATAGATGTCATTTTTTTTGGTACTGGGGATCGAAGTCAGGTCCTTGTGCTTGCAAGGCAGGTGGCAGAATCACTGAGCTAAATCCCCAGCCCTCAAAGATGTCATTTTAAAGAATTCATGTATAATTAATTTGCTGGTATAATTATTGAAAATATGCATAAAGTTGAATTAATACATGTTTAAGGGACAGTCTTTTGTGATCTGTCAGATCAATTTAAATACATTGTGACCTGAGCCACCTCATTGCCCCACTCTGAGGGCGCCTTTCACATCATATTTGCTAGGTTGAATGCTCCTAGAACAATGCTGTGACTCCCTGTATTGTAGCTTCTGCCATGTACATATGTCTATATCTCTATATATTTGTTTGTCAGTCTATCCATATTAGTATTTGGCCTCTTCAGCCCCTACCTGCCTCTTCCTCTCTTTTTTATGGGGTGTGAAGTATAGAGGTCTCAGTTTACTCTTTTGCATGTAGATATCTAGTCTTGGCACCATTTTTTGAAAAGATTGTTCATTCTTAGTACCCTTGTGAAAACTTAGTTCACTGTAAAAGTGAGAGTTTTTTTCTGGATTCTAAATTCTGTTTGGTCTGTACATCTATTTTAATGCTGCTGCACACTGTCTTTCTTACTGTGGTTTTGTAATAAATTTTGAAATTGGGAAGTATGACTTCTCCAGCTTTGTTCTGTTTCAAGATCATTTACTCGTCCAGTTTCTTAGATTTCCAAGATTTAGATTTAGAATCAGCCAGTTCACCTGGAATTTTGATAGAAAATGTCTTGAATCTGTACATCAACTTGGGGAGTATTGCCATTTTAATATTAAGTCTTCTGATCCATGAACATAGTATGTCTTTCTATTTATTTAGGCCTTTAATTTTTAAAGAACTTCTATGGTTTTCAGAGTATGGATTTAAAATTGTGGTTTTTTTGGGAAACATTATGTTCCAGGTTGGCATTAAATTTGTTATTTAGCCCAGACTGGTCTTAAACTTGAGATCCTCCTGCCTCAGCCTCTCAGTGCTGGGCTTACAGGCATGTACTACCATCCTGTCTGATTTTGTACTTTTGTTAAATACATTCCTAAGAAACTTGTTTTTTTTGTTAATAAATTCTATTTTATCCCATTCTTCCCTCAAGCCCCTTCCCCAAAAGCTTTGTTTCCATTTTTTCTTTTATTTTCACTTTTTTTCCTTGTCCCTTCCTTCTTCCTGCTTCCCTTGTTCCCCTTTCATTTGAATACTTTTTTCCCCATTTCCCAGCATCCATTATACATCTCAATCCTTGTTTCCACATTGTTTCTCATACCGGAGAAACAATGCAGTGTGTAAACATGTGTGTCCTATTTCTTTCTTTTCTTTTTTTTTTTTTTTTTTTTTTTTTTTTTGAGTCAGGGTCTCAGTTCAGACTGCCCTGGAACTTATTGTATAGCCCAGGCTGGTCTTGAACTCACATTGATCCTCCTGCCTCAGCCTCCTGAGTGGATCACAGGCATGCCCCACCACGCCTGGCTACTATTTATTTCACTTAAGAGTATGGTCTCAAGGTCCATCCATTTAGCTAAAAATGACTGAATGTCATCTTTATGGCAGAGTAGTACTCCATTGTATAAAAAAAACCCCACATCTTCTTTATCCATTCATCTGTTGATGGGCATTTGGTCTTAGAAACTTACTCTTTTTATTTTGTTTTGTTTTGTTTTTTGATTTTTTGAGTCAGGGTCTTACTATTATCTGTTGATGGGCATTTGGTCTTAGAAACTTACTCTTTTTATTTTGTTTTGTTTTGTTTTTTGGTTTTTTGAGTCAGGGTCTTACTATATAGTTGAGACTGACCTGGAACCCGCTATGTAGCCCAGGCTGGTCTCGAACTCACAGTGATCCTCCTGCCTCAGCCTCCTGAGTGCTGGGATTATAGGCGTGCGTCACCATGCCCGGCTTCTTACTCTTTTTATTTTGGATTGTACTGAGGACCTTGCACTTGTGAGGCAGGTCTGGTGCCACTGAGCTAACTCTCCAGTCTGAAATGTACTCTTCTTTTTTTCTTCGAAATTTACTCTTTTTAATAATACTTTATTTTATATTTTCTAAAGGAGGAGAGGTTTATTTGGCTCACATGAATAATATTTTATAATTTAAAAAATTTTACTTTTGGATTGTTCATTGCCAAGAGTGTGGAAATACAGTTGATTTTGTGTATTGGTCTTACATACTTGCTGAATTTATTTATTTGGATTTCTTTCTTTCTGTGCTGGAGATTGAAAGTCAAGGCCTCATACATGTTAGGCAAATACTTTGCCACTGAGCTACATCCCCAGCCCATGTGTTACACAATATACCTGAGGAAATAAAATTATAAGGATGACAGATTTATTTTGCATCCACAGTTGGTTGGTTGTATTGCTCTGGGCCGTTGTGAGGAAGAATATCACGGTGGGAGTGCACAGTGGAGCAGAGCTGCTTACTTCCTGTCAGTGGGAAGCAGAGAGGATAGACGGGGCCCCATCCAGTGTTCTCTTAAGGGTGCAACTTCTGGGACTTGCTTCCTTCCATTAGGCTTTGCTCTCAGTTCCACTACTTCCCAGCAGCACTGACATGAGAGACCTGGGACACCAGACCCAGACTGGAACAGTAAATTTTTTTTGAAACCTAGGCCCTCATGGATGCTAGGCAAGTATTTTAGCATGGAGCCATATAGCTAACCCCTATATTTTAGGATTTGTTTTTAATCCATGAAAAGACAGTTTTACTTCTTGTCCAATCTGGTTGCCTTTTATTTTCATTTTCTTGCCTAATTCCTTTTGCTATAACCTCCATGATGTTGAATCAAGTGGCAAGAGTGGATGTCCTATCTTTTTCTTGCTCTTAGGGAGAAAGACTTCCAAGAGCTTACTTTTTGCTTCCAAAGTACAAAGTCTTGATATAATTTTTAAATACTTTAAAATGATTTTTTTTTTTGAGGTTCCGCTATGTGGCTTAGACTAGTCTTGCACTCACTATATAGCCCAGGCTGGCCTCAAACTCAAGGCACTTCTTTTGCTTCAGCCTCCCAAGTGCTGGGATCACCGATGTGCACCACTGCACTTGGCTAAATGATTAAAGTTATATCATAATTTTTCTTTGCTGTGCTACCACCCACTACATCACTATATTTTATTAAAAAACACAGTTTTGCATTTTAGTGACTTTCAAGATGAAAGATTTTTATATTGGGATAGATTTTTGTGAAGTATGTTAGTGATAATTCCTGCTCATGAATTTGGTGGGCTATTTAAAAATATTAAACAAATATTTACATAGTATTTTTAGTCTCAAAATAAGAGAAGTAAAACCAATATATAATTTTTGACAGTCACTCTGCAAGGCACTGTGGTACTTATTTTGCATAAAAACCTGTACCCTTCAAAGATAAATGAATATGGGACATTGTGTGTTTCCTTTCACATTGTAGTTTAGTGCCGAGAGGGCTGCTTTTTTTCTGCAGTGATGAGAGTTGAGCCCAAGGCCTTGCACGTGTGAGGCAAGTGCTTACACTGAGCTGCTCACCCACCCATTCTTCACATTTTTCATAGGCAAATATCACTTTTCTGTTGGGTGAACCTGTTACTGGTGGAAAAGATAACTAGAGCTATTTATACTTTATAGCAAATACATAAAAGCTTTTGTACCTTTACCTTCTAAAGCTGAAGGTCATCATGATTTCTGTGGATTTAAGGGGATTTATTGCAATTTATTTTTCTCTTAACTGCCTTAATAGAGTTCAACCAATCAGTCACGGTGAAAACATTTGTATAGGCTAAAGACTTTAAAAAATGACATATTTTTGAGGAATGTTTGATACTTTGTCTTGGTACATATATTAAAATTGTGTTTTGGGCTGCTTGATACACAATGTTACTGTCTAAGGGTGTTGTAGAATTGTTATTCCTTAAAGTAGGAAAATGCAAGCTTTTTTTTTTGCTTGTATTTACGAGCATCTTAAGTTTCAGAACATTTACTAGGAAATATCTTGTTGGTGATCTCAAGTTTCTCACCTGAATTGGAATTAACGTATGAGTTGGGATTCATAGGGTTGTTATGTGGAGTAAATACATTGGTATTTAAAGGGCCTTAAATTATTGAACAGTGCAGAGTAAGTCCTGTAAGAAAAATGAAGTCTGTGGTCAGGGTTCTGTTCCCATGAAGCAGTTGGAATTGAAGAAGACTGCAGTATTCTGGATATATGGGGTAGGAGAGATACTCGGATGGTCAGGGAGCCAGAAAGACAGTGCCCATGCTTTTGATTTTGGCAAATGGTGGTGTGTGTGTGAAGTTGGGAATAAAGGGAGAGAAGCACATCCCAGCAGAAGATGCAGTTAATTGCGGACATTATGAGTTGGAGACACCTTTGGGCAGCTGGATAGAGCTATGCCTGGCAGTCTTAGCTGTGTGGATATTAAGCCCAGAGGTCTGGCGTGGAGATGGGAGATTTGGGAGGTAACTGTGTGTGTTCAGCAGATATGTGTTAGCTCACACAGTGTGAGTGCAGATCTGAAGTGGTTTTGTGTTTTGTTTTTTTGTTTTTTGGTACTGGGGATCGAATTCAGGACTTTGTGCTTTCGAGGCAGGTGAAAACACTGAGCTAAATCCCTGGCCTTGTTTGTTTTCTTGAGATAGTCTTGCTCTGTACAGTAGCTCAGGCTGGTTTTGAACTCACTTGTAGCCTAGGCTGACATGGGTTGAGGCAATCCTGTCTCAGCCTCCTGTGTGCCAGGATTACAGGCATGTGCCATCATGTCCTGAGGACCTGAAGTTTTTAGTTTGGGGTTTATGATAGGCTTCTGGGGAAAACTCCTACCGTTGCATACAAAGTGTGTGTGTGTGTGTGTGTGTGTGTGTGTGTGTGTGT
>NW_022900947.1:30250779-30273753 GCF_012274545.1 Fukomys damarensis | reverse complement strand
TGTGTGTGTGTGTGTGTGTGTGTGTGTGTGTGTGTGTGTGTGTTTTGGTGGGGCTGGGAATCGAACCCAGGGCCTTGGGACTTACAGGCAAATGGTATACTTCTCAGATACATGCCAGCCTTGCATGTCGTGTTCTTTGTGCATGTTTATTTCTGCATAGGCACTTTATATATTTCTGCATATCTGTATATATTTGCCTATTTCTGTGAAGGTGTAAAAAGTACTGGGACAGTTAGTGAATGCCCATCTGTTTTACTTCCTTGGCACACGCTGTGGCATATTTTAACAAACAGGTAACCTTTTAGCAACAGTAGGTTTCACTGGTATAAAAGCTCTGCAAGGGTAGAGGTAGTACGTAGTATGTTTTCCAATAATTTTTTTTCCCCACTACTGGGAATTAAAACCCTTTATATTGAGCTACATCCTCCTTTCTTATAAACTAGATTATGTCAAGGATGATAGTCAAGGCTGAAAAAGTTTCAAGGGAAATGTTGTTGAACAGTGAACAAAGTGTATTGCTGTCCTTGGCAACTTGTAAGTAAGGCTGAGCTGGATCAGGTTACGGTTGCAGATGATAGCATTTAATTTTGTAGTGTGATGAAGATGCTAGCTCTAAAATACTGAACTGAAAGTATTTTATTTTTTTATTTTGAGACAGTGTCTTACTAAGTTGCCTAGGCTGGGCTCAAACTTTCGATCCTCCTGTCTCAGCCTACTAGAATGCTGGGATTATAGGCATGTCACCGTATCTAGCTGTTCTCTGTAAATATTTGATAAGTAAATAAATACAAATAAATTTTAAATTTCACATAAAAAATCAACTAGAAGGTAAAAAGCCAGTATGAAAACATCTTCTCTAGTCCTTTCTGTATGATTTGAAGTTATTAAAATGTTTCATGACAATGAATAAGATAGCCTAGAGAAATACACTGTTTTATCATATTATGTTGTAGGTCTATTTTTGTGTGAACTTAATTTTTATGTTCATTCATGTAGTTTAAATTTGATTTTTTGGAACAGAAGTGAGTTGCAAAAAGTTGACATTTGGATGAGTAAAACCACGGAGTATGTCTGCTCTGTTAACAATGTCAAAATTCTGAAATAAACTGTTAGATCAGGCAGGATCAATCTGAAATGCTTCACTTCTCCTAGTTGTGCAGGTCTGAAAGAACTTCTGGTTTTAAACCTAGGTACCTGAGATTTACCTCTGTAGACGGTACTGGGAGAGCATCTAAGGCCCAGTGGTGTTAAGATCTGATTAGGCAGGTTTTGCGTCCTCTCAGACATAACTGAATGGAAAATTCCTTCTGTTGTCGTGGAGGGAGCTCTCAGGTAGGCTCAGTAAATTGCAGACAGTGTGGGGGAGTGGTTTCCAGTCTCCATTTCTGTTCCTGGCTCGTGCTGTATTTCATCTGGTTTTTATTTCCTATGTTCAGATTTGTTTTCTAAACACAGAAAGATTAAAAGCAGAAAGTGGAATGAAACTCTTTGAGAACAGAGATTTTTGCCTGTTGTGTTTATCCCAAGCACCAAGAATGGTTGCTGACCCCAGTAGGTCTCTCAGTATTTCCTGAAGGAAGCAATAAGTTATTTCAGAATGCACATAGATGGCGGCCCTTACAAGTCTTCCTACGTAGAGCCTGTTGCTGGCCTAAGATTTTCCAGACCACAGTTGTGTTCTGCTCATGGTTCTGCCTCACAGGGAAGTGCTGATGCAGGTGCTCGATTGCTATATCAGTAACATCAGCTTTGTATGTAACGGTATTTGTAGCTTTCAAAAAAAAAAAAGTAATTTGAGTAAAAACAAATTATGAGGGAGAGGAGGAAGTGTTATACTAAAAACGAGAATGTTTTGTTTTCTTTAGCCACAATACAACTAATAAAAGGATCAAATATAGAAAGTCAACTTCAGTAATTTAGCTCAGAAATAATATACAGTAAGTGCTAGTTTAATATCTTCTTAAAATTTCTTAAAAACCATTAAAGTAGGCCAAAAAAATCCCAATTAAATATTCTTTTAGTACTCCCCCCCAATTTAGGAATAAACACACCCTTTTACTCTGTTTTAAATATTTTTAAGGTTTAAAAGAATGCTTAAAGTTTGTAATTCCTAGTAGGAAAACCTAATCTGAATGAATGCCTCACAGCAAATCACTGTACTGCAGAGGGGTAGGGATTGGCTGCAAAGCATACAGTGGCCTTGCCTCATCGGAAGTGCACTGGTTTGTATTACAGCGTCGATCTAGATTGCTTTTCCCTTTAGTAAGGGCTTTGTCAGAAGGGTATTATTGCGACTGGGTGTGGTGGGTCAAGCCTGTAATCCCCTGACTTGGGAGGCTGACGTAGGAGGATTGCCACAAGTTAGAGGCCAGTCTGGGCTACACAGTGATTTCAAGGCCAGCCTAGACTACATTGCAAGATCCTTAAAAAAAAAAAAAAAAAAAAAAAAAAAAAGCGATATTATGCTTTACCTCCAAAAAGAGCAAAGCTGATGGGAGTCCTAACTTTTGGGTTGCACAGGTATTTTAAGAATTGCCAGGATCTAGTAGGCTGTATCCTGGAAGACCACTGGAAGGAACTATGAGATCCTGCAGAGCTGCAAGAACCACTGGCTCGCTAATCATTTCAGAAGCCTGACATTCCTGCCATTCCAGGCAGCTCCCTCTGGTTCCAGCATTCCTGCAGGAAAATTACCAGGCATTCCATCTGGCTTTTTCCTCTTGGCGCTTGAGCCTCTCCGCATACTTAACCCTTTCTGATCTTATTTTTCCTTGATCTTCAACAAGTTTCCATTCATACTTTCTGTGCTTTCTCCAGCGTCTGGCAGTTTTCTGGGCTCTCCCCTGAGATTGTTTCAGCATATCACTGTCATCGTCCTCATAATCTAGTTCACAAGCAAGGGCAGTTGTGGGCTGCTGCTTCCCAGTGAAGTCTGTGCTGTCCCCTGCCACTTGTGAGCCGAACTGAATCAGGACTTAATTCAGTGGCTCAGCTGCTGTCACAGAAGGTGACATTTGAGTCTGTGGTGTGATGAAGACACTCTCTCTGAGCACATGGAATGGCCAAGGGAGATGCTGGATGGTCTCCAGAGCAGGCTTAGCAGCCTTTGGGCTATAGTGGCAGCTCCTTTCCACTTTCCGGGACTATCATTTGTTTATGTCTCCCATTTTTCTGTGCTTGGTTCAGTTACTCCTTCATTGTCAATTTCTAGATCACTTTTCTTCCTTATCTTACTCACCTGCGTACATGTTTTTGCCTTCTGATTTTTCTGCCCTGATATATATTTTTTAACAGTAGGAATGTTATCACTTTATTTTTTTCTCATTGAATTTGTCGGTACTTTTTAAGTATACAGTACAGTTAAATTTATCATTGGGATTTTGTACCTTTACATGGCAGATCTTGGTTCTCATTTTTTTCCCATACCCCTACCCTCTCTTTACCCCTTCCCACTCCCCTATTTACAAAGACTTTGTTTCCATTTTTTCTTTTTCCCTTATTTCTTTTCCCCTACCCTTCCCGCTTCCCCTACACTTTTAGCCTGCCCTTATATTTTCTTCTGATTCAGCTTTATGAGTGGCAGGTGGCACCTTGCCCCTCCCCCCTTATTTTCTCTCTTTGGAAGGCTCAAGTGTGAGAGGGCTCAGAGATTGCTAACTTTGCAGAAGCTGGGTGTCCTTGGGCAGGAGAAGGTAGGAGGCTGAGGGCTGGGTTGAAGAGGCCACAGTCTTTTTTGCCTCCCCTCCTTTTTCTCCTCCCTCTCTTCCCTTCTTTTCTTCTCTCCCTCCTACTCTTCTCTTTCCCCTCTCCCCCCTTTCCTTCCTTGGGCCCAGGGCCTCATACTGAGCTATATCCCCAGGCTTTTTTTTTTTTTTTTTTTCAATTTTGAGACAGGATTTCACCAAGTTTTCTAGGCTGGGCTTGAACTTGCCATCCTCCTGCCTCAGCTTCCCACAGTGCTTGGATTACAGGCATGTGCCACTGGGTGCTGCCCCAGGATGCAATCTTTAAAAACAACTCATTACCGGTTTCATTTTACAAAATCAGGAGCCTGTGAGCTCAGATGTGAAGGTTAGTGAATTGAGTCTGCTTATCTGGAGAGCTTGATTTAAGATAAGGTGGTGAGAAGCCCTGGTAAGCAACTTCTTTTGCTGTATGGAAATCACAGAAATGTCTTTAAACTTAAATTTCTATGAGTATTGGGTATCTCTTACTAATGATGTTGAGGGCCAGTTGAGCGGTTTCTTCTGAGGACTGAGTTAGCTCTGTTTAGTCTCTGAGCCTTCCGAGTAGCTCCCTCCTCCCCAGTACTGTGCCTGTGTTTAGGTGCAGTGCTGATTTGTCTCCCAGGTGGCTTCATGAGGACGTTTTTCTCTGAAGGGTGGCTCCCCTTGCATCCAGAGTCCCTGGTGCAGTGCCTGCCTGAAAGCACACCAGGATGGGCCCTGTTGGGATCACAGGAGAGAAGCCTGCATCGTTAACAGGACGCTGTCCTGGCCAAGTTGAAAATCAGGACGGAGATTTGGAGTTAGAGGACGAGCTTCCTGGAGGTTTTTGTTGTGTGGTCTCTAACCCTTACTGGCATCCTGTGAAATGAGAGGGAACAGATGACAGAGTGAAGTAACCATCCAAGTGTCCCTTAGTGGGTGGAAAGTTGGCAGGAAGCTTGTGTTTGACTGAGTTAATTGTTCTGTGTGTTCATCTCTCAAATGGGGATGTATCCTAATTGTATTTGTACTGTTTGTTTTTTGGTACTGGGGATCGAACTCAGGTCCTTGTGCTTACTAGGCAGGCAACAGAACCACTGAGCTAAATCCCTGGCCTTGTATTTGTACTGTTTACCTCACAGGATTATCAAGACATAAATCTGTTTAGTGTAAGTAAAGCACACAAAATGTACTTACTGTTAGTTGCTTTTGCTAAATTTTGTTGTTATTGTAGTACGGGGATTGAACCCAAGACCTTCTCACTGAGCTACATCCCCAGCCCTTTTTTAGACAGGGTCTTGATGAGTTGCTAAATTGCTAGGTTTCCAGGGCTAGAGTTAAACTCATGATACTCCTGCCTCAGCCTCCCACAGTGCTGGCATTAAAGGTGTGTTGCACTACACTCAGTTTGTTTTTATTTTATCTGACTTTGCCTGAATCTTTTGCCTTGCTTGAATTAACATGTCTGTTCAATTAATAATCACTGAAAAAAAAAAGAATTTCTCTTTGTTGGTTCCCCTCTTCAGAATATCTTTTTTTTTAAAAATTATTTTTTTTAAAGCAATACTAGGGATTGAACCCAGGGACTTTGCATGAGATACATCCTTATCTTTAAAAAATAATAATTATTATTATTTTTTTGGTACCGGGGATCGAACTCAGGTCCTTGCGCTTACAAGGCAGGCCACCCAACCACTGAGCTAAATCCCCAGCCCCCAAAATTTTTTAAATTTTGAGACAGGGTCTCAAATCATCAAGCTGCCTAGCTAGGCTCAAATATGTGCTCCACCTGTCTCAGCTTCTCAGAGTTCCTGTCATCATTTACCATTTAGATTAAAATGGAATAATTCGGACAAAGGCCGTATGCACATTTTGTTGGTTATTTACATTCCTTTTATAATTTGCTTTAGTTCATTTTTCTATTGGATTCTTTTATTGTTTTATAGAAACTTGTGTTACACATGTAGATGTTTTTAAGTTAGCTGTATTTTTACTTTGCTTATGTATTTTTGTTTCATTTTTTTGGTAGTCAAATCTTTTTTGTTTTGTACCATGAATCAAACTCAGGATCTTGCACTTAAGAGGCAAGTCGCGGCACCACTGAGCTAAATTCCCAGCCCTTCAAATCTTTTTTTGACATTTCCCCCAAAAACTTTATGGATGGTTTCTATCTAGCTTGATGTTCTGCTAAGAAGGCCTTCCCTTTGCTAAGATTATAAAAGCAAATTTAAAAACTGTTCCTTTTTCTACTCGTTACTCAGCAAAAGTTATTCTGATAGATAAAGGAGCTGTCCTGACACATCATTTGGTTGTATGATTAGCTACTAGGCTTGTTCTGTATTCTGTGAAATCTTTGAAGACCTGCAGTACTAGATAGGGAGTGTTCATTGCAAGAGTAAGGTGAGTCCAATTTCCAAATTACTTAGTTTGACCTTTGCCTCTTAGATGTTTATATTCAAGACAGCTGCTGACATTGTCCTAAAAAACAGCTGAGTCAAAAAAATTAAAAACAAAACAGAAACAGGTGAGTCTGGTGGCTTTCATTATAATGAAAATTCTTCTCTAAAACTAGATTTGTAGATCAGGGTGCTGCAATTTAACTCCTATGCTGCCACCAGATTTAGGGGATATGGGGTAGGAGGGTAGAATAAAGAGAAAAGACAGGTTAGACGAATGGAAAGGGTTAGGAAGAAAAGGATATGGCAGTGTTGAGGAATGGCAGTCCAAGGTTTTGTATGGGCAAAACCCATCCCTCCATGTTTGCAATAGTTTTAGTCTCTGAATTATATTTCGTTTTCTTTCTTTTTTCAGTTCTGAGCTTTCTGGTCCAAAAACAGGTTGAAAACCACTACTTGCTTTATTAACCTCTTTATTAGAGCTTTGCTGTTTCCGTGGTACACCTGTCCTTTCTCTGTCTGTTTCTCACGTGTTTCAATGATCAACCCTATTGAAGTGAAGAGTCATGGTGTAATTTCTAAAAAGTGAAACTGGTGTTAAACTCTCATTTCCTCCAGAAGCAATAAAGTAGCTGTCAGCCTCAAACTCAATTTTTTGCAAGTTACAAGGATGATTGTGGCTTTCTTTATTGTCTTTCCTTTAGCACCTGACAACAAATGTTTCAGTTTTGTGGCTGAGGTTTCTTTTCTTTAAACAATATTTTTTAGATTTAAATTATGGATTTAAAATTTTTCTGTATTGGGAGATTTACAAAAGAGGTTATACAACTAGGGGAGTCTTTTTTTTTGGGAGACGGGGTCTCACTATGTAGTTGAGACTGACCTGGAACTTACTATGTAGCTCAGGCTGGTCTTGAACTCACAGCAGTCCTCCTGCCTCAGCCTACCAAGTGCTGGGATTACAGGCATGCACCACCACGCCCAGCTGCTTCTTCTTTTTTTTAAAGTATTGAGGATCAAGCCCAAGGCCTCCCTTGGCTCTGCCACTCAGGGGTGTGTACCCCCATCCTCCAGGGAAGTCTTTAATCTCTAATTTAACATGCTTGTTGCTTCATTTGTTTGCTTTTTTTTTATTGGCTTAGACACAAAGCCATATGTATTTGTGTATGTAACAAACATTTGTGTATGTTTGGGATTTTTGACGGTGTGAGTATTATAATTACTGCTAGGATCTAAAAATAATTGCTAACTTTTTTCACAAAGTACTTTTTAATCCTTTCTCCAACAATAAAAAGATAGGTTGTAAGGAAAGTATTGAGAATTCAGGATTATACAGTTAAAGATAAGAAAAGGAAAATATGGTTCAGCTGGTCCTTGAACTTTGTTCTTTAAGTTCTTAAGTGCTCATTTTGTGTACTTTATACTCTTGGTGTAAGTAGTTTATAAATGAAGATGGTTTAGTGACACAAATGGATGGATAGTAGTTTAGAAATGGAGAGAAGCTTTTTGCTGAGCCAAAATTTTGATATACACATTGGTAATCCTTATAAAGGGCAGGTATAATTAATCTCACTTTGCTTATGAGAAAACAGACTCAAAGAAAGTAAGTAACTTTCCCAGCATCACATGGGTAGAAAGCACTAGAGCACAGATTCAAACCACGGCTTTCTTATTCTTAGGTCTGTTCCCTTCCTTTTATACTTCTTCAAAAATAAATTCTAGAAAGGTAGGGAAGAATATGTGTGTGTGTGTGTGTGTATGTGTGTGTATGTATGTATGATATATGAAAGATAAGTGAATTTTATACTTCTTCAAAAATAAATTCTAGAAAGGTAGGGAAGAATATGTGTGTGTGTGTGTGTGTGTGTGTGTGTATGTGTGTGTATGTATGTATGATATATGAAAGATAAGTGAGTGATTTTAACTGTAAGTTACATTGCAAAGTTTCAGTATGATTAATTTGAATTCTGTAGCTTGACACAAAAGATAACAGTAATTAAAGTGAGCATTGTTGTGAGCCAAATAGACCTCATTAAAAAAAAAAGTATCAGTCATGGCGATACCTATAATCCTGGATACTCTAGAGGCTGAGACAGGAGGATTATAAATTTGAGGCTAGTGTGGGCAATTTGGTGAGACCCTGTCTCAAAATAAGAAAAGAACTGAGGTTGTAGCTCAGTGCTCTTTGGGTTCATTCCCTTGTACCACAAAACAAAATACCAAAGAGCATATTGTAATGAGCACCAAATTTTTTTCTTCGGAATTTGGGATAAAGGAAAATAATTTTAAGGCTCCTAGTTACTAGGAATGATCAGGGCTGTGAGAGCTCCTTTTCTCTCAAACTGAAGTATTAGCGCCATGGGTAAGAGCCATGTTCTTCAGCTCTGTGTCTTGTCTATCCTGAGTGTGGGTTGCTGGGTTATCTGTGCATGTGTTGTCAATAAAGACCTACTTGCATCTTTGTAACAGTGCTGTCGCTAACAAAAATTTGGCTTATTTTTGCCCAGCTTTTAGCCATATTCTGAGAATTAATACTACTTTTTGCTAGGCAGATTATTTTTAACTCAGGTAATTTTTTAAGGTAGTTTTTATACATAAAAATGCTGCTGCTACATATATCGAGCTCTGGATATGGAGAAATTATGCAGGGTAAACTAGCGTGTGAGTAAAGCTGGCCTGTTTTGTAGTTGAAATTAGAATTTTATGCAGTTAGTATTTATGAGTCTGTTTTTGCTCATAGGACATAAGGAAATTCTTTGGAGTTGTACCAAGTGGAAAGAAGCTTGTAAGTGAAACAGTAAAGAAGAATGAGAAAACAAAGTCTGCTGAAGAAACTTTGAAAGCAAAGAAAGGAATAAAGGAAATTAAGGTCAGTTTTGCATATACAACTTGAATTGTATGAGATGTTAGTCTTTGCTCCTAAACTTGTTATGTTGGGAACCTTAAGTAAATGCAGATTATAACTTAGCAGCAGCAGAAGAAAAATATTAAGTCTATCACATTTTTTTTCGTACCGGGGATTGAACTCAGGTCCTTGCGCTTGCAAGGCAGGGCACCGAACCACTGAGCTAAATCCCCGGCCCAGTCTGTCACATTTCTAATAAATATAGATCACTACTTTCATAGCTTGTTTTTGTTTTCTTAATATAGAGATGGAGCCCTTTTTAGTTGTTAGAACTTTTCGTTTTAAGACCAAGGTTTACTCTCAGAGCCAGGAGTCCCAGTCCTCAGGTGAGTGAGTGCTGTTAGACTGGGTGGTGAGGGAAGGTTTGGCAGGAAGCTTTGCTTCCTTCTCCTCCTCCCTGGGCCTCAGAAGTCTCTGTAGAAAGTAGGCAGTGGCTACTGTAGTGCATTTGAATGAATGTTGTTCCACTTTATGTAAAATGTCTGGATCTACAATTGTACAATTCTATAAGTGCGCTTACCACCACTGAAATGCTAAGGTCATGCTGAAGCACCCTCACAGAAACACATTTAACCAAATGTCTGGACACCTTATGGTCCTGTCACGTTGACACATAAAATTAACTACTACAGGTGACATGTTTTATTTTGGTTTATCAAGCCATTGACTTGACTGAACTCAAGTTCCAAATTCTTTTCTCCTCTGTGATGGACAACAGCTGAAATCTGTGTTCCATTCTTTTAATCTTAGCTAAGCACTAGGAGTTATTCCATGCACACAATATGGGAGAAAGCTTGAGATTTGGCCGAAGTGTGTAGGCAGAATCTGGGAGTCCCTTTCTGTGGCTCTTTTCTTTTTGAAATATGGTCTTCTCTTGTTTTTGAGTTATTGTGGTTGCCTCTAACTCTGTTCTCTAGTGATGTATATAAATTATAATTGTTCATTTGTTCTGTTTTTTTGCAAGCTGATTGACCTTATGTTTCTGAAGCTTAATATAATGGACAGAAAAGCTCATATTCCTACCTTTTAGTTGATTACAATCAGGTTTTTGCTGTTTTGATGCTTTTTGGGAAAAATTGAGTGTTAGAAATGTGATATTTAGCTATAAAATATACATACCTTTTGCTTTGGTTTAATTTTCCAGTGGGCATTCATTGGTTAGTGGTGGGCTACAAGTTTAGTTTTTTTGGAACATTTTTTTTTTTTAAACAGTAATGGGGATTGAACTCAGGGCCTTCACAACTATTATCCTCACCCACTTATTTATTTAATATCAGGAATCAAACTCAGGGCCTTGCACTTGCCAGGCAGTTGCTGTGCCACTGAACTATATCCCTGGCCCTCTTTATTTTTTATTTTGAGACAAAGTCTTGATAAATTGCCCAAGCTGAGTGTGACCTGGTGACTCTCCTGTGTTAGCCTCCCAAAGTGCTGGGATTGTAGGTCACCCTTTTTCCCTTTCTTAATGGTACTGGGGTTGAATTGAAGACCTTTGCACTGGGCTATATACCCAGACCTTTTAATTTTTGTTTGTTTGTTTTTTTTTTTTTTGGTACCAGGGATTGAACTCGGGTCCTTGCGCTTGGAAGGCAGGCCACCGAACCGCTGAGCTAAATCCCCGGCCCTTAGGTCGCTTTTTATTGTGGAGGGCTGTTCTGTGTGTTGTAGGATGTTTAGTAGTTTCCCTGGTCTCCTTAGATGTCAGGAATCCCCCCGACATTTGTGATATAAATATCTCTAGACATTGAGGATGTCTCCTGGGAGGCAAAATTGCCTCTGGTTGAGAACCACTAAGCCCTGATTTAATGAGGAAAATAACTAAGGACCAGTTGTATAGGCTTTGTGTTCTAATTGTACTATGGTGTTTATAGGTAAATAGCTCTTACAAAGAGGATGCCTCCAAACAAAAGCAACCAAACAAGAAAAAGAGGATCATCTATGATTCAGGTAATGCTTCTTCTGAGGATCTTTAAAGTCTTAAATTTTTTTATATGCCTTAGGTATTTTCTTCCAAACTGATGTTTGAGGTGCATAGCTCTTTGTGAACAGCTCAAGTGAAATTTAAAACAATTTTATTTAACTAGAGTTCTTAGAATCTAAATATATTAATGTATGAAAAGTTCATTTAGTGCTAGAGGTGTAGCTCCGTGGCAGGGTCCTGAGTTAGATCCTCAGTGTGGGGCGGGAGGTTTGTTTAGAAGGCAGTAGTGTATGAGGCATGTCTCGTATAGTTTGAATATTGAATATTATTTACTCATTTTTCTGTATGTTTCGGATCATATAAGGGCCACCACTAGACCAGTTTTCTGTCACTGAGCTGTATCCATGCTCCTGCACGTGCCTTTGATGATGCACAGGCTGGTCTAGAAAGCTCATTTTTTGTTTTTGTGGAGAAAAGCCATCTTTTGTGATATTTTCTTTCTTTAGTTTTCATTTTTAGCTTATGTATTTATTTTGTGGTGCTGGGAAATGAATGCATGACAGACAAGTGATTCACAGTGAGATACATCCGGAACTGTACTTAGTTTTCAAGGCAGGATGGCCTTGAAGCCATGGACTCAAGAGATCTTCCTGCCTCAGTCTCCTGAGTAGCTGGGACTGCACATGTGAGCCACTGTATTCAGCTTAATTTTTAAAACTTTTTTTTTTTTTTTTTTTGTGCTGGGGATCTAACTCAGGCCCTTGTGTTTGCAAGGCAGGAGGCAGCACGCTGAGTCAAATCCCCAGCCAATTTTTAATTTTTATCCTATGTGAATTCTTTAAAAATGTAGTCTAAGGAGACGCGGATTGTCAAGATTTTTTTTTTACTCTTTAAAAAAATTATTATTGTTTTTGAGATGTGGTCTTGCTACCTTGTACAGGCTGGTGTCAAAAAGGTTCAAGCAGTCCTCCTGCCTCAGCTTCTACATAGCTGGGACTATAGCCATGCTACCCATGTACTCAGATTGTTAAAGTTTTTTTTGTTTTTTTGAGACAGGGTCTTACTATGTAGTTGAGACTGACCTGGAACTCACTACGGAGCCCAGGCTGGTCTCGAACTCACAGTGATCCTCCTGCCTCAGCCTCCGAGTGCTGGGATTACAGGCGTGAGCCACCATGCCCAGCTCTGGATTGTTAGTTTTGACAGCAGCAAAGGAACTCACTCAATTCTAAAAGGATGTGAGGATTTACTGTGTCGCCTTTACTGCTCTATACTGTAAGGAATCTGAAAGAAGTACATGCCCCCTTTCTCATGAAGTTTCGAGATTTTTTTGTAAACTGGCAATTTTTATTTTTAAAATCATTTCTGTCTATTGGGTTGTTTTGAGACAGGGTCTTGCTATGTAGTTCAGGCTGGCTTTGAACTCATTATGTAGCCAGGTTGGCCATGAATTTGTGGTGATCCTTCTGTCTCAGCCTCCCAAGTGCTGGGTTTACAGACATGGTAAATTGGCAATTAAGTATAATATAGAACAGTTTGAAACAGGACTTAGATGTGCATAATGCAGAGGAAGAGGGAGAGTGAATTTATGAAACATCTGTTTTGTACCAGGCGCTATGCTGAGTGCTTACACTTTGTCCTGGTTTATAATAAGTTGTCTGGGCAATTAGGCAGTAACAGACAGACACCCCCACCCCAAGATATTTCCGCACCAGTTCCTGGAACCTGGTGCATATGTTAGGTTACAGGGCAAGAGGAAATAAAAGCTGCACATGAAATAGAAAAGGTAAAAAAATTCAGTAGAGAGCTTATTCTGGGTTGTTCAGGTGGACTTAGTGTTGTGAGGAGCGAGAGGCGGAAGAGCTTTTGGAGAGATGGTCTGTGAGGGTCAGAGAATGAGAGATGGCAGCTTGAGGGCTCTGCCTGATGCCACTGCCTTTGAGCTGAGCAGGGGTTGGTGTCCCAGGAAGCGCTGGCAGCTGCTACAGTAGCAACTGGAAAAGTCAAGATGTGGGTTCTTCCGTAGGACATTCAGTAAGGAGCTAACAGCCCTGCGGACACTTTGATGTTTACACAGTGAGACCCACTTCAGACTAACTTCCAGGGCTGCTTAGATAATAAATTCCTGTTTTAAGCCACTAAGTTTTTGGTGATTTGCTGTAGCAGCAGTAGGAACCTAATACATCCCTGGGAAAAGCTCACAAGAGATGTGCCTTGAAAGGGACCTTGAGGAACTGGTTATAACTACATAAAAAAATATAGAGCCTGCCAGGCCAGGTGGGGCACACCTGTAATCCTAGCACTGTGGGAAGTAGGAGGATTGCTGGGAGATCCAGACCGGGCTGGTCTAGTGAGTTCGAGGTCAGCCTGAATTACATAGCAAAACCCTGTCTCAAAAAACAAACAACAAACCAACAAAAAAGTACTGAGCCAGGTGTGGTTTTTTTTTGGTACTATGATCCAACTCAGGTCCTTGCACTTGTGAGGCAAATGGTGGCCCCTTCCCAACATTTGGGAGGCGAAAGAGGGAAGATCACAAGTTTGAGCCCAGCTTGGGCAATTTAGCAAGACCTTGTCTCAAAATTGAAGAAAGCCAACAAGTGAAAAAAAGGGCTGGGGATGATGGCCTAAGAAAAGCCAGACCAGGGAACAGAACAAACCAGGAGAGGGTAAGCTTGGTGGGGGGGGGGGGGGGGGGGGGGAGTAGAAAAAATATGCTGTTACAGTACTTTTCCACGTTTTGTTTTCCTTTCACATACAGATTCAGAATCAGAGGAGACAGGGCAGGTAAAAAATGCCAAAAAACAGTCAGAAAAATTGCCATTGTCTTCTAAACCTGGTAAAATTTTACGGCAGGATCCTGTTACCTACATTTCAGAGACAGGTAAGATTACTGAGTATGTTCAGATTTTGGTACAGATGCAGTGAGTATTATGTTCTGGGGCATTCTTGCCACACATATCCTTCAGCTTGAATTGAATTTCTGATGCCTTATTTGTTTTGATGAACTATCTGAGGAAGGGTATAATGATCTTTAACATTTTCTGTTTCTTTTAATCTTTAGCATTTTCTTTGGGTTTAAAGGCAAGCCACAGCCAGGAATTGTGACACATACCTATAATCCTGGCAACTCAGGAGGATGAGTCAGGGAGATTTTAAGTTAGAGGCCAGCCTCGGCAATTTAATGAAGTACTGTCTCAAATAATATTTAAAAAGGAGTTAGGAATATAGCTCATAGGTAGAGTGCTTACCTAGAATTCACGAGGTCCTGGGTTTAACCCTCTGTTCTGCAGAAGGAAGGGAAAAAGCCAGTTTAGTTATAAGGGAAGTATTTTTTTTTTTTTTTTTGGTACTGGGATCAGATCCTTGCACTTCCGAGACAGGCGGTGGCACCACTGAGCTAAATCCCCAACCCTACAAGGGAATTAAAAAAAAAAAATTTATAGCGGGGCGTGGTGGTGCATATCTGTAATCCCAGCACTCAGGAGGCTGAGGCAGGAGGATGGCTATGAATTTGAGACCACCTGGGCTACATAGTGAGTTCCAGGTCAGTCTCAACTACATAGACCCTGTCTCAAAAAACCAAAAAACCAAACCAAACCAAACAAAACTCTATTTTATCCCATCCCACCCTCCATGTACAAAAGCTTTGTTTCTGTTTTTTCCTTCTAGTTTCACTTTTTTCTTGTCCACAAGGGAATTTTAAAAATTGCTTAATATTAAGTCATATATGTAGAAGCTTTATCTCAAATCATATACTAAGATTATTATAAAATTTCTTATTTTAAAATTACTTTTTTTTTTGGTACTGGGGATCGAACTCAGGTCCTTGCGCTTGCAAGGCACTCGGCAGAATGACTGAGCTAAATCCCTGGCCCTAAAATTACTTTTTAATGTAAGTTTTTTTATCTTGCATGGTAAAGTGATAATCTTAAGTGTATATAGATATTATTCATACTTAAACTTGTGATTTGCACTTTTTTTTTTGGTACCAGAGATCGAACTCAGGACCCTGGGCTTGCGAGGCAGGTGGTAGAACCACTGAGCTAAATCCATGGCCCAATACTTGTGATTTGTAGTTGAGCACAGATATGATTGGAGCTATATTTCTCTGTTGACCTTAAATGCTTAGTGTTGACTCATTTTGAGATAGGATCTCACTATGTAACCCAGGCTGGCCTCAAACTCTCCTCTTACTGACTCAGTGTTCTGAGTGCCAGCATTGACTTTTTTCCCTCCTCCCCACAATACCGGGAATTGAACTCAGGACCTTGTACCTGCCAAGAAGGTGTGACACCGAGCATTGATTTTTTTTTTTTTAATAAAGAAGATTGTTTTGTACTTAATTTGTCTGATCCCTCTTAAAAGTGTTCAAAGAGCAAATGACATTTATAAATAATTGTGTACTGGTCTTAAGATTTCATAGTGCAAATAATTGTTTCATAGATGCGAGGATCTTGGAGTTACATTGTCATATGGGAAGGAAAAGCTCAGATAATGTAAGTGAGCGGTGAGGCCATTTTGATTCTAGCTAGCATTGTTAACTCCTAGAGGAGACCATAACCAGAGAATTAGGGCACAACAAAGGCTCTACCTGGTATCTAACACGTATACTAGTAGCAGCAAAAGGAAAACAGAAAAGAAAAAAAAAAACTCTCGCAGATAAACTTCATAGGCTGTGAGATATTTATTGATGAACTTATTCAGATTATTTAAAGAAAAAAATGTAAAAGCTGTGAATATAATCTTTTAGAAGATTTTAATTTTTTTTTTGGTACCGGGGATTGAACTCGGGTCCTTTCGCTTGCAAGGCAGGCCACTGAACCGCTGAGCTAAATCCCCGGCCCTATTTTTTTTAGAAGATTTTTAGTAAGCTGATATATTTCTTTGACATCACAGTAATAGGCTAATGCTTTTAACCTTTTTTCTTGGTGACCATCTGCTCCAGTGCTGCATGTTGTACAGATGAACTCTTTCTTTATGAGATCTATCCCTGTTTTATATCTGGGCACCTTTGAGAAGTTTTGAATGTGTGGGAGGAATAAATGAAAGCAGTCTGGTAATAGGTTTGTTATGTAACTGAAGGTGTGTGATTAAGCTTTCCAGGGACACCCTGAAAATGTCAAAGTTAGTATGCAGACAGTCATGGCCTTCAACTGGATCAAGGCCATCGTTATCTTGTGATTTTTAAATACACAAAGGGGTCAGAGAGTTTGAGCTCTGATCACAGTTCTTTAACATGGAACTATTTATTTCAGAAGAGGAATTTTTTTTTTTTTTATGAAAGGTCTCACTATGTAGTCCAGGCTGGCCCTGAACTCACTCTGTAAACCAGGCTGACTTCGATCTCACAGCAGTCCTGCTGCCTCAGCCCCATGAGTACTGGGATTACAGGTGTGCACCACACCTAGCTTAGAGAAATGTTTTGAATGTTATTTTCTGAAGATATGTCCCGTTTTTTATCTGAACTTTTTGTGATTGTTAGGCAGTGTTTGTCTCATCTGCCGGTGGCATGTACTTGTAAACGTATGCCTCATGTCTTGGAGCAGCGTGGACCTGTTTAATGTGTTCAGTATTATACAGCATCCTCTGTTTTTCCTTAGAATTGAAATATGTGAAAGAAAGTAGCTCTGTTCTTGCCTATTTTAACATACTTTTTCGTTCTTTGAAATGATAGGTAAATCGGAAGACGATAAGCCCTCCTTCCATAAAAGAGAATGAGACTATTAAAAAGTCCACAATGAAATTGTCATGATAAATAAATACAGTAAGACTTTCAGAAAAGTACAACTCTTGAAATCAATACACTATTGGAAAATTTGGGTTTTTTTTTTTTTTTTTTTTTTTTTTTTTGGTACTGGAGATTGAACTCAGGACCTTGTGCTTGCAAGACAGGTGCGGTGCCACTGAGCTAAATCCCCAGCCCTGGAAAATCTTTGATATTGAAACAATTTTTTTCTTTAAGCTAAAACTACAATATTTAATAAACATTTTCATTTTATATCAGTAATATAAGGTTAAATAAAGTATTTGTGGAAATAATAGTTTAAAAATACAAATTCTAATCCAAAATTGTGTAATTTGGAGATTGGAGCATGTTATATAATAATTGAGTTTAAAAAGCCTGTTAATTCTAAAAACTAGTTTTTATTATTTCATATTATCTTTTTTATTTATCTTCTGTATTCTGATTTTAAAAATGACTTTGATTTTTATTGGCATTTTCTTATGCTATAGTGTGTGTAGTGTTTTAAGGTCACAATGGGGTTAAATCTTTACTTAGTTTTTCTATGTCTTAGTTTCCTTATATATACAATAGGGTTATTGCTAGTATTTGCATCAGCAGTTTTTGTGATAATCAAATGAGATAATGCTTGAAAAGCATTTAAAATAGGGTCTGGCACATAATAAATGTTTTATTAGTGTTGATTGGTATTGTTACGATTTGACTCTATTGTCAATATATATATGCCATTAAAGATATTTTGCTTTCGTTTAGGTACTTAGGGCTTTATGTTGCTATGCTTTAGACATTTTTTTGTTTTCAATTTTCATTAGTACATATTTACAGTACATAATGATAGGGAGCTGATACTTGTACCTAACATATCTTAATTTTTATGTCTCTTTCTTCCTTCCTCACTCTCCTTTGGAAATTTAGTAATAATATTTGACCCATTTTTGTTATAGGTGTGTTACTGGTCCATATGTTACATGTTCCTAGCTGTATGTGGCTGTGGGATACTTGAAATATGATTATCCTCAATTGTGAGTGTTGTAAATGCAAAGTACAAACTTTGCATAGCAAAGAAAATAACAAAATGAAATGGCGATCTGTGGATTGGGAAAATAATATCTGATAAGAGATTAATATCTAAACATAAAGAACTCATAAAACGTAGTAGAACAGTAAATAACTCAATTAAAAAATGGACAAAGGGCTGGGGATTTAGCTCAGTGGTTCCGCTGCCTGCTTGACAAGCACAAGGTCCTGAGTTTGATCCCTGGTACCAAAAAAGGACAGAAGACTTCACTAGACATTTCTTCAAACAGAGCATAAAAGTGGTCAACAGATGATGAAAAGGTGATCTACAGTATTAATCATTAGGAAAATTCAAATCAAAACCACTGACATAGGGCCTTATTCCCATTTGGATGCCTGTTATCAAAAAGTTAAAGACAAGGTTTGGAGAAAAGGGAAATGTTTTTCACTGTTGCTGGGAATGTAGATTGGAGCCACCATTATGGAAAATAATATGGAAATTTCTAAATAAACATACCATATGCTACCACCATATACCCAGCTGTCCCTCTTCTGAGGAATATACCTAAAAGAAATCACCACTCTCAAGATAATCTGCACTTTCATGTTCATTGCAGCATTAGTGGCTATAGTGAAGATATAGACACTATAAGCCTAAATATCCAGCAACAGACGAATCCATGAAGAAACTGTATGTAGACAAAATTGTGTTTATGTTTTTTTTTTAATTGAGTTTATTGGTACATTTTAGGTATACAGTATAGTTACATTCATTATTGGGATCTTGTACCTTTACATGACAGGTCTTGGTTCTCATTTTTCCCTTGTCACTGCCCTCCCTTCACCCCCTCCTCTCCTCCCCATTTACAAATGCTTTATTTATAGAAATCAATATGGAGATACCTCAGAAAGCTGGGACTAGAGGTTCCATTTGACCCAGCCATCCCTCTGCTGGGTATCTTTCCAAAAGAATGAAAAGAATCATGTCACAGTGATGTATGCACAGCCATGTATATACTAGTGGTACAGTTTGTAATAGCTAAAACTTGGAAACAGCCCATTTGCCCATCAGTTGGAAACTGGATAAAGAAGATATGGTTTTTCTATAAAATGGAATATTACTCAACCATAAAGAATGAGAAATTAGATTCATTCATAGGAAAATGGATACATATTGAGGATATACTCCTAAGTGAAATAAATAAGTCACATATGTGTAAATACTGAATAGTTTCTCTGGGGTGAGTAAACTGTAATAGTACATAAAATCCTAATGAGATAACTGACATTGTGAAATGGGAAGAAAAGGGCTAACGGTGTAGGGAAAGTGGGAAGGGTAGGGGAAAGGTAAGAAAATGAAAAGTGTATATCTGTTTTTGAAAGAAGATGATTGTGTATTTTCCATACATGTGTATATGTGGAGGACATTATGCTAAATAAGCCATGCACAGAAAGAAAAGTACTGCATGATCATCTGATTTACCTGAAGAATTTAAAATTTAAAAAAAGGTCAACTATCCAGAAAGAATAGAACAGTGATTACCAGGACTGAGGTGGAGGTGGGACTTGGGGAGCTACAGATACCCAGGATGAATGGGTCTGGAGAGCTCATGTTTGAAAGAGGACTCTATTACAGTTGTATACTGTTGGGGTGAATGGATTTTAGTTGCTTTTGCCACAGAAGCAAAAGCAAAATATGAGTAACTATGTAAGGTGATGGATAGGTTACTCTGATTTCCTGTACCAGTGATGGTGAACCTTGTAGAACTTTTAGTGATCCAGACAGCTTCAGCAAGTGTCATAGGTTTGCCACCAGTGTCCCCTAGTAACCATTTTACTCTCTGTATCCTGTAGCATCAGATATAATTACTCACATGAGAATTTACTTCTAAAACACAGATGTCAGACTTCATACAAAATGTAATTAATTTTTTAGTATCAATCACATGTTGAAATGACAGTAATTTGGATATGTTTGGCCAAGTAAAACATTGTTAAAATTATTATTATTTTTATTTTTTAAGACAAGGTCTCACTATATAGTTTGGGCTGGCCTTGAACTCACTATGTAGCCTAGGCTGGCCTTTAACTTATGGCAATCCTCCTGTCTCAACCTCCCTAGTGCTGGGATTACAGGCGTACACCACCACACCTGGCTAACGTGGTTAAAATTAATTTTACCTGTTTTTCCTTTTTTATAAAAAAAATTTAAAATTTTGTTTGACTCACATTCTATATTTATAAGCAGTAATATATATTTCAAGTATTTTATGTTATATAGCCTTTCATGCTCTAGTATCATATGGACAGGCTCTCCACTTAGTGACAAATATTTTCATTATAACCTTGTTCCATTCTAGAATTGATTTTTAAAACTAATTTAACTGCATTAATTTCACAAATTATAAGAAAAGGAAAAAATTGTTTATAGAAACTTTCATAGCTAACCATTGACTCTAGTAAAATGTTCTTTAGGTTGATCAAAACCCAAATACTTGTTGTACCGGGTAAACGTATTTACTTTTACTGTTTAATGAAGTGAGAGGCCTTGAGTTTTGTTTGGCAAAGATGACTTTTTATTGTGCACTTTCATTAGAGGCTGCTGTTTAATTGAAAAAAAGGTGGGGTTTTTCCTGTTTTGAAAATTTTTTATGACCTGTAATTTAAATTCAGCTCATTATTCCAGAGACAGTTAATAATACTCCTGACATTACAGTTTTTTGGTGAGTGTTTAAATATGGTTGGGGGATGTTGTATTCTCCAGGTTACTATGTATTATCAGTGACCTGCAACTTGGAAGAATATAAAAAATATTATGAGGTTTGTATTATATTATCTTTGGTAATTCTTAGAGACATGCAGTTTGTTTTTGTTTTTTTTTTTGTACCTGGGATCAAACTCCGGACCTTGTGCTTGTGAGGCAGGTGGTGACACCATTGAGCTAAATCCCCAGCCCTGGAAACACAGTTTTGTGTATGAGATAAATAGAAGAAGTAGGTTCTAAGTATGATGGAGAGCTCTCAGATGTTTTCAGGAAAACCTAGAATGATTGAGGTAGAAAATTTCCTTGAAATGAGAGAAAACCAAGAACTATATGTTTGACTGTACTTGTTAAAAATTATATGAATCTGTACCTAAGATTCTGCATAAAAGAAACCAAGTTAAGAATTTTTGAGGTTGGATGATTTAGATTAACATTATCTTTAAATCACCAGAATAAATGTTTCCCCACTCAGCTCCTTGCTTTATATAGCTGTGTTAAGTGCACTTGTACATACATATTGACATTTATTTGAGTAGCATCTTCCTGTAAAATTTCTGCAGTTGCATTTTCATAATTTAATTATTAGTCTACTTTCCTTTTTCCCTCTCCACCTTTGTGTTCTTCCTTACCCTCCCTCAGCCTACTCCTGCTCCTTTCAAAAGTTCCAGCTCATTGCTAGACAAGTGCTCTTCCATTGAGCTACATCTCCAGCCTTCTAGATGTTTGATAGGCTTTATATTTCTTTCTGAATCATCAGCAAAATTATTTAGCATGAAGGGACAAATAGTGTAATGAATAGTTGTTCAGTTACTTAGGAATCTTAGAAACTTATTTATTTATTTATTTATTTTTTTGAGGCAGGCAGGTCTTGAGACAGAGTCTTGTTGTACAGTTCAGGCTGGCCTTGAACTCACTATGGTACCTCAGGCTGGCTTTAAACTCATAGTAATCCTCCTGCCTTAGCCTCCCAAGTGCTGGGATTATAGGCATGCATCATCCAGCCTAGCTTCTTAGAAACTATTGTTATCTTGTATTTCTTTATATTGCCATAAATTAGTGTTTCCTAAACAAGGGGGAATTTACCTCCCAGGGGTTTTTTGGCAATATCTGGAGGCTTGAGGATGCTATGGCGCCTAATTGGTGGAGGCTAAGGATTCTACTACATATCCCACAGCACACAGAGAGCTCCCCACCAGCAAGAATTACTCAGCTTACCTGTCAGTCGTGGAGTTAGAACTCTTCTGTATCTACCAGAAGAGAGTTCTGTGCATGTTTTCAGTTCAGATATCCCATGTTTTTAGTACTCATCTCATTTACCAGCCTAGTAACTCAGTGAAGGCTTAGTCCTTTATGTGTTCTCAGTTAATCTCTGTCCACTTCTATTGAGCCTATGCCTGCCTTTGACCTGCTTGTGATACTGTTCCATAGCATTGTCGCTGAACCCTTCCTCTTCTATAATTCTGTAATTGGAAATCTGCCTTTTCTCTTTTGACTGTTAGGATTTTATTCCTTTAACCTTTAAGGACTTTGTTTTTTTTCAAACCCCCTGGGAGTGCTCTAGCAGTTTTATGTGCAGATTTACATGTTCATAAGAGGTAGATGCTTTTAAAAAATCTTTTGGCTGATTCTTTCTTCAGTCTTCAATATTAGTCCGTATTATGAGACCTGAAGAAAATTAAGTGGCCAGTGGTGAGGGAAGAGAATTGAAAGTGGGGACTGAATAATGAAGTGCTAGAGTATTTAGAATGATTCTTGAGGTTCTGAACCATCTTTCAAAATGAACAAGCTGGCTGGGTGTGGTGGCACACACCTGCGATCCCAACACTTGGGAGGCTGAGGCAGGAGGATCGTTGTAAGTTTGAGGCCAGTCTGAGTTACTTAGTGAGTTCATGGCCAGCCTGAACTTCATAGCAAAACCCTGTCTCAAAAAAACAACTCCCACCCCCACCCCACAGAACTGAACAAAACAACTGAGGACATGTACTTTGCTGTGAGACACAGGACTGTGTTCTGGAAGCTAAGACAGTATGATTGTCTTTAGGTGCTTGCCAAGGCGTATGGAAGTGGTTTGTACTTGGCTTTGATGTGAGATTAGCATTGAACACCCCGCCGTGCATGGGAAGGGGTAGGTGAAGGAGCACGGAAGCTGCAGTGTGGAATCACTTGCTTGTTTGTGGCCTTTCAGTGTCCTTCTGTTCTCGTCATGCCTTAGAACTGTAAGCATGTCTGGTAGTGTACCTTGGCCAGTCGTCATAACCCTCTTCCTAATTTGTCTTTTTCAGTAGGTCCAGTGGACTTAGCGCCTGTATGTGATAACATCCTATTTTAAGCCAATATATTTTTTCTGTTATCCTTACCCAACTACCCCACTAGCCCCCACAGATTATAAAATAGTTTTATTTTAAAAGTATAACTGACTCCTAAGAGGATTCATTGATAATGAATCATGAGGTCTCTCTCTCTCTCTCTTTTTTTTTTTTTTTTTTTTTTTTCGGGGATGGCACAAGGCCTTTGTCAC
>NW_022900947.1:30176496-30250742 GCF_012274545.1 Fukomys damarensis | reverse complement strand
CTTTTTTTTTTTTTTTTTTTTTTTGTACCGGAGATCGAACTGAGGGCCTTGTGCAAGGCAGGCAGCAGGACCACTGAGCTAAATCTCTGGCCTTCTTGTTTCTTGACTAAAGAGTAATCTCAGAAGTTTTATTTCATTCGGCTGATACGCCAAGAATGTCTGTTGTACCACATAAACGGGCAAAGATAGTGTGTGTATTTTCTCTTCCATCCTCTGAATCAATGAATGTTTATTGAAAGCTTGACAAATACGTGAATTTTTTTCTGCTTTTAAGACCACCTTGATAGTTCAGGTTTTTATTTATTTATTTTTGGTATTGGGGGAGCAAACTTGGAACCATGTGCTTACGAGGCAGGTGGAGGAATCACTGAGCTAAATCTCCAGCCCTAGTTCAGGTTTTTAACTCAGGGAAGTACTGAAAAGGAACTTCATAGGAAAAGGTTCAACATGCAGTTTCCCTTTATGGTTTTTGACTTGTTGCTAATTTATTTTTAATCTCTGAGATCGCCCCATTAATTTGATTTTGTTGTGTTCCAGACCAAAGGAAGGAAGATCATAGAATAAGGATGTTTAGAGATCTGTTTGGAAAGGCCAAGCTCTGAGCAGTATGTAGTCCAGAATTAGATATTTTTCCTTCTGGTCTTGTGAACAGATTTCTACATGGACCTGCGTGTTATTTTCTTCCTTTCATTTGTTGGCCTTCTAAATAAATGAATGTGTATCACTCAGAGGGGCAAAACAATCTTGTCTCTCGGGCAGTTCCTCTGCTGTCTGATGGATAATGCTAGTTTACTTGCTGGTTGTTACCACATTTGCGATTATGTTGTCTGTAAATAAAAATAGATGGTGTTTTTATAAGGAGACAGATATCCTAGAGGGACATTTTAAGTATTCATTTACCCATGACACTCAACTAGTTCTCAGAAATTTGACTTAGATGTATTTTTTAATTATTTTATTATAAGTTTTCAGGGAGAAGAGGACGTAGCTTGCTTTTCACTTCTGACAAGGCAGAAACAGGGTTGGTAGGAAACAAGAGCAAGTGTTAAAAGAAGTGGAATGTTTCATCTTTACACGGTGTTTGAGGTTATAGATGTTTTTCCAAATTCCACTCTAGAAAAGTCATGCTAGTTTAGACTTTCATAATTGTGTTTGTATTATCACAAACTAAGCATTTTGCATGAATATTGACTATCATAAAACAATCTTTCTGGCTGTTAACAGAATCCCAAAATTATACAGAGGAAAATTCAAGTCTGTCTGGCTTGACATTTTTACAGGGAAGACTGAAGTTCAGATCATTAAAATAAAAGTAGTAGTTGAGTGGTGCAGCACTTACTTGGCAAGTGAGAAGTCCTGAGTTCAGTTCCTGGTACCAAAGAAGGAAAAAAATGTAGTCAGGTAGATTAGAAGTTTAGTTTTCTAGACTTTGGTTCAGTGTTGTTTTCACCGGAGAATACTACTTTATTATTTATTGAATATCTGAACATGGCTAGGTGTTATGCTGGGCACTTAGACTTTTATTAAAAATTTAATCTTATTGGGCAGAGTGATGCATTCCTGTTGTCCTAGTACTGTGGAAGCTGAGGCTGGAGCAACCCAGGTTTGAGGTTAGCCTGGGCTACCTAGTGAGTCCCTGTGTCAAAAAACCAAAACTTTAAAAACCCAAGCCAAACCAAAACCCCAAACAAAATAAAGGAAACAACCCCTTAATCTTTCTAGTAATCTATGTTGAGTGACTTAAAACTGCTTTATTATTTATTGGGAGGAAGGCTGAGAAATTTCAGTGGTGTGAAAAGTAGATACATTTTTGTACCTTGTTCTGAGGATAGGTTGAGGAAAATAGGTGGGATTCACAGGAAGTATTTTGGCTTCATAAAAGGAAGAACTTTCCTGAAAAGCACAATATTGCTATTCAGTAAAGAAAAAGGGGATCATATTAACAGTGTTGAATTTTGGAAGTATATATGTAAGCCTCCTCTGTGTATTTGTTAGGAATGTGGAAAATGGGAGTCCTTGTATTGTAAAGAGAGAGGATGAGTTGGCTAAATGTAATATATTGTAAGGTGTCTGGCATGTAGTTCAGTGTTCGGTAATTGCAGCTATAATAGTAATTAGATAGAAAGATAGTATGAAATTTATGAAGCTAATGGCAGAGTAAGCAGAGATGTGATAAATAACAGAAATTAGCCAAGCACAGTGGAGAGTAGGGAGAATAAAAGCATTCTTTCAGGATCAGGGCGTCAGTTTTCTGCATGTAGTCAGTGTGATGTAGAATATTAGATGAAGGTTAGAAAGATGTTTAATACACAGGAGAAAAAGATATGAAGAGAACATGAAAATTAGTCTTTTACTTAGAGATACAAATTGCTATGTTTTATAGTCTTCAAAAATTTTTGAACGTGAATGTAAAAGTTATATACATGTATCTACAGATAATTTATATCATTAAACATGTCATGCTGTCTTCTAATATTTAATAAACATCAATATTGTATTAGTAAATGTACATGGTAATCTTTTATTGCTGCATAGAACTTCACTACATAGTTAAAAATATTAACAGATGTTTAGGTTTTTTCTCTCATAGTATAAGCACTCTTCCCTGCTCTCTCTCTCTTGCTGTTGTTGGAGTTGAGGCTTCCTTTATGAGCCTATCTTGTATTAGTCCCTTACTTTTTCTTCACCTTTTTTTGTCCTCCTGTAGTCTGTTTTCTGTAGTAGCTGCCTCATCCATTCATTGAATAGGGAAGTGGGTTGGGAACAAAGTGTTCTTTACCAATCATGTAAAAGTGCCCCACATTTTGTCATGTACAATACAGAATACTTAAAATTATATGATGTTTATATAGTTACTAATTTATACATTAATTATTATTATAGAATGTACTCCTTCAGCTTATTTAAAAGAAACCAGAATATTTACTTTAAAGCAGAATGCCATGTTACAGCCCAGGTACCTTTTTACTATGTCTCTTGGTTGCATCATTTTTTCTAGTGTTCGGTTTAATCTCATGTCATTTTGTTCACCACATGTGCTGTGTAACCTACATGTGTAGTAGGCTGCACTGTCTAGGTTTGTGTAAGCACACTCTGTGGTGTTTGCACAATGATGCATTTCTCAGAAAGTGTCCTTGTCATGAACTGCTGTGACTGTACAAAGTCATTCTTCTGCATCACCGGGCAGAAGTGTTCTATCACTGAGCCACATTTCCAGCCCTTTTTATTTTTCCTTTGAGGCAGGGCCCTTAAGTTATTGAGGCTGGTCTTGAACTTAAAATCCTGCCTCAGCCTCTTAATAAATATGTAGCTGGAATTGCAGGCTTTGTACTGCCACACCTGGCTGTATACAGTAATTTGTTGTGAGTTTGCTGATTGTACAGCTTAAGCGAGTGAGGGGGCATAAAATATCTGTCAGTTATAAAATACTTTTTGAATGTCTGTTATATAATTAATTTTGTTATTATTTTAGAGAAAAGTAAAGGCATTTCAGATTGCATCCTCAACAGTTGCTAGGACTATTATGGGTAGTTCATGTGGCTGATTTACTTAGTGGAATGATAATAATGTCGCCTAGCCTTTGCAAACCTGTGTGAACCAAACACCTTTCCACATCTGGCAAAGAGGCAATAAAGAACTGGTAGTAGGTAGAAAGAATAATTGGATGAGTGATTGGCCCTAGTCTGGTGACTGTTGTTAACATGCGGCTAAACTGAAATCTGCTAAGCGTGTCAACCCTTCCATGTACTATATAGGAAAGCTTATGGATGAACTTTTAACTTAAGCTTGGATGTAGATAGACTATATTGAAGGTAAGTCAATTAGGTATGCTTTAAAATCTTTTGGTTGCAGATTAAGGAAAATAAATCTAGTTTAGATTAAGCACAATGGGAGTTTATGAGGAGGCTCCTGGCCCCTTTCATTGAGTCCAAGACTAAACTTTTGACACGTTGGTTTTATACACATTAGTTTGGCAGACTGATCAAGGGTAAATAAAGCTGGCTGCACTTGGATCAGGTGCCTGCTTATCATTTAGTTGATCATAGCCATGAGTGTTCAGCCAACTCCTAAGTGTTCTGGCTGTTGTAGGCCCTCAGAGGGTGGGGTGAGCTGTAAGTTATGAGAGAGTGAACTTGTAGTGAATGGTATGAGCTTCCTCAGAGATATCTGGTACAGACTTGCTTTACTCTTCATTTATAATCAGGGTCCTGTGAGACTTAGGCATTTTAAAAGCTTATGGTTTCCATTTAATATACTTAGAAAGTAAAGCTAAATCCTTTTGATTTTATTCTATCATCAGTTACTTTCATTTTAGATAGCAGCCAGTTAGGAGTGGCAGAGTGGCATGAGGAGTGGCATGAGGAGTGGCATGAGGAGTGGCATGAGGAGTGGCATGAGGAGTGGCATGAGGAGTGGCATGAGGAGTGGCATGAGGAGTGGCATGAGGAGTGGCATGAGGAGTGGCATGAGGAGTGGCATGAGGAGTGGCATGAGGAGTGGCATGAGGAGTGGCATGAGGAGTGGCATGAGGAGTGGCATGAGGAGTGGCATGAGGAGTGGCATGAGGAGTGGCATGAGGAGTGGCATGAGGAGTGGCATGAGGAGTGGCATGAGGAGTGGCATGAGGAGTGGCATGAGGAGTGGCATGAGGAGTGGCATGAGGAGTGGCATGAGGAGTGGCATGAGGAGTGGCATGAGGAGTGGCATGAGGAGTGGCATGAGGAGTGGCATGAGGAGTGGCATGAGGAGTGGCATGAGGAGTGGCATGAGGAGTGGCATGAGGAGTGGCATGAGGAGTGGCATGAGGAGTGGCATGAGGAGTGGCATGCAGCCCTTCAGAAATGTTGTGGTTGAGTGCGGGAGCCCTGAGAGGAAGTAAGACCCCCTCAGATGTGGGTCTCTATTCCACATTCATGCAGTGAACCCTCCTATCCCCATGACGATCTCACCTTCACGGTGACTCTTAGGCTTTCTTATTATTGGGTTTCTTTTGTTAGCGGACTAGACTGAAAAGCCTTTTCGGTTGTGAACCACTGAATGAAGCAAAAATTTACTGAGGCCCCTTTGAGGTACATTTTTAGGGTTTCTGGTTATGAAAGCCCTGTCCTTGTTTAGAAAGACTTAAAACCAAATGTTTATGGAATCTTTTAAAAAAGATAAAATGTAGCAATTTAAAGTTATAAATAAATGGTTAGATGCTGGTAGGTAACTCACCTCAAAGTGTGCTAGAATCTTGTGAACCACTTCTTTAAAACCCAGCCTAGTCAGCATCTGACCTGGAACTATGGTTGCTTCTTTTTTTTTTAGTTAATTATTTTTATTAGTACATTTTTGGAGCACACAGTGATTATATGCATCGTGGAGAGTTGGTACATCACTAACCCATTTTATAATAACTTCTTCAGTGGTCTCCCTGCTCTCACCCGCTACAGTTTCCTCTCAAGGGCAGGATTTAGTGGTGGTTTGCTCACTACTCTGCTTAGAATTTTTTTTCTATAGAAAACCTGAAATTCTTTCTGCAACCTAGAAAGTCCTGCAGGATTTGACTCTTCCCTCTTTCACCTGAACTCTTGCAAAGTAGTCCTCATTGGGCTGCAGTCACAGTGACCTCCTGGCACGCTCACTTTAAGGCTGGTGGCTGCCTCCCTCCCTCCTTTCTGTCTTCCACTTCCCCTGTTTTCCCATGAGCTAGGTAAGCTCTTTACTGCTTAGCAGTGCCGGAAGGTCTGCATTACTCTTTAACGGTGTTTTACCTTTTCTTCATTGAGCAGATAATTTGAACATTATGTTTATTTGTGAATGTTTCCTCTTGTAAACTTAAAGCTCCATGGGAACAAAGTTTTTGTCTTTTTTTTTTATACACAGCTGTATCTTCAGTGCTTAGTATGGAATTGATGCTCAGTAAATATTAGTGTACTCTGGGTAGTAGTTGAGGAAGGTAGTGTATTACAGCTGTAGCACTAATAAATATGGGGATGATAGGAGATAAGAAGAAAGAAAATATCCCTCATATATTTTCTTTATAAAGCTGGTAGAATTGGTTGCTTTATGTAATTAGTGTTGATGTTTATCCAAAAAATATCTGATTATATTCCATTTAAGATGAAGATGATGACTTTATGTGTAAGAAGACAGCCTCTAAAGCAAAAGAGAATGGAGGATCTCCAAATACTTACCTCGGGACATCCAACATGAAGAAGAGTGAAGAAAACACAAAGAACAAGAATAAGCCTTTATCGCCAATAAAACTCACACCCATGTCAGTGCTTGATTATTTTGGAACTGGAAGTGTCCAAAGATCAGATAAGAAAATGGTAGCAAGCAAAAGAAAAGAGGTAAGTGTTCTGTATACAAGCAAGAATGTTGAAGATTGCTGGGCATGCCGCTGCATACCTGTTATCTCAGTGCTCAGGAGGCTGAGGGAAGGATGCCAAGTTCAACCTCAGCTTGGTCTGTATAGTAAGACCCTGTCTCAAAAAAAAAGTTCAGAATTAATACTCATTGATATTAATGAGAGAAGTTAGGATGTTATAAACAGGTCCACATGTTTTAGTAATGAAAATAATTTTCCATTGCTTATGGATCAAATGTATTGCTTTTTAGAGGAGAAAGAAATTAAAATATGATATATTTAATTCTCTCTTATTTGTACCGGGGATTGAATGAACTTGGGTCCTTGTGCTTGCAAGGCAGGTCGCAGAACCACTGAGCTAAGTCCCCGGCCCGTAATATTTAATTTTTTAAACTTCAAAGCAGGAAAAAAAAAATTTTTTTTTCCATACCAGATATCAAACTCAGGATCTTGTGCTTGCAAGGCAGGCGCAGCATCATGGAGCTATATCCCTGGCCCAGAAAAAATTATTTGAATCATAAGAAAATGTTGTAATTCTTAGAATTTAAATTGAATTCTCAGAATGAAAGCTCATTTTACTATTGACCTCAGCCATAGAAAATTAGACAATAAATTTGTTCCGAAATGAGACTATAAATAACTTTCCATATAGATAGAGCATACCTATGCTGTACTTTTGACCTTCCTTTGACTGATAGTGGATCGATCTTTTTTAGCCATTTAGGAAGCAGAGATAAATGATAGTGAAAGTGGCCTCCTGAGTTAGATAAGCATCCCAGATGGTGTGTGTTTGCTGATTTCATTATCGCCATCATTCTCACTCACTGGCTTGCCAGGGTTCTGGGCTACTTCTCAAGTGAAGACATTAATCTTGGGGTTTTTGTGTTGTGGGGGTGTGCTGCTTTTGAACACATCAGTAGAAGTAGGAACCATCGGTCTGTGGAATCTTTGCTCAGGAAATTGGATGTGGTCAGGGAGTAGTCCTGAACTTAACTTTCTGGCTGGTATGGATTGTGACCATTATGGGTACACTTACCTCTCATTGGTTTGTTTGTTTTTTTGTTTGTTTATTTATTGGTACCGGGGATCAAACTTGGGTCTTTTGCGCTTGCGAGGCAGGCGGTGGAACCACTGAGCTAAATCCCTGGCCCTCATTGGTATATTTAATCGGCTATGGTCAAGACAGAAATCTGATTTTGAACTTAAGGTTTATGCTGCTCTTACTTGATTTTCTTTGAAATGTAGCCTCCACAAAACAAGGATGATTCCAGATTAAATGATGAAGCCATCGCCAAGCAATTACAACTTGATGAAGATGCAGAGGTATTGACATTTTACTCAGATATCATTAATAACTTGGTATTATGACTTGCTCTTTAGTTTAGCCAGGCAATCAGTCAAGATTGTTCCAGTCTAATTTTGAATTAAACCTCATTGGAAGTAAAATAAATATATGAAAAATTTAAATGTCTGCAGAAAATAAATGATGAGAGTAAGGGGTAATTATTTACTAAAGATTTATCTTTAGAGTTCTTTGATTGGGTGGCTCCTGAAATATATTGAGAATGACTGAATGTGCTCATAGCTCTTTTTTTTGTTTGCTTGTTTTTTTGAGACAGGGTCTCACTGTATAGTTGAGACTGACCTGGAACTCACTATGTAGCCCAGGCTGGTCTCCAACTCACAGTGATCCTCCTGCCTCAGACTCCCAAGTGCTGGGATTACAGGCTTGAGCCACCACGCCGGGCTGCTCTTAGCTCTTTTGTTTGTAATAGGCAACCTCACCCATTCCTGTGGTTTTATCTACTACATATATGCTGATGACGCCTGTGCCTGTCTCCAGTTCAGTTTCCATTACCTTTACTTTACCTTCAATACCTTTAATGTCTAGAACAGGGCTAGGCACTCGGTAAGTGCCCAATAAATATATTTATTTATAAAATAAATATATATAAATAGCTAAATCCCGGGCCCTTGTGCTCTTGCAGCATATCAGTAAACTCTTTACTTTCCTATACTTTTGACTCTGGGCAAAAATTCTTTTACCACCATGGTATGGTGTTTTCACGTGGTACATCTTGCATAGCAGAAGTGGCAGAAATGAAGTGATACTGAGAGCTGTGGTGCTGGTACTGAGGGAGAAGATTTGCCCTAAGCAGAGGGAACAATAGCAGGTGGGAGCATTGTGAGATAGAAATGTCCTTTGTATATTCAGGTGACCCAGATGGCTAGAGAAGAGTGATGGAGAGGGAGAGTGGATGAGGCTATTTTGGAGAAATGACCAGCGGCACATTTGCTAAGTCATGGCATGGACTTTAATAGTAACTAAGAGCACTTTGCGTGGTAAGGACTTGGAATTTTGATCTCAGTGATGGGAGGGCATTGGAGTTTTGAATAGAGAAGTGACAAGATTTGATAGATCTTCTGTGATGTTATTGGACTATGGTGGGGCCAGAGCAAAAGCAGAGCAGTTAGTAGGGCAGGTTGGAGAAGACTCTGGCTTGTAGCAAGTTGGTATTGGAAGAGAGTAAAAAGTGGTCGTAACCTGAATGTGCCTTATTGGCTAAATGGTGATATTATTTACTGAGGCTGGAACACAGGATGCAGAACAGGTTTGGTGCAGAGAAACCAGGAGTTCTATTTTGGACATATTAAGTTTGAGATGTTTGGTAGACTTGCAAATAAAGATGCAGAGTAGGTGGTTGAATAGAGACACCTGCAGCTTGGGCTAAATAGAAGTCTAAGCTGAGGATGGGAATTATGAGCGTTTGAATGACATTAAAACTAATGCACCTGGATTGAACCATGGGGAGAAAATGTAAATGGAAAAGAAACGGGTCTCAGGATTGAGCTCTGGGGCACTGTTAACATTTAAGAGATCAGGAAGAGGAAGATGATTCAGAAAGGAGACTAAGAAAGGGTGGCTAGTGAAGGAGGAAAATGAGGAGAGCTTGATTTTTGTGGAATAAAGAAAATCTCAAGGAGCAGTGTGCATCTGTATCCAAGGCTCCTGGCCTAGGTACCTGTGGTTTCAATCCCTCTTCTGTTTCTTAGCTTAACTCACTTTCTCACACTCTGAGCTACTCTATTAGAACTCTCTCCTTACACTGCTGTTATCATTTGTTGAAATTGTGGTTTTAAGTATGTTCTCTCTATAGGCTCCAGTTACCACTTAGCAGTGATATGTATTTCTCACAACAATCGTGGCATCTTAGGGCCTGGTGTAGAGAGGATTGAAGTTGTGAGTGTTCCTGCTGTATTAGTTTGGCAGTTTATAGTTGGTGTTTTTGAAATCTTTTTCTAACATATTTGATTGCCCTGAATTATGTTATCTGCAGATATCAAAGTAGCATGGGTGGCTAGGTTAAACTATGAGGTAGGGACCTGACTTTTTCTGACCTGTCCTGGATAGTGGAGGATTAACCAATTTTTTCCAAATCAGGAGTAGTGCTTTGTAACATAATCCTGTTTTTTCATTTTTATTAAATTCTTTCAGGGTCTGATTTGGGTAATCAATCTTTTATTTTTGTTTTTTGGTACCAGGGATCGAATTTGGGACCTTGTGCTTGTGAGGCAGGCAGTGAAACCACTGATCTAAATCCCCTGCATTTAATTAATCTTTTAAAGTATTAGTGATTTATGATATCTTTCCTGATTATTCCTCTGAGTCCCCCTCCTTTCCCCTCATTTTTATATCTTTATTTAGTAAATATATGTCCACTATCTAATACTCAAGTCAGTGTTTTAAATGCCACATTTAGCTATGTTAAATATTGTGTTGAAATATAAAACTCTTGATCCCATGATGCCATAATCAGCAATAATGAATTTTTTTTTTTTTTTTTTTTTTTTTTTTTTTTTTTTTTTTTTGGGTACTGGGGATTGAACTCAGGACCTTGTGCCGTGAGGCAGTTATGGTGCCACTGAGCTAGATTCTCAGCCCTGCAATATATATATATTTTTTTTAGCAATAAATTTCTGATGGAAAAATTTCAATTTTTCTGTTTTCTAAAACATCTAGAATTCTTTTTTTTTTTTTTTAAAGATAGGGTCTTGCTATGCAGCTCATGCTGTTCTCGAACTTGTCATCCTCCCACTTCAGCCTTTCGAGTATAGAATCCATACTAAATAGTCTGAAATTTTGAAAACATAGCATAGAATTCAACCATAAATCCTTGAAAGGCTACTGGTGGTTTAGGACTTGCAGGACATCTCTAAGATTTTTGTGTTGTTTTTAGCTATTAGATGTATAGTTCAGTTATGGTAAAGAAATGGTCGATAAAAGAGAATGTATTGTGTCTCTTGTCGTACTTATAGTTCTGCTTAGCTTGTTTTGATGTTGTTTTTGGTGCTAGGGATTGAACCCAGAGTCTTGCACATACTATTTATATGTTCTACCACTGGTTCATTTTATAACCAGGACCTAAAGGCTTGCTTACTGTATTCTCATCAAGTGTATGTCATCTATACCTTTTCTTTTGGATTAGTTGGATTTTGAGGATGTTTGCCTTTGTTTGACTAATGTAAGGAAAGTTTTTTTTGTTGTTTTTTTTTCCCCCTTAATATTAGGCCATTTAACCAGGGGACATATACCCAGTAAGTTTATAGTGGGAAATACATTCTGTTGGTATACATTTTCTTCTGGAAGGGCTCATTTTGTTGAAATTGAAAATATTTGGAATAATAATGAGGTAACTAGAATGTTTGTTTTACTAACAGGAAAACTGACCTGATGGCTTAAACTTTCAAAAGTTAGAACAGATGCGTTTGAGTTATAGTTGAAAATAGGAGTTTGATGATAAGTAACAGTGACATTTGTAGGTGCTTACCATGTGTACAATGAAAATATATAATTTTCTAGACTCTTAGACTTGCTTTTCTTGTACCTTCCAGGTGGTGATTTTTGTTATGTTGAACTTTATTTCAGAGATTTGTCTACAGTTTAAAATACATGTAAATAAGATCTGTAAGATTTACATTAGGATCATTGTGAGAAAATTATAGACTTCAAATTTTATGTGATCACTATAAAAACATAGCTGGATTTCTCTCTCCTGCAGAACTAGAAAATATATGTTCTATAATTGAGTATTTCAGAAACAAACCTGTGATGCTTGACTATTAATAATGTTCAGTGGAAAATTGTCAGGATAATTTTTTTTTTGTTGTCTTTTTGTACTGGAAATTGAACTCAGGCAGGTGCTGTGTCCCTGAACTACATCCCCTTAACCTTGTCAGGGTAATTTTTTAGGAAATATTTTAGTTTTTTCACAAAGTCTTAATTTATGAACAACAGCACAAAAGCATCTCACTGTATTGACACTTTTTACAGCTGGAAAGGCAACTGCATGAAGATGAAGAGTTTGCCAGAACATTAGCCATGTTGGATGAGGAACCCAAGACCAAGAAGGTGACGTTACATTGAACTGTTTGCATTCTGAGTATACAGTATAGGCCAAGGTTCCTTTCCATTCCAGTGTTGTGGGCTCTGTGGTATCACCTGGGGCAACTCTTCTGGAAAAAAGCTAAATTATTTTAATTATAAAATTGCTTTTGGAGAAACTCATTGAAAAACATTCTTTCTAAAAGAAGTTTGCAAGAATTGAAACAAACTAGATAGAGCCTTCAGAAAAAAATGTGTTATCCCAGTGTGTTCTTTTGTATTAGCAAGTGAATAATGCTTAGAATTCCTTTTTGCTGTCTACAGGAAGTATAGTTTTGTTTTGCTTTTTTTTTGTATTGGGGATTGAACTCCAGCCCTTGAGCTTGTGAGGCAGGTGGCAGAACCACTGAGCTAAATCCCCAGCAGGAAGTATAGTTTTGATATTTCTAGTTAACCTTAAGGTCTTTCAAGATAAGTCTCAGTAATGTATTTTTGGAATTATGTTTGTTTGTTTGTTTGTTTGTTTGTTTTTGTTTGTTTCGTTTTTTGAGACAGGGTCTCACTATGTAGTTGAGTCTGACCAGGAACTCACTACTAGTCCAGGCTGTTCTCAAACTCCCAGCGATCCTCCTGCCTCAGCCTCCCGAGTACTGGGATTATAGGTGTGCGCCACCATGACTGGCTATGTTTTTTTGTTTTTAAGTTAGAGACCAGGTGCTAGGTTGCTCAGGTTGGCCTTGAATTCAGGATCCTCTTGTCTCAGCCTCTTGAGTAGCTGGGACTATTAAAAATTTATTTTTTTAATTTGAAAAGCCCTCCAGTAAATGAGCTCATTCACCTGCTTGCTTGCTTTCTTGCTTCCTCCCTCTCTATCTTTCTCCCCATCCCTCCTTCTTTTAACAGAAGCAAGCTTTTCATTTATTAAAAGTAAGAAAAGAGGCCGGCGTGGTGGCTCACACCTGTAATCCCAGCACTCGGGAGGCTGAGGCAGGAGGATCACTATGAGTTCGAGACCAGTCTGAGTTACATAGTTAGTTCCAGGTCAGTCCCAACTACATATTGAGACCCTATCGCAAAAAAACAAAACAAAACAAAACAAAAAAGTAAGGAAAGAAACAGATTCTACTGAGCAAATCTGGGTCAAGTAAAAGTAGGAAAAGAGGTGCACTCTATAGCTTGGACTATTGTGAGAGAACAAAGAGCCAATTAGCTGTATTTCTGATAGAACACATTCTGTTAATATAATTGTCACTATCAATATCTGGTTATTTTAAGAGATTTTACTCCTATCCTTTAAAGGAGGAGGTTGTAAAAGTAGGTATTACTAGGAATCAAGACTAAGCACAAAGGTATAAGACAGTAGGGAGTGATGGGGACTTTCATTTGAAAAGCCTTATTCTTGCCAATAATTCAGATTACTACATACTGTGTATGTAGTAATTAGTCACTAATTAGTCACTAGTCACCTAATTTGTGACCTCTTTATGAAGTGTGGTTTTGTGGGAGCAGTGGAGAAATTGTATATGTCTGTTTCTTTTTTGAGAAAATACTTTTTCATTATTCTTTAGAACTTCAGCTGGCCATGGTGGCACATGGCTGTAATCCCAGCACGTGGGAGTCTGAGGCAGGAGTATCAACATGAGTTTGAGGCCAGACTGGGCTACACAGTGAGTGAGTTCAGGGCCAGCTGGAACTACATGGGGAGACCTTGTTTCAAAATAAAACAAAACAAAAAAACACTTCAGTTTGTATTCATCTTAGTCTTTTTGGTTTAGATTTTAGTTTTTAACTGTGTAATGCTAACGACTTGAAAGTTGGAAAAAGAGGCAGAAATAGGTGTCCATTTCCAGCTTGATAGTTGGGATGAAATGGCATAATTTTTTGTTTTTTTTTTTTGTTTTTTGAGACAGGGTCTCACTATGTAGTTGAGACTGACCTGGAACTCACTATGTAGCCCAGGCTGGTTTCGAACTCACAGCAATCCTCCTGCCTCAGCCTCCAGAGTGCTGGGATTACAGGTGTGTGCCACCACGCCCAGCTCATAATTTTTTATAGATGTGTTTTTATAAAATTTCATCTGTTTCCTCCTGCTGTGTCAAATGAAGTAATAAAACATACTAAATTTGCTGTAGAAATTTTGTGGATGAATGAATGCCAGTTGAGTATAGTGTCTTGCTAATTTGGAAGGTGACCCTTGTACTGAAAACTTTAATCCATTTTAACAACAGATTTTGTGATGATAATAGCTTTCCTGTTATTTGTTACATTTCACACTTTTTAAATTTGTTTAGGCCCGAAAGAACACTGAAGAGGGAGAAACATTTTCATCTGTCCAAGCCAATTTAAGTGAAGTAGGAAAACATAAATATCCCCCAAAAGGTAATACTACCAGAGGAAAATAATAGCACTTGTCTTTGTAGGATTTTCAATAACCTTGTTTAAACATTCTATTTGTTAATTGGATTGCTAAATGAACATTATTTTATACAATGATTAGAGCAAGTTCTCTTTAAATATGACTGTTCCTAGACTTATGGTAGGGTAATTGTATGGTAGGGTAATGTTCCAATAAACTTACCATAAATCAAAATTAACATAAGTGGAAAATACCTTGAATATTCCTATCTTGCAGGTATCGTGGCTTAGTAGTGCAGTGCACTGTTGCTGCTGCCCCCCACCAGCATGTCTAGGGAATACCATCCATGTATTTACTGCTAGCCAGGGGAAAGGTCAGAATTCAGAATTTGGAGTATGTTTTCTACTGAATATGTTTTCACTATTACAGTGGAAAAATGAATAATCATATGTTGAACTATCATAAGTCGGGGAGTGTCTGTACTTTCAAAGCTGTTTACTTAATAACTTATGGAGAATGCCCTTCTGCTCTGTGATTGTTGAGAAACGTGTTCTGGCTCTTGGCATCATGCTCATTTCTGAGTATATTGCAATATGTGGTGCTTTGAATTTTTCATGTTGGAGATAGTCTCATATAGCTAACTTACAGAGATGTGATCAAAGAATAGAGTGAATGTTTAAATTAAAAAAATACTATAGTAAAAAACATATTGCCATTAATCCCCCTCAAAGTACTCTTCCTTGGGCTGGGGATTTAGCTCAGTGGTGCCACTGCCTGCCTTGCAAACACAAGGTCCTGAGTTCGGTCCCTGGTGCCCCTCAAAAAAACCCAAAAAACTCTTCCTTGCTTTCAACACACATATCCCTTTATTCTTGCCACTTTCTGAAGCAGTTCTAGGAGTCATCCTTCATGTTTTTAGTTACCCTATTGTGGCTGCTTTCATATCTAAATCAGTTCAAAACCTTTGCCTTCCATGGTCATTTTGGCTTTAGAGCCAGTAGTATTAACGGTGCCAGATGTGGTGAATAAAGTGGATGGAGACACACTGTCATGTTTCTACGAGACTGCCTTTCTATTGGATGGTACTCAGCAGCAGCATGCCCATATTTTGGTCATGCCTCTTAAGGACACTCATAAAATAGGATTTCCAGAACTGCTTCAGAAAGTGGCAAGAACGATGGGGTAAATAAGTTCAGAAGTGAGGGAGTATTTTGGAAGGATTAATGGCAGTGTATCTTCTACTATAATACATTTAAAAATTTTTAAATATTTGCCATATATTTTGATCACCCCTTATGTAGTAGACATCTGAAGCTACTCTGTCACTTGTCCTTCATGGTCCTGACCGAACCATTTGTTAGTATAGTTCTTCCTGGTTACCTGTGGAGGATGGATTCCAGGATCTCTTTGGAGAACAAGTCTCTTATATAAAGTGACATAGAATTTGCATATAAGCTATGCACAGCTCTCTGTATACTTTAAATCATCTCTAGAGTATTTATAATACCTAAGAAAGTGTAAATGCTACATAAATAGTTGTTATGTTATATTGTTTGGAATGATGACAAAGAATCTGTACATGTTCTGAACAGACCCAATTTAAAAAAATATCAGTTTTTGGTTGTTTGAATGCATGAATTGGATATTGAAGGCTGGCTGTATAGACTGTCTTAATCCTGTAAGTAAATCTGTTTATATAGCATCTTTTGGTCTTGACCCCAGCAGATTTTGAGATTTCAGGTTGTATAACAAACAAGATTTTTGTGTGACACATTCTGGTCAGTAAGGTAAATTTCAACACATGTCTGGGAGGTGAAACCCTTCTCTTTAAATGTTGTTTACAGTATTATATCAAGACATGATTAGTTTATATTTAAATGACAGGCACTTCTCTTAATTTGGACTGGTTATACAAAGAAGTAATATACAAATGTTTAACTTTTAAAAAATATATTATATAAGCTAAATAGTTAAAATATTAATGTTTTAAAATCACCATATGAAATTGCTATTAACATCACTTGCTTAAAAAAAAGTGAAAAAATGTTGGTATTGTGTGTCATTCTCAAAAAACAATAATCGTCTTTTCTTCCTGGTAAAAGGACAAAGATTTTCAAAAGAGAGAAAGAGCTACAGTCCTAATAAGCAAACTAAGTGTGAAAGCACGAAAGAATCTCCACAACCATCCTCTTCTCCAAAGGCTAGTTGTAAGCTGGCACTCATGAAAGCAAAAGAAGAGAGTTTCTATAAAGAAACAGAGCCCGCGCCCTCAAAGAGAAAAGAAAGTGCTGTTGAATTGAAAGGAGAGAAAAAAACTCCTAAGAAAACCAAAAGTTCTCCAGCTAAAAAAGAGGTAAGGACTTTCTGAAAAGTGCCTATTTGGTGGCTATGTGTTGGTCTGAGTTTTCAAGTTTTATTCCCAACTTCCTAAGTCTGCAGTTCTTTTAAGATAATATTTAAGAGCTGGGAGTGTAGTTCAGTGCTACAGTGCTTGCCTAGCATGTGTGAGGCCCCAGGTTTGATTCCCAGAAAATACCTTATTTAAAGCTATTACAAGCCAGGTGTGGTGGTGCACACCTGTACTACCAGCACTCGGGAGGCTGAGGCAGGAGGATTGTCTCAAGTTCGAGGCCAGCCTAGACTACATAGTGAGACCCTGTCTCCAAAAGAAAGGAAAGCAAGCAAGCAAGCAAGCAAGCAAACAAAGAAGCAAAGTATTACAGAGTGCAGAATTAGTAGATAGATTAGCCAATATTCATTGCTGTTATGTATTAGACATTGTGCTACTGTGTTAGATGGGGTTTCTCATGATCTTCACAGTAACCCTGGAGGATATTTATTTTTATTATTCAAGTTTCAAAGATGCAGAAATAGGCTGAAAGAGTTTCATGTAACTTTCTCAAGATTTCCCTGGTAGTATGTGACAGAGCTAGCCTAGAACTCAGGTCCTCCCGAGTACAGAAATAGCATAGACGGTGGAGCTTTTCAGATCACAGTCCTGTTGCTGAGAACACGTGTGGCATTTGTCCAGTTACTTCTCTCAATGCTTAGGTTTCCTCTTAGAGATAATAATTGTACCTAGTGAGTAAATCTCTAAAACCACTTAGAGAAGAGTCTGGGATATAAATACTATGTAAATCTTTGTTATTACAATACTATTTGGATTTGTTCTGAATTTATTCTTTTTTGCTCTTTTTAAACTTTTTATTATATGTTTGAGACATAATATTCACATTCATTTTGGGGGAATTGGTGCATATGTATATTGTATCTTGATCATTTCCCTCCCCCTTCCTCTGCTTCTTTTCCTCTTCAAAAACTGCCTCCCTGTTTCCTACCATCTCTCTTTTATTTTAATGTGTTATTTATTTAATTTTGGGTTTCTCATATAAGAGGAAGCATGTGATAGTTCACTTTTTTTTTTTTGGTACCGGGGATTGAACTCAGATCCTGTGCCTGCAAGGCATGCAGCAGAACTGCTGAGCTAAATCCCCGGCCCTAAATACTTATTTTTTTGGTACCAGGGATTGAACTTGGGATCATGTGCTTGCAAAGCAGGCGGCGGAACTGCTTAGCTAAATCCCCTGCCCCGGTAGTTCACTTTCTATGTCTTATTTCATTTTTTCATCCATTTTCCTGTAAATGACATGCGTTCTTTCTTTAATAAAATTCCATTGCGTGTATGTACTGTATTTTCTTTATAGATTTGTCTTTTGATGGGCATTCAGGCTGTGAATGGTGCTAAATAGTATTTAAATTTTATTTTCCATTTGTTTGTTGCTAGTATATGAAATAGAATACAAATTTTTTAAAGCATGTATTGACTTTGGTATGACTTTATTGAACTCATTAGAATTTTGAGGGGTAGATTTCTTAGGATTTCTGTGTTATGTACAGAATCATGTTGTTTATGAATCAAGACAGTTTCACTTCTTCCCCATTTGTGGGCCTTATATTTCTGGTCGTTGCTACACTGTACTGGCTGGGATGTCCAGTTCAGTGTTAGATAGTTGGGTGAGAACTGGCACCCTTGCCTTGCCCTTGCTCTCAAGGGAAAGGCTCCATTCAGTCTCCCTCAGGAACTGTGGTGTTGTGTGCAGGTTTTGGGGAATGCCTTTTGTCAGGTTGCAGAGGTTACCTTCTGTTCCTTGTTTGCTGAGAGATTTTTTTTTTTTGTTCTTTTTTTAAACATCAGAAATAGGATTGAATGTTGTCAGGTTTTTTTCTGCATCTTTGGAAATGATATGGTTTTTCCTTTTTAATTCTGTTAATATAGTCAATCATGCTGATTTAAAAAGAGTGTTAAATCACAATTGCATTTGATTTCCTAATATTTTATTTTATTTTATTTTTGGTACTGGGGATCGAACTCAGGTCCTTGAACTTGTGAGGCAGGAGGCAGAACCACTGAGCTAAATCCCTGGCCCGCTTTCCTAATGTTTTGATGAGTTTAGCATCTGTGTTTGTGAGATAGTTTTCTTGTAAAGCTTTTACTGTCAGCGTTATACTGATCTTATAAAGTGAAGTGAACAGTCTCTATTTTCTGGAAAAGTTTGTGGGACACTGATATTATTTCTTTCTTAGATGGTTGTTAGATTCCACATATAAAACCTGATAGAGGCCTACATTTAGGGTGGCATTTGGAAGTTTAAAGTTATTAATTTAATTACATGCCAGATATAGGACCAATTATTTTTTTTTCTTGTGTCAGTTTTGTCAGTTTGTCATTCAAGAAATTTATTTTATCCAAGTTGTAGAATTTATTGGAATGAAATTGTTTTCCTTCAAAATTTTTGTGGGGCTTATAGTTATTCCTTATATTGGTAAAGGCTTTATCTGCTTCCTTCTTGAAAATAACTTCTTTTTCAATTTTATTTTTAAAAATTTGTTATTAGTACACATTTGTAGGACGTAATGATTACTTTCATGGTGGGGAGTTGGTACATATACCTAACACATCTTAATTCTTATTTCCTCTTTCCCTGTCCTCCTCCCTCCCTCTTCCTTTTTGTTCTGTAGAACAGTGGTGAGTTACTAAAATAATTTTCAAAGGAAAAAATGGTGAAATAATGAATGCTTTTCATAATACCTCCACCCCCCCCATATATTTAAAATATTAGTGTTTTTCTTAAATCTCCAGTTTGGAACCTCTTTAGATTCCTGATGAGAAACCACTATTCTTTCATGCCTCTTAGGCAGTTAGCATTAAAAGCAGAACATTGTCTGTTTTAACTGCTCATCAGAATTGTTTTTAGTGCAGAACCATGAAATGCTGATGATTTTGAAATGCTTTTGTTAAGGGCCAGTGCTCATAAATATGCTTAAAGGAACAATTAACTTTTTGGTCTAAGATTTTTCTTCACTAAATACTTATCAGGTGGATAATGTTTTTCCTCAGGCATACTAAACATGTTCATTTTACAGAGGGTATTTATTTTTATGAAATGAGGAAAATTTTAATTGAACTATTACTCTTCATGGTAATTTTCAAAATTAGGAATTTCTCAGAAATTTTACTTAAATAATTTTGAGAATATTGAAATTTAATAAATTCAATTGATCTCACTTCGTAAATGGGTGTACTTCAAAATTACTTTATAAACTACATTTCAGAATATTTTTCATAGAATTAATGTCATAAACCACTTATGGTAGTGCATGCCTGTAATCCCACCACTTGGGAGGCTGAAGCAGGAGGATCACTGAGTTCAAAGCTATCCGGGACCTACAGAGTGAGTGCAAGGCCAGCCTGAACAATATGGCTAAACCTTGTCTCAAAAAAATCAAAAGTGAATGTCATAAAGAAACAACTTGCTTATGCTGATAATGCATTGGACTCAATTGTGATGCTTCTTAAAAATATTTCCTATTATAGATATATTTTTTTGTTTGTTTTTTTGGTCGTAGTGGTAATTGAACCCAGGGTTTAATTCATGCTAGGCAAGTGCGCCAGCACCGAGCTGCATCTCAAGCTCTTTTTATTTTGAGATAGAGTCCCGCCAAGTTGTCCACACTGGCCTTGCTGAGAAGCCTGGATTACAGACATGTGCCACCATGCCTGGCTGGGCAGCTGCATTTTAATAAGCTTCTACTTGCGATGAACACACACCAATGTGTGAGAGCCATTGTTAAAAAAGTAGGGTTAGATTCTAGGACAAGCCCGTAATGGTTTATTTAACTTAAAACCAAACCAGCTTTACTGTTTCATTGGTTATATAATTTATTTATGTAGAACTAATATTTTTATCTCTTAAAGGGATTTAGGATTTCTTGGGAGTTAAAAATAATGTGAAATAGGAAGTGTAGAAAACAAGAGACCAGCTTGTCGTAATTCTTTGTTTTTGTTTTTGAGATAGTGTCTTGCTATGTAATTCAGGCTGGCCTTGAGCACACAGCAGTCCTACTGCCCCAACCTCCTGAGTGCTTCCCCCATGCCCTGCTTTTAGGGGTTCTTAGATTCTAATTATCGAAGGACTCCTCTCCCACTACCCACCCTAGCTACTCATCCCCCTGTTCCCCATCTCTGAATCAGAAACCTGGACCCTGGAAGTGAGTCCAAGGATAGATAGTTTGAAAATTCCCTGGGATTTTTTGACCCACACTCACGACAAGATCCCCTGGGAGATCCAACACAACACGGGAGAGTGGTAGATGGGGAAGCTCGTTGGAGCTGGCTGGCTGTTTGAAGCCTTTGAGTCTCAGACTGGAGTGCTGCTGTCCCTAGGGTGCAGGATAGTGTTTTAGGGATGGACAAGGCCACAGCAAACTATAGGGTAGCTTCTCTGGTGATCATGTTAAATTGAGGGAGAATTTATTTTTCTGTTAATATAAACAGATTTATCATGGAATAGAATTTAAAATTCATACACATTTCTAATATAAAACACAATTTTCATTTGTGTCCTTGGAGCTTGTGTACTTGCCCCTGCGCTGTGCTGAGATTTGTGCCCCTAGAGTGCAAAATTTTGAGGGATATTTGTAAGTCAATCATCTGTCCATTAAAACAGTTAATTTTTGCTGGGGATTTAGCTCTGTGGTTCCACTGCCTGCTTTGCAAGCACAAGGACCCGAGTTTGATTCCCTGGTACCAGAAAAAACAAACATTTAATTTCAGGACAAAACATAGACATAATGCAGAAGTGCAAGGTCCAGAGTTCGATCCCTGGTACCAAAAAAAAAAAAAAAAAAGAAAAAAATGACTTTTTAAGGTTTAGGTATGTATTATAAATTTTCTGTGAATTTTGTATAATGTTGTGCAATCTCCTCTCCCTCTACCCAAAGTCTACTAGTCCAGAAGACTCTGAAAAGAAACGCACTAATTATCAAGCTTATCGAAGCTACTTAAATCGAGAAGGTCCCAAAGCTCTGGGCTCCAAGGAAATACCAAAGGTAAGAATACTGAGGAAGCATGTGGCCACATATGTGTTCACCGTGCTTACAGCCACAGAGAAGTGGTAATTAAAAATCAACAACTGGAAAGTCTCAGTGACGTCTGTATGAATTAGGGATGTTGATCTTATGAATCACCGCTGAATATTTAGAAAATGTTTCCTTTAAATAATAAGTATTCCTAGAAGGCCTGGGCTATGACGGCACTAGTGCTCTTTGCCCTTTCGGCACTTACCGTTTAAAGAGATGTTAAATTTGTATTATTTAATTGCAGTTATAATAATATATGTCAGAAGGAAAAATCCAGGGTGCTCTTAAGAGTATAAAGTGGAGGGGCTGGGCCTTGGGTGGGACATGTATAATAAATAACATTGAGATGGGGACCTGAGGAATGAAGGTCATGACAGCATGGTGATCTGGGGGTCAGAATATGTAATGTCCTTAAGGAAGGAAGGATCTTGCATGGTATGTGTGAGGAACTAAAGGAAAAGTGAGGTAGTTGGAGTAGAGTGACTAAGGAATGAATGATTGAACCCGGGCCTTTGCACTGGCTATTTCCCCAGCCTTTTAAAATAGTTTTTCTTTTGAGACAGGGTCTTGCTAAGTCAGTAAGTTACCCAGGCTGGGCTCAAACTGGTGATCCTCCTGCCTTAGCCCCGCAGAGTGCCAGGATTATAGGCATGTTCCACCACACCTGGCCAGTGTCTCAGACTTTTACCTGAGAGGCAGTTTCCGGTGGAGGAGTGTAGGGAGAAGCTTTGCAAATCCAAGACATGACTCTAGCTGCTGCTCGTAGATGGTAGTGACGATGGGAATAGCTGTTGGCAGTGCAGTTAGAGAGGACGGGAAATGGTCGGAATGTCTGAGGGGCAGAGGAGGTGCTGAGAAGTGACCATCCCGCGGGAGAGGTGGAAGCTACAGGGCTTGGCATAACGGGACACTCGAAGTGAGAGACAGTGCGTGTGGGGCCGGCCTCCTGGTTCTGATGTGAGCACGGGGGCAGATGCCAGGGCCAGGGGAGGCTGAGTTCCTGGGGCCGTGTGAGGTGCCCACGTGGAGGGACTGAGGAGACAGTGCATGTGTGGGGGTGAAGCTCAGAGCAGAAGTCAAGGCCGTGTGCACGCGTGGGCTTCTGACTTGTGGACAGTATTGGGAAGGGTAATGTCTCTGACAGACTGGTTCAGAGCAGAGTGTGTGCATTGTCCTCCGCTCTGCTGCGGCATGAAGTAGAGGTGAGAGACACTGAAAGGGTTCTGAGAGGGAGCAGCCACAGACGAAAGAGAGAAGTTGATGAGGGTAGTATCACAGAAGCAAAGGCGAGAGGCTGTTTTTAAATGATTGAGTGGTTACGCCTGTCATGCTGATAAGATTCTGGGAAAGAGGAGTCTGAGATGTCCATTGTATCTGGTGAAATGAATGTGGCCCTTGTGACCTTAGCTAGGGCAGTTTCAATAGAATGGTGCAGGCAGGAGAGCCAGATGGGAGTGGGTTTAGGAGTGAAGAGGAAGAATGGAGACAGTACAGAAAGGTGATATTTTTTATAAACTTGGTTATAAAGGGGAGAAGGGAGAATGCGCCTTGGTAGAAATGGGAGTTGGGATTTAGGGGAGAGGTGTGAGCATTTTTAAGGTAGGAAGTACTAAAATCATGTTTTTTCCTGATGGGCCGGATCTTCCAGGAAGGGAGATTGAAGATACACTAGAAAGAGAAGGAAATCAAATGTAGCGTGAGATCTCTGAGAAGGGGCCGGGGGAGAGGAGACGCGTACAGAGTGTATATAAATGTGATTTTCGCTTTGGTATTGAAACCGCATATGGAGATGCGCTGTTCCATTCCCCAGTAAAGAGAGACTGAGGATGCTGTGACTGGGATGGGGTGGGAGGAAAGGAGTCCGCTTCTAGGGGTTGGTGGGTTGGGGTCACCCCGAAAGACCAGACAGGTCCCTGCCTGAGAGGACTTTGGCAAAATGCTGTCCTTAGGGAAGGCAGGTTTCAGGGGAGGCAGGGCTGTGCAGGGAGTGTTGGAGGAAAGGTCAGGCAGTTGGGCAGTTTGCAGCTCCTGAAGGAAGACTGTTGGGCTCTAGAACGGAAGAGTTGGGGTGTGAAAAGATGCTGAGCTAGAGTGCAGGGTCACTCAGGTGACAATACATGGTTGGGGTTTGGGACGTAGGGCCTCACAGGTGGCGTTTTCCAGGTTAAAATTTGAATCTAGTGAGGATTTCATTACCTTCAGTGGTACAATAGATCATTGTAACCCTAGAGCTGTAGGGCTTTAAGGGGTCTTGAGATGTAAACTTTTTCTTTTTAAGCTGATTGATAGCTATTCTTTTTTTTTTTTTCCTCCCCTTTGGTCTTAAAGATTCTTCCCTTGGATAGAGAGGATTGAACTTGTGTTGGAAAATCTTTGCATTTTGTTTAGCTTTTTCTGAAGCCTGTTTTACGTCTGTGTTGATCTTAGTTCTTTAGAGTAATAAGTAACTTGACATGTCATATAAATTTTCATTTTATTATATTGCAAAAATAAAACACTGTAAATATATACAATTGCAGTTAAGATTGCATGACATCTCTATCCAGATCTTTTTGGCTAGTGTCTCTTGCATTATCAGATAACCCTTCCAGTCAAGAAATGATATAGTCTTGCCTTTAAGTTCTTCACAGTTTGTTAGATTTACTGTTGTAACATAGTAAGCAGACAGAAGGGCAGGGAGCTCAGACTTCAAAAGCTTTCAGAATCAACACTCCCTTTTATTAACAATAGCAAGTATTTCTGTGGGCAAATTGCATTTGGTTGTTTACTTAAACAAATTAAGTTAATGGTTCAAATATAAAAGAACATAATAAAAAAAGAGAACATAATGGGAAATAATATGAATGGGTAATTTTAATAAGCTTTGCTAGTAGATGGAGTGTATGTCTGTCTGTTTTATAAGTTTATTAAATGTTAGCTACATAAGAATTTCTCACAATTTAGTTTCAAGTTCTGCTTATTTGTGTAAATTTCCAGCCAATTTTTCATGCTGAGGTTATTTATGATGTCAAATGAGAAAAATCAACTTGATGCACTTTTGATGCCAAGTTTTTTTGGAAAGCTACCATGTAATTTCTTCTCTGCTTGAACATTTTGGATTTTAGGGTGCTGAAAACTGCTTGGAAGGCCTTACATTTGTTATCACAGGAGTGCTGGAGTCCATTGAGCGAGAGGAAGCCAAGTCTCTAATTGAACGTTATGGGGGGAAGGTGACAGGAAATGTCAGCAAGAAAACAAACTACCTTGTCATGGGTCGTGACAGCGGACAGTCCAAGAGTGACAAGGTACGTCCTGCTGTGCTTTGCACACAGTGATAGCCAGCTTGCCTTGTGATGTGACTGTTTGTGGTGATATCCTTTCCACAGAAGAGAAAAAGAGTGGAAAAGGAACTTTGTTTTTACATTATTTCTTCTCAACATCAAGTGTTGACTTTGCCCCCGGGATTGTGGTTTTCCAATTGAAGGCACAGTGCCTGCTAACTTGACTTTCTTTTAGTTTAAATCTTTTTTTTCCCTAAGGATAGAAATGAACGCAATCTTTTTTCCTTCTAGTTCTTTGTATTCTTATATATGTCATGATGTATTCCATCTTTTATTTATTTATTAATCTTATTGAGTTTATTGGTACTTTTAAAGTATGCAGTACAGTTAACATTCGTCATTGAGATCTGTACCCATCTTGTTTTTAATAGGAAGCTCTAAGGGGAAGAGTCAGAGGTCTGTTGGGTAGAATGTTTAGTTTCAAGTGACGGAATATTCAGCCAACCATGATTTATATAAACTGCTGGTTATTGTCCTCACCTAACAAGAATGCCAGAGGCAAACAGTAGCTGGGATAATGGAGCTAAATGAGTCCTGTCTTCCCCTTCTGTCATGTGTCTTGTGCTAGCTTTAATCCTCACTTTCTCAATTGTGATAGAAACCTACCCAGCCTTTACTTGCTTTAGGAAAAAGTGTTGGCTCCCGGGGCTAAACTATGAGGAAGGTGGGTCTTGGCCTAGAAACTCTTGGATCTGGAAACTTCAATGCTTTCAGAACGCTTTTCTTTTCTGTATCTGTTTCTCCTGGTGTCGTCCTCATTCGTTCTGCCTGAGTACCTACCTGCCTTTTCCACGTAAGGGATGCAGCAGTGCCGTCATGTTGCCTGCAGTTGCAGGCTTGCTGCCTGCACTCAAGTCAGAGAAAGGGAGCAGTGACAAGATGTCATAATAGCTGTGATGACTGACAGTGTTCTCCCTTAACCCCTCTTGTAGAATTCCACTTACATTCATTGGCGAGAGCTGTATGTGGGCATTTAAAGCATAAGGAGGTTGGGGAGAAGCAGAACTTCTCTGATTGCCTTACACAGTCAGAGCCAGTCACTTGGAAAGAACAAGGCGATGGAAAATATCTCCTGAACTGAGTTAACATAGGAAAAGGGTGTGAGGAGAGGGCTTAGGTGCTTGGTTTTGTCCTTTTCTAAGCAATCCACAAAAGCAGTAATATGGCACTATAGCTGCCAACCTAGCAGTCTTAGGGAGTGTGTCTGCCATTTTCTTCCTTTTGGTACTGGCGATCGAACTCGGGTCCTTGAGGTTTTCTTCTTTTTAATGGTACTTTTCCAGAGAAATTTTTAAAAAAATTCCAGTGATATTTAATTTATAAATGTTGCTTTTCGCTTACTAGTAGGCCTTAGAATTATTATTTTTTCTTTGCAGAAAGGAATGTTAAGATTCAGTTTTGTTAATTTGCATTTTTAATCCATAGGCAGCAGCCTTGGGGACAAAAATTATTGATGAAGATGGCCTATTGAATCTGATTCGAACTATGCCAGGCAAGAAGTCCAAGTATGAAGTAGCAATTGAAGCTGAGGTTTGTATAAAATAAACTTGATTTATATAAGTTGGAGTACAGAAACTTTCCCACTTCATGGAACCATAGCTTGGGTGGGTGTAGCTCCATTGGCTAGAAGATTAACCACCCCTTCTACCACAAATTATCTTACCATATTTCTTTTTGACTGGAAGACTTTGCTTTAGGATGTCGTCTTTGTTGTGTTTCCTTACTTTTCACAAAACAATAGTGGGGGGTGTAGGGGTTATGGGGAAGGAGACAGTGTATTGCCCATCTCTACTTACTAAACTTTCTAAGGAAAGATATAAATATCCCATATTCTTACACAATTCTTACATACTCTTTAACACAAAGGTACGTCTTTGAGTTCTTTAAAGGATATGTGGTAGGTATCAGGATGATAAATTTTATTAGGACTGTCTCAGTTTTCATAGAAATCCAGTCTATATTGGCTTTAGCAAGTATGAAAAAATGAAACATTAGCTTATATAGCTAAGCTGCGAGCAGAAGTTTTTGTCTAGAAACTTCTGTATCTAGAGACCAGAATATTTTCAGAATCCTTTCATTTCATCTTTCTGCTTTTAGTGTTAGCCTCATTGATGCTAACTGTATGCCTCTCTCTTCCACATTTAGGACGCAGGTGTGTCAGCGTCCCAAGAGTAATGTCTCCACCGTGTCATCAGAGTGGCGGGGTGGCCCACCCAGTTTATTCTAGTTAGAAAAATCTTACGACATGATTTGTGTTACCTAAACATAGTAAAGTGGTAAAAAACAGGAAATTAACAGTGATACCGCATTGTAAACCACATGTATTAGTTACACTTCACATTGTCCCGGTTGTCCTTTTCTGTTCCAAGATCCCACACTCCATCGAGTTGCTGTCCAATCTATGACAGTCCTTCTCTAGTCTGTGATAGTTCTTGAGCTTTTCCTTGGCTTTTTCTGACCTTGACACTTTTGATGAGAATGGGTTGTTTTGTATACTTGTCTCTCCCTTGGGGTTTATTTAATGTTTTCTCATGATTATATTGAAGCTGTGCATCTTTGGCAAGAATACCACAGGAGTGGGCTGGGGATTTAGCTCAGTGGTTCCACTGCCTGTCTCGAAAGCACAAGGTCCTGAGTTCGATCCCTGGTACCCCCCACCCCCCAAAAAAACCACACACACACACACACACACACAGAGGAGTGATATTGTGTCCTCAGTGCATTGTAGGCACCTGATGTTGACATCCATGTCTTATTTGACTACTTGGTTAAGGTGGTATCTGTTGGGTTTCTTTACTAGCAAAGTGATGAGTTTTCTCTTTGTAATTGATTACCTTCTGGAACAAATACTTAAGATGATGCCATTATCCCGTTTCTCTTTAAACATCCATCCACAAGCTTTAGCATCCACTAGCAGAGACAGCTTACATATTTAGAAATTGAGGTGTTATTCATATGCCATAAATTTCATCCTTTTAAGATGTATAAGTCAGTATGCTCATAAGCATGTGTAACCATCAGCACTATCTAATCTAGAACATTGTTACCCTGCCCATCCTATTCTCATTTGCAGTCCCTCATCATACCCACCCCTGGCAATCACTGCTGCACTTCCTTTCTCTGGATTTGCCTATTCTGGACATTTTGTAATATGATTATGCAATACGTGTGGCCTCTTGTGTCTGGCTTCTTTGACGCAGCATGATGCTAACCTATGTTGTACCATGTATTAGGGCTTCACTTCTAATGGGCCATTGTGTGGACACACATACCACATTTTATCCATTTGTTTTTCACCAACAGTAGGGTCCATTGCGAGAAGACCAGTCCAGGTTGAGATTATGCAGATCTCAGGTTGACCTCAGGTGGTCATTTAGCAGAATAGAAGTTCTCTGGGTCTCATCAGATTTCTTTCTTTTTTTTTGGTACTGGGGATCGAACTTGGGTCCTTGGGCTTGTGAGGCAGTTGGCGGAACCATGGAGGTGGCTGAAACACTGAGCCAAATCCCCGGCCCTATCAGATTTTTTTTCCTCTTACTTTTCCAATTAAGATGGAGAAAGGAAAGTCCAAATTGGAGAGAACGCCTCAAAAAAATAACCAAGGAAAAAGAAAAATTATTCCAAACAAGAAGGAATCAGAATCTAAAAAGATCAAGCATACTCCTAAAAGAGACAGCTCTACAAAGACAATGAAAAAGGAAACAGAGGTAACAGATGTGTTTCGGAGAGGCCTGGACTTCAAGGAGCAGCAAGTTGCCAAGGAGACAAATGGTGACAGCAGGCCTAGGGAGCTGGCTGATGAGAGCAGTGAAAGCAAAGTGGACAGCTTGCTGTGGGTGGATAAATATAAGCCAACCTCACTCAAGACCATCATTGGACAGCAGGGTGACCAGAGCTGTGCCAACAAACTGCTCCGCTGGCTCCGAAACTGGCACAAAAGTTCTCCCGATGAGAAAAAACATGGTGATTTTATAACTTTACTCATTTCTGTGTGTCTGTCAACATGTAATTGCTCATACACACACGTATGAGAGGTAAATGGTCTATTTGTTCATCTGTCAACCAGCATTTATTAGGAGCTTGCTCTCTTCCCCATGCTGGTGGGCTGAGTGGAAACCATTTCTCATGACTGTGGAGCATGCACTGAGTCTGTGTGTGAATCCACGTGGTGGGGGAAGAAGAGCGTTGTGCTGTGCAGACAGTGGTGCACATAACATCTTCATTGCCTGCTCATCAGGTAGCCGATGCTGCTTATTAACATTTATTGAGACTTACGCACCAGGCTTGTCATCTTTACAGCACCCACGCCAGCTGCTGTACTGTTGGTCCTCATTTTACAAGGGAAGAGTCAGGTGAAGAGGGGTTAAGTCTGGACTAAAGCACTCCAGCTCGGGGCAGGTGGAGGCAGTTTTGAGTCCTGGCAGAGTATGCTCTGTGGCCTGTGCTTTTGTAGGAAAGGAGTATCACAAATTTCTTGTTTCACATCAGAGTTTGAAAAGGAGTTAATTTTAGTTTTTTGTTTTGGGCAGAGATGAGATACTCAGCAGAAAACTGTTGTTTAACAGTCAGGTGTGGTGGTGCATGCCTGTAATCCTAGCACTCGGGAGGCTGAGGCAGGAGCATCACTGTGAGTTTGAGACCAGCCTGGACTACATAGGGAGTTCCAGGTCAGTCGCAACCACATAGTGAAACCCTGTCTTTGAAGAAAAAAGAAAAAGAAAAAGAAAACTGATGTTTATAATTTGTAGAAAATATTCTGCAAGGGCCAGGGATTTAGCTCAGTGGTTCTGGCTCCTGCTTCACAGGCACAAGGACCCGAGTTCAATCCCTGGTAACAAAAAAACAAACAAAAAAAACTTTTTAAATTTAAGACTAAATGGAAGGCTTCCTCTCTCTGGGAGGTTAAGGCACGATTCTACTATTCCTGAATTTCTGGTAGCTAATACAGGTGTAACACTCCAAAACTTCTTTTTCTCTAGCAGCGAAGTTTGGTAAATTTGCCGGCAAAGATGATGGCTCTAGTTTTAAAGCAGCACTGCTCTCAGGCCCTCCAGGTGTTGGCAAGACTACCACGGCTTCTCTTGTATGTCAGGTGGGTGCTCAGTCATGTGTTTGGAAAGATAACCCCTGAGTGGTAATGTGTAGGGGAAATGCTTGCATGTATGTGAGAGTATGCATGTGATGTGTGCGTGTAAACCTGCCCTGTATATTTTTCTAAAATTGAACTTCTAAGGAATTGCTTTTGTCCTGGTGATATTTGTCATTTTCATTCTTTTAAAAATGTTGCCTGTTATATTGGTTATTACCATACATTGCTCTTTTATCCATGGGGGCTACATTTCAAGATCCCCAGTGAATTCTTGAAGTTGCAGATAGTACTGAATGTTAGACACACACACACACACACACACACACTTTTTTCCTATGTGCCCTACTGCATTGCCACATTCTACCAAAGTTAATCTGTCTTTCCATGTTCCATGTTTTATTATCTGGTTCCTTTTTTGCATCACTTCTGTTGCTCTTTGGAGCTGTCATTAAGTAAAATAACACAAACATTGCGATATTATACCAGTTGCTTTGATAACCAAGACAGGTATTAATGACTAATGGGCAGTGAATTGGTCAGCTCCCCATTGCTGGTACTCAGTAGCCATCACCCACAACTTAAAGGAGGAGAGGTTTAATTTGGCTCACAGTTAGAAGAATTCAGTCCATGATTATCTGGCTTCAACATAGAAACATAGTAGAAGGCCTTGAAGGAAAATTACTTAGAAGGCAGCTTGGAAACAGAGAAAAGGGAGGAACCAGGGAGGGAGGCATACCCTGCAAAGGTACACCTCCTCTGGTACACCTGCTCTATCCAGGCCCCACCTCCAGCACATTTACCTGTGAACTCATCAAAGAATCAGTGCACTTAGTGCATGTAGCACCCTCCTGATCCAGTCATCTTTCAGAGGCCTGACCTCTGGACACATTTGCCTCTGGGGGACATTCTAGATCTAACCTATATAGGTAGGCAGTGTATCCCTGCTGCATATGTGAGCAAGGGATTGATTTACATCCTGGGGTGGATGGAGCAAGTCAGTGTGAGATTTCATTATGCGCTTCAGGATAGCGTGCAGGTTCAAACTTTCAGATTGTTTACTTATGGAATTTCCATGTGATGTTTTCAGACTGTGGTTGATTAAGGGTAACTGAAACCTCGTAAAGAGAAAGCGTGGAGAAAGGCAGACCACTGTGATAGATAATGTATGCCTGTGAGCCAGTGTGCTAAGCACTTAGTGTAATATCCTACAGATACAGGCTGAACATCCCTAATACAAAAATCTGAAATATAGAATACTCAACCCAAAACTTTTTGTGTGTCATGTTGATACTGGGATTCTTGAGCATTTTGGATTTTATATTTTTGGGTTAGGGACACTCACCAGTAAAGTCTGTACACATATTCCAAAATCCAAAAATTCTGAAACCTGAATATGTCAGGTTCCAAGCATTTCAAAGAAAGGATACTCAACCAGTATTAGAAATATGTTACAGATTTTCTCATGCCTTCATCATTATTCTGTGTGCTAAATATATATATCCTGTTGTCATGCTTATGTGGCACATGGAATACTTTGAGCCTTGGTCATCTGACTGGGGTTTCTCTCTTCACTACTCTTAATTCTGCCTTTGAGATTCTATTCCTGCTGGATCTCTAGACAATGAAGACCTGATTTGCTGTAGTACCCAACAAATCAGAGCTCATGGGTTCTTATCCAAATATGGGATTAAATATATTGCTGGATTTCCAGTCCTCTATTATATAATAAAGTTGATGGTTTCTCATCTTTGTTGTATAGATCAGAGGATGAAATTTAAGTATAAAATTTCATGCATTTTTGCAGTATTTATAAAGACAAAATGATATTTTTTTCATAGTCCCTACATTGGTGAACGTAACTTTTCCTTTTTGTTATCATTGGTTTGTTGGTAATTGAAAAAACTAAAAGCATTTAAAAAACTGAGTAATTTTAGACAGTGAATTAGTATTAACTTCAGTTTTCCTAATTACAGAGGAAAGTTACATGTTGGGATAATCTGACAAAGAATAACTTAATTTTATAGTTTATTTTGGACAAATAAGAATTACATTTCAGATTTTATGGTAGATTAATTCTGTATCTGATATTGAATCTTGGAATTATTTTTAACTTGTTTTAGGAATTTAAGAAGCAAACTTGGTAACATTCTTTGCTAAGTATATTCTTCCAGATTAGTGATTTACCAATTCAGGTTTTAAGATAAAACTTTTATGTGTATTGCTGTATGTATGTATGATATTTTAAAGATTTGGAGTATTGAGAGGCATACTAAGGTTAAACTTGTTAGTGTCACTATATATATAGGTATCATATATATTGTGTATAATTACACCCATCTATCTGTCTGTCCTTTCCTATCTGTCTGTCTGTCTGTCTATCTATCTATCTATATTTTTTTTTGTACCAGGAAATTGAACATAGGACCTTGAGCTTGCCAGGCAGGTGTGGTGCCACTGAGTTAAATCCCTGGCCCCATACTTTTTTTTGTTGTTGTTTTTTTGAGACAGGGTCTCACTATGTAGTTGAGACTGACCTGGAACTCACTATGTAGCCCAGGCTGGTCTCGAACTCACAGTGATCCTCCTGCCTCAGCCTCCCGAGTGCTGGGATTACAGGCGTGTGCCACCACGCCCAGCCATACTTTATATTTTTACTAAGGGTTTTTAATGTGATTTCTAAATTCTCTTAACAGGTCTTTCTTTTGGAGGGAGGGGAGTAAATCTACATTGTGATCATTATGATTCCCAATATATATATATTTTTTTCCAATATTTTGATTAGGAATTGGGATATAGTTATGTGGAACTAAACGCAAGTGACACGCGGAGTAAGAACAGTTTGAAGGTGATTGTTGCTGAGTCACTGAATAATACCAGCATCAAAGGCTTTTATTCAAGTATGTGTCTTTTTGAATTGCTGTGGTTTTAATATATTCATTTCAATGTTCTGTAATCGATATTGAATAGTAATAAGCTAAATGCAGCTGCCAAGAAAATAAGGAAGGCCTCTGACATAACTCAGACCATTTTTAGGCTTAAGGCTTTCTGAGAATGTGATAAAAAGGTGTACATACACATATTTTTTCCTTTTGCATAAGATGTTAGAGGTTCACAAGTATAAAGAAGGAAGATTAATACAGTGCAATGTGATGAGTGAGGTAATGAAGTGTGACATGAGAAGGAAATTGTGTTTGGGCCGTTGGGCAAGCTGCTGCTAAAAGGGTAATGTTTGTTTGAAAGGCAGTGAAGAGAGAGACAGACAGTGCATCTTAGGCAAAAGTATGGAAGAGATGAAGAGTTACTACGTTTCAGGTTGTAGCTGGTGGTCCAGAAAACAAATATGAAGGTGCTCAAACTAAAGACTAAATTGAATCTGTTTAAAGCCTAGGGTATATTGTTTGGTTACCTGAATTCTTGGTGCTTTCAATAGTAGAAAATGACTGTTGCTCAAGCAATGTTAAGTTTCATGCACGGTTAGTGGGAATGTAATTGGTACAACTCTGGAGAGTAGTAAGGGGGTGTTTCTCAGTTATATATGTATACATGTGCAGAATGACGTATACATATAGGATGTTTATCACAGCAAAAGCTCGGAAGCATCTTAATATATCTTCCATATGCAGTGATTAAATTATGATTCATACATAAAGTGGAATATTGAGTTGTAAGTGAAGTGTTTTATGTTACAGATAAGGAACAAATCACCAAAATATATTAAGTGACAAAATCAAGATGTGTATTTGTATGCACACATATCTTTAATATGTATAGAGTACTTATAAGATGTACTTTGAGGTCTCTCAAAGGACATGCAGGAAACTCTGGGGTGGGGCGCGGAGATTTGTCTCAGTGGTTCTGTCACCTGCCTCGCAAGCACAAGGGCCTGAGTTCGATCCCTGGTACAAAGAAAAGAGAGATGGGATATTTATGGTGATGTCGCGCCGGCTGGGGCCTCCAAGCAACTGGAAAATGGCCTGTGTTTGATAGGTGGACTCACACCAGTGAGCTGCAGCATGGCATCAGCCCACACTGTCACTCAGAATGGTGTTGCTTCTGCAGTTTTCCCAGAAATCCCAGTATCTGATCTGATAGCGTGAAGTGTGAGTAAAGTACAGCAGAAAGTAATCCAATAAAAACAATACATTAAAAAAAGAAAGAAAGAAAATGGGAGACGCCGCATGCAGAAGGGTTGGGAGAATTTTTTGCTGCTTGCTCTTACAGCTTTTGAAGTTGAAAATGTGTTACAACTTTTCCATAAAGTAGCAGTTTTTGAACAGTGTCATTTTTGTTTTTGTCCTGTGCTGTTGCTTCTCCCGCTGGGTCAGGTGGAGCAGCAGCTTCAGTAAGCACAAAGCACGCTCTCATCATGGACGAAGTGGACGGCATGGCGGGCACTGAGGACAGGGGAGGGATTCAGGTAAGGAGTGGTGTATTTATGTGCTGCTAGTTTTACTGTTTGGCTTTGTCAGGGTATTGCTGTGTAGTTCAGGCTGGCCTTGAACTTTTAGCAATCCTCCTTCCTCAGCCTGCCGTGTGCTGGGATTGCAGGCGTGTACCACTGCTGGCACCAGTTTTATTGTTGACAGGTTTTAAAAATTATTTAATTTTCACACACTGATATTTATGGCAATTCAGGTGTATTGTTGAGGTTTTTAAAACCTAGAAATACATTGTGGGTGCCTTTTATTTTTTAAATAATTTTGTTATAAATTTGCCTTTTAGGAATTAATTGGCCTGATAAAACATACTAAAATTCCCATTATTTGTATGTGCAATGATAGAAATCATCCTAAGATTCGCTCTTTGGTTCATTATTGTTTCGATCTTCGTTTTCCAAGACCTCGAGTTGAACAGATTAAGGTATGATAGTTGAAAAAAAGTAAAAAAAAAAAAAAAAAAATCACACTATCCGATTTATTTAAAAGATCAGTTTTTTAAAAATCACTAAAGATTCCTCTTGTCAATTTCAGGGTGCTATGATGTCTATTGCATTTAAAGAGGGTTTAAGGATTCCCCCTCCAGCTATGAATGAAATAATCTTGGGAGCCAATCAAGATATCAGACAGGTAAATTACTGTTATGTGACAGTTGTTGATTCTTTAGAATATGTCTTCCACCTTGTGGGAGGGGAACAGTAGTACTTCCTCATTTTGACATTGTTTTGTTTGTGATTATTTTAGGTTTTACACAATCTGAGTATGTGGTGTGCACGAAGTAAAGCTCTAACGTATGACCAGGCCAAGGCTGATTCTCATCGGGCCAAGAAGGATATCAAGCTGGTAAAGTGCATTTCCCTTTCCTAGTTACTTTCCAGGCCCAGACACTTCTTGTTCTGTAGACACTGGCTTAAAATCAGTCTCCTTCTGGAGCCAGTGGATATTTATCAAACCTCTAGATGGCTGCTAATGCAAATGAATTTTTCCTCAAGAATTGTCAAATGTCTATTATAAATTTTGGGAAAGAGGTAAGTTTTAAATTACACTTGTTTCCAAAGTTACACAGTGGTTTTTCTCAATTCCCTTATTTGGTTTTCATAGTTTGAATGGTTGTGTACTGACTGGAGTAATCTGTTTCAAATAGTTTAACCATTCTGAAAGTAGAGGTCTATATCAATTATCTTTGTTCCCCTGGTACTAATCAGAATTTTTGTTTTCAGAATTTATTATTATACTCAAAGCAATGATTATTTTTTTTAAAAAAGTTAATATACTATTTTTTGAGCATTTTTAGATTCGTAGAAAAATTGAGTGGACAGTACAGAAATTCCCCAAATATCCGCTACCTCCCCGCAAGTGTTCATCGCCCTTCCTACCACCAGCACCCCCTCCTCCAGTGGTGCATTGTTGCAATTGGTAAACCTACCTGGGATGCATCATGTAACTGAGTACACAGTTGACATTAGGGTTCATTCTTAGTGTTGCACATTGTGTGGTTTTGGACAAATGGACAGTGACATTTATCCATCATTGTAGAATCAGAGTAGTTTCTCTGCCCCCCAAATCCTCTGTTCTGGTTCCTCATTTCTCCTGCCTCTTTACATCTTGTCAACCATTGATCTTTTTCCTGTCTCCACAGTTTAGCTCTTTCCAGAATGTAATATATTTTTAATCATACAGTGTACAGTCTTTAGAGGTTCGCTTCTTTTACCCAGTAATGTGTGCTTATGGACCGGGGATTTAGCTCAGTGGTTCCACTGCCTACCTTGCAATTGCAAGGTCCTGAATTTGATCCCCAGTACCCGCCCCAAAAAAAGAATGCAAAAGTAGTATGTGCTTAAGACTCCTTCATGTCTTTTCGTGGCTTGATAGCTTTAAAAAAAAAATTGTCGAGTAATTTTCTGTTGACTGGATATACCAGTAAGTTTATCACTTACTGAGGGACATCTTGGTCACTTTCAAGTTTTGGCAGTAATAAATAAAGCTGCTGTAAACATTTGTATGTAGGCTTTTTTTGGTGGGGTAGGCTTTTCTGAGTAGCCCAGGCTAACCTCAAATTCACAGTATTCCTCAGCCTCCTGCCTCAGCCTCCAAAGTGCTGGGATTACAGGTGTGCACCACCACACCCAGTTTGTATGTAAGTTTTTGTGTGGACGTTTTTCAGTTTATTTGGGTAAATACTAAGTTTTGTAGGAATCTGGTAAACTGTCTTCCAAAGGGGCTGTACCATTCCCTCCAGCAGCAGTGAGAGTTGTCCCCCACCCCCACCCCTCCATTGGTTGCTCAGTGTTTTGGACTGATTTTGGTCTTTCTAATAGATTTGTCTCTTCCTCTTTTCAGGGCCCTTTTGATGTTGCCCGGAAAGTATTCGCAGCTGGAGAGGAGACTGCTCATATGTCGCTGATGGACAAATCGGATCTCTTTTTTCATGACTATTCAATTGCACCCCTCTTTGTCCAGGAGAACTACCTCCATGTAAAGCCCGTAGCTGCAGGGTGAGCACTCAGACATGTGAAGAGGATTACCACCCTCCCAGCACTGAAGGCCAAACGCTTGGCGGGGAGCAGCCAGGGCTGTGGTAGCGGTAGAATGCAGTCCGGTTCTTTCTTGCAGGGGTGACATGAAAAAGCACTTGATGCTCTTGAGCCGAGCAGCAGATAGCATATGTGACGGGGACCTAGTGGACAGCCAGATCCGGAGCAAGCAGAATTGGAGTCTTCTGCCCACACAGGTAACCTGAGGGCTTGCCTCAAAGTGCAGATGCTGCTTTGGCTGAAGAGATCAAAATATCTTTTGGCTCCTGTAATTACTTAAAATATCGGATGAGCATTGTGTCGTTCATGGCAGAATAACCCCCCAAAAAACAAAAACTTAGGCTCTTGTAGACAAAAATATCCTGTGGTCAGTTTATTAATCTTGCCTTATTTTTCCAGTGTTTCAAAATAATAGTTTTGTTTAAATGGATAATATGAGAGTAGGAAGGCTAGATGTTGCCTGGAATGAAAGATGTGATTTGAAAGTTTGATTTGCTGGGTTTTACCTTAATCCATTTTCTTTCTGTCATTTGTGGTCCTCCTAGAGGGTCATTGGATAGCTAAATGCAGCCAGGGAAGTCTCTGAGTTTCTTCTTTGCTAAAGGAAACCAGAACGCCTATATTACATTGAGTACCTCATTTATAGTGGGTACTGTGTTTATGTTGGTATCTTCAAGTGAAAACAGAATCTGGCAGACAGTTATATTTTGGAGTGTTGTTTAGTTTTCGTATTTATATAGTATTAGTGGCTTGAGGATAAGCAAGGAATTTTCAAAAGGCCTACCTTCTTAATTTTACCTACACATTGGTTCAAAACAAAAGCAAAAACAAAATACAATGACTCATTCTGGAGATAAAGATTTTTTTATGTTTTAAGAATGTTTATTTTTCTTGGGCTGGGGATGTAGCTCAGCAGTAGAGTGCTTGCTTAGTGTGCAGAAAGTCCTGGGTTCGATCACACACAAAAACAGTCAAGCTTTAAAAAAAAATTTTTGTTACTTTAAGAATTGTCCCTGGCGCCGGGGATTTAGCTCAGTGGTTCTTCCGCCTGCCTTGTAAGCAGCACAAGGACCTGAGTTCAATCCCTGGTAACAACAACAAAAAAACAAAAACAAAGAATTGTTCCAAAAGAAATAATTTAAATAATTTAGGAAAAGCTTAATATATATAAATATTCCCTAAAGTACATTAATTCTCAGCAAAAAATTGGAGAAAATCTCCATGTCCAACAATAGGAAAAATGATTGTTATAGTAAATCCTCTTGGTGAAATATTTAGCACTGTTTAAAGTTATTTGTAGAGGTAATCTAATATGAAAAAGTACTTATGAGAGAATATTACTAGAACAGGATATAAAATTTGTGTAGAGTAAAATTTCAGCTTTTAAAAAAACAAAAACCAGCCAGGCGTGGTGGCGCACACCTGTAATCCCAGCACTCGGGAGGCTGAAGCAGGAGGATCACCTGCCTCAAGCTTGAGACCAGCCTGGGCTACATAGTAGTTACCAGTACATAGTGAGTTCGAGGGCAGTCTCAAGTACATAGTGAGACCCTGTCTCAAAAAACTAAAAACAGACAAACAAAAAAACAAACCCCAAAATACAACTTGGCCATAAAAGACATCGAAAGATACCTTTTAAAATTTTTCTCAAGGGCCAGAGAATTCTCTAATAATTAGACTTCATATTTTAAGCTCCCTGTGGTTTTAGCTGTGCATGTGAGTCAGTTGCATTTCTTTGAAGCTGATTCTGTGCTGTGATGTTGGCGTCCATGAGGTGGCGGAGGTGTTGCGATCTGCTGGTTGAGAATGAGAGATGGTTTCCTCATGTGACAGACATGATGCTACCTGTCAGAGATAGGATCTGCCTGCCCTGTAATTAGGTCCTCAGGGCAACAGTGCTTCATTTGCCATAGACCTTGAATTAGTTCGTTTTTGGTTGCTACTAATGCAGTACCACAGCCTGGTTAAGTTTTAATGAAGAGAGGTTTGTTTAGCTCAATTCTGAGAGTTCAGGGAACCACATGGCCAGGGGTGGATAAGCGTGTGTGCCTGTATTTGTGTAGTTTGTATGCTCGTGTGTATTCGATGTCTCCCCTCTTCTTTTTTTTTGAGACAGGGTGTTGATATGTTTTCCCGGCCTGCTTTAAATTCATGACCCTCCTGTTTCAGCTTCTCAAGTGTTGGCACTACAGGCACGTGCCACACCACACCTGGCTTCTGTTCCCTTCTAAAGCTACCAGCACTCTGTTATGGGGAGAGTTTGCCTTAATGACCTTACCTAACCCAGTTCACTTTACAAAGCCCCACATCCACACACTATAGGTGGATTAGGTTTCCAGCCCTCAGTGTCTTACAGCGGGATTAAATGACTACATCTAAAGCATAGCAGCCCCGTGGAAGCCGACGGCTGCTGCAGAGGAGACTGTACTGAACACAAATTCTGCGCTGCTGTTGATTTTGTTTTCCAGGCCATTTATGCCAGTGTTCTTCCTGGAGAGTTGATGAGGGGTTACATGACCCAGTTTCCCACCTTCCCAAGCTGGCTAGGGAAGCACTCGTCAACAGGCAGGCATGACCGAATTGTGCAGGACCTGGCATTGCACATGAGTCTTAGGTAAGCAGAGTCATTTCATCTACTATAGTAAGTAAACTGACCTAATCATTTGAGATGGGGAACACAGGATAGAACAGGAGGAGGCCACTCAGATCATGGGAAGAAAAATAATGTACTGGGAAAAGTGTGAAGAAACTCAGACAAATTTGTGTTTGGTATAATTCTGTTAAAGTTTAGAAACTTACAAAATGTGCATGCAGCAAATATTAAGTAAACTTTAAGGATTCAGGGCTGGGGACTTAGCTCAGTGGTTCCACCACCTGCCTTGCCAAGGACCCAAGTTCAATCCCCAGTACCAAAAAAAAAAAAAAAAACAAAAAAACTTTAAGGATTCATTTATGACCATGCAAACTACCCGAGCAATCATATTTCCACTTCTGATCCCTAGAATATTAATTCGGTACCCAAGATCCACATATAACTTTAGGTTAAAGCTGAGATAGTTCCTTTCTTCTTTTTGTAAAATTCTCCCCCCTGCTAAGTTCCTTCTTCTCAGCCTTTGGGATGAGTCTTTTTCCAACCATTGAGTTAGTTTTTTGTTGCTGTTGTAACGAATTTTCACAACAGAATGGCTTAAAACAATACAAATTCATTTTTGTCTTGAGATAGGAAGATGATCCTGGGTTATCTCAGTACGCCCAGTGTCATTGTCAAAGGGTCTTTATAAAGGGGAGGTGGCAGTGGCAGAGTCAGAATGGGGAGAGGGAAAGAGGGAACTAGGGAGAGGGGCAACCCTGCTGGCTTGGGAGATCAGGAGGGAACCATTAGCCAAGAAGGCAGGCAGCCCCTAGAAGCTGGGAGAAGCTTCTTCTCACCATTGCTCTTGGGTCCAGCTGGCACCTGCCTCTCAGCTCTTTCCTGTTCCTTGTTCACTGCTGTTTGAAGGTCATGCTCACTCCTAGGGGCACCCATCCTGTTGCCCAATTGTACTCCATGAAGATTTGGAGCCCTTGGCTTCTATATTGTTTGTGGCTGTCTTGTTTCCCCCAGACTGAACTTTCCTGGGGGTAGGAACTGAGGCTTACTCATCTGGCACATAAAATTGCTTTTAATGCTTTTAATTGCTTTTAATATACTGGGCATTATTATCAGCATGGATATAGATAGTGAAATTCATGATTTTTGGGGCAGGTTAATGTCTTAGTTACTTTCTTGTTGCTGGGCCGAAATACCCAATACTTACAAGTTAGAGGAGGAGAGATTTTTTTCTTTTTTTGGTCCCAGGGATCGAACTCGGGATCTTGCACTTGTGAGGCAGGTGGTAGAACCACTGAGCCAAATCTCTGGCCCTTGGAGAGATTTTTTTGAGCTCAGAGTTTATAGAAGTTTCAGCCCATAGGTGGCTGGCTCCAAGGCTAGGTGGCATGCCGAGGGGCACAGCAGAAGAGAAGACAGGCAGTTCATGATATGGCAGGCAGGAAGCAGAGATTCTTTCTGTTTTTATTCCACCCAGGCTACAAACCTATTTGTTATTGCCACCCACACTCAGGGTGTGTCTTCCCTCCTCAGTAAATCCATTACTCACATCCAGAACTATGCTAAACCCAACAGTGAACTCATCTAGTATTACTCCCATGACCCAGTCACCTCCCCAGATCCCCACCTGTGAGCACATGAGGCTTTAGATACAAGCCATAACAGTCGGGACTGTCCTACTTAACTTTTTTGTTTTCTTTTGTGATGCTAGCGATGGAATCCAGGGCTTTGTGCATGGTGGGCAAGGGCTGTACCACTGAGCTACATCCTTAGCCCTTTTTTGTTTTTTGTTTCTACTTCACTTTTTTTTTTTTGCTGTACCAGGGATTGAACTCAGGATCTTGCACTTGCAAGGCAGACAAAGTGCCACTGAGATAAATCCCTGGCCCCCTACTTAGCTAATCAAATCACTAATTTCTTGGGGGCCTTGGTTTCTCTGCGTCTTTGAAAAATAGAAATATGATTTTGATTTGTTTGGGGATTTGTAAGTGCCTTTGAAAAATCTGAAAGCTTTGATCTTGCTTCCTCCCAAAATGCACAATGCTTAAATAACACAATTTTAAAGCAATTACAGATTCCTGAAGTTAAGAATCCTTGCTTTAGGTATGCTTGAGACGTTACCAAATTCAGTGTTCTCTGTACGAGATAAAGTGCAATATACTGATTTTGGAACTGTTTTTGTGATCCTTGGTGCTGTGGCTTAGGGACTTACACTACATCTCTTCAAGTACTACTGTTCATGATGATGGAACACTATATAGGAAATGAGTGCGTAGGTAATAAAACAGTCTCGAATTCTAGATTTCTGATGGAGAAAGAATGGTATGGCTTCTCGAGGTTCAGTTACCCGAAGACAGGAGCAGGTGCTATAGGTTATTTTTTTTGGTACCAGTGATTGAAACTCAAGACCTTGTGGTTGCGAGGCAGGTGCAGCACCACTGAGCTAAATTCCTGGCCTTAGGTAATTTTTAGAGAAACTAGAGTAAGGGGTTCTGTTACCTGCAGCTTTTGAGGTATCTTGTTTAAAGTACGAATACATATTTTTGCCTGGATTGAAGATGGAGGCAACTAGGTTGAAAGGATAAAGGGAGAGAGAGAGGGAGGGAGGGAGGGAGAGAGAGAGAGAGCGAGAGAGAAAATGACAGTGCATTTCCTATTGACCTCTAGTTCTGAGCAGTCTGTTCCCTGTCTTCCCTTGGCCAAGGTGGATCATTTTGATTGTGCAGGAACATTGTCTGCTATTCTTTTAGGTTTGGGGAAGACTCTCCTCTTGAAGTGATGGTTTTAGAGTGTAGGTATCAGCAAGGTGAGCAAGGCACTCATAGACTCCGTTTTGCATGTTGTAATCCAAGACCAATAAGTGTTGTGTTTGTATTGGAAGTGGCGGTGGCGCTTGAAGTACTGATGCTTTTAGTGTTTTGGATGTTGGACTGCGTTCTCTTTATGTATGATAGATAAGAATGAGTACAGGAAACGCTGCTGTTGTCTGGGCCTTAAGAGAGAATGAAACCTTGAAGGAGGTAGCAGCCGTGTTTGCTTTTCCACTCACTGATCCAGGAAGGTAGGAAACGGTCTTGTGCAGGGTGGCGCATGCCCATTACCCCGAGGTGGTGTGCTGGGCTTCCCTACCAGCTGTTAAATCATAGGCTTCCACGGAGCATCACTCAACTTGGATTGAACACTGGCTGATGAATCAGTGTTGATGTGTGTGCTGGCTTGAATTGGCAACATAGTTTTACTGTTGACTGCAGGTGCATCTTTTGTTTCTGTTTTCAGGACTTACTCCAGCAAGAGGACTGTGAACATGGATTACCTCTCACACATAAGAGATGCACTTGTTCAGCCCTTGACTTCACAAGGGGTAGAAGGAGTACAGGATGTGGTTGCACTTATGGACACATATTATTTGATGAAAGAAGACTTTGAGAATATCATGGAAATTAGCAGCTGGGGTGGTAAACCCAGTCCTTTTTCCAAACTGGATCCCAAGGTGAGCTGTGTCTCCTGCTGCTTCTCAGTCACTTTGTGATGACCAGGTTTGGCTTAACAGTGCTGCAGGGTTGTTTCAGAGGCTTTAAAAATGGTTTACATCTTCCCCCCATAAATGCTTGTTGCTGTTCACAGCCTTTGCTTCCCCAAGGTAGTATTTGAGCCGGGCTTGGTGGTGCATGCCTGTAATCCCAGCACTCAGGAGGCTGAGGCAGGAGGATCGCTGTGAGTTCGAGACCAGCCTGAGCTACATAGTGAGCTCCAGGTCACTCTCAACTACATAGTGAGACCCTGTCTCAAAAAGCCAAAAAAAAGGGTAATATTCAAGTACAGTGAAGAGACAGTGCTGTAGGCCTGCCCTCACTAGACATAGTACCAAGCACCCACAGCTGAACGGAGCTCAGTCCGTGATAGGCAGGCTCCATGCAGAAACAGGATGGCAGAGAGGCATGGCAGCCAGGAAGTGGGGAGACGGAGGAGCAGGGGACAGGAATACACCTTTCCAGGTCAGGTGCCCAGTGACCTGATCTACAGGCCCCAACTACCAAGAGAAGTCAGCCATGAACTCATCAGTGCACTGATCCACTGACGACTATGACAGTCCTTTGATAGATCCAAACCGTAACAGCTGGCTGAGGCAGGAGGATAACGTGTTTGAGCCCAGCCTGGGCAACTTAGTGAGACCCTGTCTCAACATAAGAGGAGGAGAAGGAGAAGAGGGAGACAGAGGAAAGGTGGATTTCTAGATTTGACAATTTGTGTTTTTTTCTTGGCTTCATGCTGAATAGTGAAAAGGCAAGTCAAATCTGAGGAGCAAATATAATTAAGCTGGGGAAGTAAGAGTGAGGTGTGATGATAATGGGCTATAAAAATAATGATGTGTTTTCTGGCTGAGGACTTTTGCCATTTTTCTACCTAATCTGGATTCAGAATTAATTCCAGTTGGGTAACCTATTATGTAAAAGTGTGTCCCCTCTTGTATAACTAGAGTGACATAACATGAAGGTATAATATCCAGCATCTCATTCCTCGGCCAGTTTACTTGATTGATGCTGCTTTAGAGGACACATTGTCTGAGTTTCCTTTCTAGAATTTTGACCTGACTTAATGGGCATCAGTAAATTCTTACAGTAGACATCCATTGTTAGTTGTTCCCCGGGGGTGTAGAATTAGATTTGGAAGCTTGAAGTTAGAGCTTTGTAAGTTACTTAGATTTTGAGGTAACTGCTATTAATCACGGTAAAGGTAGCTTAGGTGTTTGGTAGTAAAGGCCAACTTGTACTTTATAATGAGTCTTTTGTTTTTTGATTTCTTGGACTGACTTTATTATTTTGTAGAAATGTGTAGAAATGTAGAATAGGTAAAAATATGACTTCAAGTGACTTTTTTTTTTGCTTACCTAAAGTTCTCAGGTACTGATTCTTAATATTTTTTGTACCATGGGCCTTATTAAGAATGTCATGAAAAATAAAGAACTCCTCCATAGAAAGTGCATAGGCAGTACTGCCCTGTATCTATCTGTACATGCATGAATATGTTGCAGATAGGCTTCCAGGCTTTTCTTTCAGAGTTTTTAGGGTTATAAGAGTTTCAAAGGTTTATGCAGGGCTGCTGATACAACTCAGGGATAAAGCACTTGCCTAGTGTGCATAGGTCCCTGGTTCAACCCCCAGCACTGGAAAAAAAAATGGTTTGGTACTTAAAAAGATTTTTCTCTCCCTCCACTCCCTGCATACAGGTGAAAGCGGCTTTCACAAGATCTTACAATAAGGAGGCCCACCTTACCCCATATTCACTTCAGGTGATAAAGACACCAAGATCCAGTACAGGCCCGATGCTGGATTCTGACTACAGTGAAGAGTCACACGAGGATGACTCCCAGCCGGACGAGAAGGACCACGGTGCTATAGAGACTGACGCTATGATCAAGGTAGTATTTGAAGCTACCGACAGGAGAACCTCAAAATAGACAGTCTTTATAAATAGCTTCTCCATAATAGTAGAAGAGTTAAATAGCAAGAACACAGGCCATCGTGTTGGTGCCATATGATCTGAAAGGAAAAGAATCATCTGTTTATTTGGATGTCAGCGTATGCTTCCTTATCCATAGCGTAAACTATTTCTTTAAACAAATGCACTTCTTCCTTCTCTTATTTGTGTTCGCTTTGGCCATTGAATTCCCTGCTGAAGTTGCTCGGAGCTAAACTTGCCCTTTCCTTGCTTTTTGCTGGGCAGACGAAACTCCTCACGTGAGCCCATTGTGTATGGCAGCCCAGGCAGGCCAGGCTGTGCCTTCCCCTCGCCTTTGCTCTCACTGTGGAGGTGCATTCCTAAGTGGTAGGCACCAGGCAGGGCAGGGCCCTTCCCAGTGTGGTGATCTCTTCTTACCTGAGAGTTTATCTCCCTGTCTCCTCTCCCCACTTCACAAAATGAATGTGTTTAGATCTCCAGCCTGAAACTAAAAGAAAAAGGAAATTCTTCATGTAAACATTACCATATTGGTAAATCATCTTTTTTTTTTTTTTTGTCTCTCCTAAAAATACCTAGATTCCAAATCCAAGAAATTGCCTTACATGGACAACAAACCTCCGTTCTAGATTCTAATGTTTGCAGTTTTTATAGATATCTTGTTAGCTCTGACGAGCTGAGTGTTAATTCTATTCATCAGAGGTAGTAGTCCACGATCCAGATATTTGTACACCTCTCCCCCCTTTAAATTAAGCTGCAGGTAAAGGTCTTTATCTATATTGTAGAGATTAGCTTATTTCATTTACTTATAAGCATGGCTATTAACTATTTTGTGCATCTTTTTCTCCCAATAGAAAAAGACAAAATCTTCAAAGCCCTCAAAAGCAGAAAAAGATAAGGAGTCCAAAAAAGGAAAAGGAAAAAGTTTTAAAAAATGAAACCATTTTCACTAGCAACAGCTGTGTCTTACCTCCTCCGTCTCGCTGTTTTTCCAGAGGAACCACATTTGGCATCATGGGATGACCTGGCGACTCCTTTGTACAGGGTGATACAGCTAGCAGTGTGTATCTGGAAGGCTCGCGTACACCTCTTATAGAGGTTGAGAGACTGCTTTGGTCTGCTACTGTTGCCTGCCAATCTAATTAGATTGTTGTGCTTTGGAATGACTGTATCTTATATCTAGAAACTACATATGGGCTTTGCAGTCAGATTTTAGTTTGCAGTAACAAACCTGGGAGCACTGTTACTAAGGCATCTTTTATAGCCTGAAGAAGTTACCCTCATGGCCTTTATTGGACCAGTGCTGATTTTTTTTTTTAGAAAGGTAGTTATTATGTGGTGAAATTTAGTAAATAAATCATAGTACAAAACAGTCACCACTAGAACTGGGTATTCTTTGTACATTGTCAGATATCTTGAAAAGTATAAATTAGGAATAAAAATGTTCCACGTGTACAAAATTTTCTAAAGATTATCATCTTGTGCAACTAAATGCCATGTTGGTATATTGCTTATTAATCTGCAGGAGATTGGATTAAAAAGCTCACTGTTCCTTACTAACCAGTTGTGTGAAACATTGGTAGTCAGAGTCAAGAGCTTGAAACCCAGCGTCGTTACCCCTGTGCTGACCTGGTCACTGCTGTGAGTACTTGTCATGGAGAGGCCTCGGGGACCCCAAGGGTGTAGAGACTGAAGAAGGGTTGCCAGGCTCTGGTCCTGGGCAGGCTCAGCTGTCAGGCCCAAACCAGTAGGCCTGAGGCAGGGTCCTATTCGGAGACTCTGGCCAGGCCAGGATGAACTCTGGCTTTTGTTTACTGTGCCTCTGGAGATTGAGTTCTGTCCTGTGATGGATTCCACAAGTCCTTCAGGCTCTGCCTATAATTATGCTTTGTGGAATGGCCCCAAGGCTGTAGATCTAGCCTGGAATTTAGAAGCTGAGCTGCCTTTTAATCTCAACAGTAAGTGCTCAGAGGTATGTGCTGCTTCTGGACGTAGACATCATGAAGAATGTAAGATAAGGATTGCATGCCCTCCCTTTAAGGACTAGATGTTTTGTTGGGGGATGAAACAAAGTTCTTGAGACATTTAAAATGTATTTACCAGTGTGAAAACTCATTCCTAGAGATCAGTGTATATGAAAATAAAATAAAATTGCCTCAAGCCTTTGCCCCTCTCTCAGTGAAAGCCGGGCTGCAGACTTGGCTGCTTCACGCAGGCGTGCTGACGTACCAGAGGGGCAGGTCCTGCCAACCCAGGTGCTCTGTACACTCCAGGACAGGGCCTGCAACCTCCTGGCAGCCAGAATGAGCAATGTCCTTTCTGTGTGTGTGATGATTCGAATTGTGAGTACTCTAAACAATGGCATAGTGTGTACAAGATAAATAGCATTTTAGAATTCGAAATCTGCTACTTAATGTATGAGGATGACAGTAGAGCAGTTTGACCCCCTTTGAAGGCCCCCTGACCGTGAGTGAATGGCTGAGGTGAGTGGCAGCTGGGAGATGGGTCGACAGCATTTGGATGTGACTCTCAGTGGTCCGTGTTGGGATTGAATCTTCACTGGTGCTCTAACAAAGTGGCCTTTTGGCGCCGTCCACTGCCACACATCGTCTTTCAACATAAAACTATGTGCTTTTTTTGAGATCCACTGACTCCTGGTCACTTTGATATCCCTGAAAGACTGTGCAACTTAGTCTTTCATTGTGTGAAATTCTTCAAGTCCTATAGCACCATCATTTGACCTCTTGAAGTTATAAACAAGGAGTAGATTGTTTTATGCACTAGAAAGAGTGTATCTTCCTAAACAAGTTCTGTTGGGTTGTGCTCATGGGTGAAAGTCTGAGGCCTGCAATTCACCCTCTCAGGAATGTGCTCACCCTCACAAGTTCCCAGTGCCTGTAGGGTTTGTACCCTACAGCCTTACAGCATCCCTCCAGTGATAGGATACAGGATGAAGCAGGGGACTGCATAGGTTTTGTGTTAATAACATGGATTGTACCACTCAGTAAGGCCAAGGCCTCAGGCCTGTTCTTGGGCCAGCCATTGGGAGGGAAGGACAGCTCATAAAGCCGAGGCTTCCTGCAAGTGCAGATACCTGGGTGCTATAAAATGCTGTATTATTGGCAGTTTGGGCCCTTGCCTCAGCTCATAAGTACCATTGTAATGCTCAGGTTGCTGGGACCCCAGTGTAAAATCATTATCTGATTCATGCAGTTTCATTTATGACTCATTTTTGCTGTTTACGAGTTTGGTGACAGTGGCTGTGGACAGCAAGGAAGCATATATTGGAGTTGCAGGATAGGCATCGATATCCTTGGAGCATGTGGTAGGGTGTGTGTGCGTGGAGCCTGAGGGAAGATTCCATATAGTGGGAGTTTTTTCTCAGGAAAATCAAATAAATTTTTTGAGGGTTACCGGGGATTGAACTTCGGCCCTTGGGCTTGAGAGGTAGGCAGCAGGAACCACTGAGCCAAATCCCTGGCCCTCAAATGATTTAATTTTTAATGGAAATTCCAGTGTGCAGTAGGATGACTCAGCAGATAATTAAGCTTATAATTTTATTCATTTCTTTTAAAAATAGATTTTACTGATTTTTGGTGTTTTGATTCTGCTAAATAGCCTTGACTTGTTTAAATTTATTTCAGTTTTTAACCCTTCTGACCTAGGTGTTACTTAAAACTTCACAAATGTGCTTCACAGTTATCTTTTGTCCTTTTTTTGGTCTCCAAATCCAAGAAAAAACATTGTTTAGTCAACAGTTTTATTTTAAAGTTGATATTTCAAAGTATAAAAGATATCAAAAAAGCTGAATATTTACAATTATAGATTAAGCACAGAGCATAGAATATGTCAGGTGTCGGAGAGGAGGTGAACAGAGTACACTAAATAGCAAGGCTACACGTCACTGCCGCGCCACTGTGGAGATGGATGTGCCGACCAAGGGAGGCCACCTTTGTGTTCTTCTGCATCCAGGAAGGACTGTCCCGGAATGCAGCGGGGGTGGAAGCTCAGCCTCTGGGACAGATGTGTCTTCCAGAAGCATCATCTCTAGAAAGGAGCAACAGATGTCTTTAGGAGGGTGTCAAGCGGGAACGCAGCATTCAGAATGGACATTTGCAGTCTGTAACCGGGACTGGGTCTCACTCCTGGCCGTGCACTCCCATGGGCTTGTAGGCCAGCTGCTGCCCCTTTACCATGAGGTACAGAAGGGCGCCGCCACCTCACTGGAAAGATTGAGCAGATGAAAGCTGAAGTGGTCAGCAAGCTAGAGAGCCTTTGTCTTGAAATTAAGGGCTCCTTGTCTAAATGCCAGTGAGCAGTAACTTTGACCAGGACTCACTATATTTATTAGCAGGCATTTGCTATGGCTGTTTCAGAAGATAGTGCATCACGGTAACTCACTGAGGGCACCTCTGCAGGGAGCTCAGATGTCCCATGGTTCGGGTCTTGCAGTTTCTTTAGAGGATTACCCATTTCACTGTTGGGAGAAGTCCTGTGGAGGTTTGTTAAAAGTAAACTTCCATTTTGGAAGTGACGAGAGATAAAATTTTCCTACAGACAATGATTATAAGCTTGGGACAAAATAAAATAGCTACTCAAAGGCATCAGAGAACAGCTAAAATAGGCAGAAATTGGAAAGGTGTGAGCCTTTCAAAGAAGCGGCAGGAGAACTCTGCTGGCTAAGGTTCCTATCCAGGTGGCTTTTCACTTGTTGGGGACAAGGCTACGAGGTGTGGGGCATGGGATGGTGAGAAGATAAGCAGTGAAATCAAGTCCTACAAGTGGAAGGAGTCGGGAGAGTCTGGCTGTTGGAGTGACGGAAATGTGTGAGGGGAGGGAATGCTGGGGAGAGGTGGCTCCACGTGTGCAAGCTTCACACAGATCCTTGAACTTTGCATTTGGAGAAGACTCACACAAAGCCCAGGAAAGCAATAGATCAAAGGCTGAATGAACTAAGAGTATTTTAACTGCTGGGCAGAGTTTGAGTTTAACTGCTGGTTGGAACAAAGTAAACATTTTGTAAAGGCAAATAGAATCTCAAGGTTCTATATCCATAATGTCTGGCATACAATAAAATAGTACTAAATGTGGGGTGGGAGCTGGGTGTATTGGTGCATGCCTGTAATCCCAGCATCAGGAGGCTGAGGCAGGAGGACTGCTGTGAGTTTGAGACCAGCCTGGACTACCTAATGAGTTCCAGGTCAGTCTTAACTTAAAAAACACAAAAAAAAAAAAAAAAAAAAAAAAAAAAAAAAAAAAAGTGGGGTGGGGCACAACAGGCAAATGTGACAATCAAGAAAAATCAAAAGAAAATAGTCTTGAGGGTCAGGGATTTAGCTCAGTGGCACCACGCCTGCCTCACAAGCACAAGGTTCTGAGTTTGATCCCTGGTACCAAAAAACAAAAACCAAAAAAAACAAAGATGACCGAGATTACTGATTGATTGGCTGTAATACGGATTGAACCCAGTAAGTGTTGAGCTATAGCTCAGCCCTCTAAATTTTCCTTTGAGACAGAGTATCACTAAATTGTCCTATTGCCCTAGGCTCATTTCACGTAGCTGGGATTACAGGCTATGCCACCATGTGCAGCTGATATACAAGTTGAAATAACAGCCAAGGACTTTGAAACAGCTTTTTTCCCCCTGCCCCTTTTCTATATATAGATTATTCACTGTGGGGAGCTGGTATATGTACATGTCAGATCTTAGTCCTTTTTACTTCACCCCCCCCCTCCTTCCATCTCTACAAAGTCTATCTCCTACTTACTATCGTCTGTTGCTCCTAAATTATGTATACTCTGGGTTTCCTATATAATAAAATGACTATTTTAAATATGTTCAAAGATGTAAAGGTGAATATAGTCAAAAGGAATGAGAGATGGGGGAACTCAGAAAACAAACTAAAGGCTGGGCATGGTGGCAAACACCTATAATCCCAGCACTTGGGAGGCTGAGGCAGGAGGATCGCTGCGAGTTTGAGACCAGCCTGGGCTGCATAGTGAGATCCGGCAGTCTGATACCTATAATCCCAGCACTTGGGAGGCTGAGGCAGGAGGATCGCTGCGAGTTTGAGACCAGCCTGGGCTGCATAGTGAGATCCAGGGCAGTCTGAACAACATAGTGGGACTCTGTCTCAAACAAAACAAACTAAACATGAATGTTCTAAAACAGAAAAGTACAAAATCTGAAGTAATTTTACTTAGAAGAAAGGTCAGCGAACTTGAAGACAGACCAAAAATTAATATGAAGAACAGAGGAAAAACATAAAAATGAAAGAATCCTAATGACCTGTGGATATCAAGGAGTCAAATACAGTCATGAGTTCTACCCTGAGAGACTAGAAATTCACAGAAAAATTTGATGGCACAAGGCTGCATTCTTTCTGACTGTATTGAGACTAGGTTTGGTCAAAAATTTGATGAAAAAATAGACAACCTAGAAAATCCCTATAATATAGTAAGTAATTGACCAAACCTACTCAGTACAGTCAGTAAGAAGTCTAAAAACTAAGAGAATGTTACATGCAGCCATAAAGAAAAGGGTACCAGAGAATGAGGGTGTTTGAAATTGGTGATGAGTACCTTGAAAGTGCTTTAAGAATAACCAGAATTCCATACCAAGTGAAAACATCTTTCAAAAATGAAATCGAGATATACTCACAGCAAATGTGTACTCCCCCACCCCCATTCAGTTTATTGGTACATTTAAGGCAAACAGTATAGTTAATGCATCTGGGATCTTGTACCTTTACATGATATATCTTGGTTCTTACTTTTGCCTCATTCCCCTGCCCTCCCTTTACCCCCTTCACCCTTCCCTAGCAAATGTGTTCTTGAAAGAAATGCCGGATGTAGGAAGTTCTTCAGGCTGAAAGGAAGTAATGCCAGTGGAAACCAGGATTCAGGAAAGCAAGGGCACGACAGGAATGGTAAATTGGTGGGTGAGTACAGATTACATCCATGTTTTTTCTTACAATTTCTTTTAAAAGTGTGACTGAAGAAAAATGCCTGGATATGGTGGCACATGCTTGTGATCCCAACTATACTCATGAGGCTGTGGCAGCAGGATACCAAGTTTGATGCCAGCTTAGGCAATTTAGTGAGTCTCTGTCTCAAAGTTTTTGAAAAGGGCTGGGGATATAGCTCAGTGGTAGACTGCTTCCCTTGTATAAGCAAAGCCTTGAGTTCAGTCCCCAGTACCTCCCCCTACCCTAGCACATGAAGAGAAAAATATCACTGTAGTGTAGGTTTATACTGTGTGTGCACGTATGTGTACATATGAAATAATATACTAACCAAGTAAAAGTTGGAAAGACACGTAGGTAAAAAGTCTATAGAGAAATGAAATACTAAAAAATGTGTGGAGGAGGAGGGCTGGGGATTTAACTCAGTGGTTTTGCTGTCTGTTTCACAAGTGCAAGGTCCAGAGTTCAATCCCCAGTACCAAAAAAAAAAGTGTTAAGGCAAGACAAGGGACAAAAAATCAAAAAGCAGCTAGGGCAAATAGAAAACAGGTAACAAAGCTGTATTCCTAAACTGAACCTGATAAAACAACTTGAAAAAATACAACAAGAAAATTGTAGACCAGTATCGTTTACAAATACACAGTATTTTCAGTATAATAATAAAACAATCCAGCAGTACATGAAAATGGATTATGATCAAGTATGTTTATCCCCTGAAAGTTGATTTTAATACTCAAAAATCAATATAACTTACCAAATCAACAGAATAAGGGAAAAAACTTACAGTCACTTCTCTTAATTGGTACAGAAAATTCATCTGACAAAATTTACTCTGCAAACTAGAATAAAAGAAAGCTGCTTTTTTTTTTTTTAACATAGAAGGCCTTTCTGAAAAATCTTACAAGTAAACATCACAGGAGTGAAATACTGAATGCCTTTCTCCAACATTGGGAACAAGTCAAGGGTGTGGACTTTACCCCTTTTATACTGTGCTGCACTGGGGAGCCTGAATGATGCGACAGACAGAAGGAAAAGAAGATATAAAAGGAAGAAAGTTTTGCTCTACTTGTAGACATGGTTATTTACCTAGAAAATCTTAAGGACTCTATTACAGCTACTAGACCTGAGTGAATTTACAAAGGTTGCAGGATGCAGGGTCAGTGTATAAGTCAGTTGCATTTTTCCATATAAACAAAAATGAAAAGAAATTAAATTCCATTTAGTACCAAACTCCCCAAGTTATCTATTCATAAATTGAAGAATTGAAAAAGATTAAAATTTAGAGATAATTTAGTAGATTGGTAGGTAAGTTTTGTTAAAGATATCAGTCCTCTTCAAAATGCCCTATGGAATCAGGGCAACTCTGGTAGGCAGAGTTCTAGGATGGTCCCCAAGATTCCCACAGCCAGTGCACACCACACATCTTGTGTATTTTCCTTGTAAGAGGGGAGGGCTGTGACTAAGATGTCATAGTATTAGCTTGTATCATCTGACAAGATGAAGGGTTTTACAGGTTGTGATTAAGGCTCACATTCACTGATTTGGAATTAATCAAAAGGAGCTCATTGTAAGAGGACCTGACCTGAGTCCTTGGCTCCCGACTTTCCCCAAAGGGAGAAGAGACATCAGAGAGCTGGTCAAGCTGTGGATGAGCCACGGGTCAGGAACCCACAGCCGTGGGGCCCAGGATTCCACCAACAAGCTAAACCTAGAAGAGGCTTCACACTCAGGTGAGGCCACAGGTCCAGTCAGCACTTCCCGGGTGGCCTTGTGTGAGTCTGAGCAGAAGACTCAGCTAAGCCATGACTACACCCGTGGAAATTTTGAGATAATATATGTACAAGATGTTACATTTGTGATAGTTTGTTACATGGCAAACAACCTGCAAGCACAGAACCTAACATAGCTGGCTCTAGTTTTAATGGGCCAATTAAAAAGCCCATGTGACTTTCTCACCGTGAAGCCCCGGCCTGCCTGAAATTCATAGTTCTCCTGTCTCTGCCTGTTGGAGCTGGTCCTGCAGGTATGTGCCTCCAAGCCAGGCACTCCATGTGATTTGACTTGCTCTGGGTGGGATTTATGCTGCTTGGCTGAATGACCTTTGTCACTCTGGAGGCTGTACTACTTTCACTTTAGTGTTTGAAAACAGTCCAGGAGAGGTCTGCTGTCAGACTGTCCAAATGAGGCCATTAAACAGTGCACGGGAAGGCGTGGAGGCCGACGGGAAGGGTGGGGAGCAGCAGCACCCTGGGAGACGGCCCGGTACTCACCTGCAATACTCACTGTCCCATCTCGGCTCGCAGGTACTGGGTGTAGTCTAAAACTTTTTTTAGTTGTGCAGAGTTTAATCTTTCTGAACACATAGGACACGTGCTTTCAGTGTTTAACAAGCTGTTTGAAGGAAGAAAATGCAGTTACCTTTGGGTTACTCTAATATGAAAAACAGCTATTTTCTTTCTACACTTAGTACATGTTTATTATGCAGTTTAAGAATTAGCAGTCCTGGACTGGGGATTTAGCTCAGTGGTGCTGCCGCCTGCCTTGCAAGCGCAAGTTCCCAAGTTCGATCCCCAGTACCGACCGAAAAAATAAAAATAGAATTAGCAGTCCTTGATCTGCTGTACGACTCTCTTAAAGGTAATGTTCTTAGGGGCCATAGATGTTTCTTCCAAGATGCCAATTTGGGGCTTTGGGAATCTTTAGAAATGTGAAGAAATAAGGAGAATTCAGAATAAAGGATTGGTAGAACAAGAGGTCTATTTTTGGATCAATATGTGTGACTGAGTGACAGGGTGCACACTTACATCTTAAATTCTGAGTACAGCGCAGGAAAGTCACAGTGTGGACACACTGTCCAGTCATCTTTCAACATATGTCGGCCCTGGAAGTATACATTTGAGAGTAAAATTCATCTTTATCTGTTAAACTCCATTACATAATTATACTAATGGAATTACAGTTGAAAGCCAGGCCTCTACACTGAAGAACTATGGCTATTTTAAAGGTAATGGACTGAAATGGCACTGAAAGGACTAAAGGCAGGTTTTCCTTATCAGTATTGCGTCAAAAGATACAACAAGTATTTTTAAACTTTTTTTTGTTGTTTTTGAGACAGGGTCTCACTATGTAGTTGAGACTGACCTGGAACTCACTATGTAGTCCAGGCTGGTCTCGAACTCACAGTGATCCTCCTGCCTCAGCCTCCTGAGTGCTGGGATTACAGGCGTGCGCCATCATGCCTGGCTTGATTTTTTTACATTATTACTTGGTGTTATTTTAAAACAGGACTTATATTACCCCAGTGATTAACAATATTTGGTATTTTCATGTTTTCTGATAGCAGGTCTTAAGAAAAACAAGAAAATGCCACTGATGAGATTCCAGGTGTTGTCCTAAGGCTTTGCAGATGTTAGCTCATCAGTCTGGTTGATCTCAGTAGGAAGGTGGTGTTACAGATGCCATAAAAACAAATTGCACTGTGGTGACATAGCCAACAGGTGGCAGGAAGGAAGATGTGAATCCCAGGCCTGCTCTCCTGCTGCAGGGAGATTATTAAATGCTCTGAAATAATTTTCAGCTCTGTTGGCCATGAATCACATGCTAAATGTTTTGAGAAGTTTGAGAACTAATGTTAGAAACGAAGACAGTGCTGGTGTACAAGTGTTTTAAAGAGGGAAATGATTCTAAAGAAACTTACTGTTACAATGCAGTAGGGGATGTTGTTTTTACACCCAGGACAGAGGAGTTCACACTCTGGGAGAAGAAACTGGCAGTATGGACATGGGGTCGTGGCCTCTTCTGTCTCAGATGAATCGGGTCTCCTGTGAGGAGGAATCACGTGTTGTTTAGAGCGACATGGATAACAGATTTGTACAGGACCACATAATAGTAATAGTAATAATGCCTTCTGCTAGTTGTCTTTAGAAAGCCAGGCAGCGATGAACCTTCTGCTTTGGGGCTGCAGAGGATTTGGCAACACTGGGCTGGCAGTGGGCTGGTTAAGGAGTTTCTCACACCGAGAACACTCAAGTGTATTTCCCTGTGGGGCAGACACTGCCATCTACCTCACAGCCATTCTCTCTGGCTTCCTTCCCAAGGAAACAGCAGTTGGCTTTGCAGCTAGAGGTGCCGTGTGGCAGAGTACTGGCCAGAGAGGGGAGGTGTGTCTTGGGGATGGTGCTTTCCAGAGCAAAAAGGTAAAGACCTTTTCTTCCTTGATCCCTCCACCTCCTCCCGCCTTAGGGATGTGATGTTGGCAGGTGCGGCAGCTCTTGTGCAGCCATGAGCCTCTGAAGTGAATGGCACAGCTGGGAGAGGAGTCTGTGTTAGGTGGCATCGGAACCCCTGGCTCCAGCCCCGGGCTGTGACAGTGATGCCACACATAAAAATCCTCACTTGTTCAAGACATTGCTGGGTTTTCTGCTGCTCTGTAGAATATAATCCTTTACCCCCATTCAGTTAGCAGCCTGATTTTGGAAAATACCTTTGAGAAATGTGATCAGATAAGAAATGGCTCTGCCTACCTGACCATGGCCTCGATCTTCTTTTTGTACTTGGCATCTATCTTGTTGCGGTACTCGGGCCTCATGAGCATGGCGGCAAAGCTGAAAGCGGAGTTCTTCAGGCCCGCCCGGTGGCACTCGATCACCGTAGAGGTCAGGATCGGCACAATGTCTGCAACACGAAGGGGACAGCAGGAATCACGGTGGCACCTGCCCTTGTGACTGGGCCTGACTCGTCTGCGGTTCAATGACAAGAGACCCATGCTTCTCTGGGCTTTGCTAGGATCTACTTAATGAGGAGAGGGCCCAACAAGCAAAGACCCTTCCCACACGTAGCGGTGCCTGTGCCCCCGAGTCCCACACCCCTGAGGGGTCTGAACTGGGGCACTGGGGCATTGGCCAGGACTGCTGATAAGTGGGTGAGGGGAATGGGTAATTCTGTGTCCTCATCTCTTCTGTCATCTAATTTCTTCCTTCAGGCACGACAGATACCCAGAATTACTGCCCAAAGAACACGACCTTACAAAAATTACTTGCTACAAATTGCCAAATTGCTTCCTAAAAAGTCTACGTCAGTTCCCATCCCCACTAGCACTCACATCCCACGCCTTGCCAGCATGGTCATTTTAAAGTCCGTCCTTTTTCTTTTTTTTGAAACAGGGTCCCACTGTGTAGGGCAGGTTAGCCTCGAGCTCATGGTTATCCTTCCTGCCTCAGCCTCTCGAGGGCTGAGATTACAGGTGTGCACCACCATACCTGGCAAATGTTTTCATGTAACAAAAAAAGAATACATTTAGAGAACGTGGACTATGAATTGTGACATAGAGGCCAGATATGGTCCTCTGACTCTCATATGGCCCATGAACTACAAATGCTTTTCATATTTTTAAATGGTTAAGGGAAAAAAGCATCTTTGTTTAAATTACATGAGGTTGGGCTGGGGATTTAGCGCAGTGGCACCACGCCTGCCTCAAGCACAAGGCCCTGAGTTTGATCCCCGGTACCAAAAAAAAAAAATTACATGAGATTCACATTTCCGTGTTGAAGAAGTAAAGTTCTGTTGGAGCCCAGCCCTGCTCATTCATGTATGTATTGTTCATGCAGAAATGGTGGAGTGGAGTAAGTTACAAGAGAGGCAGAGCGGCCCGTGAAGCCTAAAACATGTAATGTGTGGTCTTTCACAGAAAGGGTCTGAGGATGCCTGTCATCTGGAGAACGTGAAGCTGACACTTCTTAGGAGGAGGAGGCCTCTTTCCCGCGGTGAGGCGCTGCTCCTTGACAACAGAGAGTTACACTGGGATCTCGGCAGTGTGACTCGACTCTTTGCCTGGCACTGCTGCCCTGTAAGATGGGGAGGGTAACAACAGCACGTGTGTGCAGAAACTTGGAGAGCTTGTGACGGTTACGGTTACCCTCGGAACAGGGATTGGATGCTTGGATGCATGGCCCTTGCCTTGCATCCGGGCACTGGGTGTGGGGAGGGGCCCCTCGGTTCCAGAACTGACAAGTGGCTGTGTGCTGCCCAGAGTCCTCGTTTATGCTGGATCCCCGCTTTCTGGGAGTCTGGGAAGTTGGCTGGTGAGTGTAGATCTCATAGCGCTGCCCTTAGGCGGAGGTGTGGATGCCGTGTTCCGTTTAGACAATACTTACGGGATGGAAACTTGCTAATGTTGTTGGCTACTCGAATGAGCATGCGTGCCCCTTTCATATGGTCACCATTTCTAACGTGGATCTGAAACAAATAATTATTCTTACAGGCTCAGATCAACCCTGCATCATGCTTTCCCCACACAACTCCTTGACTGTCCCAGCACAGGGCTGTCGTCCTCAGGTCCTTGGCGCCTTTCCTGGCTCCTGCACCTGGGACTTCACCCAGGCTTCGAGGGCACTGCAGTCACTCAGGTGTGGGACTAGGGGCTCTCAGAGGTGGTGCAGCAGGCAGGGAGAAGCCCTTTTACTGTGGCTTTCCTTCCACAGTTTTAGTTAATCTGTGATCCACCACTGTCCCAAAATATTAGTATTGTGTGTTGTAAAGGTTCTGTCTTAGTTATTTTTGACCTCTCATCGGAAGAAGGGAAAGGGAAGCTTAGTCTACCTTGCCTCCCCTTCTCAATCTGGCCTCCACACTGCCCAGCTCAGCCAAGGTTCCTATCCCTGTGCTGAGAGGGCAGCCCCCGAGCCTAGTCCAGCTGTCCTGGAGCAGGGGTGGATCTCTCAGTCCTCTGAGGCAAAGACGCTTGTTGACATTTTTTCATGGAATTTTTTTCTTGCTTGACTGACAGGGCCTGATAGTTTTTTAGTACCACAGCAGTCAAGAATCTTTGAAAGCCTGGGTGCTACACAAGATATCAGGGCAGAGGGGAAGAGCTCGGGCTGCTCCCTGGTGGGAGGGGTTGAGGACATCTGTGGGGATGGAAGTTACAGGCCAGTCCTTGGGTCAGAGGAAGGAGGAGGACTCAGGAAGTGTCCACAGCTGCCAGCCATGGTCTGGGAGGGCTTCTAGGAATCCCTATTTTTTGCTGCTCATCTCCTACCAAGTAGTTTGTAACCTCCCTTGAAGGCTGCATTGTGCTGGGTCTGTGCTCCCAGAACCCTGGCACTACCATGCAAGGCTGAAGCCCTGGGAAAGAAGGGTCCTCCTGGGGCTGTGAAGGGAGAGCACACCCAGGGGCTGCCATTTGGATTCTAAATGTGGTCTAATAGGGCAACCGGTGGTCACATGTAGCTACTGAAATTTAAAAATTCAAATGATATGAAATTAAAAAGTCTTATCAGTTGTGCTAGCTGCATTCCAAGTGCTGCACAGCCAGGTTGGTGGCCGCGTACACAGAGAGCGGTTCTATCGGCAGAGTTCTCCAGGGTCGGGCTGACACGGACCATTGGGAATCTGACAAAACTGTAACTTTACCATGCTATGCTAGGTGACTTCAAGGTTAAATCAGCTCTGGATGGGCCAGAGAACCAAGTTAGCACTCATACAGAAAGAGGTACTTTGATAAACTGAAAATTTGGGAAAATACTTGTTAGATTTTGCCTGTACCTATAAAGATAGTATATATCTGAACAAAAACATATATACAAATAGCATTAATGTAAATTATACATACAAGTACTAGAGGTTTGCATAATTTGATTCTCTTAATAGGAAACTAGAATATGCAAATGGAAATAAATATAATCCTGATTTAGTAAAATGAATTTAAAAAGTACACATATGCATGTATAGAAGTATAGAAAATATATACAATAGAGCACTAACAATTGTTATATCTGGGTGATAGACTTGAAGCATGAGTTTTTTTTTTTTTTTTTTTTTGGTACCGGGGATTGAACTCGGGACCTTGCACTTTCGAGGGCGGTGGAACCACTGAGCTAAATCCCCGGCCCAGCATGAATTGCTTTTTTTTTCATTATACTTTTCTAGAGTCTCAAAATTTTCTTAATGAATATTATTTTTATATTTAGATATAAAGGAAACTATTGAAAACTGGAATTTTATAAAATCCAATAGCTTAGAGTTAATAAACAAACTCTGGATCAACAGAGAGGGTTTAAGTAAATCTTTTTTGGGCCCAGGTATCGCATCTATATACTTCAAGGTCAGAACGACATGGAAAGACACACGGCAAAGCCCGCTCCCTTCCTGTCCTGTCCGCTTGACTCTGGTGCTACACATCCCCTTGCCCTGAGCCCCTTCCCTTTAGAACACCACTTGCCGAACCCTACAGTGTGTTCTTCATTGTATTTGCAGTAAATAGCTATGCATTCTCTTCACTTTTTTTTTAGACAAAAGGCAGCATATTGTAAAGTTATTCTGTACTGTGCTTTTGTCACTTGGCACACAAACCTAGCAAACTGCTCCAGTCAGTGGCAGAGGTGCCCGGAGGGACACACCGGGCTGGTTGTGTCACAGGTCCCTCAAGGGCCTCACCTTCACGAGAATGTAACTGTGCAGAATCATGAGGTTGGTGGCCATCTCAGAGGGGATTTTGATATTCTGGGATTTCAGCTCTGCATACATGCTGAAGAGAACGTCATGTGCATTCCGATAGTTTCCTGGAAGAAAGGTGGTAAAGTGACATTACTGCCAAGGATGAAATCTGAGGTCTGTGCATGGCTTTCCTCTTACGAGAGGTTTTGCTAATTATTACCAATATTTGGGCCATCTCTTCTATGGTAACTTAGCGGTGGTTCCTGTTATAATCAGTGGTGCTCTCCGTGGCCATCCCTGTGTAGAAGACGGTGGTGTCCTAGCGGCTGCACCCTTCCTCAGGACTCCCACTTGTCCCTAGTCTACTGGTCATAAGTTCGGGTCTTTCATAGTCAGCCCCTCCTCCCCACAGCCACCACTGGGCTTTCCCCCTCTGGGCAGCAGTGTGCTCACTGACTTTCCTCCCTCCGCAGCCTTTGCAGAGCTTCAGGATTCCCCCGAACCCCAACACCAGGGCACCTCCTTGTGTGCCCCCCACCCATGTGACTCCGAGAAGAATGCCTGTTTAACATGTGCAATGCCCTGGGGTGGATTCCCAGCACCCCAAAACTGAGAAACCCACCAAAGGCAGTAAGATCAAGTGTAAATTCTGAAGCCAAAGTCTCCCATCAACCTTGGAGGGTAGAACCCTGGCCCAGTTCTCTCTGGGTCCTGAGCTTCCAGCACACATCTGACAGACAACAGGTATTACATGGACACAAGCTCAACAAAATCATGATGGGTTTAACTGCATTTCCAAAACTGTGATATTAATACACACCAAAGAACTGACTTGTAAAAACTAAGGAAATTGTAGGCTAATTCTCTTACTCAAATATTTACAGAGCACATAAATGAAACCATTCTGCAGATTTCATAACAGCCTTGTAATAAAGAACCAGATCCACTATAATTCGGTATAATTACCTTCCACCTTCTAATGTCTCTCACATGGATCATCACATGGATCCATGAAATGGAAGGAAAATTCTATGAGCTGCAGGTAGAGGCTGTGGACTGTAAGTGGTCAGAGAAATCACTGTCCCAGAGACAGAAACTGAGGTGGTAAAGGAAGGCAGGAAATAAGTCCCCTTGGTTCATATGATACCATAATGGTGAATTATTTTGCTGCTCTGAAACCTAAAACTGGCCATCTCCTTAGCTTTTGGGTTCAAAGCAAGCCTAGATTAGACTTGATCTTAGATAAAAGGCTGAGAAGTGATGGATAAGAAACTTCTACTCTTTCTTGGGCAGAAGAAGGGCTGAGTATTGATTCTACTTCCTGTTTGAGTAGAAAAAACAATTAGGGACCTGGGGGTATAGCTCAGTGGAAGAGCCCTGGGTTCCATCACTAGAATGTACACAAACACACACACACACAATATATCAATAGTTTAAAATATAAGATAACTAAATTAAAGTATATATTAGAGACTTACCTGCAGACTGTTCTTCTCTGGCAATTATGATGGCAGTCCGGGCAGCCTCTCGGTACTGTTTCAGAGCCATATACAAGCGGAACAGGTACTTGGCATCCTGTCATACAAACCATCAGACAAACATAGCTAAGCGATCACCTGTAATTTTGCATGTTAGTTAGGATCACATATTAATGTGCCAGTAACAGAACTGATGTTGTTTTTTAAACTTGATAAAAGAATTAGCTCATCAAACATTTATTCTGTGGTTAATATGTTCCAGGTAGTATTCAAAGTACTTAAATGTTAACTCAGTTAAATCCCTAGGAGGAATGAGTAAAGTCCTTGTTTTATGGATGAGAAACAGCAGCACAACAGGACAGGGACAGTCAGGATTCAGGCCATGGTGATCTGGGTAAAGTCTTCCCTGCCACCAATCCTCAGGGTACCACTCATAAGCGTGGAAGCAGAACATGTTCTTATACAGTGTTCCAACTCTGCAGCATCCTAGCACTGGGCTGGGGATTTAGCTCAGTGATGCCGCTGCCTGCCTTGCAAGTGCAAGAATCTGAGTTCGATCCCTGGTACCAAAACAAAACAAAACAAAACACATATAAATTTTCTTTGTTCTACAAAATTTTCTTTGGCCTTTTACCATTTTCTATTCCTTTTTTTATGACTTTCAATTTACTTTTATTAGGACACATCTCCAAACAGTAGAAAGAGCTTCAGAGTTGCTATTAACAGAAATTATTGCAAAGTTATTCTTAGGTTATTATTATAGTTTGGGTCTAGAGCCCCCCCCCCGAAAAAAAACCCTCATAGGGTCACAGATGGGGCTTTTCCAGAGGTGGCTGAATGTAGAGTGAGACTGACTCATGACGCAGTGCCAGGCCCACAGGCACTAAGATTAAGGGTGTCTCAAAACAACCAGCCCCCCAAGTATAAAGACCTGATTCAAAAATGGGCATCTGTAATCAGCAGACATTTGTCAGAATAAGAAGTAAAAGCAGCAAGTAAATCTATGAAAAAATGTTCCACATCACTGGTCATTCGAGAGATGCAGATGAAAACAATGAGATTCCACCTCACCCCACAAATGGCTGCTATCAAGAAATCACACAATAACAAATGTTGGCGGGGTTGTGGGGAGAAAGGAACCCTCCTCCATTGTTGGTGGGAGTGCAGACTAGTGCAACCACTATGGAAATCAATATGGAGATACCTCAAAGAGCTGGGACTAGAGGTTCCATTTGACCCAGCCATCCCTCTGCTGGGTATCTTTCCAAAAGAATTAAAAATAATCATATCACAGTGATATATGAGCACCTATGTTTATAGCAGCACAGTTTGTAATAGCTAAAACTTGGAAACAGCTCATTTGCCCATCAGTTGGAAACTGGAGAAAGATGATGTGGTTTTTCTATTAAATGGAATATTACTCAGTCATAAAGAATGAGAAATTAGAGTCATTCATAGGAAAATGGATGCATATTGAGGATATACTCCTAAGTGAAATAAATAAGTCACATGTGTAAATACCGAATAGTTTCTCTGGTGTGAAAAACTATAATAGTACATAAGATCCTAATGAGATATTTGACAATGTGAAATAAGAAGAAAAGGGCTAAAGGTGTAGGGAAAGTGGGAAGGGTAGGGGAAAGGGAATAAGGGAAAAGAAAAAAATATGAGAAAAATGAAAAACTGGAAATAAAGTGTTTGTCAATGGCGAGGGGAGGAGGGGGTAAAGGGAGGGCAGGGACAAGGAAAAAAATGAGAACCAAGACCTGTCATATGAAGGTACAGGATCCCAGTAATGAATGTAACTGTACCGTACACCTAAAATGTACCAATAAACTCAATTAAAAAGATTAAGAGTGTGAGTACTACCCACCTGAAGTCTGAATAAGATAAAAGGGACAGAATAATGTCCAGCTCTCTTGTTGCATTTGCTACCTACAGGCCACCATGAACTGTGTCTCCTCTGTAATGCCTGTGTGCCACTACACCTTGGAGCCAGCAAATTATGGACTGAAACCTTGACAAACTGAGCTAAATAAAGCTTTCCTCCCTTAATTTTGGGTGTCAGGTATTTTGTCTCAGCAATGAGAGAAAAGTAACTAAGGTAGTTATAAATAATATGTCACATAAGAAAGGAAAAATGCTACCCAAGAAAGAAAAAGGCATCCTGCATGTTATCATAACAATAGGTATGTATTCTCAAATTTTGTCTGGCTAATTACACAACCCTTACGAAGTGCATTTATCCAATCTCTCAAGAGAATGGTATAATAGTCAAGATTACAGAAATTCAACACAAGAACAGAATATTAAAGGCTATTAGAGAAAATAAACAGATCACCTATAAAGGAAAACCCATCGGAATCACAACAGACTTCTCAACAAGTATTTCAAGCCATTAAAAAAAAAAAACACCAAAATTTCCAACTCTGGTATACCCTGAAATATTACCTTTCAAAATAAGATAGTTCCATGATAAAGAACATCTGAAGAAATTCACGACCATCAAATCAGTTCTGAAGGATATTCTAAATGACAATTCCCACAACTCCAACAGAAAGAATCCACCAGGCAAGGCAAACAGTTAAATAGAAGGGAAAGAAAGGGAGCAAACAACAGGAAAAGAATATGACAAGAATAGGTTAATATGTATGTCATAACCATCAATGTGAATGGTCTCAGTTCACCAATCAAAAGAAACAGATTGGCAGAAAGGGCCAAGAAACAAGATCTGACAACATGCTTTCAAACAAGAAACATATTTTACTAAAAAAAAAAAAAAAAAAAATCCACAGATTTAAAGTCAAAGGATAGAAAACAATATTCCATGCAACAGGAAAGTGGGAAAAAACAAGGGCAGCTATTCCATTTGCAGACAGAGTAGATTTCAAGCCAAGACTGATCAGAAGAGACTAAGAAGGTTGCTACATCCTTGTTACGGGAACAATCCCAGAGGAAGAGATGACAATCATAAATACACATGAACCAAATACTGGCTCACCCAACTATATAAAACAGATGCTAATGGATATGGAAAAAAAGATAATCACAAGTAACAGTTGTAATGGGGGACCGCCATACTCCACTATCACAGAGTAATTAGACAAAATCAACAACAAAACCAGAATTGGACCAGATCTTTAAACAAATGGACTTAGTAGATATCTACAGAGTGTTCCATCCCACAAAAACAGAATGTATATTCTTCTCAGCAGCACATAGGACTTTCTCTAAAATAGACCACATACTAGCTCATACAACTTGCTTAAGTAAAGGCAAAGGAAATGAAATTATCCCATGCATATTATCAGGTTATAGTGCAATGAAATTGAAAATCAATGGCAAAAAACTCCCCCCAAAATACATAAACACGTGGAAATTAAATAGTACCCTCCTGAACAACCAATGGGTCACACATGAAATTGAAGACAAAATTAGTTTCTACAATTAAAGGATAATGCCTGTGTGACTTATTTATTTCACTTGAGTATATCCTCAATATGCATCCATTTTCCTATGAATGACTCTTAAGTGAAATAAGTAAGTCACACATGTGTAAAATACTGAATAGTTTCTCTGTTGTGAAAAACTAATTGTACATAAGATCCTAATGGTATAATTGACAATGTGAAATAGGAAGAAAAGGGCTAAAGTTGTAGGGGAAGTGGAAAAGGTGAGGGAAAGGAAATAAAGTAAAAGAAAAAAATATGAGAAAATGAAAAACTGGAAATAAAGTGTTTGTAAATGGGGAGGGAAGGAGCGGGTGAAGGGAGGGCAGGGACAAGGGGAAAAAATGAGAACCAAGACCTGTCATGTAAAGGTACAAGATCCCAATGATGAATGTAACTGTACTGTATACCTAAAATGTACCAATAAACTCAATGAGGAAAAATAAAAATAAATTTAAAAAAGGATAATGCCATTATACCATATCAAAACTTATGGGATGTGATGAAAGCAGTCCTATGAGGACAATTTTAAACAGTGAATTCCCATGTGAGGAAAATACAGCAAGTTTAAATAACCTAATGTTGAACCTCAAGGTTTTAGAAAAAGAAGAGTAAGTTAAACCCAAAGCTCACGTGAGGAAAAAAATAATAAAGATCAGAACAAAAATAAATGTAATTTTCTGGGTGTGGTGGTGCACACTTGTAATCCCAGCACTCTGGAGGATGAGGTAGGAGGACTGCTGTGAGTTTGAAGCCAGCCTGAAAATAAAAAAAATAAAAGCAACAGAGACTGAGAGAATATAAAGAATCAATTAATCAAAGAGTTGATTCTTTAAAAGATTAAATAAATAAAATAGATGGACCATTAGCCAAGCTTATCAAAATAAGTAAAAACAGATCCAAATCCAAGCAATTAGGAATGAAAAGGGTGAAATCACAGTGGATTCAGCCAAAATCCAGATTAATACCTACTTAGAGACCCTTTATGCTATAAGATGGAATCTCAGAAGAAATGGACAGATTGCTTGATACATATGAATTACCAAAGCTGAATCAAGAAGATGTAAATATTCTAAATAATCCAATATCAGCCAGTGGAAATGAAGAATAAACCCCTACCAAGAAAGAAAAGCCCAGGTCCAGATGGATTCACTGCTGAATTCTACAAGCACTTGAAAGATCTCATACCACTACTCCAACTCTTTAATGAGATTGGAATGGAAGTGACACTCCCAAAGTCATTCCTGGAAGCAAGCATTACTCTGATAACAAAACCAGAGAAGGATCCAACCAAAAAGGAAAACTAAAGGCCAATCTCCTTAATGAACGAGATGCAACAGTCCTCAATAAGATACTGGCAAACAGAACGCAGTAAATCTTCAAAAAGGTAATGCTCCGTGACCACATAGGATACAGGGATGGTTTAATATATGCAAATCAATAAATATAATACACATATTGACAGAACCAAGGACAAAATCCACACGATCATCTCAGTTGATGGGGGAAAGGCTTCTGACAAAGTCCAACATCCATTCATAAGAAAAATACTAAAGAAAATTGGAATAGATGCTCTTTATCTCAATCTGATAAAAGCCAACATCATACTATATTGAGCATATATGCTCAATAATTGAAACCTTTCACTCTAAAGTCAGGAACAAGATACCGATGTCCGGTATCACCACTCTTCAATACAGTCTTATATCCAGAGCAATTAGACAAGAGAAAGAAATAAGAATATGGAAGAAGGAAGGAAGAAAAGAAAGGAAGAAGTTAAATTATCATTATTTGTTGATGACACGATACTCTACATAAAAGACTCTTAAAAACTCTACCAGAAGACCCCCAAAACTACCTAAAGGCTCCTAGAATAACCAGTTTGGTAGTGTAGCAGATTCAAAGTCAACATTCAAAAATCAATATCATTTCTGTAAAGTAACAAACTACTGAGGAAGAAATCAGGGAAACACCACCTTTCGCAATAGCATCAAGAAAAATGGAATACTTAGGAATCAATCTAATGAAGTAAAAGATCTTTACATCTAAAACTGCAGTAGTCTGAAAAAGATCAAAGAGGATATCAGGAAATGGAAAAGTGTCCCCTGTTCTTGGACAGGTAGACCCAATATAGTGAAAATGTCTGTACTTCCAAAGCTGTTATACAGATTTATTGCAATCCCAATCAAAATATCAATAGCATATTTCACAGAACTAGAGGAAACAATCGTAAAATTCATATGAAACCAGAAGAGACCCAAAATAGCAAAAGTAATTCTGAGCAACAAGGGCAAGGCAGGGGCATCACAATCCCCAATTTGAAGTTGTTTTTCAAAGCTACCATGATAAAAACATGGTAAAAAAAACAGACCTCAGGATCAATGGAATGGAACACAAGAGCAGAAACAACTCCAAGCACACTCAGGTACCTTATCTTTGAGAAAGGGGCTAAGCACCTTCACTGGAAGAAAGTCTCTTTAATAAATGGTGCTGGGGAAAACTGGATTCCCACATGGTGAAGATTAAACCTAGACCCATACCTCTCGTCATACCCTAAACTAAAATTGAAATGGATCAAAGATCTAAATGTAAAAACATCAACAGTCTACTGGAAGACAGAATAGGCAGGACTCTTGAAGACATTGGTGTAGGCAAAGACTATGAACAAAACCCTGATCACACAGGAAATACTACAAAGAACCAACAACTGGGATCACATCAAATTAAAAAGCTTCTGTACGGTCAAAGAAACCACCACCAGAGTAGACAACCCATATAATGGGAAAAATATTTTACCAGATAACTCTTCAGACAAAGAATATCTAGACTATATAAAGAACTAATAAAGAAAAAAACTCAAATTTAAAGACCTAGTCCAAAAACGGGCATCTGAAATGGGCATTTCTCAGATAACAAAGTACAAACAGCAAATAAATAAATGAAGAAATGCTCAACATCACTGGTTATCTGATAAATGTAACTTAAAACAACACTGAGATACCATCTTACTTTAGAAAGAATGGTTATTATCAAGAATTCAACCAATAACAAATGCTAGCAGTGCTATGGGGAAAAATGAACCCTTCTCCACTGTTGGTGGGAGTGTAGTCTGGTGCAACTACTGTGGAAATCAGGGTGGAGATTCCTCAAAAAACTGAAACTAGAAGTTCCATTTGACCCAGCTGTTCCCCTCTTAGATCTTCCTGAAAACATTACGATTATCATATCCCATGAATCTGTGCACCCAATTTTTATAGCAGCACAATTTATTTTTTTTATTTTTATTTCTTTGGTACCGGGGATCAAACTCTGGTCCTTGCGCTTGCAAGGCAGGCAGCGAAACTATTGTGCTAATTCCCTAGCTACAGCACAATTTATAACAGCTAAAACTTGGAAACAATAGATGAATGGGTAAAGAAAACGTGGTGTTTATATAGAGCAGAGAACTACTCTGTCATAAAGGATTAATGAGTCATTTTTAGTAAATGAGTAAAGTTAAGTGAAAGTCAGAAACACAGTTAAATATCTCATTGTTGGGGCTGGGGATTTAGCTCAGTGGTTCCGCTGCCTGCCTTGCAAGTGCAAGGACCTGAGTTCAATCCCCAGTATGGAAAAAGAAAAAAAGAAAAGTGAAAACACAAGGAAAATATCACATTGTTTCTCTTACATGAAAAATCCAAAGGATAAATAAGGAACAAAATGGAGGCTAGATACTGGAAAAAGTTTTTTAAAGTCCAGGCTGGCCTCGAACTCGTGTAGACACTGGGGAGAAGAATAAAGGGGAAGGGGAATAAAAAGGGAAAAGGCAAAAAAAGAGAATGGAAGGGGAAATGGAAATAAAGCTTTTGTAAATGGGGAAGGGAGAAGAGACGGGAAAGGAAGAACTGAGGCATATGTACAGTACAAGTTCCCTAGGAAAGGTGTGATGACTGTGCATGGCAAATACGTACTAATAAAAATGATTTTAGAAATTAAAATCATTAGGGTGAAGGGAGGGCAGGGACAAGGGGAAGAAATGAGAACCAAGACCTGCCATGTACAGGTACAAGATCCCAATGATGAATGTAACTGTACTGTATGCCTAGAATGCACCAATAAACTCAATAAATAGAAAAGAAATTAAAATCATTAAAAAAGAACAGTATAGACTAATGACGCCCCCAGCACACAGGTACACGTACAGTCCATGGTGGACAACACTATAATAAAAATATACAGAACTTCAGGGGGGCTGGGATGTGGCTCAGTGGTTCCGCCGCCTCGTAAGCGCAAGGACCTGAGTTTGATCCCCGGTACATAAAACCAAAACCAAACAAAAGTAGGACTTCAGGATCCCTCTGGTGAGGATTCCAAAACACTATTAAAAGCCTTAGTTATACCTGAGACCTGCCGACGGAGGGGTCAGTACCGCACCGCATTTAGACAGCAGGAGCCCTGAGAGCCGTCAGGATTAAGTGACGCGTCTGGTGCTATGGCTTGAATGTCCCATAAACCCATGCACTGAGGGCCAGGGATTTTGCTCAGTGGCACCGTGCATACCTTGCGCAAGGTCTGGAGTTCGATGCCTGGTACCAAACAACAACCACCACCTCCTCAACCAGCACTGCCAAAACCCATGCACTAAAAACCACACCTGCAACTGAGAGGCTGTGATTAGGCCCTGAGGGCCCCACTGTCCTTAGCTGCTACTCTTCTCGTCTTGGGAATGGATTCACTATTGTTAGAGCAGCGCTGTTACAAAAATGGGTCACACAGGAAGCCAGGTGCACATGGCGGGCTCCTGGCCTTCACAGCATAGCACAGCTACTGAGCTTTCCTAACTTTTTAGTGACCCACTTCAGCCATTCTTACAGAGAAAATATGCAGGATGCTAGCTAACTTTGGATGGACACTTCCACTTGATTTTTTGACTCTTTTTAAAAAATACAAATTAACCAATTTTATTTTATTTTATTTTAATTTTTGGTATGGGAATCCTTGCGCTTGTGAGGCAGGCGGCAGCACTATTGAGCTAAATCTCTGGCTCTATTTTTTGACACTTAAGATAGGATCTCAGTGTGTAGTCCAGGCTGATCTTGAACTCACTATGGGGCCCAGGCTAGTCTTGAACTCATGGTGATCCTCCTGCCTCAGCCTCCCGAGTGCTGGCATTACAGGTGTGTGCCAACACTCCCAGCTGGAAAACTTCCATTTAAAATGTTATGTTTCCTACTCCCTATTCCATTTGAGATGATTTCATCATGTATTTGATGTTATTTTCTGGGTTACTGTAGCAAGTGGACATAATGGGAGGGAGTCTGGCACAGTTTAAGGGCCTGAGTCCCCTGGTTGATTCAACTTAGCCTTTCTGGACCTCCGGCTTTATGTGTAAGATCAGAGAAAGGGATGCAGTGATCCACAGTCCTCTGAAGCTGTGATACAGCATGGCTCGCTATTCGAATCTGTGACTTGATTCTTCATGAGCACGGCTTGCCATGACAAGGTGGGGGCTGGGAATTCTCAAAAGCGTGCACAGGGCGGAGAGAAGTCTGACTTCTGCAGGAACCCCAGGAAGCTTAGTAATTGATTTCTACTTCCTAGTGAGTTAGTTTTATATTTAATGTGATTTTTGTTAATTTCCAGAAGTTCCACATAATGAACACAGCATACTCTGATTCTTAGGAATCAGTGCTAAGTCACACTTTCAGTGATCATTTCCCACAATTCCTTGAGTAGACAAAAACATTTGGGAGGACTGTCATCTGGAGGGACACACTACTTCACTGGTGGAACAAGTTTTGGGTGGATATACATAATACCCTCTAGATGATCGCAGCCACTTGCATGGCTTTACAAGACTGTGTTGCAAAGTTGCGACAGGTAAAAACAGGGCCGCATAGGGGAAGGAACAGACCAAGACTTCTGCAGGGCAGAAGCTCCCTACCTTGGGCATGCCGTCGTTCTCCCCCATGAGGTGGTCTATCAGCTGGCTGGTCAGCAGCTCATCTTTGGCCTGGCCAACCTATTTCAAAAGAGAAAACCCCAGCAAGTTCAGCATCTTCAACCTAGCAAGAAGAGGGTAAAAGATGATCTTCTGCTAAAGAAGTAGAATAAAAACTACACAAAGTAGAATACTGTATCTACAGTAAAGTGCCTGAGATACAATACAGGCTCTGGATCTTCATTTGTCGTCTCACTGATAAAAATGTATCCATAGAAAGCTTTTCTTACTCATATCAAAGCACCATGTTTTGTTCTGTACAGACAGAATATACTTGGATGTTTCAATAAAAACCTTCTTAAGCCTTGCGACTGCAGCACCTTGTGAATAGCACTGCACCCTGAGCAAAACAGCTGGGCCTTACACAGGCTGCGCATCCCCAGTCCAAAAATCTGAATCTAAAATTCTACGAGCACCAGCAAATGCTCAAGGAGTCTGGGATTTTTGGAGCACTCAGATTTGGATTAAGTATGCTCAACTGATAGTCAATACAAATATTTCAAAATTTAAAAAAAACCCAAAATATGAAACACTTCTGGTTCCAAGTGCTTCAGGTAAAGGGTATTCAACCTGTATGATGATAACCGACTGAGCCCTCTTCCTCTGTGGCATCTCCCCTAAGACCCCCACCAGCAATAGCTGTGTGTGAAGAAAGGAGTGTAATAGCCACGGGCGGCCAGAAGAGGGCGGCAGAGAAACTTGTGTGGCACTGTGGAAGGCTGCTGGTTTAGAGATCTCAAAAAAACCAGCTCAGGCCAGGAGTGATGGTGCAGGCCTGTAATCGCAGGACTCTAGGAGGCTGAGGCAGGAGGACTGCAACGCTGAGTTCAGCCTAGATGAGAGCTTGTCTCAGAAACAAAAAAACAAAACAAAAAAAAACCCAAACAATGAAAGCCTCGGGATGTAACTTAGTGAGAAGGCCGTAGGCTCAACTTCCAGCACTACCAACAAAACAAAACAGAAACTGCACATCTCCATGAGGTGAGAGTTAAATCACTGAAGAGCTGGGTTGTGTTGATGAGGATAATAACATGCTATACTGGAAGAAGGAAATGTAACAATCTGAGTTGGCAGGAATAGAATGTACGAGGTCAAGAATTTCAGGGAAACACTAGGGAATTGCTTTCAAAATTAGGAAGTGAAAGAGCTGTGTTTCTATTGGAAAGAGATGAACAAGGACAGAGCGGCACTCAGCCAAGGGGCAAGAGCTCTAAACAGTGCTCATCTGCCCTCTGGTGACTTCCGGTTACTCACAGCATCGTGTTCTAGCTGCGAATCCTTTACTGCTCTACAATTTCCCCCCCAAACTACCCTTCCTGGATCTCAGCATCTTAGCTGTCCTACAGGTGTTCCAGTCTTGCCTCCCTCATTTTACTGCTGGGGAAACTGAGGTTTCAGAAGATGCTACTAAAAGTAGTAAATATGCCTAGCACACAAATTATGGAATCTAAAACTTTAAAGCTTCTTAAACTAGTGACTGGTCGGGGGCAAGAAATAAGCGTCTGTATCTCTTGTCCATTAGAATAAGGGAGCTACCAAAGACGAATGGGATTGTGTCAAAAGGAAGGAAGTAGGGCCACCGCCTGCCTTGCAAGCGCAAGGTCTTGAGTTCGATCCCCAGTACAAAAAAAAGGGAAGTAACAGTCAGAGCAAAGGAACAATTCTGGGGATCAAAAGTAACAGGGACCTCAATGGATCGGGACACATCACATATGCGTCAGCACGTGTGTCTGTGTCACTAGCCAAATGTTAAGATCCCCACTAACAGGTAAGGTGATACCGCTATATAAAGAAACACACTGTTTTCAAAAAATAAGGTCTATGGGGGTGAATTCCAGTTTATAATGATGTCAAAAAGAAAAGCACTCCATTGGCTCCATTGGAACATGCTAAGAAACCAACTCATTCTGAAAACTAGCAAGTGAAGGGGGAAAAAATCAAATTTTATCTAACCTTTCCTTTACCTTTGGGTAATCAAGTAGCTAACGGGATAAAAGTTCCGTATAAAAGAATTATGGCAGTCAATGTATTAGAAATGATAGAATATTACTATTTTACAATGTTTAATAAAATAATATAAAGTGGTGAAGCCACTTGGGAAACAGCTGGGCTATTCCTCAACAAATTAACACATGGCTTTGCAATTCTACTCCTAAGTAACATTCCTAAGAGACATGAAAACATATGTGCACACAAAACTAACACACAACTGTTAACAGTAGCATTACCCACAATAGCCTGTAGAGTGGTAACAACCCAAACGTTCAACTGAAAGCAGACAATCACAATGTGGTATATTCATACTGAGAAATAGCACCAAGCTGAATGAAGTCCTGATGCAGGTTACGACATGCAAGAATCTTGGAAACATTCTAAATGAAAGAAGTCATACACAAAGGCCACACACTGTATGATTCCATTACATAAAATGTCAACAGGCAAATCTGGAGAAACATAGTAGATTATAATGTATAACGATATAATAAAGATAGTGTAGTATTGGCACAAGGTCAGATTATTAAAACAATGGAGGTAACTAAAGAATCCCAAACCAGACACAGAGAGGTAGATAAGTACGCAAAAAGTCATTTCACCTGTGACAGACACTCCCTGGTAATTTAGTGGGGAAAAGTTAGCATTCTGATAAATGGTAAGAGGTCAGCTGGATATCCACATGGAAAAAAACCCCTCTTGGCCCCTACACCTCATACCATATACAAAAACTAATTCAGGGGGTGGGCAGAAGCCTAATGAGAAAGCGAAACAATCAATGCTGTAAGGGGAATGTCTGCACGACCATAGGGTAGGCAAAGGGTTCTTCAACTGGACCAAGAAGCATCAACTATACGAGATTCATAGCTAAACTTCATTAAGACATACAGTTCATGTTCATCAAGATACCACTAGAAGGGCCGGGGATTTAGCTCAGCGGTTCGGTGGCCTGCCTCGCAAGCGCAAGGACCCGAGTTCGATACCCGGTATCACAAAAAAAAAGAAAAAAAAAA